>NC_082385.1:18019215-18619215 GCF_031168955.1 Gadus macrocephalus
GCCGTTTTATTTGCAGCTTTAAATTATTTGCAATGGTTATGCTACTTGTTTAGTTTAGTTTTTTTGTAAACCGTTACAGGCCTTGGTTCGACGTGATTTAAATTGTGAGACGCATATTTATTTTTGTAAGGAAAATGTGTTTTGAACGTTTACAAAAATAAATAATGAATACTCTGATAACTCTGACTGTTTTGATGGAGAATAAGCATTACATGTTTGGTTGGTAATATTGCCGTTCATCATTAGGCCTATTCCTGCTGCAGATGCGTTGCATTCTAAAAATAGATTTGATTAAACGAGTACTCGATTGATCCTCGAGGAATTCCTTCGATCACTCGAGTTTGGAATTTACTACTCGTGCCCATCCCTAGTCTGTAGTCA
This sequence comes from Gadus macrocephalus, assembly GCF_031168955.1. Taxonomy (NCBI): domain Eukaryota; kingdom Metazoa; phylum Chordata; class Actinopteri; order Gadiformes; family Gadidae; genus Gadus; species Gadus macrocephalus. Next base: position 18,019,597 of record NC_082385.1, read on the forward strand.
TTTGCTGCATGTCATCCTCTCTCTCTCTATCACGTACCTTACTGTCTAGTTCTCACTGTATCCATCATGAATCATGACCTGGTATACAACACAATACACCATTATTTTGCAGGGGAGAAAAGGACCAAAAAGTAGTATGGTATGTAAGTGTCCATTGTTTTGAACCAGTGTGTGTGTGTCTGTGTGTGTGTGCATGTGCTCGTGCGTGTGTGTGCATCGACCATTCCGTAATCGACTCCATTGGTGATGGTGTGGCGCCGCTGCTCTTCTCGGCTCCGCTGATGTCGCATTGAGCCGGCCCTTAATCCTTTCGCTGATTCGCTCCGAGATCTCTGGAGCCCTGCCTCAACAGCACCTGCATGGACCAGAACAGGGGCTCGACGTTAACTCATCTTTATGGACACAGCCAACCTTCTTTGCCATCAAGGTTGGGCTTAGTTGCAAGGAATGTCTGCTTTGTCAAACAACTGCAATCACATAACAAGACATCAGCAATCACAACTACTGCTATCATTTCATTTCAACAAAAGAGGGTTGGATACATGTCTTTGCTGAACTGTGCCCTGTACTACGAACCTCGATTAGTGGGTTAGCGAGGTATGTTGCGCTCAAAGCCTGGGTTAACTGGGACACGAAAGTCAATCTCTTTTAGTGTCGCTGTATCACCATAGTGACTTATGCTGTCAACCAAACCTGATCGGGAGCAGGTTATCAGCTAAGTCTATCGGGTTAGATCGGCGTGCGCAGTTTCCTGGCCCCCCTTTGACAATGGGGTCATCATTACTGGGTGTTCCTGTGGACCACGGAGCCGAATCGTACAAGGGTCTCTCCGACAGAGGATTTTTCGGGACAGATTCGATCCCTTGGCATTGCCTGAGAATATTCTCTATGAGACATGCAGGTTCTCATCAGAGAGTATTCGCTATTTGATCATCCTTGTTGGACCTTATGCAGGCAATTCTACTGTTGCGCAGTGTGTCTCCGTGAGAGAGTGGTAGATTGGAGGTAGCGTGTCAGTCTTGAATTTCTGTGTACAGGGTTCGTCTCCCAACTCTTATGTCATATGGAAAACGTATACAATAAAGGTTATGGAATTATATTTTTGTGTTTATTTCAAACTTGAACCCAAGTTCTCAAGGCCATGCTGGCACCACATCTATTGGGGTAAAAGGCATGATAATTGACCAGCGTGATTTGAACCCCGATCGCTGGCGTTCGGGTCTTATAGTAATCCACTACGCCACCGCCACTACCTCTCAGCGGTCGAAAACATATGCTATATATTTCTTACATAGGGTGTATTTAAAGTGAATTCCCTAAATTATAGAATAAGGCAGGCTGAACGTTGCTTATGCATTTTGAAATCATCATCACTCTATTGGGATTAATGGCGAACAATTCTGCATTTGGCATAGTTATTTTATAGACAATATGAAGAATCTTTTCACTTATACGTACACTGACTATCGGCAGTTTTTGGCCAGGACGCCTCCCTATCCTTATTATCTGCAACTGTGTTGCCCCTAGCATTTATATGATTTTTTAACTCCTCGTAGGAGTTCATTATGATCTGTTCCTCTTGAGTGAAATAGACTGCTCTTGATCTATCCAGTTTGTAAAGGTGAGTACAATTACGCAATAAATTCCCCTTTCACGTGAACACGCATTGAACCTAAAGTGGAAAACATAGCTCGACTAATAGAATCCTAAGTGAGCGTCGTAGTACCATTTAACTCTAATTGCGAGTTGCGTCTCCGTCGATCCAGGCTTTCCCAAGAAAGCATGGGTATGTTCAGCGAGGTTCGTATACCCCACAGGTAGGGTTAGGTCTTATGCTTTCACAAAAGCAAACAACTAAGTATTTGTGGGTCAACCAGAATCTACATTTGGATAATTAATTAATCATATTTTTTAGAGCTTCATATGAACGTTAAAAGAGAAGTTACCAGTTAGGAGCAGGATGTTTTTGTTGTTGTTGATGTTGTTATATTGTTTTAACTTCAGCATGTTATGGGTATTGTCATCCACTAGAGAGAGCCATGTTATAGAGCAAGTAGAGAAATATTGGAAAAGAGCAGATAATACGCCATAACTACGGTATATAACACCCAACTTAGTTTTATATAATCAACATTCTTGTGGTCGTTTTCAACCTAACACCTCAACTGTTAATGTGAACCCCAAGGAGGGTCATTCATTATGTAGTTATACATATGTTCAATCCTTCAAGAAAGGATATTGACTTTGACTTAGCCAGCATGGGCTATGTCCCATTCCAAAGAACTCTTCCGTCTTTTCAGACAATCTCTGACATGTGCAAATATGAACAGAATTATGACAATTTTACCCTGGTGCCAACATCACTGCCTAGTAGGGATTCTGTAAGTTATATATGATGCATTCTATCCAGCTATGAGAATTTTGCTGTGTTATTTATGCATGTTATGCAGCAAAGGTTTGAATGATCCATGGATTATTATTATCATCATTAAAAAAAAAATGTTTTAATACATCAGCAAAAATGATGCCCAACCCGATCAACCCAAATCGTTGTTTTACTAGCAAACCCTCCCCCTAACCCACACACGACATCCACAACAATCCAGCCCAGAACCAGTTGTACAACTGACCTTTCACCCTACATTGGAATTTCATAGCGCAAAAAGAAGAGGGGAGAGAAGGGGAACGGAGCAAGGCATTGGGGGGAAACTGGCATATTATGGCCAGGAGATGGAGACTCTGGGGAAGGATTGGCAAGGTTTCACCTCTCAGGTGCTTACGATAGTCTGGGCATGAATGCTGTCATCTGGCCTCATCCAATGGTCAGGGTTCATGACGACGATGACAGCACTGTCTGTCTGTCTGTGTTTCTGTCTGTGAGGACTCTCTTTCTCTCGGCCTGTCTTTCTCTCTCTGTCTAACTTTTTCCTGAGTCCAATAGATGCAAGTATCCAAGGCTTGTTGGGCATTTGAAAGAACGAGCAAAAGAGAGGGAGAGAGGGAGGGAGGGATACAGGCAAAAGAGAGAGAGAGTCGTAGAGAGACAGAGACAGAAAGCGAGCAAGAAATAGGGAGAAACAGAGAAAGTCGGAGAGTGCCAGAAAAAGGGAGAGCAAGAAAGAGAGAGACAAAAGTCTCTCTCTGTCTGTCTGTCTGTCTGTCTGTCTGTCTGTCTGTCTGTCTGTCTGTCTGTCTGTCTGTCTGTCTGTCTGTCTGTCTGTCTGTCTGTCTGTCTGTCTGTCTGTCTGTCTGTCTGTCTGTCTGTCTGTCTGTCTGTCTGTCTGTCTGTCTGTCTTTCTGTCTTTCTGTGTGTGTGTGTGTGTGTGTGTGTGTGTGTGTGTGTGTGTGTGTGTCTTTATGTGTGCCATTGTGCGATGGGAAAAATAGAGAAAGAGACAGAAACAAGAAGAAAGTAAACAACACATCAGTTATAAATAATTTCTTTGTTATTCTCTTCTGCTGTATAAAAAGTGTAATTTAAATCTACGTCCATCAAGAGAACAAAGACGAACTCTACCTTCATCTCTCTGACTCTCCTACAAGAGCCTTCAGGTGGTCTAGACCTCATGTGTTGGGTCAGGGTCAGCCATAAATCCAGGAATCACTCCTCATCAGAGAGTAACTGAGATCTACCTCTTCCACTGTACATCCCAGTTTAGCTCAAAGATCATATAAATGCATGTTCACATTGATGTATTATTGCATTATTTAACCGTATGTTTTTTTTTGTTTGCTGCAGATCTGTATTGATGCATGCATTGAATGAGATAATATGTTTGGTATTGTAACAGTGCATAGAGGCCTACAACGCACGCACACACACACACACACACACACACACACACACACACACACACACACACACACACACACACACACACACACACACACACACACACACACACACACACACACACACATTAACACATATCATCTGAGAAGACTTTTATGAGATACTCACACGTCGTAGATCTTAGGAACTGTGAAGATTCCAGCGCAAGCAAATCAATGGCCCGGACACGACCTGGCTGAAGACCTTGCTTCCCGATATATTGCACGGGTACAACAGAGACCCGCTCCAGACACCTTCCGGACCTTTCGCACCCCGCGTCGTACCTCGCTGTCCCGCAGGAAGGGTACCTCCTCCCGTCCTCCGGCCGGACCCGGTCGTGCAGCGGGGTCGCTCGGGGCTTCTGTTGCGTATTTGCCACATTGCTCGGCCCCAGAGGCCGAGGTTTGTTATCAATTCGCGTGCCGACATTGCACGTAGAATGGGAGGCGGATTTTGTCAGTGGAGGGGGCAAATGATGGTTTGGATACGGCTTTGCGGTCTGGAGAGCCGCCTCTGCCTTAAAGTGATCATTATTATTTTCGGGGTTGAGCATTGAATAGCGTAGGCCAGCTACGAACCTCTGGAAGGTGAGGCAGCCATGTGGTGGAGCCGCCCGCCGCAAGCACTCCAGCACCCCGCCGGGCAGGTCCTGTGTGTCTGCGCCCTGCCATCGGCCCTCTATCTCTGATATATGGACAAAACCTCTCCTTCCGTCATCTAAAATATCAAAGAGTGTCCTAAGGCTGAGGAGGAAGGCTTTCGGTAAGCCATCGGTTGAATAGTCACTTTCTTTAGGTTGCATTCTGACACTTTTAAAACTGCCAGACCGGCCCTGAAAACCTGTTTTTCTTGCACCGATTCTCCCATTAGTTGTAGATTGATTGTTCAGTTTACAGTCATCGGTAGGTATCAGAGCCATTTATGGGTATAGGTTACTTTCACCGAGTGACATTAAACCTATAGCATGGATTCAGGTCCGAGGCGCCGTGTTCGCTTGTTATAATCGGATACGGTAACTTGCTTTTCCAATGTAATCGAGGTCTTTCCGTTAAAATTATGCCACAGAGTTGTAAACAATAAAATAAATATTTCCGTAAGAACTAAACCTCTTTCATGTCGCTCGCAATACCTTTTGCATCACCGCCCTTCAAACGTCTGTGTCTGTCTGCCAAGGCGTCCGCCTATTGGTCAGGTGAGGGAGAGACGCGCTCCTATTGGTCACGGTGAGGGAGAGACTCGCTCCGATTGGTCCAAGAAGTTTGAGTTGCGCTTCTTATTGCAAACGGGACGTTTTCATATCTGATTTCTGATTCATATCCGATTTCTTGTATTTGAAAACTTCAAATACTATCATTATCTATATTATCAGTATTCTATTATAACTATACTTTATTTTGGGATTGGTTTGATAGTATTTTGACTTCACAGCTCCTTCATTAGGCTTTAAAGCACATCAAATAGTGCTTATTAACTGTGTCATGATTATACAAGTCACTTAGTGATAATCGCATCAGGGCGCGTAGGCCTACGGTTTTCTACTGATTATCGAATGTGTGTTATCAATGTGCTTTCTTGAATGAACAACCAATCGTGGTATGGTATAATAATACAATTATAAACATGATAGCTTACGAAGATCCTTCACATACAACCTATACATACATACACTCAATTACGCTACACTATTGTTGCCATCTTTCAGCCCTTGCACGGGGGCAACACCCAAACAAATGTGGAGAGAAGGAGTTGGTGGCATTGTTTTTAAATAATTGGATTGACCGCAGAAAGAGTTCTGTGTGTGGGAGAGGAAGGAAGATGAAGGGATAGAGAAAGGCCAACTCTTTGTCCCATGGCCTCATCGTGTCCCTTTCGGTTATTAAACAGAGAGGGTCAGACTACCTCTCTCATCCAACTCTGCATTCTGCTGGCACACAAAGCTACTAAACACACACACACACACACTCACACACACACACACACACACACACACACACACACACACACACACACACACATAATATGATCCCATGTACACACACACACACACACACACACACACACACACACACACACACACACACACACACACACACACACACACACACACACACACATTTGTGGTCTCTCTCTCACTCAAACACACAGACAAACACACATCCATGTATACACACACATGCAGAAGCATGGACAAACACACTCTCCATCTCTTTCTCACTCACAAACACAAATGCACACACAAACACACATGCATACACACACACTCTCTCTCTCTCCCCTCTCACACACTTTCTTAAACAAACATGGAAACACACACAAACAGCAGTGTTATTGTTATTGCAATCTCTTATTCGATCAGAATCGCGGCAATTAGACCATGACAATTGAGTATTAGTGACATTAAATATGGAAAGAAATGACAGGCGGAAGCCATTGGATAGGCTACTTAAATTGAGGTTAGGGTTTAAGCCAAGTAGAATATTCTTTTGAGCAATCAATGACAGTGAAACTCCATTAGGGAGAACACAAATAGGACATTTTAGTTCTGTTCGTATGGATTGTTTTGGCAAAGACATAGATATTTTGTTCATAATGAAGCCCTGGTTTAATATGGTCCATGTCCCCAATTATGGCAGGGTTGCCGTTGCTAATGCTGAACACCAAAAAGAGACCATTTATTTGACTAGTCAGAATTAGAACATTGTCAGTTTGAAAATCTGTAAATGTATAAACTGAAATGAAAAGAGCGAGAAAGCTGGCTTTAGTGACAGGTTGTGTGGAGTCGTTCTAAGGCTTACAAAGGCTTCCCGTGTTCAAATAATGGACTTTGGTAATTTAGTTTCCTTTAAAGAGCCCATGCCATTAAAATCACATTTTTCCTATTGTTTGTTAAATAACATAGGTCTGAATAAGTTTGTGAGCTGTGGTAAGTTTGAAATCTATGCAGTTTGTCTGCTGAATGCAATAGGCAATGAAAGGAAAAAGGCAGAAGAAATGAGCCGATCTGGATAAGGTGACACTGTGACGTAGCGTTGTCAAACTATTATTCATGGCCCTGCCCACTTGGTTGGTTCGTAACCACCCACAAGAATTCTGAAGGAGTCGTGATTGAGCTAGTTCTAAATGCTAATACGTGTATGGTAGTTGCTTAGTTCGTAGTAACAGACTAGTTACAGAATTTTGAATGCAATGGCAGAACGACATCGAAGTACATGAACTGCGACATGCTGCCTGCCGCCGGTTGCCGCGAGGCACCACCGCCGCGAAGCACCACCGCCCGGCAGCGGGCAGCCGGGCGGTGGTGCCTCGCACCGGCAGCAGGCAGCAGGCAGCGCGCGGTTCTGCGCGCGGTTCACTACAGATTGATGTGGAAGTGGAAGAACCAGAGACGTCGGAGAACCCGACGAAGTCCTTTGTGATTCATTATATCGACTGGACGTGCACACAGCTTTTGGCCGTGATAATATGTATTACTTGATATAGATATCTATGTATTATATGATATTATTTAGATATAGAGCTCCAGGACTGTAACGCAAGTGTTGTAGGCCTACACTTCCTTGTTATTTGGATAACCGTTCTGCTGTTGGTGTGATGGCGCATAACACGTCGGACTCTCGTCTCTGGTATTTCTACAACGAGACTCGTAGTGGGGGTTATCTCAGCCATGGTTGAGAATGAATTGGGGGAAAGAAACTTTGGCTTTGACTCCCTGAAGTAGGCATGAACCACGACATGGAGGAGAAAGGGATTGTTGACCGCGGTCGTCTCCCGCCGGAGCCTCGCTGCCGATGGACCACCGCCTCGGCTTCAGGAGGCGGTGATTAGCGCTGACCGCTGCCGAGGCGGCGGGAAGCAGGGCTCAAGCGGGATACATTCGCGGCCAACAATCCCCTTCTCCTCCATGTCGTGGTTCATGTACTTCAGGGAGTCAAAGCCAAAGTTCCTTTCCCCCAATTCATTCTCAACCATGGCTGAGATAACCCCCACTACGAGTCTCGTTGTAGAAATACCAGAGACGAAAGTCCGACGCGTTATGCGCCATCACACCAACAGCAGAACGGTTATCCAAATAACAAGGAAGTGTACAACACTTGCGTTACAGTCCTGGGGCTCTACATCTAAATAATATCATATAATACATAGATATCTATATCAAATAATACATATTATCACGGCCAAAAGCTGTGTGCACCTCCAGACGATATAATGAATCACAAAGGACTTCGTCGGGTTCTCCGACGTCTCTGGTTCTTCCACTTCCACATCAATCTGAAGAAGACGCGGTCGTTTGAGATTCATAATAGCCTATCGTCTGGAGGCTCACACAGCTTTTGGCCGTGATAATATGTATTATATATTATATGATATAGATATCTATGTATAATATGGGTTTCTAATGCCGCTTTTCCACTGCATGGTACCAGCTCGACACGACTCGACACGACTCGACTCAGCTCGCATTTTTTGCGTTTCCACCGCGGTACCATGGTATCTGGTACCTGAAGTGGCTGCTTTTTCTAGTACCTACTCGCTCTAGGTTCCAAGCGAGCTGAGCCGATGCTAAAAGGTGACGTCGGCAGACGGCCGGCGACTGATTGGCCAGAGAGTGTGACGAAGTCACGAGAGCGACATGGCAACCATGCTGGTAACATCCATAGCAGCGCGCAGCCAACATGTTCCACTTCTCCAACTTCTTCAACATGCCAGCTAATAATAGTAATGCGATCGATGTCCTCCATTGTTGTTATGTGGGTTCTGTCCATGTGTGGGTTGCGTATGTGTTGTTTGCGTCGCGTACACAAATACGTCACTGCCCTTTCGCGCAGCCGACCCCGCCCACGTCCAGGAGGTACTTTTTGCGGTGGAAAAGCACCCGTGCTGCTACCGTGTCGAGTCGTGTCGAGTCGTGTCGTGTCGTGTCGAGCTACATGTGCGGTGGAAAAGCGGCATATGAGCCATTGCGATACATCCACCGTAAACAGCGCATGGTACCGTGGCTACAAGCTGCTCAGGGCCAGGTGATAATATATATTATATGATATAGATATCTATGTATAATATGGGTTTCTAAGAGCCATTGTGATACATCCACCGTAAACAGAGCGCATGGTACTGTGGCTACAAGCTGCTCAGGGCCACACCCCCACCCCCCTCCTTGACCTGCCTTGACACGCCCACCGTAACCAGAGCGCATGGTACTGTGGCTACAAGCTGCTCAGGGCCACACCCCCACCCCCCTCCTTGACCTGCCTTGACACACCCACCGAAACAGCGCGTTTGGGGGAAGTTCAATGTGCGACTGGTTCGGAGTGGCTGTAACTCTGCACCACGGCTGAATTTCGGGGACGTCTTTGAATACTGTGTTTGTGGCCCACTAATACCTATATTAAAGCATCCATAAAATAGCATGGCATGGGATCTTTAAGGCCTCGTGCAAGGCGTGAAAGGTTATATTGTTTCAAATGTCCAGTTTACGTTAATCACAGCTAATCTGCAACTAATCACAGTACTAATGTAACCCAATACGTTTACATGCACCTCTTAATCGGATTATAGCCGTAGTTCAACTATGCTCCTCAATTGGACAACTGCAATTGTCTGAGTATACACGACGGTCAGAAAATCGATTCATTGGCCCGAAGCATGTCATACCACGGTACGATAGGTGGCGCTAAACCAATTTCAAATAGTGGTAATAAAGCCACCGGCTGACCTCTTTACCTCAGCAGCAACAACAAACTCAGGCTGCATTCGAGTAAGCTACATCCTTCTACATTTTGTATGTGATGGTCATGATAATTACACAAAATAGATGCACAATGGCGACAACAAAATTATTCTCGTCTCCGTCTACGGCTTACGGCCCGGGGAAAAATCTCAAGCATGCGCAGGACACAAAATCCGATTCCAATCCGATTTAATACATGCACGATTAATGCGACTATCATATTCGGACCAACCCAATAATTCGGTTCTATTTCATGTAGGCTACGCCGCCTAGGCTTTGCCTTATGGGTTTGTCCCGTGCGCTTGCTCGTGCGCACTGAAAATCTCAGCTATGCACCAAACAAAGTGGGCACCGCCAACATTCCCCACGGTACCTGGTATATGACGTGGCGCAGAGCAGCCTTTTCTTTCAGCAATTGCTGAAACCAGTCAACTACTTAGACTTTCTACGATGAAGAAATGCAGCGGCGGCGTGACGGAGCCCACAAAGGTAAGGCCTCTCTGTTCTTCCTGCCCGTCGGCACTTCCAGCAGCACGCCTCGTGCCACCATAACCTGCTCTCCTCTGCCTGTTGGCCATGACAGTCTCCAGCCGGACGACGTGTAAAACGCCGTCGTCATCGCTACGTTGAGGGGGACCAGGCCGCGGAAGAACCGACCTGTTTTATCTTTCTTTCTGCACATAATGATATATATGTTACATATATAATTTATGGAAAGTTATAAAGTCACACTTTACACAACCACGTGTATAATTGTCACGCTCCCTCGCCCTCCTTTCAGCCCAGTGGTTGTAGTGTGGTGTAGTGTAGTCCGTGTTCGATCGCCTCCATGCGGCGATCCTGTGTGCTTCATGAGTGGGCTGGGGACAACGTCGCACGTTGCCGCATGTACGGCCTCGTCTACCAGTCCCCTAGACCCCGACATTTTACCCTTTTCTCCCAACAGTAGGTTCGCTGTAAGGAGACGGCAGAGTTGCTCGTGGCACCTTCCTCTATCGCTCGGTCTCTTCGGCATGCCTCCGCTTGCAGACGAGCAAGACATCACACACGATATGAAGGTGGGTTGGGGCCAGACAGCTTTAATCAGCTGTCTGCTCGCCCTCTTCTATGTGCGTTGGCATGAGCGTTTCTCCCTACAGTCGGTTTGACTATAAGGAGAAGGTGGAGTTGCTCGTGGTACGTTCCTCTATCGCCCTGTCGCTTTGGCCTGCCCTGCAGCGTTATTCTCTGCTTCCAGACGAGCCGGACATCACACGAGATGTGAAGGTTGGCTTTGTGTGTTGGCGAGAGCGACGTTATTTCTCAACATGGTTGGGATAACGTTTGTTTACGGCTTGGGTTTTTCCTAGACGTAGGAGAAGCTTTGTTTCTCTGCATCACCCTTTTTTCATAGATTCTATGAAATGTGGTTGAGTCAGAAGTTACAGACTCGCTCATTCTCCTGATCATCGCTTTGCGTGTTCTTCTGAGAATTTAGGGTTCTTTATAGAGCCGTTGTGTTTTGCACATCCTCGGCCTATTGAGCTAGGTTGGCGGACCCCGCTGCAGAGGTGGCTTGTCTCTTGAGACAGGCCCATTCTGGATCTTGCGACTTCAACAAATCAGTTGTTACGCAGAAAAATGCTCATCACCACAGCGTTGCTCTGAAAGAGTGAGAGCTGGGTGAGAGGGGGCGCTTGGTTCACATCCCTGGATCTCAAGGATGTTTTTCTTCCCCGTTCCTATTCACAAGGCTCACAGGAAATTTCCCTGTGTCGCCTTCATGAGCACGGCGTATGTCTGACAGCAACTGCCATCCGCTTACTCTCTGGCCCCGCTCACCTCCTCATAGTGTGTGGAGGTTGTGCTGGTGCCACTCAGGGGTCAAGGGAAAAATATTATTTTGTCGAAGACGAACGGGAACGCTATAAGTGCTCCAAGACCGGAAATTTGCAACTCGGAAGGCTGGTGTCCGAGGCATCTGGATCACACCATAAGAGTGACCGGTTATTCTGGCTTTGGTCACGGTTTGTTACCAGCGTCTTTAATATCCTGTCCTGTAACAATTTATGATTGATCCGCTACCCCTATCACTTATACGCTTTGTGTTTATTGAGAAGGTTTTGTGTGCTTGTGTAGACTTTTAGTCCACCGTCGCACACGGTCATGACTCATGTTGCACAAGCGTGTTCTCCGGCAAGTAGGGCCTAGAGCTTCTTCGCTGCGTTAATAGACTGAATTAGCCGCTCTTTGATTCTGTTTATTTCATGTACGCTACGTCGTCTTGTCTTCGCCTCATGGTGGGGTCCCAGCGTTACGCTAGTATTAAGAGTTGGATATTCTTTCTTTGGTAACAGTTCGTAACCGGCGTCTTTAATATCCAGTCTTCTTACCATTTATAACAAATGTTATCCTTGTCTCTTATACACTTTGGGTTTTTTGAGAAAGTTATGATTGCTTGTGTGGACCTTTAAGCCATTGTCGCATACATTCGTTCCAGTTTTACACATTCTGTGTGTTCACCAGCAACCAGAGCTTCTTCGTTGCTTTGTGAAGCCGATTAAATGCTCTGTTCATTGATACGCCTGCCAGCCCTTCCTCTATGGGGTCAGAACAGTCTCATTTATAATAAATGCACAGAGAAGGATACACAAATGTATTTTGTGATTTATATATAAATTACTCTCTTTGCACAAATACGTTTCAATTCACACACAAATGGATATCGGTAGGCCTATGTATACATGTAAAATAAATCCATCAACAAAAATAAGTTTCCAAACACATTTCTGATCCACACACAAATGTGCCTTGTTTTAAATATATGTACTATAAATCAATAAATATATTAATTAAAAAAATATTTGCAATTTTCATCAAAAATGTATTTGGATGCATGCATTTATATATAAACTCTTAAACTTGTATTTTAAAAGATAGATTCACAAATGCATTTTTTTCAACAAGGAACCCTCTGTATCCAATCAGATGCCTCCCTCGTTTTCAGCCAATCACATGACTGCAGTTCCGACCTCTAAGTCCAGCCTCCGAGCCTCCTGGTTCCCTCTGTCAAATGTCAAATGTCCAATGTGGGAAATAACATGTTTTTTTTTAATGATCGTACATAACAATCTCTAGGTGGCGAAGAAGTAAAAGCTGCGTCACGTTTAGCTACACACCTTTTCCATCTAGTTTCGACTGGGTTTTGGGATTGTCGGTGCCGTTAAAGTACTAAACGGCACCGACAATGTAAAAACCCAGTCACTGCAGTCATGTGATTGGCTGAAAACTAGGGAGGCATCTGATTGGCTATAGAGAGTTCCTTGTTGAAAAAATGCATTTGTGAATCCAGCCACGTCAGGAGAGTCTCAAAAATCCACCTATAAATACAGACCTGGGGCCTCATTACAGAAAAAATCCTAACTTCTCATCCTAACTTAAGTTAGGGACTCAAATATAGGAAAAATCCTAACTTCCTATTACAGAAGCAGTCCCTAACCTGTTGGCCGTTTCCTATCTTATCTTTGGCCTCCTATCTTATCGTAATTTAGGTAATCCTAACTGCTCTGTAAATCAGATTTTCGATCTGCAATCTTCAGTTTCTGCACTCAGAATGTGCATGTGATTGATAGAACGAGTTACTTTTAACATTAACAGAGACTGTTGATAAAGGATCTTTGTTAATAACGGCAAGATAGTTAAACTTGTATGACGTCATGGCGGGTATTGATACAGGGAACAAGAAGAAAAGTAGTAAAGTCTACTTCCACCAAATTCGAAATGTAATGTCTTTGCAGGCGATAAAATGAAATTAAAAAATGGTCAGGAAAATTTAAGAAATCATTACGTGGCCTTGGTAGCCTTTCAGACATCACGTTTCTGTTGTGTTGATCCTCGTCTTCATTGTCAAGCAGACCTACTAGCAGTGCTGCTGCCTTTTTTTTCAGTTATTGACAGTTATTTTGAATTTAGGACAGGGTGTATGGCCACCTAATTTAGGGATCCTAACTTAAGAAATTCCTAATTTAGGATAGTTCTGTAATGGACAAATTCCTATCTTAAGATAAGATAGGATTTCTTCCTAAGTTAAGTTAGGAAACCTCCTTCTGTAATACCAAAACCCCTAAATGCCTTCCTATCTCAAGATAGGATAGGATTTCAGAGTTAGGAAGTCACTGTAATGAGGCCCCAGGTGCCTCATTACAGAAAAAATCTTAAATTAGGGACTCAAAGATAGGAAAAATCCTAATTTCCTATTACAGAAGCAGTCCCTAACCTGTTTGCCGTTTCCTATCTTATTTTTGGCATCCTATCTTATCTTAATTTAGGTAGCCCTAACTGTTCTTTCAACAGATTTTTCGATCGGCAATCGTCAGGTTTTGTCTGTTTCTGCACTCAGAGTGTGCATGAGATTGATAGAATGAGTTACTTTTAACGTTAACAGAGACTGTTGAGGATCTTTGTTAATGACATCAAGCTAGTAGCATGGCGGGTATTGGTACAGAGAACAAGAAGAGGTAGTAATAAAGTAGTAAAGTTATTCTTCCACCAAATACAAAATTAAATGTCTTTGCAGGCGAAAAAATGAAATTAAAATACAAATGTAACAAATCATTATGCGGTCTCTGTACCCTTTTAGCCATCACATTTCTGTTGTGATGTTCCTCGTCTTCATTGTCATACAGACCTACCAGCAGTGCTGCTATCTTTTTCTTCTGTTATTGACAGTTATTTTGAATTTAGGACAGGGTGTATGGCCACCTAACTTAGGGATCCTAACTTAAGAAATTCCTAACTTAGGATAGTTCTGTAATGGCTAAATTCCTATCTTAAGATAAGATAGGATTTCTTCCTAAGTTAAGTTAGGAAACCTCCTTCTGTATTATCAAAACTCCTAAATGCCTTCCTATCTCAAGATAGGATAGGATTTCAGAGTTAGGAATTTTCTGTAATGAGGCCCCAGTTCACACACAAATCCAAACAAGTTCACAAATGAAAAGCGTCTTGTAAATTCAAGTTTAAAAGTTTGTATATAAATGTAACAAGATCCAAATACATTTTTGACGAAAATTGCAAATATTTCTTTAATTAATATATTTATGGATTTATATTACATTTATTTAAAACAAGGCACATTTGTGTGTGGATCAGAAATGTGTTTGTGAAACTTATTTTTGTTTATGGATTTATTTTACATTTATACATACCGATATCCATTTGTGTGTGCATTAGAGCTGTAGCGACGCGTCGATGACGTCGACGCGTCAACGTCAAAAATTCGTCGACGTCAAATTTCTCCGTCGACGATTTTCGACGGAGAAATGGACGAAAGTCACAATAAAGGAAAATGTCCGCGCACGAAATCATCAAAGGTATGGAAATACTTAGTAGTTAAGTCCTTAACGGAAAGGTGTTGTGATTTGCACTCTTTGCCAAATGGAGTTGGCATATCACAAGAGCACGACAGCAATGTTGGAGCATCTCAAACGAGAAAGTATCTCGTGCGCATGAGAAAGTATCTCGTGCGCATGAGAAAGTATCTCGTGCGCACGAGAAAGTATCTCATGAGCATGGGGAAATATCGTGCGCATATCACTGGCAGTGTGTGTGTGCGTGTGTCGTCAGCGAGTAGGTGGACGAGCGAGGAGAGCGAGCGATAGCGTGCGTGTCAGTCTAGTGAAGTCATGAACGAGTCCGGTTGTGTGTAAGAATAAAGTACCCAGCCTGTCAAGAATCGGTGGCCGCTTCATTCCATCATATTCCGACCTATAAGCAGACTCACTGTCGGTCAAAGTGAAGGGTCATGCCCCCAAGAGAGCATCGGCCCTGGAGGGAACGTATCACCTGTGCTCCTCGGTCTGGGAGCCGACAGCAGGAAAGATGTAACCATCTCGTAGTTGGAGGCGGAGCGCAAGAGAGTATACGCACACATTTTTTTCATGTCCCTTTACGGGTTCCGTATTAAATAAAGTATATTATTAAGATTTTTTTGGTATTTATTTGAGATACATTATGGTTTTTATTAATCGAGCAACAGAAAAATAGATAATCGTCCAATTAGTCGACTAATCGATAAAATAATCGCCCGATTAATCGTTTAATAAATAATCGTTTACCCCCAGCCTTAGTGTGCATTGAAATATTTTTGTGAGAAGAGAGTAATTTATGTATAAATCCCAAAATACATTTGTGAATCCTTCTCTGTGCATTCATTATTAATGACTGTTCTGACCCAATATTCCTCTTACCTACTCTCGTTGGGAGAGGACGTAACGCCCGATTTCAAACGGGGACGTACGCGCCGCGGAACGGCTGCGAACTCTGACCTGCTTCAATCCCCACCTGGCGCGTAACGGGAGCATGGCGCTGCCTTGCGAGCCAGCCGTATTCACGCGAGATCACGCGATAATCCTAAACCTAATGTACTCAGCTTCCACTCCCAAAACTATTGCAAATAAATGCCAGGCTTTGTCCTTTCTGACATTATCCTTATAAAAAGGATGATTGATTTCATAAATTATTTTATGTTGCTCGACTTCCACAATCAGTCTCTCGTCGTCCATGTTGCCGATCCTCTGAGACCCTTTGATTGATTGACTGATGACCAGCAGCTGGTTGCACCAGCAGAACGTAAGGTCCCACTTAGGCTACGTTGAACGTAAATCACCCAAACGTTCGCCTTTACACTCTACTAAAAAAATAGCAGTTGCACCAAGCAGATAGTTTCAACGTAACACTAAGTTATAACTTATCTTTTACACCTCCCCTCTAGCTGGTGTAAGTTCCATACTAACAATAAAGAACCGTTAAAAGAAAAAAACTTTTCAACTAGTGTTGAAAAAAAATTTCAACACTAACGCAGGGTAAAGATGGCTATTCGTTTTGAGCAATGGGAAGAGGAGTTTCAACGCGGTTTGCGCCGGGAACGAATTGTCCGTGACGTATTGTAGAATGTTGGTGTATTTTAGTGTCTCTCTGTTGTTCACATTTCTAGTCTAGGGACAGGCCAGGGCCTCTCATACTGATACAAGGTGTTCTGCCATTGTTATGTCTCAACAAGGTTGAACCGACCTGGTCCTCCGGGACATAGCCAGGGCCAGATACCTTATCAATGCTGAGAGTGCGTCTGTTTTCGTGTTATTCATATATCCCTTTTTTGTATAATACTCGCCCCAACCCTTTGGTTCGACGAGAAGAGGGTTCGACAGCCAAGGAACAAGTCATCGACCACCGGGTCCACTATAGATTATTCAACCTAAGTCTGTATCTCACTGTATTACATCCTGGAATAAACCATCTATTCAACCCTCTGATCCAACCTGTCAAGCTGCTTTGATTTCGACTTCAAGAATTACTACTACGACTGAAAATACACAACGCAGAGTCTGTCCGAACAGTTTAGAAATAAGCTGAAATCTAACAGTATCGATCCATTTCTTTATTATGATGATGTTGAATTATATGCGCGATTTCGGTTTTGCCGGGCGGAATATTATATTATATTTATTTATCATAAAATCCCCCATCAAATAGCTTAACCTCACGCCTATACCGTCTAAGCAAATTTTAGAGAATAAATGACTGAAACTGTTTTGTTTGCCCTCTCATTTGGGTGCTAACGCCTCTTCACTCGGATAAGGTGGAAACTTGCCGGTATTTCCTGTTTACATTGTTAGCTGTCAATGATTGGCTTGAAATTATCTAAACGTCATTAAAAGCGACACTGGTACAATTTATACACTACTAGTAACGTTACAATTTAAGTTATGGTGGTGCAACCAAAATTTAGAACACCTTTAGTTTGACACTAGCTACGTCGAGCGTAGGGTTAAGGCGGACTTTACACCCGAACTTATGATCGGCTTTACGTTCTGCTGGTGCAACCGACTGCTGGTGCCACCGGTCATGACGTAATGTTGATGTGAAGTTGTGATAGGCTACATGAGCTGAGTATTGTGTTTTATTTCGAAAATTGACCGGATGCTATGGAAGCATATAGCAAAATTCAAATTACATTATGCAATTGACAATTCATTATGCAATTTAATAATATTATTTTCAAATACGTTATTCAAGAGCATTTTAATATGCAGAAAGACAATGAAATCCTCAATAAAACTTGCAAAAGGTATAACAATAAAAATAGAATAACATTGTCAAACACACTTCGCCACGCTCCGTGTGTTTCGAAATTCAAATTACATTTCAATCCGCAAAACACTTTGAAAAAGATTTTGCAAAACGTTTTGCAAAAGATTATGCGAAACGCTTTGCAAAAGATTTTGCAAATTTTTGGAATACGTCATCCTCAATCAATTCCTCATCAGACCGTGGCACTATCTTTTCTATGCCTAACAATGTGCTAGGTTTGACTGGGTTGACATATATATTAATAAGGTGAAAATGGTGGAAAAGACGGTGGCGGAGCTGCTGCGGGAGGCCACTGCAGCTCTAGATGAGCAGCGGGTTGCAGGGTCCGAAACAGCGAACAACATGCCTGCACCGAATCACACCGTAGAAGGGCGCACAAACCGCGTGCAGTGGCGATTTGAGAGTCTGTGGGGCCCTAAGCAAAAATTCCTAGGGGGCCCCTCCAACCAACTTTCATCACCATCATGTTATAAATTATCTGCCCCAAACAGTGTCTTGTAAAATAACCTTTTATTTTGAAAAATATATATATATAAAAAAAATAATAATCGTAATAACATTATAAGGACATACATTATGTAGGCATGCAAACTCATAAGCTATGAAAGAGGTGAAATGTCCGAAAACAAACCCCTGTATAGGGGTCTGGGGGCAATATTTTTTTGTGATTTGAACATGTAAAAGAAGTAATCTGGTATATTTTGGTGAGGAGAATTTCAGGTCAAAGACAACTTTTATTTCAGTTCAAATTAATAGAAAATGAGCAAAACAAGTGTGGAAAGTATGTCTGTTTTTTGCTTTTTTTTTTTATTTATTCGTCCACTTCTATTTTAACTTTGTATTTATTGCTTACATGTCCGAAACAAAGACAATCAATCAATCAATTTCCATTATATTATAAATAATCCAAACCAAAGCAGTGTCTTGTACAAAAACCTTTTATTTAAAAAAATATATATAACATCTTAAATAACTTCAACTGTTTCACAATACCGGTATAATACCATTACAATTTTAATTTCCAGCTTGGCTGATGGCAATCATATAGGGCTCTAAAAAAATGTCCCCACATTTTTGTGAGGGGCATACCAGCTAATTTTTTTTCTAACCTTTATAGATGACACATCCAGTTAGAAACAAACTGTCACTCGCCACGGTCACGGAACTGCTACCAAATTAGAAATGCTGCAGGCCTTTGCTAGGGCAAATGCTGCCGCTAAGTCCTAAAAATCTAAACTCCTTCGCACAGTGTGCTCTATAGAAATTAGAGCCAGTCCTCCTGAAAGTCTCTCTTGAGACATGGTTGACCTGAGATAAGTTTTTATTATTTTTAAAGGTGAGAAACTTCTCTCTCCAGAGGCAACAGTGACTGGAAGAGTTAGTAGCAGACGAAGGGCAATGCTGAGGTTTCCATAGATATCTAGGATGTGTTCCTTGTAAATGTAATCGAGTATCTTTCTGTTATACTTAGCTCATAAATAATCTTGCTCTTACCACTGCCTTGCAGTCTTTTTTATTTTTCAGTAAAGCAGCCTATACGAGCAGAAAAGTGTCACACGCGGTCAGACGAGGAGCTTGTGAACAGGCAAGGCAGGCAACTGCTTGGGGCCCCGAGCCGCCAGGGGGCCCCCCAAGGGCCGACAGACATAATGACTCAGTTTTACACAGTGACTGCAGCTCCCTCAGGACAAGTTGAGACAACTCTCTCAACGACAAGTTGAGACAACCCCCTTAAGCCCCCCCCCTTGAGTGCCCCGCCCCCTCGTTCTTCAACTTGTCATTCCCATCATCAATCTGTGTCACTCAAGATTCGTCACATTTCTTCTCGAATATTCAAATGCAATGAATAAACGAAAATGAAGAGCAGTTATCCTTCTGGAAATGGAAAAAGACCTATGCGGTTTCGTGTTAGAATTCGTGTGGACGCCTGAAACGAAAATAATGACGTCCTTAGCCCCCCAGCAGCTGTGGGACGTCAGTTCTATTTCATCCTTACTGACCGTGCTTAAAGCACTGGATCTCCACCTCGCACATGCGCATTTCGAGTACTTAATACCAACATAGTCACCTGTGACCCCCACGTGACACCGGGAAGGCTATATCTTCCGGTGTCATCAGAGGATCTGTTCCTTTACATCTTCTCGCTGCGCAGGTACCGTATTGAACCTTTGTTTGAGAAAGGAAGGAAATTCGTTACAGCTGGCTACGTGCAGCCTCGTGACCAAGGTCGGAGCTGCGGGTAACCCGTCCTCCAGAGGCTGTGGCTAGCTTATACAGATATTTAAGAAATAACTAGAAAAGGAGATAAGAAGAGTAGCCGGCGTGTGTTGGTGAGGGCAGTGTGCTCGCTCCCGCTCCCAGCACTCGTTCGCCTCTTTGCTCTGTTATTGTTTGTTGTGTTAGCCGTTAGCTTTTCTCTGTTCTAACTAGGGATGGGCATTTGAAGAAATTTTCTTGATCGAGCATCGCTAGAGTTATCGATAAATTATCGATTAATCATTAACTTTTTTCTATGTTTTTTTTCTAATGTTTTTATCAATTAAATCTTTATTCCAACAATAATGTATGGGCCAAAATTAATACAATACAGTTAACTTGAAGACCTACAACTGTTTAACAGTTTTAAAATAATAAATACAGGCATTATAGGTTATAGGCCTATGCGGCGCTCGTAAAGTCCGAACAATGCGCCTACAGGCGCTCTTAAAGGTTTGGAAACGATTCAACAAGACTAAATCTGTAGCCTATTCCAATTACAATAAGTAGCGAATTTATCGGACAACAATAATCAAACAAAGGCAGTAGGCTAAAAGTGGGCATTAAACTGTATAACTGTTAAAAAAAAAGGGGGGGGGGAAGGCCGACATATAATGCCTGCAGCCGGCGCGCGGAAAAGGCTCGCAACAAAAAGATGAGCCACCCATTTACAAACAATTGCATGAACTAGTCTATCTAAAAGCAATACCTTATTGAACATATATAAGGCTGGACTTGTTGCTAAAATATCACAGTTTTGGCAAAATGTAACGACTCCAAGAGGCACCAAGCGGAGCGAGAGTCAACACATTAAGAAAGAAAAGAGCGACTCACATATGGTGGTGACTGTCGTCCATAGCATACAGTAACTCCAGCCTACATATTTTTGTTTAGGAATATAAGCATGTTAACATGCTCGGGGGTCAGACGCGAACGCAGCCTTGTAACTGTCAGTCCAGCAGCAGAAAACACCCGCTCTGACGGGACCGAAGTTGCGGGGATGCAGAGGTATTGTCGCGCTAACTTTGACAGCCTGGGGAACCTTCTTCCATTCACTTTCCACCAGTCGGCAGGGTTATATTAAATTAAATGCTTCAAGACTCACAGTATGCAACACAACGTCCTTTTAATCGATAACAATATAAATTGATCGACGCATTTCTTAACGATCAATTATCGAGCATCGATTAATTATGCCCATCCCTAGTTCTAACCATCAATTTATTTTCCTTACAACTTACCGGAGAAGGCGGTGCTCTCGCTCCCGCTCCCAGTAACGTTTTAGTTTGGCTTCCCCCTTTGTTGGCAGCAGCGCTTACGCTCAAGCTAATTAATATCGGTTGATTTAATTTTCTGGTGAAGGCAGTGTTCTCGCTCCCACTCCCGATAACGCCGCATTTGGCCCTTGTTTGGTTGACAATTAGTAGCAACGATCACGCTCTGGCTAATTAGTTTCTGTTTTTCAATTGACTGGCGAGGGAAGTGCTCTCGCTCCCGCTCCCAGTTACGCAGCCGGTGGCTGCCTCCATAATGGCCCACCTATGTGTCGCCTGTGCGGCTCCTCTTGAGCTTGAGGATGGCCACGACAGTTGCCCTCCTTGCCTCGGTCTCGAGCATTTGAGGGAGAGCCTCACGGACAGCGCCTGCATGAACTGCAGCCTCCTGCCTTGGGTGCTCAGAGTGGCTAGGCTGGCAGAGCTGGAGAATCGGGCAACAGCCAACGACCCCTCTGCCTTAATGAGCCTCCCTCCCAATCATCCCGGTCATTCGGGGCGGCAGCGGCATGATGGGGCTGCGGCTACGGGTGCCCCCCCCAAAAAGAAGGCAAGGGGCGGGCTGGCTGCCAAGGTGGACGGATTGGCGGCCGACATGGAGCAAATACGGTCCCTCCTCCTGGCCCTTCAGCCTGGGACTGGTCAGGGGCTGGCGGGGCTACAGCCTGGCCCTCCCTCGTCCCAATTCGACGATGCCCTCTCTCTGGCGGCTTCGGCAAACCTCTTTAATGAGGTTATGACTGAGGGCGATGCCTCCCACACACTGGACGAGGCCTCCTGCTGTTCTGCACAAGGCTCCCTGCAAGGGGCAACAGACACCTCCATGGCGGCCGTCCTGCGGACCGCTCTGGCTCGCCTACAGCTCGATGCGGCGCAGACAGAGTCAGCCAAGGCCAGCGCCTTCTTCAGGCGCAACCCTGTCCCGGCCGCATTCTCCGTCCCTCCTTCAGAGGAGTACTTGAAGGAGCTCCATGCTTGCTGGAGGGACACTAGGGCCCTATCCCACTCAACGTCGGATGCCCGGACCCTGGCTGCCATGCAGAATGTGGCACAGGTTGGGCTGGGCCGCATGCCATCGGTCGAGCCTGCCATCGCCTCCATAATTCTGGCCCCTGATGAGGCTCTGAGACCAAATGCCAGGTGTCCTCGGCCACAGTGCAGGGTCACAGACGACCTCCTGTCAAAAGCCTACGACGCAGCGGCGCGCATGGGTCGTATTGGGAACTCCCTTTCCCACCTGTTGCTGGGTCTTTCCACCTCTCTGCAGCAGGCCCAGGTCGAGCCGTCGCTGTAGAGTCTGAGTGACGCCTCATTGCAGGCTTTTGCCCTCATGTCGAGGGAGTTAGGGCGCACGATGTCCACCCTCGTACAGACTCGCCGCCAGGTGTGGCTTGCGCAGTCGCCCCTGACAGAGACGTGTAGGAGGGTCCTCCGTGCGGTGCCGGTGGAACCAGGGGAGCTCTTTGGGTCAGCTGCCCTGGAAGCACTGGAAGGGGCTGCCCGAGCTAGGCAGACCAGGCAGCAGCTGTCCGGTCTGAATAGGAGTGTGTCCGCTCCTAGCAGGCCTGGGGGCCCCTCGGCAGTCCCCCAGCGGCGCTTTCAGCCACCTGATTACTCCGGTGGCCTACGGAGGTCTCAACGGCCTGCGCAACAGCCTACGGATGGCTTTTGGGCCCCCGAACGCCTACCTTCCTGGCAGCCTCGTGCCCCACAACCCAACCGACGCCCCCCCAGAGCCTCAGGAGGCCGGGGGGGCAGGCGCTAGGCCCTCGGGGCCGGTCGTCGGGTGTTTTTCCCATCAGCAGCTCAGTTACTGGGCTGCCTGTACTTCAGACCCTTGGGTGGTTTCCACCTTGACCCAAGGGTACGAATTGCAGTTCCGACGCCGGCCCCTAGCCTTCAGCCGGGTCAAAATGACTGTCGTCAACGACCCGGCAAAGGCCTTAGCTCTGGACCAGGAGTTGTCCACCCTCCTGGCCAAGGGGGCAATCGAGTCAGTGGATCCTCTGCTGCACCCCAGAGGATTCTACTCAAAGTACTTTCTCGTAAAAAAGAAAGATGGCAGATTTCGCCCAATTCTCGACCTGAGGGGACTCAACAGGTTCCTGAAGGTCCTACCATTCCACATGCTCACCGCATCCGACACGCTGCGGGTGGTCGCAAGGGGAGAATGGTTCACCACTGTGGACCTAAGGGACGCATACTTCCACGTCCCAATTGCACCGCGCCATCAGCACTTCCTCCGGTTCGCCTTTCGCGGCCGGCATTTTCTCCCCGAGGGTATTCACCAGGGTGGTGGCGGCAGCTCTCGCACCCCTGCAGAAGCAGGGCACGAAGGTCCTGCCGTATTTGGACGACTGGCTGATCTGTGCACCGTCCCAGTCTCAGGCGGCCCGGGACACGGCTCGGCTACTCTTGCACGTGGCCCGGCTTGGCCTGACGGTAAACTTTGTGAAGAGTCGCCTGGACCCATCCCAACTGGTCACATACCTGGGGATGGTCCTGGATTCGGACGCTATGAGGGCCTATCCATCACCTCAGCGTGTGACCGACATCCTCCTCTGCCTCCCCCTCTTCGGGTATGGCAGGATGGTGCCATTCATTCTTTTCCTGCAGCTCTTGGTCAAGCTGACAGCTGCCTCAGCTGTGGTGCCTCTCGGCTTGCTGTCTCTGCGCCCTATGCAGATGTGGCTGAACAGCCTCCACTTGGACCCCAAGTGGCACAGGCACCGAAAGGTCAGAGTGTCTCAGCAGTGCCTCTTCTCTCTGTCCCCATGGAGAAAGAGGTCGTACATGTCTGTGGGTGTACCCATGGGCACCATTCCATCCCGCAGGGAGCTGGTCACGACAGACGCCTGCCTATCGGGATGGGGCGCGGTTTGGCAGGGCAGGACTGCCCAAGGGCAGTGGCCGGCCCAGAACCACGTTCACATCAATGTGCTAGAGCTCAGGGCGGTACAGCTAGCACTCAATAATTTTCTGCCTCAGTTAAGAGGCAAGCATGTGCTGGTTCGATCCGACAACAGGTCAGCTGCTGCCCAGATCAACCACCAAGGGGGGACCCGGTCTTCACGGCTACTCCGGGTATCTCGGAACCTGCTGGCCTGGGCATATCCTATCGCGGCAGAAGCCCCCACCGGGGGAGTGGCGGCTTCATCCGGAGGTGGTGGAGACGATGTGGGGTCTCTTTGGCAGGGCGGAGGTGGACCTCTTTGCTTCAGAGGAATCCGCACATTGCCCCCTCTGGTTCTCCTGGACGGAGGTGACCGGCCCCCTCGGACAGGATGCCTTAGCTCACGACTGGCCACAGAGTCCTCTGTATGCCTTCCCACCACTGCCCCTGATTCTTCCCACACTCCAGAGAGTGTTTCTGCGGGGCCACAGGCTACTTCTGGTGGCCCCCTACTGGCCAGGGAGACTCTGGTGTCCACTGCTGCGCAGGCTCTGCTGCAGCTCTCCATGGTGCCTCCCCTGCAGGAAGGACCTCCTTTCGCAGCTGGGGGGTCAGATTTGGCACCCAGATCCCCGTCGCCTCCAGCTCTGGGCTTGGCCGCTGCAGGGCTTGACTCACTGCTGAATTTTTGCACTGCGACCGTCAGGAATACTATTCTGAATGCCAGGGCACCATCTACCAGGGCACAGTATGCCAACAGATGGAAGTTATTCTCTGACTGGTGTAGGGGTAAGGCAGTAAACCCAGCACGTTGCTCCGTAGCCACCGTGGAGTTTCTGCAGTCCCTCCTGGATGGTGGTCGCTCTCATTCCACCTTGAGGGTCTATGTGGCTGCTATTTCTTCCCGGCATGAGATGGTCGACGGAGCCACAGTGGGGTGCCACAGGTTGGTGTCCCTCTTCCTTAGGGGGGCCCTGAGGCTGCGTCCCCCTAGGACTCTGAGGACTCCAGCTTGGGACCTGCCCCTGGTGCTGGAGGCCATGTCATCACCTCCTTTTGAGCCTCTGACCCAGATAGGGTTGAAGTGGCTGTCCATGAAGGTGGCTTTTCTGCTCGCCATTACCACTGCGAAGCGGGTCGGGGATTTGCACGCCCTATCCATGGCAGATACATGCCTGCGGTGGAACCCTGATGGCTCAGGTGTGGTTTTATGGCCCAATGTGGCGTTCCTGCCCAAGGTGCTTTCACGCACCTATTTTAACCAGCCTATCCGGCTTGCACGTTTTAACTCCCCATCTGAGGGGAAGGAGTCTGAGATGCTGGGCCCAGTACGGGCGCTTAGGGCTTACATTGCTGCTACGGCCGGTATACGGCAGTCCGAGCAACTGTTCGTGTGTCACAGTGGCCCTAACAGAGGTTGTGCCTTGTCCAAACAGAGGCTGTCCCACTGGGTCGTCGACACCATCAAACATGCCTATGTGGCCAGTGGCCGCCCCCCGCCATCCGGGTTGAGGTGCCACTCCACCAGAGGCGTGTCGGATGAGTGTGGTCCTACTGCCAAGCTCTGCTACCTCCAATGAGTGAGGTGGGTGTTGGATTCTTCGTGACATTTTTGGTATGGGTCATCCAGTGCTTTAAGAACCGCCTCTGGCGGTCAGTAAGGATGAAAAAGAACGAAAGTTACGAATGTAACTACGGTTCTATGAATCCTGGATGACCGCCAGAGCGTTCAGTCACTCAGAATCCTTGTGTTCTCGCGAGAAGATTCTAGGAACAGATCCTCTGATGACACCGGAAGATATAGCCTCCCGGTGTCACGTGGGGGTCACAGGTGACTATGTTGGTATTGGGTACTCGAAATGCGCATGCGCAAGGTGGAGATCCAGTGCTTTAAGCACCGCCTCTGGCGGTCATCCAGGATTCATAGAACCGTAGTTACATTCGTAACTTTCGTTTTGCGTTGATTTTTTATTTTTTATTTGAATTATTTTTGTAGCTTTAAATAAAGCCCCTTGAGAAATGTAATTACTATCTATACATGAAAAAGTATTTCTGCTCAATTTAAAAGGTTGAATCTCCTCGTGACTGAATGTTTGGATTCAGCGCACAGGCTGTATGACTCCGTCTTTACGGATATATTCCTCAACCGTATAAAACGAAACCGGATCGTTTTCGCCCGTTTCGGCTCCGTGTGGACGGGGCCTTAGAGAACCATCTGTTACCCCTTATGGGTTCTTATCTGTGGCTTTAGAATGAATATTCTGTAGGCTTCAATTTAGAGTTAAATTAACTAATCCATACCTCGGATAAAATCAGACACTACCAGCTTTTGTATTATGACTTTATATGCCCCAGACAATTAAAGTGGCATTGCTAACTATTAAAAATACATATTTCTCTGTTTAAATTAATATTTCTTTCACGGGACTCAACTCTTAAACACATGTGAGTCATGTTGATTTAAGATAAGATTAATAAACAAGGCGATGAATGGGTTTTAATCAAAGACCTCACTTCATATAACTGTAATGCATAATATGTAACCCTTTTGTACGTAATGCTTGAATAAGTGTATGGAATGTATTTTGGACATCGTGGGCGTGAACGTCAAGGGCCCGTAGTTTAGAGCATGGTGATTGGCCAAGGACATCTTAGGGGAGGACACACAATTAGGATATAAAGCGGAGCTCCGAGACTGTCTGCGAGTTCTTATTCGGCATAACTGAAATTCTCCACATGCCCCGATCTATAATGGTTTTCACGTCTTTCGATGATTTTATCCTCCCCTTGGAATAAAGCGGTGAAGTGGAGCAGTGAGATTGCCATGTCTGTACCGGACTTCCAAGTGCGGTTGGTGACGTAAATCATTCGCGTCGAGAGCAGCGAAGAACTGTAGTTCACAAAGCGGCCCCACTTTGTGAACTACAAAGTAGTTGTAGTACCTTAACCGATTGTTTCATACAAATTGTTAACGATTTATCAACTTCAACATCTGCTATTACTGTAGTTTTTTTTTGGCTAATTACCTTCCACAGAGGGAAAACCATCTACACCACTTGTCATTGATTTCTATGCATTCACTGATCTTTACAGATGGGTTTGTTTTAAGCCATTGAATTGAATTTCTCTGCCCTGCAACACATTATAAGCTACACATGTTTGTTAAATGAGAAATATGCTCTAGGTCACATTGAACCAGTAATTATACAAACATTATACTGTAGTGCCGAGAGACGGGAGTCGGAGGCAGAGTATCCAGCACACAGTTTTAATGAACACAACACAATAAAACGTACATTCTTAAAGTCAAACCGGACTGAACTGGATGGTCGTTCCGTCCGCTAAAAGGGTCCGTGCTAAACACGCCCCCCACCCATAGTTCCGTGGGTGAATTATGTTAACCACCACACAAGCCCCCCCAGAATTCACACATAGTCAAAGTCCTCGTGACGGGAAGGGGCGCCGACCCGACCCCGTCTCGAGCGGATGACAGGGGCAGAGGAAGAGGAAGCAGCAGGCACGTCGGCGCCGTCCACCACCCCGGAGGTCCCGGGGTCAACGAGGTCGCTGGAGTCTCAACGGCCAGCGCGGGGCGCGGCGCAGGCGGACGTCCCCGGCGTGGGGGTTGCGCCACCTCCACCGGTCTGGAAATGTCCACCATAGCCGGCTTAACCCTATCCCAGGAAACGGTCTCAGGCCTACCCCCGACGTCCACCACCAGGCACTTGTCTCCGTGGCTCAAAACCCTGAACGGGCCATCGTAAGGAGGGCGTAGGGGACCACGGTGGGCGTCGTGGCGAATGAAAACATAGCCCACCGTGCGCAGATTGGGGGGCATGCGGAAAGTGGGAGTGCCGTGTTGCGACGTGGTAAAAGGCGCGAAAACCTTAGCGGTTTCCAGCAGGGTGGAACGTTGTCTGGCCGCCGACCAGGGAACCGAGGCGTCAGGAATAAAATCGCCTGGCACTCGTAGGGCCTGCCCGTAGACCAGCTCCGCCGAAGAGGACCACAGGTCCTCCTTAGGGGCGCACCTGAGGCCGAGCATCACCCATGGCAGCCTATCTACCCAGTCGCCGTCCTTCAAGCTGGCCCGTAGGGCTGCCTTCATGGAACGGTGGAAACGTTCGCACAAGCCGTTCGCCTGGGGATGAGGATCAGGCCAGCGGGTCGTCCTGTCGACCATGGTGAAGAGGTAGATGAACCCGTGAGAGGAGGGAAGCGGTCCCACCAGGTCGACGTTGACGTGGTCGAACCTCCTTTCGGGAACAGTAAACTCTCCAAGGGGGGCCTTAATATGGCGGTGCACCTTGGACCGTTGACAGTCAACGCATGAGCTGACCCAAGCACTAACGTCCTTTCTAAGCCCCTGCCACACAAACCTCTGGGAAACCAATTTCACAGACGGCTTCCTGCCGGGGTGGGAAAGCCCATTCAACGCCTCAAAAACGGGCCGGCGCCAGGACACAGCAGTCGAGGCTGGCCTGTAGAGACGTCGCACCATAGCCTCACGTCCGAGCCGCCAACCGCGACCTCCTCCAGGCGCAATCCCGTGTCCGAATCCCTCAGGGCCTGGACCCCATGGTCGGAGGCCTGGTCCACGCTCATGCAGACGTAATCCAGGCCCAGTTGGACGGCCCCGATGACCGTTCTCGAGAGGCAGTCTGCGACCACATTAGACTTGCCAGCAATGTGTCGGATGTCCGTGGTGTACTCATAGATGTACGCAAGCTGACGCTGCTGGCGGGCAGACCACGGCTCCGACACCTGGGACATGCAGAATGTCAGAGGCTTGTGATCCACGAAAGCCGCAAACTCTCGTCCTTCCAGGAGGAACCGGAAATGGCGGATCGCCTGCCAGAGTCCAAGGAGTTCCCTGTCGAACGCGCTGTATTTGCGCTCCCTGGGGGTCAACTGGCGACTGAAAAAGGCGAGCGGCTGCCAGGCACCATCGACCCATTGCTCGTGCACTGCGCCGACGGCGTAGTCAGACGCGTCGGTGGTGATGGCAATGGGGGCATCATGTGATGGATGGGCCAACATGGCGGCTTTGCCCAAGGCGGCCTTCGTGGCCTCGAGCGCCTTCGCCCACTCCGCCGTCCAGTCGACAGCCTGGCCAGGGGACTTGTCCTTGAGAGCCCCGTACAGCGGGCACATCACGTGAGCCGCCTGGCGGATGAACCGGTGATAAAACGTCACAATCCCCAGGAATTCCCGGAGCGCCCGAGCCGTGTGTGTCACGGAACAGACGAGGGGACCCAAATGCTGGACACAGGGAGACGGAGACGGAATAAAGGAAAGGGGTTTATTCCGTAGACAGGCGAGTAGTCAGACAAGCAGGGATCAGGAACCAGCGGGGTAGTCAGACAGGCGGGGATCAGGAACCAGAAGGAGAGTCAGACAGGCAGGTATCAGGAACCGGCAGGAGAGTCAGACAGGCGAGGATCAGGAACCGGCAGGAGAGTCAGACAGGCGAGGATCAGGAACCAGAAGGAGAGTCAGACAGGCAGGGATCAGGAACCGGCAGGAGAGTCAGACAGGCGAGGATCAGGAACCGGCAGGAGAGTCAGACAGGCGAGGATCAGGAACCAGAAGGAGAGTCAGACAGGCAGGGATCAGGAACCGGCAGGAGAGTCAGACAGGCAGGGGTTCGATGACAGGCAAGCAAGGGAGCGACGGCAGGCGGGTAGTCAGGCAGGCAGGGGTTCGGCGACCGGGGAATACTAGAAAGGGAAGGAGAGAGTTACTACGGGGACAGGCTGCTGTAATACTTGAGAACGCTGGTTGGACCGATACTAACTGTAAAGACGTAGCGACGAACTGACGCCGGCTGATAGGAAATCCCCGGCTGATGTAGGGACGATCATCAAGGATAATTACGTCCAGGTGCGGGAGAAGGAGGCCCACCAGCGTCCCATAGCCACTAGATGGCGGCATTGGACCGCGTAGCAGGACGCGACGTGACAGTGTGTGGGCGGGGGAAAGCAGAAATTGCCTCCACCTTCGACGGAAGAGGGGCGGCCCCCTCTTTGTTGATGAGATACCCCAGGAAGTGGATGGAGGACAACCCGAACAGGCACTTCGCCGGGTTGATGATTAGCCCGTGCTGGTCGAGCCTCATGAAGAGGTTGCGTAGGTGACCCTGGTGCTCCTTTTCGGAGGAGCTGGCGACCAGGATGTCGTCCAAATAAACGAAAACGAAGGGCATCTCCCTGAGCGCCGAGTCCATTAACCGCTGGAAGGTCTGAGCCGCGTTCTTGAGCCCAAACGGCATACGCAGGAACTTGAATAACCCGAACGGCGTCACCCGCTGTCTTGGCGATGTCCGAGGGATGCACCGGCACCTGGTGGTAACCGCGCACCAGGTCCACCTTCGAGAAGACCCGCTTGCCCGCCAGGTGTGCTGAGAAGGCCTGGATGTGCGGGATTGGGTAGCGGTCGGGCGTGGTAGCGTCGTTCAGGCGGCGGTAATCCCCACAAGGTCGCCACCCGCCGTCTGGCTTGGGAACGAGGTGGAGTGGTGAGGCCCATGGGCTGTCCGAGCGGCGGATGATGCCCAGGCGCTCCATGTTGGCGAACTCCGACCTAGCGACTTTCAGCCTGTCAGGGTTGAGTCGTCGGGCCCTAGTGTAGACGGGTGGGCCCTTGGTGTCTATATGATGCTCTACACCATGTTTCGCCGTGACCGCGGAAAAGGTAGGTCGGGTTATACCGGGGAACTCCCTGAGCTGGCGTTGATATTCGTCCCCCTCTGAGAGGGAGCTGGAGAGCCCGCCGTAAGCCGCTCGACCGCGGGCACATTCAAACGAGGAGAACGGCCGTGCGTCCACCAGGCGGTTGTTTTTCATGTCTACAAGCAGATTGTGCTCACAAAGGAAATCCGCAGCGAGGAGGGGAAAGGAGATGTCGGCCGTGACAAAATCCCACCTGAATCGCTGGCCTCCAAAGCACAGCATCAAGGTCCAACTATAGAGATCAAGAAAGGAAGAGGCATGAGGAGGAGTACAACAGAACACTGTGCTTTCTAGGAGATCGTTTACTGATGTAAACTAAGTTTATGCACAATTATCTTACAATTCTGATTCAAATCCAGGTTTCTATTTCAGGAGAAAGATAGATAATCAGCCGACAGCCAGCAGCCAGCCAGCTGATAGCAGCTAGCACTAGATAGAAATCAATAGCTTTATCATCGGCACTAGTGAGGAGTAAAAAAAACACTCTCTGTAAGTAACATACATATGTAAAACATTCACGCATTTCATTTTTTTACATTAGCTCACTAAAACTCTCTGTAACTCGTGTATTAAGCAAAAAAAAAGCCTTACCTCCTGTTATCGTTGCGGATGCCAAAAGAAAAGGGAAAGATGCGGAAGTGATTCAGAAACTGCCGTAAAGCAGTACCTCTGACAGTTGGACAATGTGTGACGTCAGCGCATTTTTTTAACGCCTTTTTAGAACAGATACGTGACCTTAAAAAATGCAATATTCAGCTGAGTTTATTATCTTAGCCCCACCTTTTGAACGCAACTTTCAAATTACTTGACAAAATATTACAGTGTGAGAAAAGTGGATTCTGAGGGTAAAACCCCATAGGCTTCCATTCATTCTGGACTCGCCTGCGAGCGCCCCGCTTGGACAGAGATTATTACTGCAACCAGTCCAGAAAACCGGAACTAACCAGCGAGTGCCTATTCTCCTCATATTAGACATTCTCTGGTATAGTCTTCTCCCGTGTCTCTCCCAACCAAGCCCCCAGGAACAGTGCATACTTCCGCAATCCACCAGTGCTCAGCGGCCAAGCCTGGTATTGCAGCTGTTTAAGCGGGCTGTGGACGGGTCCCTCGATTCAAGGGACCCAGAAGTATACAGGTCCTTCTCAAAAAATTAGCATATTGTGATAAAGTTCATTATTTTCCATAATGTAATGATAAAAATTTAACTTTCAGATATTTTAGATTCATTGCACACCAACTGAAATATTTCAGGTCTTTTATTGTTTTAATTCTGATGATTTTGGCATACAGCTCATGAAAACCCAAAATTCCTATCTCAAAAAATTAGCATATCATGAAAAGGTTCTCTAAACGAGCTATTAACCTAATCATCTGAATCAACGAATTAACTCTAAACACCTGCAAAAGATTCCTGAGGCTTTTAAAAACTCCCAGCCTGGTTCATTACTCAAAACCGCAATCATGGGTAAGACTGCCAACCTGACTGCTGTCCAGAAGGCCATCATTGACACCCTCAAGCAAGAGGGTAAGACACAGAAAGAAATTTCTGAACGAATAGGCTGTTCCCAGAGTGCCGTATCAAGGCACCTCAGTGGGAAGTCTGTGGGAAGGAAAAAGTGTGGCAGAAAACGCTGCACGACGAGAAGAGGTGACCGGACCCTGAGGAAGATTGTGGAGAAGGGCCGATTCCAGACCTTGGGGGACCTGCGGAAGCAGTGGACTGAGTCTGGAGTAGAAACATCCAGAGCCACCGTGCACAGGCGTGTGCAGGAAATGGGCTACAGGTGCCGCATTCCCCAGGTCAAGCCACTTTTGAACCAGAAACAGCGGCAGAAGCGCCTGACCTGGGCTACAGAGAAGCAGCACTGGACTGTTGCTCAGTGGTCCAAAGTACTTTTTTCGGATGAAAGCAAATTTTGCATGTCATTCGGAAATCAAGGTGCCAGAGTCTGGAGGAAGACTGGGGAGAAGGAAATGCCAAAATGCCTGAAGTCCAGTGTCAAATACCCACAGTCAGTGATGGTCTGTGGTGCCATGTCAGCTGCTGGTGTTGGTCCACTGTGTTTTATCAAGGGCAGGGTCAATGCAGCTAGCTACCAGGAGATTTTGGAGCACTTCATGCTTCCATCTGCTGAAAAGCTTTATGGAGATGAAGATTTCATTTTTCAGCACGACCTGGCACCTGCTCACAGTGCCAAAACCACTGGTAAATGGTTTACTGACCATGGTATTACTGTGCTCAATTGGCCTGCCAACTCTCCTGACCTGAACCCCGTAGAGAATCTGTGGGATATTGTGAAGAGAAAGTTGAGAGACGCAAGACCCAACACTCTGGATGAGCTTAAGGCCGCTATCGAAGCATCCTAGGCCTCCATAAGACCTCAGCAGTGCCACAGGCTGATTGCCTCCATGCCACGCCGCATTGAAGCAGTCATTTCTGCAAAAGGATTCCCGACCAAGTATTGAGTGCATAACTGAACATAATTATTTGAAGGTTGACTTTTTTTGTATTAAAAACACTTTTCTTTTATTGGTCGGATGAAATATGCCAATTTTTTGAGACAGGAATTTTGGGTTTTCATGGGCTGTATGCCAAAATCATCAGTATTAAAACAATAAAAGACCTGAAATATTTCAGTTGGTGTGCAATGAATCTAAAATATATGAAAGTTAAATTTTTATCATTACATTATGGAAAAGAATGAACTTTATCACAATATGCTAATTTTTTGAGAAGGACCTGTATATCTCCCTTCACTCCAATACAAGTGGGGAACAGGAATGTGTCTCCGCAAAAAATGTCTGGATATCAATCAAAGGCTCATAATTATCTTTATGATTATCTTTACGTTGATTGTTTGTCACAGTCTATCGTATTAATGATACAAAGCCGTAACTAAACCCCTTCTCTTCTGTTTGCAGAAACTGGAAACTTCAGAGTATATTTTATCTTAAGTTAGAAAATCTTTGTTTCCTCATCAGATCCCAGTCCATCATGCTCCTGTACTTGTCTGCCGTGCCACCATCATGCCTCATGCATCACCTCTCAGCGCCCTGCCCAGCTGCATCTTATTCCGTTACTCAGCTCTTTCCAGCTCTCTCACATAAGTGACACACGCTCCACCCAAGTGTTTTTAATATTTTATTAATTATGCATGTAAGGTGTGCTTAAGTGGCCTGAAAGGTGCCAATCAATAAAATGCTTTTTATTAATATAACATTATGGCCCCATCAAAATCAAAGTACACCTGCCATTTACAGATATCATTTATACTATCCTAGACATCTTTAATCTTATTTACAAATCAGAAATCAGGCCTACAGTAGGCCTGATTTCCTCTGAATGTTTAAATAAAAGAATTCCCTGTCCATGTCAGATCCCTGTCCATCATACTCCTGTTGTTGCCTTCCTGCACAGCTGACTGCCTCCTCCATCGATTGCGGCCACAGCCCTCTCCCTGTACAATATGTTAAATACATTTCAGGATCAAGTTTGAGATTCAGTTTCAGTATTACTTGTTTTTGAAACCTGACGTGGGGCTGGCACCGCCACCATCATATCTGTCTTATTTATTGCACCCACACATAATAGGTTGATGATACCATGTGGGGTCATTTCAGACCCCTTTGCTTCCTAACACCTTGTGAGTTCCCTGGGTACACCAGCTGATGGGTCTATGTATATATTGGGCATTTGATTCTCGTTTCAGAAACAGAAATATATAAAAAAAACGAGTGGTAATTATTATTTCTGTTTTAACATTCAAAAAGGTATATACAAGGTGCTTTTCTTATAATGTCAAAAAGGGGCAAACTAATCTAAAATAATCATTGTTAAACATATAGAGAATCATCGGGGGATTAGTTACCTGTACTTCCATGGTCGGTAAACAATGCGACTGCAATCGCTCAGACCTCGCGCTTATGATGCTCCAATGCTAACAATGCTAAAAAACAAGAATATTTCTGCATCCGGTATATCATGGAGTAGGGCGTGGCTATGGACCCATGATGCAGAAGCATATCTCTCCTTGATGTTGCCCTGCGCCATTGAGCAGTTTACATAGGAATGAATAGGCGCCATTTTGGAATCCGTTGTCCATTTTATAATATGTCCATGCTCCCAACTCAGGTGATGTTGTTTTTCTCTGCGTTGACAATAAAGCCTTGATCATTCAACACTAGTCCTCTCGACTTTTCGTAATTGGTTAGAATATTAGACCGTGGGTTTTATCCACGACATTTTCATGTATATCACACACAAAATGTAGAAGGAAGTAGCTTCGTCTTGCTCATCTTACGGTATCTTTCTCGAATGCCACCTGAGTTTGTTGTACCTGGTGAGGTAAAGAGGTCAGCCAGTGGCTCTATTACTAGTTGAAATGGGTGCAGCGCCACCTATCGTACCGGGCTATGACATGTTTCAGCCAATGAATAGATTTTCTCACCACCATGTATACTCGGACAATTGCAGTTGTCCAATTTAGGAGCATAGTCGAACTATGGCTGTAATCGGATTAAGTGAATAAACAATTAAAACCACAGTACTTTGAGAATAACACTTTGCTGTTTTGAAAAACAACTCAGACATTAGCTGGTCCGTTCTGTTTATAATGATGGCCTTTACATTGTTGCTATGACGCATTTCAGGTGTCAAACATATTTGATCATGTTAAAGCTTCCCTATTTTATCACCAGGGCCCATTTTTTCTAAAGTAATCCAGTGGGATTTAAAGGATTGGACCAATTCTTGGAATTGGGTTTTTCAAAGCAAAAGATTGATTCCGAACTAAGAACAGATCATGGATCTTAAATTTGATCTGGATCAAACCTGCCCTTTGGGTTTTTCCAAACTTTGAACCTGGTTTGTGATCTATTTGATCCAAAAAAACAGGATAACCCACGTCCCATCAGAAGGGTGGATTCAGTTGATTATCCTGAAATTTGGTATTTCGATCACATTGATCCAATCCAGTTTTTTTTTTTTTTTTTTTTTAAAAGGGCCCTGGTGTGATGTTCATAAGCCATTATAAGCCATTTCAAAAGCTACTTTAATGTGACATCACCAATGGGAGTGTGGTCCAAACAGATCATGGATAGATAGGCTGGTAGATAGTTAGTCAGTTATCTAGTTACATAGATTGCAGGTCTTTCTTCCGTCTGGATTGTTAAACAAGGGCCCTTTTACTGTTCCTAAATTCCGTTCCATAAATTAGGAACGGAATTCCTAAATTCCGTTCTGAAAGCTTTTATGGTTAAGGAAGCCTCCTTCTGATAGTTGACATGCCAATGTGTTGCATTCACAGGTAACACTGCAGTAGCCTGTGAACAGCAATGTCATCAAAGTCCATGACGAGCTGGCTGCTATGCTAATGTTTGTATGAATGACCGTCACTTTGGCCCAAAGCATCTGCTAAATGCCCTGAATATAATATATTAATATAATATCAAACCTGTGCAGATGATTGCCACTGCTTCTTACGTGATCAGCACAGAGCACATAATGATAGTATGGTGATTTTTGTGTGAACCTTCCAGAAGAGTAGATGTAGACTTATTAATTCTTTATATTGCCATGCCAAATAATGCATAATAGTAAATGCATTTCCCCTTTAAACAAACTAAAGCCTGAGTTATCAACATTGATAGAATGAATTGTATAAATTAACACCAAACAAAAATTACAAAAGGTTCAGGCCAATTTTGTTTACTTCTTTAGTTACAAATGAATTAACAATCAAAAGGCAGTATTGCAGACACATAGATTTGCTGAAGCCCAAGTTAAATATAATTTGGCAATTCATGAATATACATGGCCATTTTTATATACAAAGAACATTTCAATGCTATTCCATCACATCTCCATACAAAGTCTTTTTCGGGGCAGCTGGTTCCTCCAAGTTAAGAACTAAAATTAAAACAAGTTTGAGAATGACATCAATGATAGGCATTCATTAACACGGACAGATGGACGGGAATTCACAAAGGACACATTTCAGCACTGACATCATCCTTTTATACTAACTGAAGACAGATCTGAGGCAAACTTTAACTATTAAAAGAAGCTGTTCAACAAACAGGTTTGTAAGGGTGCACTCACACTAGGCCATCTGGCCCTGGCCGTGTGGCCGTTTTCACACCTAACCATGCTCAAATGGCCCCATTGTTCTCTGGCCTGCACTCACACTAGGCCAACTGGCCGTGGCCGTTGGCCGTCGCAGCTGTGGCCTGGCCACGGAAGGCTCTTGTACATACTTAATCACGTCGTAACACGTCATCACCAGGCGTCCGCTGCATAATAAAGTCTGCCGCCTGTCAGAGTTTTAACAACAATGGATAACAACACAGAGAACACACCAACAGTTGAACTGCTTGACGCGATGTTTACCGTTTAATGGGAAAGAAGGCTCGTCGCCTTTATTATGTCCGTGGTCGTCGCATTGACTATACGTCATCCAGCTCAGGTTGCGTAGCCGTGCGTGTGCGCGTGTCGGCTCATTAGCATCTGTACCGTAGTGGCCCGTGCCGTAGCAGCACACCTCTCCCAAGTGGCCAAATTGGCCCGGCCTGGCCACACTGGCCACACTCATACTGGCAGATTTGAGCACGGTTAGGTGCTAAAACGGCCACGGCCAGATGGCCTAGTGTGAGTGCACCCTAACCATGTACTCACCTTTTGATGGAGTTGGATCTGGAATTTCTCCTTTTTCCAACAGCAACCACAGCTCAGTGCATTTCCTGGTCTCCCAGCGCGTCACTGCGTAGCTTCCGACAGACGAGGCCACTAGGGGCAGAAGGTGATGTTCGGTGTGATCTCATTACAGTGATTTAAAGCTATCACATAATGCCTTTTTAGGGTTAATAATTGGATCTGGGGGCATTTCTAGATCAGGGTTTCATGCCTGTATGTTAAAAATACCCCTTATTATTCTCACACTGTTCATTTACGTTTAAAAAACTGTCTATTTTGTAGGTCCAACGCTTTGTGCTTGTCAGCAAAAGACCTCTGAAAAAGAAGTCCCGCTTCCGAGGCGCCGGTTCCCTCGGTCACAAATGTCTATGGGAAATAACATGGATTTTTTGAATGATCGTACATAACAAATACTGTAGGTGCGAAATAGTAAAAGCTGCGTCACAATTTGAACTACACACTTTTTCCATTTAGGTTCAAATCGTTTTTTTGTGATTGTCTGCAAAAAAAAACCATTCAAAACTAGATGGAAAAAGCGTGTAGTTCAAAACATGACGCAGCTTTTACTTCTTCGCCACCAATAGAAGCTGGGATCGAAATCGTCCCTATTCACTTACTCACTATTCCCTATATAGTGTTGATGATATAGTGCACTATAGGCTATAGAGGGAACGAACAAACGAGAATTCCGACACTACGCTGAACATTTCTAAACGTAATTTGCGTCAATTTGCGTGATGAAGACAGGATTTTATAACAGATTTTATATTTTTATATACGAAGTTGGCTATGTCAAGAAGCTATTTAGCGAAGAAAATCCACGAGATTGAAGTTCTTCTTCAGCGTCTTGGCGAAGATCTTCCTGTGGAGGTCAGTGATCGACCGACGGTGCCAGTGCTCCCCGCCGCCATGCAAGAGGGGTGTCAGCCGAAGTGGAGCACGCTGACCGCCGACGAGTGACCAGCGCAGAGAGACTGCCACCACTGACCGAGGAGAGGGCGTCGCTGACCGCCGCCGTCAGGAGGGCGCCGCTGAGTGGAGCTGAGAGCTCACCGCCGCCGTGGAGAGGACGTCGCGGACCGTTGTGGAGAGCTTGCCGTCAATCGTCGCCGCCGAGAGGACGTCGCCGACCGCCGCCGGGAGGACGCCGCTGACCGCCTCACCGCCGGCCGCTGCTGCCAGCATGCCCATCGCTAGCCCATCACCACGGGACACCTTCAAGCTCCCACGATACGCCGGCATTACAGCCCTGGAGCCGTACCTAGCGCAAGTTGGACTTGCTGCAGTGAATAACCAGTGGAACAACCAAGCCACTGCTGCCCACGATGCTCTAGCACTAGAGGAAAAGGCGCAGCAGGTCTTGCTCGACCTTACGCTCACCGAGCGACTAAACTACGCGATACTGGCGGCTGCGTTGGAACGACGCTTTGGCAAACGGGTTTCAAAGGACAACATGAGGGACCAGCTGACCCGCTGGCGCCGCCAAGAGGGTGAGACGCTGGGTACTTATGCCGCATCTGTGCACTTCTATGCATGTCGGGGCTACCCCACGTTTGAGGAAGCAGCCCTTGAGGAGCTAGCCCTGGGCGCTTCATCCATGGCCTCACACCAGAGAGACTGAAAGAACACCTCCGTATCATGGCACCGACCAGCCTCAACGCTGCGCTGGATGAGTCAAAGAGGGTGGAGGCTATTACGATCCCATGCAAACGACCAGGTTCCGGGCCGACGTCAGCGATGAAGAAGGGAATGTCGAGGGAAGGGTCGTCTTCCAGGCTCGTCCGTCGCCAACTCGACCAGACCGACGTCGACCAACCCACGTGTCCCGGGAACGCCGTTTCAACAAAACCGTTCTGGCGCTGTGGAGAGGTGGGGCACTGGGCCCCGGACTGCCTCGCCCCCGCACCAAAACACCACAGAGCCCCACAGTTGGGAAACTAATGCGGGTAGGCACCCTGGGGAGACTGCCACCCGTCCAACGGACCATAGACCCCATTGAGAACAACGACAAGATTGGTAGATTGGGCCACGCACAAGGCCTCTACCTCCTCTGTTCCATCAAGGGACACCCCTGCTGGGCCCTCGTGGACACGGGCTCCACCATCTCCATTGTGCGCCCAGGGGTGCTTCCAGAGACAGGATGGACGCCCACCGACTGTAAGATCTGAACAGTGACCGGACTAGCTGGGATGCTGGGGAGAATCCCGCTGCCAGTGAAGGTGGGGAACACCGAAACCACCCACAAGTTTTGGGTGGCCGAAATTCTAGACCCCTGCATCATCGGGCTGGATCTACTGACTCGTTGGGGGGCTAGGGTGGATGTGTTAAGGAACACCATTCACTTCGGCACGGAGACGCTGACCCTCCAGCGCCGTCAAGGGGGGAAGATAGGGTGTACACAAGCCCAGCTGTGTTCACCAGGCGCCACACCATCGACGCCGCCATCCCCTGAGACGACAACAGCGACCTCCGTGGAGGCTAAGACTCCTCAGCCCCCATCGTCAGATGTTGACAACGCGATCCAGGAACTGTACCAGCGGAGCAGTGAAGGACTCGATGCTCAGCAGAGTCAACAGCTGCGAGACCTGCTCCAGCAGTTTACAGACATTTTTGCTGCAAGAAATCAGGACTGCATCTAAACTAACCTGGTGCAGCACTCAATTGACACTGGCACGGCCGTGCCCATTAGACTGCGAGCCCGCCGACTAGGGTTCGCCAAACAAGAAGCAGCAGAGCAGATGATCCGGGAGATGGCTGAGGCGGGGGTGATAGAGCCATCCCCCTGGGCTGCCCCTGCCCTCCCGGTCAAAAAGAAGGACGACACCTGGAGGTTCTGTGTGGACTATCGTCACTTGAACGATGTAACCAGAAAGGACTCTTATCCCTTGCCCCGCATAGATGACGCCTTGGACAAAGTCGCAGGGTCTCAGTGGTTCAGCTCACTAGACCTGCGGAGCGGCTCCTGGCAGGTGGAGCTGGCACCAGATGTAAGACCCAAGACGGCTTTCACCATCAGCCAAGGGCTCTGGCAGTTCAGGGTGATGCCCTTTGGTCTCTGCAATGCTCCCGCCACGTAAAAGAGACTTATGGAGAGGGTTCTGACTCACGTCCATGGAAAACAGTGCGTGGTCTACCTTGATGACCTTCTGGTCCACGCCAGGGACTTCGAGCTGGACCTGCAGAACCTCCGCCAGGTCTTCCAAGCCATTCGGGGTGCAGGCCTGCGCCTACACCTCAAAAAGTGCAACCTACTGCAGCGCAAGACCAGGTTCCTGGGCCATGTGGTTGGGCCAGAAGGCGTGGCTACGGACCCTGCCAAGGTGGAGGCGGTGAGGAATTGGCCCATCCCCCGAAATGTCGGTGAGGTGCGCAGCTTTCTGGGGCTCGCCTCATACTATCGACGGTTCGTCCGTGACTTTTGCATCAATTGCCGCCCCCCTGCACCGTCTCACGGACAAGGGGAGAGAGTTCAGCTGGGAGGAAAACTGTGCAGCCGCCTTCGCCCAGCTCCGTGCTGCTCTGACAACCGCAACCATCCTGGCCCTTCCTGACCCTGGCCGCAGCTTCGTAGTGGACACGGATGCCAGTGACATGGGACTGGGGGCAGTCCTGTCACAAGGGGGAGCAGGGGGCAAGAGGGTGATGGCTTACTACAGTCGCTCCTTGTCAACTACTGCGTCACCCGACGTGAGCTCCTGGCGGTGGTTGAGGCGTTCAAATACTTTTGCCCCTACCTCTACGGCCAGCGGTTCCTTCTCCGGATGGACCACGTGTCCCTGACCTGGTTGCTCAGCTTCTAGGAGCCTGAGAGTCAGGTGGCCCGGAGGATCGAGGCCCTACAGGACCGAGCTGGGCGTCTGCACAGCAATGCAGATGCCCTGTCCCGACGCCCCTGTGAGGACTGCAGACACTGAACACCAGGAGGAGGGAGATGGAGCTACTCTCCGGGTAGCTGCCACGGGACAGGTCGGGCCAGGTGAAGGTTGGCTGACTGCAATGGAAGACCAGAAGTGGCAGGCGGCACAGGAGAGTGACCCCACACTGGCCAGGGTGGGACAGTGGGTTGACAACCGGAGGCGTATGCGGTCCCCGACCAGAGTGCGGTGACCACAGCCGAGCGTCTGGTGTGTGAGATGTTCTGTCGGTTCGGGGCACCTCAAGAACTGCACAGCGATCAGGGGCGGAACTTTGAGGCTCAAGTCTTTGCTGAGGTGTGCAAACGCATGGGGGTAAGCAAGACCAGGACAACGCCACTCCATCCCCAGAGCGACGGGCTAGTGGAGCGGTTCAACTGGACGCTTCCCACGCAACTGGCCATCGTCACCTCACGACACCAGCGAGACTGGGACCGCCACCTTGCACCGCTCAGCGGTGCAAGAGAGCACGGGGTGCACGCCAGCCACACTTATGTTTTCGGCAGAGAGCTGCGGACGCCTGTGGACCTAGCCTTCGGCACCCCCCCCCCCCCGACACTGATCTCCCCAAGATACTGGGCTTCGAGTACCTGCGGGACAACCAGCAGCGTCTGGCAGAGGCTCACAAGTTTGCCAGGCAGCGTCAGGAACAGGCGGGGGCACGACAAAAGCGGGGGTATGACCTCCGTTGCCAGGGCCACTCCTTCATGCCTGGGGAGAGGGTGTGGGTCTACAACCCAACCCGGAAAAAGGGGGTCTCCCCCAAACTGACCAGCCAGTGGATGGGGCCCGGTGAGATGCTGGAACAACTTTCCGATGTTGTGTATCGGGTGAGATGTGTGCCCATGGGCGGGTGGTGGTGCTACACAGAGACTGCTTGGCACCCCTGGCGGCCGGACTTCCCGACAAACACAGCTCACCCAGCACGGCTCCACTCACACCGACGAGTCCTCCGACTCGAACAGACAGTGGTGGGTTGGGGCATGCGACCCCACGGGCTCACAGGCGGCGGCGGCCTCCCCGTTGCTATCAGGACTTTGTTGTCGGCTGAGGACAGGCGACATTCTGGTGGGGGGCAATGTAGCGCCGGGGTTATGTTTGTTGTTTTGTTATACGACTGCTATTGGTTGATGTGTTCCCATCATGCTTTGCGGTGCGGAAGTTAGGGGAGGAGTTAAAAAGACGTTGAGCTTTGTTGTGGTTAAGGGGTGCTCGTTGAGCTTTGGTTGTGGTTACGGTGAACTCGGGATCTTTCAATAAAGTCACTGAAAGAATATAGCACGCCTCTGCTTTTGATATTCACCACAATATAAACAAACCGAGCACTCACGAGGAAAGCTGGAGGTTGTATTGATGTTGAATGTTACATTTCCTTGATCAGGGTTTTCTTTTATTTCTTTTATTTTGAATGTAACATTTTCTATGTTAAATCGCAAATAAATTGTTGACATTTCGATGGTGTGAAAGTGTGGTTTTGTTAACTATGGTTATGTGTTCCGATTGTAAGCTGTAATAGCCCAAAATTTGTTGAGGCAATTGCTCTGTCGCTAGTTTAGACACTTTTAAGAGTTTAACACGGTTTTAAACTCAAGAAGTCACGTGACGTCTTAAGCTCCATTGCTGTGTCATATGTACTTGTGGTTTGGCCTGCAGCTGCATTATACCTTGATCTCAATTGCTGTGTCTTCAGAGTAATTCACATCAGTAGAGGGCGTATTTTGTGCATGTTAATCTCGAAACTGACTAACTGTTATAGAGGAGACTAAACCAGTTTGCAGGATGAAACAAGGCTCCATCTCCGACACACACACACACACACAATTAGTTTTATGAATTATTATTAATAGGTATGATACATTTACACTTATTACACCAGATAGGCCTTCAGTACAATACAGGCTACAATATAGGAGTTTCTTAAAGTGCCCAACTAGGATTTTTTTTTTGCTCTCTGCAAATATTTTTTTTTGCTCTCGTTGTAGTTCTCTATCCGCGACATGTTAATCGACATAATCCTTACTCTCCTTCTCCGAGAATTAATAGGCTTGACATTACCCTAATAACTTGCATAGGCCTATTAGTTCGTCTTCAATTAATTAATTAATCAAGTTTGCATACACACACCAAGAGAAAACAATGACAAGTAATTGATTGACGTAGTTGAGGGCATGTTTCCAGACTCAGATTTCCAAAAAAGTAGCCTAGACTATTTCATAATATATGTCAACACATTATTAGTGTTTTTATTTATGATAGTTTTATTATATTAAAGTTCACTTTACATTCCCATTAAGTTTTTGTTGGTAATTATAGCACAAAATGCATCCACCATTAAGTTAAGACTGCATCTGCTGGGGTATACTAGAAATCGGAGTACTTCCAGTTTCCAAGCAGTTTATTCTGAGTCAGCTAGGAATCAGCTGATCCTGTAGGAGTCGTTACACAGCAATCACGTTCAACCTTGTGCGCAGCTGCTTGTTAAACTCCAAAACCTCAGTTTTAAGGAGTACGTTTTTAAAGCACAGCAATGCTAACTGACAGAGCAATTGGCCCATTGTGTTTAGTTAACGAGCCAAACGAGCGAGCTAAGTATGTATTCGTTTTCGCAGATATTCGGCTTCTTCTTCTCCTCCGGAAAAACACGACCGCATTGCATTGTGGTATACGGGAGGAACGTGTAGGGAACATCATATGTTCAGTCAAATTTTGGGCATTTTAAGTCCAATTCGAACCCCCCTACAAAATGGCGAGCACCCTATATAGTGCACTATATCCGTGATAGTGAACGATTCCGAGTTTGTTATTGACGATCATACAACAACCCAATGTTATTTCCCACAGAAATTTGATCGAGGGAACCGGGAGGCTCGGAGGCGGGACTTATTCTTCAGAGGTCTATTAGACCCTCTATCGCCCTCTATAGAGTGGCGAAGTCACACCCCTTCCGGTAGGGCTCATGGGACCTATGAGATCGAAAAATATGATCCCGGTCCCGGTCTTTATATGCCCTGGATTACACATATGTTGTTTGTGGATTTAAAGGATAATTTTTCATGCAAAGAGTTCGAACGTTTATTGTGCAATTGTTCAGATAAAGGCTGTAGAGAAAACACAACGAGAAAGACTACACGGCTCGTATGTGATGTCACGCTCCCTGCGACTGGCGTGGAGAAGACCGACAATCTTCCCATCGGCATAACTGAAACTCTGCACGTGCCCCGACTTATAATGGTTTTCACCTCTTTCGATGCTTTTATCCTCCCCTTGGAAAAAGCGGTGAAGTGGGGCAGAGAGATCGCCATCTCTGTGCCGAGTTCCAAGGGCGGGTGTGGTGAC
Organism: Gadus macrocephalus; assembly: GCF_031168955.1. Lineage (NCBI taxonomy): Eukaryota > Metazoa > Chordata > Actinopteri > Gadiformes > Gadidae > Gadus > Gadus macrocephalus. Next base: position 18,064,382 of record NC_082385.1, read on the forward strand.
GTATATCATATGCGTCGAGAGCAGCGAAGAGCTGTAGTTCACAAAGCGGCCTCACATAAAACCTAAAATTATCAAACTTCTTCACGAACATTTTTAGTTTTCTTTGCATGAAAAATGATCATTTAAATCCACAAACAACAAATGTGTAATCCAGGGCATATAAAGACTGGGACCAGAAAATAATTATTTTCTCTCCATTGACACCCATTCATATTTTTCGATCTCATAGGTCCCATGAGCCCTACCGGAAGGGGCGTGACTTCGCCACTCTATTACCCAACCCCAGTGAAGTTATAAACATTGCGGGTATCCGGGAGGTGCAGAAAAAATACAATATTTCAACGTATGAAATCAATCCCTGACCGGACGTTTTTCATGCATTTCTTACCAAATGAAACGAGCAGGTTCCACTGAAGTGCATAAGGAAGCCTCTTTTGTAAAGCTTTTTGAAGAACAAAAAAACCAGCAGTACCTAGAATTATACATGACAGGGTTAAAAATGCAAAAATGCCAATGTGCAATGACGATAGCCATACGTCTGTGGTCCATTCATACTTTGCAGTCACGTGACTACCATGGCTACCTGGAGGACAACAAACTCCGACAAAATGGCGACGAACAGCGGCCAGCCAGGGGAATTGCAGCCTTTCAGATTTTCAATACTACTATCAATCAACTATTTAAACATAAATGTTCAAATGAGATATCAAGAAAAGATAAACATACTCGGAACTTGTGATCCATACACAGCACCCGCTGATGTGTTCATTGCTTGGAAGTTGGCAAGGTCTCGACCAGACTTGGAGTTTGGAGATATTTATATTTATCTTATAGAGAATCCGTCACCTTATACTGCACAAAAAATGAAAGCCTACAAACGTACGGATAACTAACTTTTTTTCAAGAGTGGGTGGGTTAACAACGTTGTCGTATGGGAGGGGAAAAACAGGAATATCTTCATAATCAAAGCAAAGGTGAGTGAGTATCTAGCTGCTCGCAAAACCACCAACAAATAGTTTTTTTCTGAATCAAATAACTTTTAAGTAGCTCTTTTATTGACCAAGTAATGTAATGCGGTAGCGTCCACACAAGTTACATTTTCTCAAGCATTTCTGAAGTTCCAGCGCAGCAGTCTTTTGCTGCACTCTGAAATAAAACTGCTTAGGATCGTTTAGTGAAGCCTCCGCCAACGTTGCCAGATTGGGCCAGGTTTCCCGCCCGATCTGGCAACACTGGCGATCCCCATGACGGCAGATTTACTCCGTAGTTTTATAAATACATTACTTATGGCAAACATATGAAAACATAACCCCGGCTTCACTCGGTTGATGCATTCAATCGCACAGCAACTATCTGGCATATCGTTTTCACCTCAAAATACCAACTTTCGGTTCGTATGGTAGAACTGGCGACGTCCTGGCAGATCCTTGATTAGGTGTCTAGAGGACGTTGTTCTTGCCCGCCAGCCAGTCGTCGTGACGTCACGTGCAAAGTATGAATAGTCACATTCAAGGCTACTATGGCTTATTATGGTGTCATCAGAGTGGTTACCTAAGAGAAACGTCCCAGTGCCCTTCATGAAGGCTGATGACTGACAAGCAGCATATTGTTGTAGACCCTGATAATTACAAAAAACAACATGTCAACATCATCTCCTTACTGATGTAATTATTAATCCTCTACCGTTGCTGAAAGCATGATTGTGCAGTAACAACTGATCAGTTGTTTACTCATTTGTTGTCTAACATTACATCCCTATCCTGGAGTAAAAGTAAACTAATCAGAACCAATATACCCACCGGGTGTTTAGCAGCCAGGGCATCGTCTACTCTCCTCAGTCCTATATTAACCATTTAGCCTGTCGTTGCAAAGTCTATGAAAATGTACGCGGCTCGAGCAAACCATAGGGCAAACAAAAGTGATGTTATGAAAGGTTCCCCTTCCGAATGACGCCAACAAAGAACATAAACACAAGAAGACATAAAGAGGATGAGACGGCAGCAGGGACATGGAGCGACGCTCAGTGGCCTGGAGGCATGATTGGGAAAATAATCATATAGAAACACTGCAATTGCATTGGGAAGCTTAATGTTGATTTATTAAAATGAAGAGGGAATTTTATATGAAATCACAGAAAGCTTTAGGATTCAGATTTAGATATAAAGATTTAGTTATGCATAAGATATAGCTTCAGATTCATTATTTTGATTCAGGATTCGATTAGATATAAGATTTAGATTAAGATATAAAATGTAGATTCGATTGAACATATAATTCAAATTTTCTGAAAAAGTGACCAGAGGATTGCAGTGCACTTCGGAGGGGTATTCATTTGCCATATCCGGGAAAAATGGTGCAAAGCTCGAGCTAAATGTGGAACAAGTGACATGTTTTTCAGCAGCAAAAGTTAACAAACGGCCCCCATAATAAATTATAAATATTCCTCCATCTAAACCTTCAGACTCTTCACCAGGTAGATCCCACCCTCTCTACTTGTTTCTCTCTGTGGATCACCAGGGCCGTACCACTGGGCTCTGTATCAGGGTCCTGTTGCCCTATCTAAGTAACAATATTATAACATGCCTTATATTTGATATAATGGAAGATACAAATTAAACTAGGCTTAACTAAGGCAGTAGTTGGTAGATACTGTGAAGGTTAAATCACATGCCATCTGTTGTACATGCTACCAGGACCATTCAGTCACATTTAATTAATTGCGGAGTTAACGATTTGTAATTGGATTAATAAATAAATTGCATTTTTTCACAATTTATAAATCGCAGAGCCACACTTCCTTCCCTTTGCATGTCTTTCAAATCCAAACCACCCTTAACAGAGGTTTCATCCCCATAGTGCCAAAACTAAATTCGCGCGAGAGCAGAACATCATTCGCGAGAGGCTGAGGCTGTTTTGTGCGACCGAAGTTATATCCCACTCTCGCTTGCAACGAGGTAATGCTCTCGAGGAGCTGTTTTCCTCGCTCGGGGAGCAGCGCTCTGAGTGCACTCGCGCGCAGAGATAATTTGCGCGCTCGCAATTAATATCTACGCGTGTGTTATGATATAATACGCCCAAATGCATGTTTTATCACTTTATGGCACTAATGTGTCGCCATATGTTTCACCTCTCTCGCCACGCTCATCACAGACACCATCAACTCCTCCCTAACTCTGGCACCGTTCCCCCACCTCTTAAGCTTCCTGCCGTCACCCCCCTCCTTAAAAAACCTGGCCTTGACTCCGACGACCCCAACAACTTCAGACCCATCTCCAACCGCACATTCCTCTCAAAACTACTGGAAAGAGCCGTCGCAACACAACTCAATCAATACCTCCTATCCAATATTAACCTATACGAAACATTCCAATCCGTCTTCCGAACACACAGTACTGAAACAGCCCTACTTAAAGTCACCAACGACCTCCTACTCTCCTCTGACTCCGGCTCCCTCACCATTCTCCTCCTCCTCCTCGACCTCAGTGCTGCCTTTGATACCGTCAATCACTCCATCCTCCTCAGCTGTCTGCAATCCATTGGCATCACTGACTCCGCCCTCTCCTGGTTCACCTTCTACCTGTCTGAAAGATGACAATACATCTCCATCAACAACCACAAATCCCACACCATCCCTGTCTCACACGGAGTCCCCCAAGGCACAGTGCTTGGCCCCATCCTCTTCATCCTCTACATGCTCCCACTAGGTCACATCATCCCCCGCCATGGTCTTCAATTTCACTGTTACGCCGACGATACCAAACTATATATCACCACCACAGCCATTACTCCTGCCATCCTATCCACTCTCACCAACTGTCTCACGGACATCAAAACCTGGATGGACCACAACTTCCTCAAACTCAACAGCAATAAAACTGAAATTATCATCTTCGGCCCAAAAACCATCATCCCCACCTACCAGAACTTCTCACTTTGGATCGATGGTCACTCTGTCACTCCCTCCCCCCTGGTCAGCAACCTCGGCATCATCATGGACCCCACACTCTCCTTCAAGTCACACATAAACAGCGTCAGATCCTTCTTTCACCTCTGCAACATTGCACGCCTTCGACCCACCCTTTCATCCTCAGCTGCCGAAACACTAATCCACGCCTTCATCACTTGCAGACTTGACTATTGCAATAGCATTCTGTATGGCCTCCCCTCCACTATTCTTCAAAAATTGCAATATGTACAAAACTCTGCTGCCTGATTGCTTACTAACTCCCCCTCCGGAGAACACATTACTCCCATCCTCCGTCAACTCATTAACTTCCAATAAAACAACGCATCAATTTCAAGATTCTCCTCACCACCTACAAAACCTTAAACAACTTTGCACCCTCGTACATAAGAGATCTCCTTCATCGCCACTCCCCCACTCGCCACCAACGCTCCGCTGATGCCATTGCCAACCTTCTCACCTCCATCACCAAGACCAAGTATCGCACCCTGGGGGACAAAGTCTTCGCCTTCGCCGCCCCTACTCCCTCTGGAACTCCCTCCCTCTGACCATCCAAAACTCTGATACGCTCTGTTCATTCAAAAGTCAACTTGAAACCTATCTCTTCAGGACCACTTACAACATTTGACATTTGCTCATCCTCCGCCATCTTCCACTCTCTTAATGTGTTGCCTATTGTTGTGGTGTCTGTACTGTCTGTATGTATTCCTTTCTTATTTGTAAAGCTTCTTTGAGTATTTAGAAAAGCGCTATAAAAAACGGATAAATTATTATTGTTATTATTATCATTATCCTGGGATGAACACAGGTGTCATCTAAATGCTTATGATGGTTCCTCTTTATATACCAGGGCCGGGGGCAGGAGACTAAAGTAGAAAGGCTTTAAAGGGGAACTATGCAACTTTTTTGGCTCAATTTACATTAACATAACAGGTTAAGAGTTCTATAACACTTATTGGTCGATTGGTCGCTGTTTTGACTCTTTGCGCATAATGGCGGAAAAAAGGGAATATGCAAGTTTCTGTCGGCGACCCACCACCCATTCTCGCCGGAGTCTCGGGTCTCGCGCAGCACCGAATTGCTTTATGGCACTACAGACCCACAACCACCCACAAGTAGCGAAGGGATTGTTACATTCTTCATGGATCAGCCGACTAAAGAGAGAAAAGGACCGACAGACTGACCGACAGAGAGGCCAGACACGAGTAAACGTTGGGTGAGCTTTTCTGAAAGAAAAAGAAGACTGCAAATCGGATGCCGACTTGCCATGGCCTTGTGTTGCTCTTCAAATTGTAAGTACCCTTGGGTGAACTTTGTCCTCTTTGTATTGTGGCTTCTTAATGTTGATAGTCTCTGTAAAAAAATGTTTGCTTGACTGTTTTGTGGCGAGCCCTGTATGTTTCTAGCTTGCTGGGATGTTAGCGTCCTCGCTACCAAACCATTTGTTTTCATGGTTGTTTTGATGTTCGTCTGTCTCGTCCCCCAGATACAGGCTAAATCCCCGAATCCAGGTTCTTGTTTATCTAGATCACTAGACCGCTATTCAAATGCCTTCAGATTGTTTAAGAGTGTATAGCCTGTATCATGTGATATGTCAGGCTGGCCATATAATACCTGCACGAGAGCTGCTAGTTAGCACATATTCATCAGTATCAGAAATGTTACGATACGTGAACCTCAATTATAGCTTTAGCCATGTTATACCTTTGTTGTAGTTCCCCGTTTGTAAACATGTTTGTAAAAAGATTGCTTTGTATTTTTTCTTAGTTACAAGTGTTGGCAAACAACATGAGGCTTGATGACCCAAGACGGCTCGGACTACCTGCCCCGGTACAAACACCACCCACATCTGAACTTGTGCGGGTACCCGTGTCACGAGGAAATCCAGAGAACCCTCAAGAAGATGTTACACCAAAAAAAGAACTGTCACTTGCATTTCTTTCAATATCCAAAATAAAAAAAATTCTAACCAAAGTGTGTATTATTGAACAAATAGTACAAACATGTTATTTAAAAAAAATGGAAACATTTTAAAACCATATACAATTATATTTATGTACAATGATTATTTGCAGGCATTTACACGTAAACGTAAGTGTTTCCCTGATCCTGCACAGCATCTGCCTATGGCAACTCCTGCGGGGATTAGCGACAGCATACCGTCTCGATCTCTGAATCCATTCCCTGTAATTTTGTACACAAGGGACGTACTTCAGCAGATACAGAAAATGTAGGACTGCTGTGCAAATTGTTCATTCTATCGTTATGTATTATGTTGGCCAACACTCTTACACTGATCGTTCTGTTCAACCAAAGATAAAACAATTCTAATCTAGGATACAATATCTCTCCTTCAACTATAAAGAAGGATGGGTTTATTGTAGAGCTGTCAGTTAAACGCGTTAACGGCGTTAACGCAAACCAATTTTAACAGCGTTAAAAAAATTATCACGCGATTAACGCAAATATTTTTTTTTTTGCTTTGGCTCAAAACAAAGAAGCAGTAGCCTGACTGCTATGTTCAAATGACATTTGTTCAAAGCAGTCGTTTAATTGCACTATAGGCTCTTTTTTTGTATCGTCCTGTTTTGATCAGTATATGCCAATGTTATCAATAAAAAATCATTTGCACAAGACAAGCCGATGCACTTCACCATGTTGATAAGAGAATTAAAATGAGAAGAATTATGGGACAAAAAAAATCAAGGGATATTTAGCATAGAAAAATAATTTGCGATTAATCGTGAGTTAACTATGACATCAATGCGATTAATCACGATTAAATATTTTAATCGCTTGACAGCTCTATTGTAACATACACCCTTTCAAAATGTATAACCTCGTCTACTCTTTATGAACATCTACCTCGGACATCGCACCACGCATTCGCCGGCTTGTTAAGCAAATGCACATGGCTAGCGTAGAAGTGTACGAAGGGAAGGGTGGTAAACGAGTTATGACAGTGTTGTAAAATATCTCCTCCGATCCTGTAGGGGGAGCTCATTGCGAGCGCACACCAAAAAAAACAGCGAAGAGGTGGCCAAAGTTGCCTAGTTTCCCTTTAAGCCCCCTGGAAAATAGAACGAGCAGACCCATAGTTGGTGGAATAAGTCTATTAACATCGGGTTCAATTCAGTGACAGTTGCACTTAATCAAACACAAATCAAACTTTACTTTTTTATTTGAGCATTTTACAGTGAACAAATGCGCTATTCCCCACCATAATTCCTTTCACATACTGTTACTCTTCTGATTAGTTAAAACAATAAAGATTCTCTAATTAACCAATTACCCCTCATCCACACCAAGAACAATTCTTTAACATTGAGCAGTGTTCAATAACCTGTTCACATATGACGACCAAAACATTGTGGTACATGGTTGTATGCAAGTATCAGACACAACCCAGGACACATAATAGGACAAATGAAAAGATTCTGCATTACGTCAAATGCAGTGTAAACAGAATCGGGGACCAGGCTGGGAAGTATAAAAAAGTAAAAAAAAAAAAGGCCCATTAACACTTCGGAGAATCGATTCAGCTCTTGAAGATGAGTTTGTGATCTTGGAATGATCCTACCTGGCCATTTGTGATGTCACAAAGGGCTTAATATTAAACTGGACTGTAGGATCACTTCAGTTCTCATACATTCTTACAAAGGAAACGATAACAAAACGTTGACTCTCAACCATTGTTACAATACGAGTGGAAGTTCAAGTGACTTTTCGTGCAATATGGGATTTTTTTTCACGAGGATAAAACTGAAAGCATGGATTGTAGAAATTAGCACACCCTGCGAAACATAAATTAGGGTTTCAAAGTGTTTTTTCTGCACGGATATCATGTTGAATTTAGTGACCGCAAAGGTGTGAGCTGCTTCAATGAATGCACCTCCAAGAGCCACTGGATCACAACAAAGACCCTGGATGTCAATTCAAGTCAAGCAAACCCCTTCAAGAAACCTCCTCATACAAACCTGGACAATATCAGACTATTTTGTAGTTGATGCGGTTCAACCACGAAGGAGTGCCAATGAAGATCAGGACCAGCTGTAAACATGAATCTCCCAATAGCAAGTCAATCAACCAACAGGGGGCATGGAGTTAGCTCTCGTCTATTCAACAGTACAGTATCACAGTTCTCCTTTGATCCTTTTAAAAACCAAACCCAGAGGCCACATCTCTTGAAGATGAAGTGTAAAGCCTTTATTTAACGGCTGGTTCAACAAAGAACAAAATAAATGAACTTCCCCCAAGCCCTCCCTCCCCAACTAAAACATCCACCCACAATATTTATGATTAGGACCAAATAGTTAACTTATGAAACTGAAAATCCATAATATGGCCCCTTTTGCAAAAAGAACAAACAATACATAAACACCCAGCCCACTTCTTCAAATGACCTTCAGTCCATAATGGCATGACACACGCATACGTACACCTACTCAATACTGGTAGTGTTATTTTCAATCAGTGGAGTCCATCTGTGGCATGTGGTGGCAGCTGGTTTCAGAGAAGCATGACCGCCAACTTGGATGTGGTCAGGAGGATTGATCTGGGGTTGGATGGTGGCCATGTGAAAGAGACCTGTCCGTAACCATCACTTGTAGCCTTCTGAGCCTGCTCCTCAGAGTTTCTTTGGAGATCTGTAGTCGACTGTGGTCCAAGGACACACACACACACACACACACACACACACACACACACACACACACACACACACACACACACACACACACACACACACACACACACACACACACACACACACACACACACACACACACACACACACACACACACACACACACACACTTCCAGTCGCAAGCAGCCACCATCATTGTCCTCGGCCTAAGTCTCCCGTCAGCAGATATTTATCCGTTTTGCACTTTGTGTCCCCAACCAATCCACCCCCACTCGCCTTCTGTCGGCTTCTCCACAATGTCTTAACACCGCCCCCCCCTGCGTCTCCAGTGCAGAGGAGGGAGGGGAGGGGCATCACCGCTCCGGCTCCGACTCCAGCGCCAGCGCACGCTTGCGCTCGCGGCACTGCTTCTTGTGGGCCGGCCAGTCCCGCTGCTGGCACTGGGAGCCGCAGTACCGCGCCACCTGGCAGCGGCCACAGATGTTGAACTCCCGCAGCTGTGGGGACACAACACAGGGTGATCAGAGAGGGACAGGTGGGAGGAGTTCACATGCTTAGACGTTGCTATTGCTAATACATATCTATCAAGCCCATGATGTGTGATCCCAGGTGAACATTGTGGATATCCAATACTCAGGGTTCTAATGGAGATCTAGGGAATCGCGGTATCTGGTACTAAAAGTGGGATCGACTGTAAAACGTGGAATATTGCAGAATATGCTACATTTTTCATAATTTATCAAGAAATAATATCAAAAGTTGGCCTGATTATTGCAGTAACCTTAATTATTTAATTACAGACTATAACAGAGTAGCCATAAATACATGATGCAGTTTTTGATCGCGGTATTTTGAGAGGGGGGTCGTCAACTCACAACTACTTTCAGAAACATGTCAAAGATGCCATCTGAGATGGCGAAGTCCTCGTGCAAACGTTGCGCGAAAATAAGAACTGCCTTAAAAAAAAAATCTCACTGGCCCGAATGTTTGAACAACAGATAACTCCTGAAGAGCGTTCTAAACAGCCAGTTCTGTACCGTTATACATCTTTGTTGACGTTTTGTTAATTCAAGTATCTGATGATAAAATTAGCACAAATCGTAAAAAAAAGGAATTCTGAAAACTCAAGTGTTTCCCATACATATACCAATGTGTGGCACAGCGCCAAAGAATCAACACCGAGCGCCACAAATTGATTCTGCATTTATTTATTTATTAGGCGATTTTTGAAACATAAATATCGTCCCGTTCATTCATCTCCGCATAGCACTCTTTCTCCCTGTCATTCTCGTACGCACACGCACACAGAGACAAGCGTGCACACATGCCAATGGTGCACGGGTACACTACCACTTATTGGATCAACCCGCGTATCACTGGTACATGCACACGCACTGACAGCGGATTCACCTGCTCCTCCTCTCAACTCGCCTACAAAGGAAAACCCAAAGCAGCAGGATATTTGGCACAGTGAAGACGGTCTGCGACATCTGGAGTTTACCAATGTTTAGTATGATATACTGTGCTCAACACACCTGCGCAGAATTATTGTTGACTCAGAAAAGATAATGTTAGCCTCATGAACTCAGCCTTATTGATATTGAACATCCCGCTAAGTCAGCATAGACAACGCTGGTAACGCAGCAAACGATGCGATTAATGTGAAATGCGGTTATAGTTTAGATTGATTACAGTGTTGGAATGGGTACCGTTCTTACCGGCGATTTGAATTCGCTCTGCAGCAGGGGCTGGAGATCGGGAAGATTGGGAGGTTTCCTGGTGGGCCGGTCCACTTTGAAATGAGCAAACGCGAAATGCCCCCCTAATAAGTGTACGTCAAGCTACTGCTAATAAAAAGCTTTCCACAGCTCAGTTGATCCAAATTATGTGAAGCAGGTAACAATTTGAGCCGCCCAATCAACACCAAATGGGACAATCCAAAACCAATCCTAAAACAATGGATTTTTTCTTTCTGGAAGAAGCCTGTGGGAAAGAGCAGACGTACCCTCCTCTCGATGAGTGAGCAGGGCGGGTAGTGACACTCGTAGTAGGTACAGGAGCACTCCTCCTCCTCCACCAGCTCCCCATTGGCGTTGTAGTAGCGGGTCCGGCTCAGCTCCAGGTACTGCTCCTCGACCGGGTCCGCAGGCACCTGCTGGATGGCCAGCCAGTACAGAGACTGCTCCCTGGCACCACAGAACAAGAGGACCGAATCACACAAAATACTTTAAAAATACATTTGGCCACAGGTGATGAATACGTCACATTATCCATCATAAGGTCAGCGCTTATGCCAAGATCCCTTGGGAGCAGAAACAAATACGCTTATCCCAGCATATCGATATTCCAAGAAATAAGAGCTCCATTGAAAAGGGCCATCTCAACTTTATATCAATAAATGATGCAGTCTAACTGTTTGACCTGGCTATATGATTATTGATGAGTAACATTGAAGACTTTTCTTTATTCTTCTTTTAACCACCGTGTGCAAAGCCAACACTGGCGTGCTCAAGGCCTGCATATAAAGCATTGAATAAAGTACCCTCAAGGACCGCAGTACATGTAGAAGCATACAGAATGAGACCAATCTGAGACATGGCATGTGTAGCCTGTAACAGAAGAGGCCTAGAAATGTTCATTCTGAACACCAAAATGTGAGAAAATACCTTTGCTTGCTGGAGATCTCCTCTGGCTTAGGGCTCCATCCCGCTGGCACCAGGCGTAGGTTGTCTAGGCGATTGTCCACAGTGACCGAATTGATGTGGACCACTTGGAAACTGGGGGCGATGCCTCCTCTGTGTTTCTCCCTGTGGACACGTCCAATATAGATCAGATTAAACTGATCATGTTATAGTGGTGAATGTTTATTTTAAACAGAATTGTGCCCCCAAGACTATAAGTGTGTGCGGCCCCATCCTTTATTTCACGTCAGGTGCTCAGTACCATGAAAACTATTGTGATCAGACCCTTGTCATATTTCCCCCTCCTGCATTTCAGTATAAATCGGTTCTCCTCCTTTGGGGTACCGAGTGGTCTAAAATGGTACCAACAAATTCGAGCTACACACGGCGTCCGTTTATTGGTAGACAGTCGTCACTGCCGTGTGACAGGCAGATAATAACAAGCAAACACAGCAAATGGTATTTCTGGACAACGGCAAAAGCTTTGTTTATTGAAGAAAATGTCCAGGGCTCCAGAGTGCGACCAAATATTTAAGGGTGCGACTAATATTATTTACAGGTCACGCTGGTGCACCTGACGCTGCCCGGGTGAGAAAATAAATTTCCTCGCAATCGCATCATCTCTCTGTGTTCTCCTGTAATCAAACTCACACTCATGGTTAGGGATGGGGACCCGGTGCCACTTTTTTCAAAACCCGAAAATCATTAACGTTTGGGCTTATCGATACCACTATCGAGTCGTGTCGTTCATTGATAATTTTTTTCGTCCCGTAGGTCCTGTAACGTAATGTTTTGTCCCTCGATTCGCGTCATGTCATTTAAATCAAATCAATCCAATCACTGCAGCGTGTCCACCAATGTTTTTGAATGGAATTGTAAGCAAACAGGTATTACAAGTAAAACAAGTGAATTCTGGCAGTTGAGTTTGCTCGCGAGAATGGCTGAACAGGCGAAAATCAATTATTGTAAAGGGGGGAACACAACCTCAATGGCCAGTCCCACAGCATCGTGCATCAAATAAAGACCAAATGCAGTACCTTCGACTGTTTCCGAGTCGAAATGACTGTCTCCTCCTTCTCCTGTCGCACCTCAGATGGGCCCGTCTTAATCATCCACTCAAACTACGAGCGGTAATCACACAGACATTGTCGCTAGTCCCGTCAGTTAAAAATAGTAATCCAATTGTGAAATCAGTGTTACAATCAGCAGCATACAAGCTAGCTATCTTAAAAAGTAAATAAAGTTTCAGATGTGCTGCGTGATGATGTGTTGAGGTTGGCTCAGTAAAACCACTGTTAGGTTATCATGATGCGTTCAAATTAGGGGTGTAACGGTACACAAATGTCACAGTTCGGTACGTAACTCGGTTTGTAAGTCACGGTACGGTACGGTTCGTAGTTAAGGGGATTTTTTTTTTTAAAACTGCTTGTTCGTCAACAACGGAGAATGGCCATAGGTCAGCAGCAATGAAAACACCAATGAACTTGGTTATGGCATTTGCATTTCTGAATTCCCAGACAGGGGTTGTTGAAATAGTGTGGTGAGCTGGGTTTGCACAGCTCCTTTTTTTCCCACAGCAACAGTGATAGTAACACCTGGATGGTGCCTTTTCAAATGCGAGTGCTAGGGATGTGTATTTCTGGAAAAAATACTTTTTTTCGAATAATAATAAGTATTCGAATAATATTTGAAAATCGCTCAATCAATAACCCCCCACTAGGGATGGGCATGATTAATCGACGATCCGACTAATTGATCGTTAAGAATTTCATAGATTACGTACATTTTTCATCGATTAAACGAATGCAGTGTGCAATTAAACATTTTACCACATGGGGGCAATACTTAAATTTGCGGCACCTCCCCCGCAATAAACATCCCGCTTTGAGCGGTGAACTCCTTACGCCTAGCAGCTTTAAAAACCACAAAATGACTATTAATGCAGGCTATGTGGAAAATGCGGCGACTTTGGCTCAGCCTGGTTCCGCCCTCTTCCGCTACGTAGCCAAGATGGCTGCCGTTGAGTACGAAAAGTGTACATCGCCACACACTTCGCGATTTGACCTTTTTGAGTACACCATCCGCGTCCTTTCGGTACACTTATTTTCGCCCGATCTGAATCGGAACGCCCTACGTACTCAAACTTAGGCTAGTAAATACGGATAGTATGGATATTGGAACACGGCGATGTATTTCAAAAGTAATCAAGAAGCGGACGAGGCCACGGCGAAGTCTGATTTGGGACCATTATGATTTAAAAAATGACTTCTTGGGGAGCACTATAGGCCTTCCACTCAAGGCGAGGTTGGCATCGAAGCAGAAATAAAGAACTTTCTGAGCCCCTGGATTGCACCCCTACAGGCTGGTGGAAAGTTGTTCCCCCGCCTTGCCAAGTTGGCGCGGAGGTATTTGTGCATCACAGCAACGTCGGCCCCCACAGAGCGGGTGTTTTCGTCGGCTGGACTGATGGTCACCAGGCTGCGGTCGCGTCTGACCCCAGCATGTCAACATGCTCATCTTACCGAACAAAAATCCGTAGACTGGTGCTGAAGTTGTGTGAGTTACTGGTTCTATTTTCAGAAGCTTTGTTACTAAGCCCAATTCATTTTTCTCTGCCTTCTTTCTCTTCCTTTTTTTCATATTTTGCGTTACATTTGGTAAAACCTGAATAAAGTATAATATATTTTTGGTCAAGTTATAACATGATTTTTTTTTATATTATTATTGTTATTATTTTGGGAAGAAACTAGGGTTGTGTTTATTTTTAGTTATATTTATGAGCACCGGCTTCGAGCTGCAGGCTCAATTGCTTAGAGCAGAGTAGCGCATAACTATTGAACGGATCTGATTTAACTGAGTTGTTCATCTAATAATAAAGATCCCAATGAGGAAAACACACTTTTTGTATTTTCATTTCGTTTTGAATATAGCATATAAATACTTAAGCAAAATCACACGAGAGGGAGTGCGTTGTATCAGCATGGCTGTGATTGTGCCGAAGATAATCACAGCCGTGCAGATAATCACTACAACAGCACGACCTCAAGTGCGATATTGCTTTTATACAACAGTTCTACAAGCACCATTAATTAGTTAACATTTGTTTGTTTATTTAATGATTTACTTGGCACCGCCAACACAAATCGATCCGCGACTGGGACTGAACTGTTGCAAAGCAACACACACATTAGCTAGCAGAACATAAACAGGGGAGTGATACATGTATGGTTAAAAGTCCCGGTACTGTTATACAGTTGGTCGGAACTACATTTTAATGTAAAATTATTAACGATTAATCGATCGTTGATTAATCGTTGAATGATCGTTAATTCTCCCGACGATCGACTAAGACAACTTAATCGAATGCCCATGCCTACCCCCCACGCACGCACCTCGGATACACGCACACGCAATGACACAGGGAGAGGCTTTTATGATTTGTATGAAATCAATCTGTTTATTTCAACAACTGCGCCATCAACATTCAACATCAAAAATATTTCAACGTGGGCTTAGGCAGCTAGACCTACATGCCACATTTACGTACCGCGGTACACCTCTGTAACCGCTCCAAAGTGCCTGTACCGTGACGGTTTGGTACAAATACGTGTACCGTTACACCCCTAGTTCAAATGTGACAAAGAAGCGGTAAATTTAGTTTTTGGTGAGAAACATGAGTAATACTGTATTTCTCATGTTTCTGTATTACTAATACAGTTGTATAGTGCTCTAATCATCTTAGTTTATATAACTAAAACTACTGATGTCAATATTTATTAAGAATTACTAAATTGCGAACGACCTGAGCGCCAGAATAACTGAAACGGATAAAGAAAATAAACGCGACAAAAGAGGGGGAAAGATAAGGGAGGTAAAAAAATAAGCCCACTGTTCCAACCTGCCCTACTACTGAGAGTAGTTATTCAGAGAGTCTGAATAACCGCACAAGCCATTTTATTTAGAAATGTTTTATTTTTTAGTTTGAAATGTTCCATTTCAGCTCAGTGAGAAACTTGAAACACTTTATTTTTATATATAATTGTGCTTCAAATAAAGACAAGCATTTCTCTACACCTGATGCTGCGTTCCAGGGAAAATTTTTAGCTCATAAGTTACGAGCTGGAACTGGGAGGGAATCGGTCTGGTACGAGTTCACGGGTAGTGAGTTGCGGGTTTGTCTGCCATTCCAGGGCATTTTCATGGGTAGAAGGTTGTGAAAACACGGATTACGGGTTGCATGGAATGCAACATGCTTCTTGGTAAAAACTCATTCACATTATATAAAAGTTATGGAGAGCAATAAAAAGGTGACCTTATGGCGTTAGACTGTTTTAGGACTTGTTCCACTGGATGAGAGGTAACGCTCCGGACGTTTACCTAATGCACAGCTTAAAGGGGACATATCATACCACCAGGTGCGAGTGTGATTAGCCATTACAAGCAGGTTAGAAAATGTGCAGCATTGTGACATCACAGATGGGCGCGTTCACCTAGATGTGTGCTGGATAGATCAGTCAACCAGCCTACCCAGTGGACTGTAGCAAACGTTACTCATCTATCCGTCACACATCTAGGTGGACACGCCCACCTGTGATGTCACAATAGTGCCCATTTTTAAAACAGCTTGTAATGGCTAATCACACTCACACCTGATGGTATAATATGTCCCCTTTAAATCCGATTAAAGCCATAGTTTGACTATACTCCTCAATTGGACCACTGCAATTGTCCGATTATACATGGCATTGGGAACATCGATTCATTGGCCGAAGCATGTCATACCCTGGTACGATAGGTGGCGCTGTACCCATTTCAACTAGGTAATAGAGCAACCGGCTGACCTCTTTACGTCACCTGTAACAACAAACTCTTGCGGCATTCGAGAAAGAAGTTTTCAGTAGACAGCTGTCAGTTTTGGTGCGATGTACTTATACTCAGGAATGCGTGTAAATTGTGGATGGGCAAAATGATTCTTTTCGGGGAATCAGTTCTTTCAGTTCACTATAACGATTTGTTCGTTTGATTTGTTCGTTACGTCAGATTACGTCATTTGACAGGGAATCTCACAGGTGTCTGCCCCCCCCCGCGAGACGGCCCTGAGCATAATTTAAACGACTTCTAGGCTCTACCCTCCGTGAAAATACACAAGATATACTATATAGTATAACCAAACGTCCCACCAATATTTATACCACTTTTTACTTTACATTTAATTCTTCATTATTCAGGCATTACAGAACTTTCATGGTCATAAATAAAAAATACGAACTGCAATTTAATTTCTTTGTTCTTGAATTGACGTAGAATGGAACAAAGACTCCTGGGATTGGGAAAAGGCGTTTATCCAATAAACTGATGGAGGTCAAGTCTATTTTAGGAAATATAGGGAGATATATGATTGGCCCAACGTCGAATGGCATGATAGTTATTTCTCTGTTCTCTAAAAAAAGTTTGACATTAAAATATAAATCAAGACCCACCCCCCCCCCCCCCTCTTTCTCCTTTAAGTTCGGCGCCGAACAACTCGGCCCATACCAAGTGTGACGGGATATGTTGGTCATTGAAATTATGGAATAAATGTTCAACATGCATGCACGTAGCCTACTACTTTGACTTTCTAATTTTCTGGCGAAATTACCCAGGTTAAGTGCAAATATTAAGCATATATAAAGCACATACGTGCCTTTTTTTTCATAAATATCCTTAATAAATAAAGTGGTGCAGTAAGAATTAAATGACGTCTTCCAAGTAGCTCTAAGCACTGCTTATTAATATTAGACCAAACAAGACTCGTAATGGTAGGTAAAAAAATACTTTATTAAAGCATGCTGTGTTGTAGAACAAAATAAAAAGAAAACGTATAAAGTGCTTGCATGATAAGGAAGCCTACAGCAATTAGTTAACTTGTGTGGCGGACGGTACCACCTTGTCATTTGTTTACCCAGGTGCCATGGCAACACCATTGCTACCTCTCATTGGCTGAATCTTTGAGAACGTAGTAGACTCAATCAATACAAGGTTGCGTGGAGACGAAGCTCTGTTCGTTTGAATATTTTATTTAAGCGACAATATTTTTGTTTTAAGTTAAAAAAAAAGAATCAAAGAACCAGTTCTCTTGTTTTGGGGAACCAGTTCTTGTCGTTCACCTTCGGGATTTGTTCGATGTGAACAAATCGGTCGCGACTGGCTCATCCCTAGTGTAAATATAAGCACAGCCCTGACCTGGCATACGGAACAAATCTAGTGGTAGAATAGCGATATTACAAGCAAAAAGCAAAGCATTTAAGAGTGTCAACGTATGCATGAAGCAATCAAAATCCACATATGTCCCGTGTTGCCTTTAATTAAAAAACATTAAATAACTACTACTTTGTCTAATTTTAAACAGACAAATTAGTGTCAAACCCTATAAAAGTCAGCTATGAAAAAGGTTTTAAATTTAGTGCAATGGCTTATCTTGCGTTATTGGATGACTTGGCAAACTGCTCTCTGCAGGGAGGGCGTTTTCAAAGATCATGCCGATCTGCTTGACGAGTTGCAGACAACTCACGTCTGTGGGCTGTGACTCCCGACCCAACTGAAATAACTGTATCCGTCACTTTTTCCCATGCAGCAAGCTTTCTTTTATTTGTAATGCCTCCCACCAAGTTAGCCAAAAGTAACTTTTGGTTTAATTCAACCTCTTTGATGAGTGTTTCGATTTTTGTGTTGGAAGTTTATTTTCTTCGCTCTTTGCCATTATAGTGGTGAGGGGAAAAACACATTCACATGGTTAATAAAGGGATGCTTTGTTACCTCATCCTCCTCTTCAAAACGCTTATCCGGGGACGGATTTCTGGGGAAGCATCTCCAGCAAGGGGACTTGCTGGAGCTGTCTGACCATATATGGCAGTCTGACCATCTATGGTTAATAAGAGGCGTTTCTGAACGCAAATGGTCTGAGCATGAAAGTGCATGGTACTTAAGAACAGGTGGGATTTATCAGGATTCATTACTTACTGATGTGCGTACGATTGCCTTACGCACGTTTGATAAATACTGATTTCTTTTTACCTAAGCACATCCTAAATTTCAATGTTAAGAGAATTTAGATCCTTAACTACGCACGGTTGATAAATGAGGCCCCAGCTATTTGTATGATGAGCAAACTAATTATAATGGCCTGACCTGTAATGTATGGAATTGGCGCAAGGAGTGCAGGCAGGGTTCTTTTAAAAATGTTTAGTTTTCTCCTATTCAAGAACTTACTTTAAAGAATTAATATTGAGCGGAATAATTTAAAATGCTTTTTGTAACTTTAAAAATTGGGACAGGTGACAAAAGATGAGCATACAGGTGTATATTTATCATCGCAGCTTCAGAAAGTGATCAGCACCGCCCGCTTCACACACTCTCGTGCATACAACCCGATGACTGACTCCCACGGCACCTTGACACTCGATTCCCTCACCGGTGCCAAGGGGAGGAAATCGATGGTGTTTGCTACCTGTCTGTGGGAAACACTGCATACCCCTAAAGTAGATGTGTTTTTTTTTTATTTCATTACTTCCAGACCTGAACACATACTATGTAATACTTGGTGATTTCAATTGTTGGTTAGACCCTTTTTTTTAGGACAGATCCTCTACAAACTCCAGTACAGTTAGTAAATCAGCTTATTTTATTCAAGCATTTATCTCAAATGATGGTGTATGTGATGTGTGGCGCTCTTTAAACCCACAAGATAAGGAATACTAAAGGTTCTCTTATGTCCATGATACTTATCCTGGAATTTATTATTTCTTTCTTGATAACCAACTTGTACTCTTGGTTCATTCCTGACCATGCCCCTATTTCTCTGGCCTTGTCCCTTTCAGATCTCCCTAAAAAGGGCAAGCAGTGGCGATTAAACTCAACTTTGCTCTCGGATGATACGTTTGTGGAGTTTATCAAAGGTGAGATAAAAAAAAATCATCCTACTAATATATCCCCTGAAACATCTCGCTTGATACTGTGGGATGCCCTTAAGGCTTACCTTAGGGGCAGATCATATCTTACACTGCAAAAATTAAGTGGTCAGATAACTAGGGCTGCAACAACGTATCGATAAAATCGATAAAAATCGATTACTAAATGCGATGGCAACGAATTTGGTCGTCGATTCGTTGTGTCGCGCGATTAATAAGTTATTCATAGGCGCAGCACTGTTTACAGCCAGCCGCCGACAGGTTGGTTCACGGTTCATGCACGCCCACAGCGAGCTTCAGTGTGAGCGACCACAGCTTGTATTTGTCATATCTTAAAACTGGACTGTAGGCCTACATAAAAGTGTTGTACCTTCACTGTCTTTGGGTTAAAAAAAACTCCTTCAACTCAGTATCCGTCTAGTAGTCCAACCGAAAATTCTGTCAGCTGCTGCTGCTGCAGACGTTGGGCAGACGGGCTCGGAGTCGGCACCGCGTACATCAACAGTCATTCAAAGCAGCGGTAGTAATCAAACAACCGGACGGTGTAGAAAGTCCCGTCAGTTAAAAATAGTAATGCAGTTTTTAAATCCATGTTAAAATCGGCAGGATATAGAGATAGTTAGCTTAAAAAAACAACTAACCAATGGTCACAAACAGTGTCAAATGTGATGTGTTCAGGTCGGCTCAGAAATACGATTGATGCGTTCAAATGCAGCAGCAAAAAAAAAAAATAAAAATTGAGATTTTGGTGAAGACTTGTTTTCCCAGTAATATAAAATAGATAGTAAAGATAGAATTAATTATGACCTGTTTAATGTCCTATCTTGAACTATCATCATCTTAACAGCAATTAAAGCAATATTACAAGTTCTATTTCAAGGAGTCTCGAAAATGGTATCAATAGGTTTGACCAGGTAACCATGGACATCCCTTATATACATATAAAAGTACATCATACATTGTATGTTTCTTTTTTGTGTTATCCCAGTTATGTTTTTTTAATCTTTTTATCATTTAATATTACTTCTCATAGTTTGGGGACGTTGGAGCAATAACCTGGTGTTTTTACATTTCAGTCTGCACTGTGAATTTGAAGTAATGTTCAGTTTTTGAATAAAGATGCGGCAATTCCAATTTCTTTTTTTTATATCCGATTCATCGATTAATCGAAAAAATAATCGACAGATTAATCGATTATTTAAATAATCGTTAGTTGCAGCCCTACAGATAACTAACACTTCCAAATCTCAACCGGATCCTAAGGTAATGCTTGACCTTTTGAGCAGTCTCAACATTCCCAAACTTGCATTTTAAGGAAAGAATGGAAGAACCTATATTACAGGCGTTCAACGCATTCAGGCAAATATCCGAAATTTGGAAGAGTTGGCTGGTTACCTCTGCCGTGAATGTTGTATTAAAGGGTTGCGATACCGTCATAAGCAACATCTTAGCTAGCAGCTAAGCTAATCTTCTCCCGGTGCCATTAGGGTCCGGTGGTGGTACATTTATGTAGATTGTGTTCGTTTACTTTGTATACCAAGGTTAAGAACTGAGGATATTATCAGGAGCCACAATGTACTTTTCTTTAATGCATTTCCATTGTTAGTAATTACTAGGGGTGTAAATCTCTGGTTAAATCACGATACGATATTATATCGATTCATTGGACGACGATACGATATTTGCCGATATCAAAAGTCTGCCGCGATACGATTTCGATTCAGGGGCATGCGATCGATATGAGACGATATCATATGCCCATTTAACACAACCTCTTACAATCACATCAACTCACATCAACTTAATTATAATTTCATCATTTTATTTCTTTGCTCTTCCGGATATTTAAAACAAAAAAATCCATTTTTAATACAAATAATAAAGTGCCACATAATTGCATTTAAGTGCCAAAGGTTTTTTATGGCTTAAATGAAAGCCTGTAATGATCTTTCATTTTGAACGTAGACCATTCCCAACCTATCTGTGTGGATAGTTTTCTTCTAAAAACAAAACATCCCTCGGAATCATCTTGGCTGTTAAGATAAGCCGTCCGTGTTGCCAGATTGGGCACATTTTCCAGCCCGATTTGGCTACTTTTAATCACGTTAGGCTGGAAAAACGGGACATATGCCCAATCTGGCAACACAAACCGAAACTAGACATCCTCGCGCTCACACACGTGCTCGCTGTTGCCTCGTTTAACCGGTGAATGGATACGAGCGGCTTGGCGCTTTGCGCAGAAATAGTTTCACAAACACCCGCGAAAGGAGATATATAATAATAAAAGGGTGTAATACTGCGATATGCATCGATGTTTGGCCGTTGCATCGATGCAGTTGGATCGTTCGCCAATCAATCGATGTATCGATCTACATCGATGTATCGTTACACCCCTAGTAATTACCATGTGCATTAATATGTATTTTTGTGAACTGTGTAATAATTAGTTAGGAAGTAAACAGACATAGTAAAAACTACACATGTTGTAGAGCAGTATTGAGACATGGCGGACAGAACGTGTCGTTAACAAATGTGTCGCAATGTCTGTGTATGTTTACAGAACCCAGTAAAATAAACTATTCTTCAAGTCACTCTTGAGTTTAATTATCCAAGTGTGCTACATTCGGATGAACTCAATCAAAATTACCTACCAAAATTTTTGTACCCGTTTGAGGCCTTACCGTTTTTTATCCCCATGTCATTCTTTTACCAGCTTGATTCAATTCTTTCATCCTATTTATCGAGAGGTAAGCGACCTTGTCTCAATAAGACCCACCTTCAAAAAGCCATAGCTGCTGGGGGCCTGGCTCTACCAAACTTTGGCTTTTACTATTGGGCTGCTAACCTGTGCTGCCTTGCATTTTGGTCTTTCACATTCAGCTGAATTGCCCTGACTGGGTAGCCATGGAATAACATAGTTGATAATATGTCCATACCTGCATTACTTGGGCGTGCTCCGTGCGCAGATTTGATATTACTATTTCTACCGTTCGGAATTGAATACAGTTTGATGGTTGAATAAACCGTGGACTAGACACTGCCTCCGCCTCGTATTAGAGAACATTATAATATATAACATCACGGCCAAAAGCTTTGTGCGCCTCCGAAATATTATGAACCGTAACGACTACGTGGGGGGGGCGGACATGACATGCTATTTTATGTATTCTTTAATATAGGTATTAGTGGACAACTACAGTATTCAAAGACGTTCCCGAAATTCTGCCGTGCAGCCACGGTACCATGCGCTCTGTTTACAGTGGATGTATCGCAATGGCGAGGCGCACATAGCCTTTAGCCGTGTTCTGTAAATATTCTAGAACACACGGGAGGCATGTCGCAGTTCATGTACTTCAGCGAGTCAAAGCCAAAGTTCCTTTCCCCCAATTCCTTCTCAACCATGGCTCAGATAACCCCCAATACAGTCTCGTTGTGGAAATACAAGAGACGTCAACGAACCGACAAGAAACACTTGCTTTACAGTGTGTGCGTTCACACACACATGTGGCGCTCGCACGGTCGTGTCTCATTGGCGGGCCAACGTCTCTGGGCGGGCCAGGCAGAGTAAGGGGAGGAGCTTAGATGCTTTGTGACAGACCAAGACATTCCAAATCAGCGCGCTTGAGCCTCCGTTTTTTCAAAGGCGAGCAGAACAGCTAGTGCTCGTTTTACACCAAACGCAAGTTTTAGCCACTGGGGGACCATAGGCAGGCTAGGGGAACTCATATTTATGTTAGAAAACCTCAAAGTGAGATTTTCATGTCATGGGACCTTTAATGTTTTATGTTTGGTCTCGCGGAGTGAGAAACCTTGAAGTTACTGTGGAGTTACCGTTATTACTATACCTACCTACCGTTTCGATTTACAATTAATATTCCTACCGTTCAGAATTGAATACAGTTTGATGGTTGAATAAACCGTGGACTAGACACTGCCTCCGCCTCGTATTTGAGAACATTATAATATATAATATCACGGCCAAAAGCTGTGCGCACCTCCGGAATATTATGGACAGAATTGCAACCCTTTGGTTGCGACAGTTTTTAAGCACACTCCACAAATTACGTGATTTTGTAATTCGTCAGACAACTTATATCCAAACCATTTCCATACTATGGAGCCGTTGGTCTTTCGCTTGCAAACAAGCTCCTCGGAGCTGCATGCGCAGGCGGACTCCATAGCTGTGTTCGAAATCGTTCCCTATCACGGATATAGTGCACTATATAGGGTGCTCGCCATTTTGTAGTGGTGTTCGAATTCTCAGTGGTTAATTTCATGCACAATATAGTGCACTTAAAATACCCAATGAATAGTGAACGATTTCGAACACGGCTCATGTTTCAAAAAGTGACGTGAGTCAGGGGTGGGGGGGGGCAGGCAGAGACTGTGTGTGTGAGCCGGAGGCAGAGCGGGAGAGACAGGTGTTATTTGGAACAAATGTGCTGTAATTTCAACGCAAATTAAATTATATCGATATTGACGATATGGTCTCGTTTCATATTGCGTTTGAAAAAATATCGATATATCGCCCAGCCCTACTTGGAACCCCACTTCCACTCCCCATGATTAAATCTTTAAAAAATCTGGGGGTTAAACACTCTTTAAGGATATGCGCTCAGTTAAGGAAATATTTTGGGTTGCAGAACTTCTCCCTACTGAGCCCTATTGCATCAAACCACCTTTTTGAACCATCAACCCAAGAACCTGTCTTTAAAGAGTGGCATAGGAAGGGTATTGTGCGCTTCAAGTAGGGCTGGGCGATTTTTTCGGTTTAATCGATTAATTTGCATTTTTTCTTTCCTACGGTTTGTGAAATGGCTGAACCGAAAAATCGCGATTTAAAAACAGTTCTAGACTCTTCCAATTTGTTTTGCTGAATAGACTCCGTAGTAGCCTCCTCTCTCACTTTCCAGAACGCGCGCAAAACTCAGCCTACTGCAATCACATTCACCTCGCCCCCGACAGACTTGGGGGAGAGCCGGGTCGATTGAAACACTTTTCAGTTAAACGTCTTTTGCAAAGATGACGTTATGTATACAAATAATTTGTGATCAACAACTCACATGTGTGTTCTCTTAGTTACAAGCAGTGGTGTAGTCTACGTGATACGCAGGTATACGCCGTATACCCACTAGGAACGCACCAGGATTTGCGTATACCCACTTAAAAATGTGCACGGATACGTATCAATCGTCTTGTGACAGATCTTTCACTTCTGTGTTTATTTTTCGGAAATATCGGTTGGGTATAACTGCAATAAAATACTTTAAGCAGGGGAAGTTATCTCCTACATTCACCATTCATAAAATTCGAAGCTGTTACGAAGCGCGAAGCTGCCCCTGCATCTCTGCACGTTAGTTGGCGGGCCGAGCCCCTCCTTCTCACGTGTGCGTGCGTGCGTGCGTGCGTGCGTGTGTCCAGTCCTCCCATATGAATCTGTAAACCACATAATAAGTAGTCAACAGAAGACAATGTTTTAATCCCACTTTATATCTCCTCGTTACTTTTAGATGAGAACCCCTGGCCAGCCTTTCAGACTGGGTGTCAGGCTAGGGAATTTAAAAACAGGCATCCTTGGTTAGAGTGGAGGGAAAAAAAGTTATAGGTAAATGTCAGCCAACATACAGTTGGTATACACAATTGAAATTCATAATGTTAATCACTATGCAAATGAGAGTATAGCTAATTCATGGTCATTTTTAAGGTGCAGTAATTTCACACTTTTACACAATTAAATTACTGTATGGTATGTTAGATAACAGTAAGAGCTCAAATTAGAGCAATTGAAAGAGTGAAACATTAGTCTCCTGTCATCTCCTTCTCATGCACTGGTTAGCCATGGATGTAAACAGTTCATTCAATTATTCTGAGTAGATTTTGTCCTTGTTTAGCATGTGCTATTGCTACTATAGATATACAAAGGACAACTTGTCATTTTTGTGTTCTATTTGTTCATACTGTTATTAAAACTGATAAACCTACTCAGCTTTCCATGATTGTTGATAATCGTTATACTCTTAAATCAGCGGGTTGTAGACCCCTGCGTTGGTGAGTGTGGTGCGACACCCCATAAGCGCCACACACGTACATGGGTTTCAATGGAATTTGTTTAGAGAAAAACAGAAAAAAAAAGAGGTTTAAATCGAAAATCGTCCATTAGTTAGAAAAAAATCGAGATTTTATTTTTAGGCCAAATCGCCCAGCCCTAGCTTCAAGGTCTTGTTTATTGGTAAAACTTTAGCATCAATTGAACAACTAATTTAAGCTCAGTCTCAATCCTTTGCTCCAACCAAATTCTCAACCCTATGCCTCGATGTTGCGTGTTCACGTGCAGCGAGTCATGTCCGGAAAGCCATTTTAAGGTAGGGTAAGCGGGAGGGCTAACATCCCCTTGAAGTTACGATTTTCGATGGGCACCCACGCTACAGTTGTGACTTGCTGCCGCAATACCCTGCGAGAAAATGGAAAATCCCGAAAATCATAGTCAATAAGGCGATTTATTCTGGTTTTATACATTATGTTGTTCTTGTATTATGTTTGATCCAAAATAAATATTGTATCAAAAGATCCAGCTATTCAATACCAGAAGACACAACCCTTATGGATATTTCTCTTTCTTAAACCCATCCCAAAAGAGAATCATCTCTACCTTGTATGGCAGGACGTTGGATCTAAGACACGCCCCTATGGACAAAATTGGAACAGGACCTGGGCTTCTCTTTAGCAGAATATACATGGAGTTCTATTCTTAAACTTAGTAATTCATGATTTGCTGTCACCGAATGAAAAATGTAGAACTTATTTTTCCCCCTCTATTTATCTTTTGCTCCACAAACATGGCCGAGATCACCACCATTGCTGCGCTGTTTTTGTTGTGGGAGTCCGAGGAATGTAGGAAACGCACTGAAACGATGACTTGGTATTCCATGTTCTTTCTGCTTCTGTGCTTACTCCGTCACTCTGCCAGTGACCTCGGGTCAAGCTCAACGCTGATCGGCTATGCGTCACGCGCAGGAGCGTAAAAAGTAAAAAATGTTGAACTCCGCACGTAGGTGAGTTGGGCGCGTTAGGTGCGTAAAAACGCAGCTAACACGCTGCTTTAGCTCGTGTAACACATCTACACGCCTTAACCAAGGGTTCCCTATACAAAAATGCTGATTTTCTATGCCTCTTACGCGCGTAACGCGTTTGGTGCGGCCGTAGCTTAACCATGGTGTTTACAATCAATGACAGAAGGTTTCTGAGTAAAATAGATAAATTCCGTTCAATCAGAACACATGTCCTTCAGCACCATCTAGTGGCCATATGTGTATTTGTGAGTGTTTCGTTTGGTGTCAGTCAATGATAATTGCCCTGAACTTTCAAAAGAGGGGTGAAGTTTCCAAATTGTATAATGGGTTCTCAAAATATCTACCTGTTTGTGTCTCATAGTACTACAGGTCTACCAACAGATAGCTATTTCAGGTGGAAATGTTATCTTCCAATTACTCCGTGTTCCAGCTTTATTCACTCTAACCAAGTAGTATCCACATTGAATATTTCACTTGCACACCAATCTTTCTTTTGGCATCAAGATTACATATTATAGCCCTTGCCGTTTTAGAGATATACGCTATTTACTTTGGGTATGTCTCGTTACAACTAGGGCTAGCCTGAAATATTCAAATATTCGAATACTCGTTCGGAAAATTAGTATTCAAAGCTTAAATCAGTATTCGGAGCCTAGTTTTTTTTTTTCAATATTCGGTATTTGTTATGGATTTATTGTACAAATTCCCTGAAAAGATGCACGTTCCAGGATGAATTAAAAAGCTCCCGTAAGGGCTGAGATGGCAGAGAACAGCTAATTTGGAACGGAGCAACAGCTGTTCGCTTTCACAGGGAAAAACGAAGGAACCTCAACCTACTTAGGCCTACTAATTAACGTTCAAAAGCTATTAAATCTTCAACAAAATATGCAGATACTGTCAAAATCGGTTCCAGAGAGTATATAGGGATTATTAATTTTGTTTTTGATGGTGTTTTTTTCTGGAACGAGTATTCGAATATTCACTCGGAAAAACCAACAAGTATTCGAAGCCTATTGTTTATAGGTCCATGAAAGTAACCAAACAATTAAACAAACTCAAAGCCGATGCATGCATCAAAAACTATCTGTTCAAAACCAAATAAACAAACCAAAAACAGAGTTGCTTATTCGCTTCAAGTACTTTATATTCTTTTCAAAACTTGCGAACTAATACGGCGCGGTACCGAGCGGTTTAAAACAATGTTATATACTTAATGACTTTGGCAGTAACCTAATGTTGCGCCATGCACGCAAGTGCAAACCGTGCAGCATAGCTGCGTGCCTGCCTGCTTTCAACGAGTATCTCATCTCAACTTCATCCGCTTATCCGGGGTTGGGTTGCGGGGGGAGCAGCTCAAGCATGGGGCCCCAGACTTCCCTTTCCCGGGCCACATTGACCAGCTCTGACGAGGGTTCCCGGGGCGTTCCCAGGCCAGTATTGAGATATAAACTCTCCACGTAGTCCTGGGTCTTCCCCGAGGTCTCCTCCCCACTGGACGTGCCTGAAACACCTCCCAAGGGAGGCGCCCAGTGGGCATCCTTACCAGATGCCCGAACCACCTCAGCTGACTTCTTTCTAAGTAAAGGAGCAGCGGCTCTAATCCGAGTTCCTCACGGATGGCTGAGCTTCTCACCCTATCCTTAAGGGAGACGCCAGCCACCCTTCTGAGAAAACTCATC
This sequence comes from Gadus macrocephalus, assembly GCF_031168955.1. Classification (NCBI taxonomy): domain Eukaryota; kingdom Metazoa; phylum Chordata; class Actinopteri; order Gadiformes; family Gadidae; genus Gadus; species Gadus macrocephalus. The sequence continues at coordinate 18,092,367 of NC_082385.1, forward strand.
TCGGCCGCTAGTATCCGCAATCTCGTCCTTTCGGTCATCACCCAACCCTCATGACCATAGGTGAGGATAGGAACGAAGATCGACCGGTAGATCGAGAGCTTTGCCTTGCGGCTCAGCTCTCTTTTCGTAACAACGGTGCGGTAAAGCGAATGCAATACCGCCCCCGCTGCTCCGATTCTCACGCTGCCTAACCCTAAACAAAATGAAGTATTGATTAGACAGAGCTACCTAATAAACCGTTGGAACACACAAGACCGGAAACCATAGCAACACCGGTAAACAAACCCCGAGAAGCCCAATCCCTATGAGAGCTCCCCTCTCTACGGCCATCCGGAGGCGCAGAGCTGTTGGCCGTGATATTATCTATACAATTATATTATAGTTTATACTATTATATATAGAGCTCCGGGAGTCGCAAACGGCAACAATCACTTTCTCCTCCATGCTGCAGTTCAGCCCGGACTGTACTGAACTGAGTTTGACGGTTGAACGCTGATTGGCTGTTACTTTACACATGTCACTCAGTTGTCACGCTGTTGAACGCTGATTGGCTATCATCACAGCAAAAATTCGCCCGATACACGTCTCTACGTTCACTTTGTATGGGATCTTGTCGCCCCGTCGCGTTTGATGTGAACGCACAATGGCTTCTTCCTCGGCGGCGCTATGTTTGCTACGTTCTGAACCAAAACAAAGCAGCGTGTGTGTGCCGTCAAGTCAAGTCAAGTTTATTTATATAGCACATTTTAAAACAACAGTAGTTGACCAAAGTGCTGTACACAAATACAATATAAAAAACAAAACAAAGAACAAGAAGGCTTAATATTGCATATTAGCAACAACAATGAATAAGATAAAATAAAATCTTAATCTGTATTAAAAGCCAATGTAAAAAAGTGAGTCTTTAGTTGCGTTTTGAACTGATCTATAGACTGGGCAGATCTCAGACTCAGGGGGAGACTGTTCCAAAGATTAGGAGCGGCCACAGCGAAGGCTCTGTCGCCTTTTGTTTTTTGTCTGCACCTGGGTACATCCAGCAGCATCTGCTGAGCTGACCGAATTTCTCTAGATGGAGCATGGATGCAGACCAGCTCTGACATATATTTAGGTGCCAGCCCATGTAGAGATTTAAAAGTAAACAACAGGACTTTGAATTTAATTCTAAAAACCACAGGAAGCCAGTGAAGAGAGGCCAGGACAGGGGTAATGTGGTCATATCGCCTTTTCCCAGTAAGGAGACGTGCAGCAGCATTTTGGACCAGTTGCAGGCGACGGAGCAGACATTGGTCCACACCAAAGTAAAGAGAATTACAGTAGTCTAGACGGGACATTATGAACAGGTGAATGACTCTTTCAAAGTCCTTTGGTGGGAGATACGGCTTTACTTTAGCTAGGAGTCGCAGCTGGAAGAAGCTTGTCTTCACGACTGAGCTTATTTGCTTGTTAAATTTAAAACCAGTCGAAAATAACTGAGGTTTCTGACAGAAGGGCAGCTGTAGGAGGCAAGGGGACCAAGAACACTGTCGATGCCATCCAGCAGTTCGGATTTGCCAAAAACAATTATTTCGGTTTTATTATTGTTTAGTGATGCGTCATGATGCATTTGCCGCGACCGGAACCGATAAGCGGAATCGTTAAGCAGGCTTGCTAATGATTCCAAGGAATCGGTTGACTCGGCACCGGTTCTGAACAAGAACCGGTTCTCAATTCCCATCCCTATAGCCTAATAAGAAGCGCCAATAGGATATTTGACTAAACCACCAAACTAGTTGAGGTTTTTTGCATACCTGCAAGCATCCTCCAACTACAATCTTTGGTTATTTATTTATTAATTTAGCTATACTTTAATAGTATTCTTTCTGTTCAAATCTGTTCAGTGTTCCAAATTTGTTATTAAATGTTACATTAAGATAATTGTTTTAATTGTCGATTTTTTACATAATAAAAATGGTGGGATATATCGAACCGTGGGTCAAAAATCGGGATACAAACCGAATCGTGAGTTGGTGTATCGTTACAGCCCTAGTTTTTTCATAAAAAAAAAATATATACAAACCTAATAGATAGGCGACCTAATAAAGCGTTGGAACACACAAGACCGGTAACCATAGCAACGCCGGTAAACAAACACCGCGAAGCCCAATCTCTACGAGAGCTCCCCGCGCTACGGCCATCCGGAGGCGCACAGAGCTTTTGGCCGTGATATTATATATAAAATTATATTATATTATACTATTATATATAGAACGTTATAAGACGCTGTCACCGAGAATTGGCGCGCTGCCAGACGCTGTCACCGAGTGCGAGAGGAGAGTTGACGGAGAAGATGGCGGTTGACCTAGTTTCAAAGTTTATACCATTTATACTCAGTGTCCACACCGCGGCAACCCTAGTACCATTGCATTTATGGCTATGACTGTACTAACTTCATTAAAATCAAGGCATTGCAATTTTTGCAAATCGCTATATGTGGGTCTTTCTCAGAAACATTGAAAAACATCCACACTGACGAGCAAGTGCTGGCCGCGCTTTTTGTTTGCGACATCACAAATTTCTGTTTCGGCCGTGTTGTTTCGGAGATGAAAGTATATCGGCCGAAAACTGCAAAATGCGCTTTTGGGCCATTTTCGGCCGAAAATTCGGTGCATCCCTAATTAGTTGTAATTATTTTTATTTAAAAAAATTATATCAGTCACAGCACTCACAGCAGCCTTTCCTCTTCTGGTAAGTTGAGTAATTTAATGCCAACCATAAATCTTGCATATCAAGTAGGCTAGCAAATACCGTAGCCATTCAACTCAGCGTCTGCTGACTTTCTGCTAAATGTGAAACTCATAACAAGTCGTGCATGTATGCAATTGTGTGCAGTTTCGTTTTTTTAAGTACCGGTTTGAGAACTGTTTAAGCACCGGAACCGTTTAAAAAGTACAGAGTAGGCACCGGTATCGGTAATTTTGCTTGATATTCGATATCCATTCAAAGTTCATTACTCAAAATTGAGAGCCCTACTCTAGGATACTTAAGTGAGATCAATATTACAGGAGAAGTACTTCCATGGGGCTACCACTTAATCAGAGCACTTGGACAACCAATAGGCCTTCGGATACATCAGAGCCCTTAGACAACCAATAGGAGGGCTTCTCCTTCATCAGAGCACTTGGACAACTAATAGGAATGCTCACTCAACAGAGCAGATGGACAACCAATCGGAAGCCTCACTCACCAGAGCAGCTCGTGCAGGGGTCTTCCTGCCCAGCGCCCTTTACCGATGTCGAAAGCATAGGCAAAGATCTTGGCTCCATTGCCGTCTGCATCTACCTCCATGCGTGCCTAGGAGTCAGTGGATGAAAATCATGCCATTAGAATACGTAATTGACTTCTAAGGGTGTTATTAAGGGATATTATTCAGGACCAAGCTTCAGAAAATGACATTCCTTGAAAGCCATTGCAACCTCACATAATATAAGTCCATCACCTTCCTTCACACAGATTTAATGGGTGGGGTCCCTTTTTCCTCACGGCAATGATGCTGCTGGCCGACCAATTCCTGTACACTCAAAGTCAAGCCCTCTCAAACTACGGTGACTTTGCCTATTGACGCTGTTTTGGTATAATATATTAATATTTGGTTGCAGCATCTTAATGAACCCCTATTTTTTTACAGTATAAATAGGGATCATATTTTTATGATGTTATATATCCACATTTGTGATGAACTGCCAGGGCCCTATCTTGTCATAAGGAATGATAGCTGCTTCCAAGGTAACCTGCTTTTTTGCAGGCACTTTGTGGCTTGAGCTGGCATCTGCATCTTTGTGTGCTGCAAACACCTGCCCTCGACAGCATGACTGTTGCAGGAGCTGGAAAGAGTTGCTTGCGTTCCCCGTAAACGTTATGTCTTATATGATCATCAACCTAGTAATGTCATTTTATCATCGTTACTGAAATAAGACCTATATTTTGCGACAGTGCGTTTGATGTACATGGGGAGCGCTTTCTAGAAGTCCGTTGATTTTGATAATTGCATCAGAGACAGAGGGGCTGTCCGGAAACCGAGTTTAACGCTACGGGGTGTAAATCTCTGTCTGAGCAGCAATTTATTTTGATGTCTACATCCGAGGGATGGAAACATTTAAAACTAAAGCCGAGATACTGCTAATGGAAGTCATTGTAGCATGGATGACATCGTCTAGCCTACAATGCTGTGTGTCTTCTATGCATTTTGCCAACTTTGACAAGGCCTGCACGGTTATATGGCCTACAGAATAATGAATCAAAAACATTAATAATCAGCTGTCCTCTCTGCCATCTCAGCCCTTACGGGGGCTTTTCAAATTCATCCTGGAACGTGCATCTTTTCAGGGAATTTGTACAATAAATCCTTAACAAATACAGAATATTGATTGTCTTATGTGTCCATATTATATCCATTATATTGACCGGGTATTCCCAAGACGCTCACGCTCTGCAGCAAGCCAGTCACAGTTGATGGGCGCGGCGCTGTACAGCGAACGTAAACTAACAGCTAAGCTAAAGTTAGCATTTCGCTAAGCATTACTTTTCCTCCCGAGATCCCGCTAATGTTGTGTTATAAAGTAAAGGGAAACAAGATATCTATTCTTCCTCCACCTCTCTCACTTCTCTGCTTGGTGTCGCTTATAGTTTGCCTCCCTCGCTCTGGTAACGTACGTGAAAAAATAAACGAATAAACGAGTATTCGAATAATTCGGGCCAGCCCTAGTGCCAGAGTCCTGCACAGGTCTTATTTTGCAAAGCAGTACTCGCAATACTAAAATCGTATCTGACCCGTGTTCCGACAGTAGAGTGAATTACGTTCCGCACCCGACCCGCTATAAATTTATTCCGACACCCGATCCACACCCGAAGGAAAACATTAGATAGAACCCCGGTGAGTTACACTATCTGAGGTTTGACGTGTTGCTTTAGATTGCTTTGCAAAAATAGCACATCATCCACTGATGATGGTTTTCGTTGACTCCTCTGCTCCTCAATATCATTTCCAGCACCGGAGAAGTCTCGCTCGCTTGCTGCGCTGGAGCACTGGGCAGGGATAGCGAGGATAAATCTGGCAATCTGAGCAATATTGGGAAATGAACAACCGTGCTCTCCCCACCACGATAACACATCAAAAGAGTCCTCTTTAGGCGTCTGCTTCAGGTGCCATAGAGGGGCAAGCGGGCAGAGAGGAAGCGCAGCGTTCTATCAAGCGCGAAGACAAGCGGGAGAACTCAAGTGAAACTGTTGCTTCCGTGCTCGTTGAACGCATGCACGCACATGTGGAAACTGTTGGGATAGATTAGAACTGTTTATCTGTTTTTAATAGGGATGCACCAAAATGAAAATTCTTGGCCGAAACCGAAACCGAATATACTGAAACAGTTGGCCGAAGGCCGAAAACGAATACCAAATGTGGCTTTTACTGTTTTTCATTCATTTTCCTTTAATTTTTCACCATTGCATAAATCAAACAATGACATTTTTTTTGTCTTGCTTTTCTGTAAATTTTGATACAAAATATTTATTTAATACTGAACGTTTTCTAACATTCCGGCAGACATTATAGCAAGAATTTAAGAACAATGTACCTTTAAATAAATGAGTAAATTTTAGGGCTGCTCGATTATGGGAAAAATCATAATCACGATTATTTTGGTCAATATTGATATCACGATTATTCAAACGATTATTTTTGAGTTTGAAAACATGCATTTATTGATACAATCAATTATGACATAGAAACACGTATATTATAAGTATCCAAAATAAAACCTTTTTCGTGTGTAAGTGTACTGTCTGCCACAACATTCTGAATCTAACATTTGATTTTTATAAAACATTTCATGAATACAATATATTAAGACAATCAAATATCACAGAAACACGTATAAGTATCCAAAATTAACTTAACCTATTTAATGTCTAGAGAACAACGGTCCCAGCATTTCTCCATAGCAAAGTTAAAAGTCACAAAGCCATAACAAACACATGGCTAATAAAAATCATATTGTTGTTAAACAGAAATACATATACAAGATGTACTTGGCAGTTCTGCCTTAAAGAACTCTTAGTTAAAGTCTGCTATAGGAGCTTGTTATCGTTCATCAAACTGTAACGTTACTGAAACTTTAGATTCCACGCGGTAGGTCTACTCCAACATGTGTCAACAGTCGATGCTGCTGATTGGCGGTTCACTGGCATGTCCCGCCTCCTGCCAACGGCATACTTCCTGATGCAGCACGCCTGTTAGATTGTACTCCCTCTCGCCGCGTTGAATGCTTTCGCATGCGCGTCTCTTTCATAAACTTTCATAAACTCTCTAGGCCTACTTTAAAATGGAAAATGTCAAATTAATCGTTTCAACTCGATTATACGAGTTTGGAGATCGTTTGACCCCAAAATTGATATCGCGATCGAAATTCGATTAATTGCACAGCCCTAGTAAATTTATTTATTTATTTTTTTCTCTGTGTATTATGTTCGGCCGTTTTACTCCTTCGGCCGAAAGGATATTCGGTGCATCCCTAGTTTTTAACAAACCCTTTTTTCTAACCCTTTTTTTCTAATGTTTACATATATTTGTTAAATTGTTTTTAACTGTGGAATGACCGAAAGATTACCAAGCACTTTGTTAATAGGGACTTTACACACAAACACACACACACACACACACAATTGGTCCGAATATAAGACGACCCTGATTATAAGACGACCCCCCGTTTTCAACACAAACATTTAGAAAAAAAGATTTGCAGACCAGATTTGCGCTGACTTGGCATATTCAAGACTTTTTTGTGCTCGCCAACTTCTTACGTTACACTCCGTGACCCCGAACTTCTTGGCAGCTTGGCAGTTGTTACTTGACTCTGCCTTATTGACGACCATTATTTAAAAATTGGCATCATAGCTCCTCCGCTGTTGATGATTGACCTGACCCACTTTTGAGCCACTTGTCTCTAAATGGTCAGCCTGTCTTTCCATCTTTAAACAGGACTACTTCCCGGAACCAATTTTTGGCGCCACGGATGTGTATTGACTAGAGCTGTAACGTCAAAAATTCGTCGACGTCAAATTTCTCCGTCGACGATTTTCAACAGAGAAATGGACGAAAGTCACAATAAAAGGAAAGTATCTCGTGCGCACGAGAAAGTATCTCATGAGCACGGGGAAATATCGTGCGCATATCACTGGCAGTGTGTGTGTGTGTGTGTGTGTGTCCTCAGCGAGTAGGTGGACGAGCGAGGAGAGCGAGCGATAGCTTGCGTGTCAGTCTAATGAAGTCATGAACGAGTCCGGTTGTGTGTAAGAATAAAGTACCCAGCCTGTCAAGAATCAGTGGCCGCTTCATTCCATCATATTCCGACCTATAAGCAGACTCACTGTCGGTCAAAGTGAAGGGTCATGCCCCCGAGAGAGCATCGGCCCTGGAGGGAACGTATCACCGTTGCTCCTCGGTCTGGGAGCCGACAGCAGGAAAGATGTAACTAACCATCTCGTAGTTGGAGGCGGAGCGCAAGAGAGTATACGCACACATTTTTTTTCATGTCCCTTTACGGGTTCCGTATTAAATAAAGTATATTATTAAGAATTTTTTGGTATTTATTTGAGATACATTATGGTTTTTATTAATCGAGCAACAGAAAAATAGATAATCGTCCAATTAGTCATTAGATTAGTCGAATAATCGATAAAATAATCGCCCGATTAATCGTTTAATAAATAATCGTTTACCCCCAGCCTTAGTATTGACTAGTGATGGGAATCGATTACTCGAGTACTCCTCGTTACAAATGAACTCGGTTGGTGGACAGGCAAACTCGAGATTGCATATACACACAAACAAAGTTTTCTGAAGCAAATGTATCAATTTTCTGTGCGGCGCCACTAACGCATGCCGTGGGCACAAAGAAAATGAAATGCATCAAATTTCTGTGTGGCGCGTGCTGTGCCGTGTGCAGGCACGCCACAATTAAAAAAGTTAAGAGATGGCGGTTAAAGCAAAGCGAAGAATTGAAATACTTTAAATAGGAGATCATAAGGTGAAATGTAAAAAATGCCAAGCGAAATCAAGCTACCAGAGTACTACAAGTACTATTCGGCAACATATGCTCCTGAAACAACGGTGAGTTCGGGAAAGCAGACCCGCAGACCCCGCACCAAGTGTGTCGGCTATTTCACCGCCGCAAGAGGCAGATGTAATCCCGGCCGTGTAGTGAAGATCACAACGCTGAGTATTTCCATAGTCCATTTGCTGCCGTTTTATTTGCAGCTTTAAATTATTTGCAATGGTTAGGCTACTTGTTTCGTTTTTTTTTTTTTAAACCGTTACAGGCCTTGGTTCGACGTGATTTAAATTGTGAGACGCATATTTATTTTTGTAAGGAAAATGTATTTTGAACGTTTGCAAAAATCAATAATGAATACTCTGATAACTGACTGTTTTGATGGAGAATAAGCATTACATGTTTGGTTTGTAATATTGCTGTTCATCATTAGGCCTATTCCTGCTGCAGATGCGTTGCATTCTAAAAATAGATTCTATTAAACGAGTACTCGATTGATCTTCGAGGAATTCCTTCGATCACTCGAGTTTGGAATTTACTACTCGTGCCCATCCCTAGTATTGACATTTAAAGGGAGAGGCGAAGAGGAGAAGCTGAACTCTGAATACAAGACCCCGAATACAAGAAGAATATAAGACTTTTCCGGACCTATTTCGGGGGGGTCTTATATTCGGACCAATACGGTAGATATAAGTGCTGTCGGTTTAATGCAAACCAATTTTAACGACGATTTTTATCGTGCAATTAGTCCTAGTCATGATAGAAAAACTACAACACCATACCGGATCTACACCGGAAACAAAACAACAAGCACGCCGCACAAACTTGTTGGGGCAAGCAAGGATACGGAGCGGGTAAAAAACTTCTTAAAGGTCCCATGACATGAAAATCTCACTTTATGAGGTTTTCTAACATAAATATGAGTTCTCCTAGCCTGCCTATGGTCCCCCAATGGCTAAAACTTGCGTTTGGTGTAAAACGAGCACTAGCTGTTCTGCTCGCCTTTGAAAAAACGGAGGCTCAAGTGCGCTGATTTGGAATGTCTGTATTCATGACGTCACCAATAATCTCAGCTCCTCCCCTTACTCTGCCTGGCCCGCCCAGAGACGTTGGCCCGCCAATGAGACTCGACCGTGTGAGCGCCACGTGTGCGCGTGTGTGTGTGTGTGTGAATACACGCACTGTAACGGAAGTGTTTCTTGTCGGTTCTTTGACGCGTCTTGTATTTCCACAACGAGACTGTTGTGGGGGTTATCTGAGCCATGGTTGAGAAGGAATTGGGGGAAAGGAACTTTGGCTTTGACTCGCTGAAGTACATGAACTGCGACATGCCGCCGGTTGCCGCGAGGCACCATCGCCCGGCAGCGGGCAGCCGGCAGCAGGCAGCGCCCGGTTCAGTCGACTTCAGGTTGATGTGAAAGTGGAAGAACCAGAGACGTCGCAGAACCCGACAAAGTCGTTTGTGATTCATAATATCGTCTGGAGGCGCACAGCTTTTGGCCGTGATAATATGTATTAAATGATATAGATTTCTATTAGGGCTGTAACGATACGCGTATCAAACCGAAAATCGCGATACTCAAAGCCACGAACCTGTCTCGCGGTGTGAGAAGGCAGAAGCGCGATATGCCCTTTCTAACTCTTCGGTCAAATTGTCCGATTGAAATTTGCTAATAATTTGTCTAAATAATAGTCTGCTGACAGCGCCCCCTCCTATCGATGCCGTAAATATGTGACGAGATGCCCTCTCTGTGATCCAAGCTCTCCGTGGCTACGGAGGATTGCATTTCTCCACAGCCGTCGAAGTCCTCATATGCGATATGAACGACATTTATCCAGAGTGGGCTAAGCGCGAAAAAAAATGCCTGTGTGATCCTGTCTCTATTGTATTGTGTGATTTGACTGGCAGTTCGTCTGCTTATAGGTCGGAATGAAGCGGCCACCGATTATTGACAGGATGGGTACTTTATTCTACCGGACTCGTTCGCTTCTTCACTAGAAACACGCGCTACCGCTCGCTCTCCTCGCTCGTCCACTCACTCGCTGACGTCACTCACACACGCATACGCACACTGCCATTCTCCCGCACACACATATGCTACTCGTAACACTATGCCTCGTTATTGCGACGTTCATGTTTTTCCTCATCTATTGAAAGTTAGGCTATTAAACATGTTGCATTCTATACGGCCTGATTATGTCATTATTTAAGCTACATAGCCTAATAAGAAGCGCTAATAAGGATATTTGAATAAACCAACCAAACAGTCAAAGGGGCCCTATTATGCCTACCAGCAAAAAGCATCCTCCAACTGCAATCTTTGGTTATTTCTTTATTAATTTAGCTATACTTTAATAGTATTCTTTCGGATCAAATCTGTTCAGTGTTCCAAATTATTTGTTATTAAATGTTACATTAAGATAATTGGTATTTAAGTGTTGTTTAAATAAAATGCTTTTTAAATTTAAAAGAATCGTGGGATGTATCGAACCGTGGGTCAAAAATCGTGATACAAACCGAATCGTGAATTTGTGCATCGTTACAGCCCTAATTTCTATGTATTATATGATATTATTTAGATATAGAGCTCCAGGACTGTAACGCAAGTGTTGTACACTTCCTTGTTATTTGGATAACCGTTCTGCTTTTGGCGTTATGGCGCATAACACGTCGGACTCTCGTCTCTGGTATTTCTACAACGAGACTCGTATTGGGGGTTATCTCAGCCAAGGTTGAGAATGAATTGGGGGGAAGTAACTTTGGCTTTGACTCCCTCAAGAACATGAACCACGACATGGAGGAGAAAGGGATTGTTGGCGGCGAATGTCTCCCGCTTGAGACCCGCTGGAGGGACCACCGCCGGACGGGGAGGTGCCCAAGCGCTGCCCGGCAACGATCCCTTTCTCCTCCTTGTCGTGGTTCAGTCTACTTCACATTGATGAGGACGTTGAAGAACCAGGAACGTCGGAGAACCCAACGCGGTCGTTTGAGATTCATAATATCGGCTCACACAGCTATGGCCCGTGATAATATATATTATATGATATAGATATCTATGTAGGCTATATGATAATATTTAGATATAGAGCTCCAGGACTCCCGTGTGTTCTAGAATATTTACAGAACACGGCTAAAGGCTGTGCGCCTCGCCATTGCGATACATCCACTGTAAACAGAGCGCATGGTACCGTGGCTGCAAGCTGCTCAGGGCCACACCCCCACCCTCCTCCTTGACCCGCCTCGCTCCTCCTCATTTGCATTATAGCTACAGACACCAAAACAGCGCATTTGGGGGAAGCTCAATGTGCGACTGGCTCGGAGTGGCTGTAACTCTGCACCACGGCTGAATTTCGGGAACGTCTTTGAATACTGTGTTAGTTGCCCACTAATACCTATATTAAAGAATACATAAAATAGCATGTCATGGGTGTGTGTCTTTGTGTGTCACTCTGTTCGAGCCTGCACGAGAGTTCAATGTTGTCATTAGCTGTTACGTCTTTCTGACCAATCGCAGTTCAAGGCCCACTTGGGCTGTGCCACTTCGGGAGGGGCCGCTCAGTTACTCCCCTCTTTGACAAAATTGAATTCGTTGCGATGTTGACAGTTTGTGAGTGTTGCGTCGTTGAGTGAGTGAGAGGTTGCGTGCGCACAGCGCTGGAAGGAACTTTTATAAACGCAATATTGGTATCCCGCAGTAATCGGCCCCGAAACGTTAATGGCCCACTTGGAATTCTCCCGATTACCGTTTGGTGTGAACGCACAGTCAAACCTACTCTAAACTGCAAGACACAGAACTTGACTAAAGACTGGGGCCATCTCCTATAATGTAGAAAGGTGTGTGCGTGTGCGCGTGTGTGTAGCCTGGTAATGTGTATAGGCCTACGTACAGTACGAATATTCATACTGGTTTAAATAATAAATTTTATATTTTCCATCTTTGCTGAGCAAGAGTTTTGTTCGAAAGTTCTGTGATTGAAAGAAATAAAAGCCTGGGCTATTGAAGATTTACGGTAGGCCTACCACCGTCATGCACCTACCCGATGTCAAGTGGACCGGGTTGAATTCACTGCGGGTCTCTCTTCTTATATCAATCTTACCAAATATATTTTATTACTAGCCTTCTCAACAATCTGATCTCACTAAAAGGCTAGCAGCACGAAATCAAGGGATATTAAGAATATAAAAAAATGGGCGACTAATCACGAGTCAACTGACATTAATGCAATCAAATATTTTAATCACGATTAAATTATTTAATCGCGATTAATGCCATGGTTAACTCACGATTAATCGCAATTTTATTTATATTCTAAATATCCCTTGATTTCTTTGTCCCATTCATTTCTAATTTTAATCCTCTTATCAACATGGAGAAGTGCATCGGCTTGCCTTGTGCAAATGTTTTTTTTTATTGATAACATTGGCATATACTGATCAAATCAGGACAATACAAAAAAAATGCCTATAGTGTAATTAAACGATGAACATACAAACACTGCCTTGAACATAGCAGTCAGGCTACTTCTTTGTTTTGAGGCAAAGAAAAAAAAAGTTTTTTTAAATAAATAGCGTTTATCGCGCGGTAAAAAAAAATTAACGCCGTTAAAATTGGTTTGTATTAGCGCCGTTAATATATATATATATATATATATATATATATATATATATATATATATATATATATATATATATATATATATATATATATATATATATATATATATATATATAGACATGACAGCGATGGTGCTGTCGGTGTACCCTCCATGTTGCATCTTCAAAAGTGCACAAAACTTGACACTGAATTTGAAACATCACATTGTACTTTCTGCATCTATTGTATCAAATAAGTATTAGTAATACAGTGAAATTAGAAGAATTGTGAATATTTGTTGATTAACGTTGTGTGCCCCTAACATCTCTGGTTGCGCCCCTTAGGGGCCACAGTGCTTCTGCTGAAAGAAGTTAAGTCTGGAGTCCTGGCGTTACGACCACACCAGAGTGCCACTGTTGCTGTGGCCCAACCGCCACCTGGGCAGATACACATTGCCAGTCTTGCGGAACACCTACTAGTGCCCGCATCTTTACTTCCCCACTTCAGATCGCTGCGGCGCGTCAATATTAGTGCTCCCCCGATTAGTAGACGGCAATTTTTCAGTAGACGAGTCATTTTACTATTGACCGCCTATTTATTTTTGTTATCTCGTCTCGAACAGCTCACTATAATTCACCTCCACACAAATCTGTGCGCTGTGCGCGCCCTGCTGGTGAATCTGCTATCCTCTTTCTTCCCCCTCCCCCCACCTAACTGCTTTGATATGAAAAATGGCTGAGGCAGGTGAGTCCTCCGAATGAAGTCGAGAATTTCAGGCCAATTGGTAAAAGAGTGCGGCACGGCTTTGATACATATAAACCATAAAGCCTATGGACACCTCGGGACGGAATTGTCAACGCGCTGCGGCATCACGTTGTTTGGATTGAAGATCGGCAGGTTGTAGCGGGTGCTTGCGTTGCGAGCGTATGCGATTTCATTATAATTAACAAACAAAATCAAAGCATGCATCCAAAACTATTTGTTCAAAAAACGGGAGTCGCTTATTCGCTTCTAATATTTTCTTTTCGAAACTTGGGAATTGATACAGTATGGTACCGAGCAGTTGAAAACAATTTCTCCTTCAGTCTGTGTGTGCCTTGCGCACCTGCATTTGATTACTAAATAGGGCTTTGGCAGCAATGTTTTAAACCCCGCCATGCACGCAAGTGTAAACGAGATCAGCTAGCTGCGTGCCTGCCTGCTTTCAGCGCTTAATTTTATATTTGGTTATATAAAAGTTATTTATATTGTTTACATGTTATTTTTGATTTGGTAACATTTAAGTTATTTGTAATGTTCATGGCTCGGGTGACATTTTATGTTTTGGCCCTTCAGTCGAGTTCAAAATAAAATGGAAACAATGAAAATAAACGTGACTTTTTTTTTAATTGGTTGTTTAGATTAGTCAACTAATCTAAAATTTGTCGAAAGATTAGTCGTTAGTGGCAGCACTAGTCCATATCGGTTGAATACCCAAGATCTTTCTGCTTAAAGGTCCAATGACATGCCACCAGGTGTGGTGTGATTAGCCGTTTCAAGTCATTTTGGAAATCTGCCCCTTATGACATTGCAGGTGGGCGTGTCCACCTAGATGTGTGACTGATAGATGAGCAACGTTTGCTACAGTCCACTGGGTAGGCTGATAGACTGATCTATCCAGCACACATCTTGGTTGGTTAATGTAAAGTTTATTTATTCAAGTGTTTTTAAAAACTGCAGAACAACCTATTTTTTTCCGCCAAATCACACAAAATAGATATATTTGCAATTGATCAATGCGCTGTCTTTTCTTCTCTCGGACAGCGGGTTAAGGGCACGCATTGCTTCAGGGCCAACATAGCCCCGCCTCCCGTCACTCACTCACAGTGCGGTCTTTGGCAGTTTCGGCACTAGTCTCAATGCTCTGTGTGAGATTGCTAGCTAAGGGTTAGCCAACAGAGCTAGCATCTAAAGTGCAGTGCCTGCGCAACCGGTTTAGGTAGAGAAGGAAAACGGAGTAGTGACGGAGGAGTGCGGTTGAGAAGTACTTTGCAGGGCTCTAAACTAACTTTTTTCACTGGTTGCACTGGTGCGCCTAACTTTATTTTTTAGGTGCACCAGCGCAAATGTTAGGTGCACCCAAATTTTCGACCTATCGCATTCAACACTGCAGTTTCACAGGTTCATGTTTTTTAAATAGCTGCCCATATGGGCATTATTGACTTGTAAATGAACTAAGAATCTGGTCAACATAAAGTTCTTTATTTGAATGTTTGCACAAGAAAGGTAATTTCACTGAAAAATGTTGGTGCTTAAAGTGCTTCACTGAGCTGAAATCTAACTAAAAACATCTCAAGATAAATGAAATAAAAAGAAAATCTAAATTAAAAGTGCAAGTGTTTTAAACTGAAACTTCAAACTGAACATCTCATGGCTCTATGTCTTATGGACTATCCTCAATTGCAGTCACATGCCGTGAAACACACTGTGAAAAATCATTAAATATTATCATAAATAAATATCGTAAATATCATCAAGATGTAATTAATAATAATGACCAAGTCAAAACATATGAGTATATTAATATTATAGGCTACATGACTCAGGGCATCAGCTAATCAGATGGTCTGCATTTATAACTACTACAGTCATTAGTTACCCACACAGCCCGACACAAAATACAGAAGTTACACAACTATCAACCATTGATTTATTATTTATTATTTTTAACAGTCTCATGTTCCTATGCCTACAGGAAAATCATATGTTACCAAAGCAGTCTTCCACCTCCCCCTCTTCCAAAACAGAGCCACATACAATGTCATCATCTGGTAATCTCATGCTAACGTTACAGCGTCACTAATGACAGATATGAAAACATTTTCATAATGTTAACGTCCACTGACTTTTATAACGTTACGTTAGGTCTTCAGTTCAGATAAACAACTTACTTTAACACACACACACACACACACACACACACACACACACACACACACACACACACACACACACACACACACACACACACACACACACACACACACACACACACACACACACACACACACACACACACACACACACACACACACACACACTTTATGACCGGGGACAGGTCACCCAAAACGGGGATGTCTGGTCACACTCCTCCACATCCACTCCCTCTGTCTAAACTGTGTGTTCACACCAAACCCGACGGGGCGACAGGATCCCATACAAAGTGAACGTATAGACGCGTATCGGGCAAAATTTTTGCGAGAGAAAACCGGCGACAAGTTTTGATTTATCGCGCAACACTTTCGCCGTGCAGCGTGCACAGGCGAGCGCGTTCACGAGGATTTGTGGTGCAACAAATTCGCTCGAGTTGAAATATTTGAACTTTGACGCAAATTTCAGCCAATCCGCGTTCAACAGCGTGGCCACTGAGTCACATGTGTAACGTAACAGCCAATCAGCGTTCAACCGTCAAACTCAGTGCAGTTCAGTCCGGGGTGAACTGCAGCATGGAGGATAAAGTGAATGTTACCGTTTGCGACTCCCGGAGCTCTATATATAATATAATAGTATATAATATAATATTTGTATATATAATATCACGAAGACATGCAATGGTGGTTATCTTGGAGGTTTTTTCTTTTTGAACAGCTGGCTGCACCGGTGCGACCTCTGATTTTTTTTAGTCGCACCATTGAGAAATTAGGTCGCATGTGCGACCAAATTGGTCGCACTTTAGAGCCCTGCTTTGGATTGAGGTAAATTACCAAGGCAGGTCACAAGACTCATGTAAAGTCAAACACATAACTGTGCACAAGCACAGCAATAGCGACCTTTTTCACGAAATTGGACCTGCACAAACTATAGATTATATAAAAGCTGAGCCTCCACTGATTCCGACAGTCAAACCATATCATTCTGTGAATAAAGTTTTACCTTTGTGATTTTTGTCAACAAAGTTGAAAATGATGGCATAAAACCACCATAAACAGATAATCCAGTGTCTGGCCCAAATTTTTCAACTAAACAGGGTGTTTATAATCAATGTCTAAGAGAAGGTTTCTGAGGAAACGGGTAAATTGCCTTCAATCAGAACACATGTTCAACGCAATCTAGTGGCCATGTGTACTTGCGAGTGTTTGGCATGGTGTCATTCTTTTGCCTTGAACTTTAAATAGAGGTGCTGTCAAGTGTCAAAATTGTAAGATATCTACCCGTTTGTGTATCATAGTATGACAGTTATACCAACTGATAATTACCAACTGATAATTATTTCAGGTGGAAATGTAATCTTCCACTTATGCCGTGTTCCAGCTTTATTCACGCTAATCAAGTAGAATCCACATTGAATATTTCACTTGCACAACAATCTTTCTATTGGCACCAAGATTACATATTATAGCCCTTGCAGTTGTCGAGATACTCCATTTACTTTGGGTACACTATTTTCTGAAAAAAAATATTTTCCCCTGGTATCGAAAATGGTATAGAATATCGTTTTTTCCCCCAGGTATAGTATCAAAGTAAAAAAAATCAGTATCGTGACAACACTACTGTGAACGCGATTGTGGTTAGTCAGTTAGACCTACAAGAAACTTCAAAGTTAAAAAAGACATAACTTTGCTTCCACCTTGGACATTTATGTGCATTTGCATAAAATACCGATAAAAGCATGCAGGTCTACATATAACAGGGCGACAGCGTTAAATGGTTAAAACGTTGGACTGAAACCACTTCATGGTACGATGTGACCGTTAGGTAAATAAGAAAACGAAGAAGTTTGTTATTATTTTAAAAACGTGCATGTGTGGAAGCTAACTATCAGCTTCAGTCTGAGCTAGGATGATGTTAGAGCTATAATATTTCAACTTTGACTTAAAAATGAATTGTTCACCTGCTCAGAGTTGAATCAGGTGTCAATTTACACAGCTCCAGTCCCGTTCTTGCATTTGTTTAGTTTACATTTAATGCCTACAGCCAGTGTTGAATACAGATCATGTATACTCAGTTCTGCAGCTTACCTCAAAGGCATAGTTTTCCACCAGAGGTATGTCCTGCTCATCAATTAGTGTGTATTTTGTCTGGAAAAGGAAAACAACAAAACAGGGTCATGATAACAAAACCTGTTGTACAAAAATAAAAATAGCATTCTTACCTAGAGAAGAGGAACAGTTATACAATAACACTATTTTTAAATGCAAGTACATGGACATCACACAAGTGAAGGAAAAAAAAAAAGCCCCCCTTCGTGGCGGCAGAGCTGCATACCACCCAACACATTGTTTGGACATTAACCGACTCCTTCCAGGGAAAACACGTGCATCGACCCTACGGGAACCGGTAGCCAATGGGAGGGAGGAAGATAATGTTCCTGTGAAAACCTGGGGACTTCTATTAATCAATTTATTGTTAGAACTATAGAGACTAGTGATATTTAAAAGGTCCCTTGACATGCCACCAAGTGTGAGTGCAACGTTACAAGCCGTTTGAAAATCGGACTCTTATGACGTCACAAGTGGGCATGTCCACCTGTGTGTGAAAGGTGATAGATCTGTGATAGATCAGTCTACCAGTCAACCCAGTGGACCGTAGAAACTATCCGTCACACATCTAGATTGGCACGCCCACTTGTGATGTCATAAAGCTCATCACACTCACACCTGGGCTGTTTCCCAATGTGAAGGAAGCATGCTCAACGGTTGCCTTTTTAAGGATGCTAAATCATAGAACGCCGAAAAGCACTGTTCTAATGTTGAGAACACTAGGAAATTCGCACCCTTTTCGTGTCCTGTTTTAGAGAATTCCGAGATTTTCAAGGATGCATCGCTGGATCCTCGACGAGCATAAAATACCCACAATCCTCTGCGTTCACACGCTGCACGGGATAATAAAAATGGCAGAAATATTTTGTGCCATATTGCTTTTTATCAGGGTTTATACAGAAATTCTTGAGTTGAATTTACTACCTTTTAATACCATTTTTAATACCTTCACCATATTTTTTAATACCAGCACGACTTCAAGAGAGAGACCATAGGAGTTGGATTAATCAAGATGTCCCAACGGGACTTGATCCCTAGTTTTTAATCAATATGTCACAAAGTAGACATAGACAGAGAGTGTCAGAGAGAGAGTTTTTGTGTCCAGTGTTGAAGTTAAGTTATAATTAACTTGTTAATATTGTTATCACAGTGTTAAGGTTTTGCATGAAATAGTACCGCGTAGTACTGTGGTACACACAACACTAGCCGCGTTAACATGGACACTTCTGATCCGATTCGATTTCTAATCGGAATAGATCTATTCCTATCATGCAATCAGAATGTACTGTATATAGGCCTATGGCATTTACAAAAGTGGTAAGCTTACGTTCGTATATCTCTCGCACACAACCGTTGTGTTGGTCTGGACTTATATGATATGCAAGGGATAATGTTATAGTACAGAACGCCGGTCATTATCGGGTAGGCCTAAATAAGCCCAGACAGGGCGAACCGGACCGCGATGCGAAGCGAAGGTGTCTTGCTTCGCCCTGAAGGGTCTTTTTTTCGATAATGACCAGCGACGTTCTATACAAACAGCAGAGAAATAGTCCACCAAAGACGTTGACTTCGCTTAGAAACCGGACACGCTGGGGTTGATAAGTTACCAGACTTACGGAGTGAGAAGTAAGACGTGAATCAGGCAAAAAATCCACTTTCAATGACAGTGGTCAAGTTCGGTATGCATAAAAGTACCGACTGACCAATTGCAAAATACAGCAGCTGCCGATACCATCTCTCCAAGTTAAAAAGTAGCCGAACCCATCCCAAACCAATCGGAATATACATGTCGACTATAGCGGACTACACCACTTCTTCTATTCCGCATGGAATTCTATTCAGATCAGAGAATTGTATTCTGATTGAGCCGTATATATATGATAATTTTTTATTCCGATTGAGCCGTTCTTCCACTACTAATCGGATCAGAAGTGTCCATGTAAATGTGGCTGTCTACCGGCAGGCCTCGACATTAACGGTTGCCCGCTTGCCCGGGCCAACCAAAAGTCATATTTGGGCAAGTTGAGATTGATTTCTGGTTGCCCGAACGGGCAAGTGGATTTTGGTTGGATGTTAATATAAAGGCTATTCATTCAAATGTTTTTAGAAACTGCAGAACAACCTTGTTTGCCGCAAAATAACACAAAGTATAAGTATTTGCAATTGATCAGCGCGCCGTCTTCTCTTCTCTCGGAAAGCAAGTTAACAGACACGCTTCCAGGGATGCAAACACATGTATGACAAAAAAAGAGAGCTACCCGAAGTCTGAAAAAATATGACGGCATGATATCCTATTATCATGAGAAGGCCTATAGCTATATGCTATATGCCTAGAAAGATAAAAAATATATTAGTTACTCAGTTAAAGTGACTTTTTAAACTAAGTTAATTTATTTTCACAAACACACACCTCTGCATTGGATATGTGATCACAGGTACAGGTACTGGCAGTGTAGGCCTTGCACTGTCCCTGATCTAATCTGCTGCTTAGGGGGTTTCTGGAAGAGGGTTTCGGAGAAGCTGTGCAACACTTTGTGTACTTATTGTTGTTGTCACTTTCCTCCGATGAATGTCTGCCTTACAGTGTGCATACAGGGCATGTACACCCCTGCTGGCATAATTAATTTCTTTAATGCAGAGTGTGCATTTAGCACATCCTTTTTTCTATTTTTTTTTTAAAAAGTCAGACAGTGGAAAGTTATGCTTCACTGTATTCACCTTAATCGTGCCTTCTAATTTTAGCCATGATGACCACTTCCAACTGCACTTGCACCCTGCGTCCTGCTGTACAATAAGTGCATCCGACCTTCTCCGATATTTCCCACCACTATCCTCGGGCCGGGTCAGGCCGGGCCTTTGATCGAGTGTTTTTATTTTTATTTGTATCATTGGTTTATTGGCCTAATCTGAGGAGAAATCTATGCCATAAACAGAAATATTATAGGCCTTTATTACACAGGTCTTCTCAATGCCGTGGAACGCTCCGTTCACTTTGGAAGCTAGTCCGGTGACTTGTTAACCCCAGTGTCTTCCGTTGCTAAGTGACGTCACCGTCTTTGCGGACAATTTATTATTGCACTGCTGATACACTACGAATAATAATAATAATAAATTTAATTTAGAGGCGCCTTTCAAGGCACCCAAGGTCACCTTACAGAGCATAAAGTCATCATAAATCTTTTAAAAACAAGACATTGTGAAAAAATGATGAATGAATGCTGGTAACGAATAAATTGTAAAAAGGCGCACCATGTGAAGTTATTTTTTTAGTTTCGGCAAGTAGCCGTGTTATAAGCGGGATCATGCATAGAACGTCGCCGGTCATTTTCGAAAATAAGCCCCTTCAGGGCGAAGCAAGACGCCTCCGCTGCGCGTCGGTGTACTGTTCGCCCTGTCGGGTCTTATTTTCCCGATAATGACCGGCGTTCTATACATTATCCGTTACATATATATTTAGCTGAGTAAGCCTAGTAACAAATGTGTACAAAGTTACATATGTGTTAAAATAATTGTCGGGTTGAAATCGGGCTAGGGCTCCTAATTACAGTTAATGTGTCGGGTCGGGCCGGGCTCGGACAGAACGTGCACGGGCTCGGGGTCGGGCTTGATTTTCTGAGCCCGATCCAAGTTCTACCGTGCGCATGCGCATCCAATATTTTGACACAACGGCAAGGGCTGTGATTGGTCCCCTAACAAAATCATTTCCGGAATCACTTTTCTTTACCTCGAAGGCACGGGGGGTCTCAGTCAATCAGATTACGGAATATTGGCACCTGTACGCGAGCACCGATCGACGCACCGATCGACCCCCCCCCCCCCCAAAAGAAAAACTCTTCGGATCTGCACGAACCACAGGTCCCCAAAATGTATGATAAAAAAGCGACTCGCGCCAAAAAGCGCGCCGTTTGCATGTCTGCGCTTCACTTCAGTACGAATATAGCCCCGCCTTCTGTCACTCGCAGTGCGTTCTCTGGCCGTGATTCGAAGGTGTTGGCTAAAGGTTAGCCAACAAAGCTAGCATCGCAAGTGCAGCGCCTCCGCGAACGGTTTAGGTAGAAGGAAAATGGAGTAGTGATGGAGGAGTGCAGTTTGGAAGTACTTAGGATTGAGGCAAATTACCAAGGAAAGTCATATGCAAGAACACGGTTTTGGGTTTCATAACTGTGCACATGCACAGCAATAGCGATCTTTTTCACGAAATTGGACCCTCACAAACTATATATTACATGAAAGCTGAGCCTCCACTTATTCCAACAGTCCAAACCATATCATTCTGTGACTAAAACTCGCAAATAACAACTTAAGAAGAAACGTCCCCTTTTCTTTTAACAAACAAAAATGAAGTATTACCTTTGTGATTTTTGTCCACAAAGTTGATTCTGGTCGAATAAAACCACCATAAACAGATAACCCAGTGTCTGGGCCAAATTTTGCAACTAAACATGGTATTTTCAATCAATGAATAAGAGAAGGTTTCTTAGGAAATAGGTAAATTGCCTTCAATCAGAAAACATTCTTCATCGAAATCTAGTGGCCATATGTTTATTTGCGAGTGTTTGGCTTGGTGCATTCGAATATATTTGCCCTGAAATTTAAATAGAGGTGTCAAGTGTCAAAATTGTAAGATATCTACCTTTATTTGTGTCTCAGAGTAAGACATCGCTCCCAAATGATAACGACCAACTGATAATTATTTCAGGTGGAAATGTTATCTTCCACTTATGCCGTGTTCCATGGCTTTATTCACTTTAACCAAGTATCATCCCCATTGAATATTTCACTTGCACAACAATCTTTCTTTTGGCATAAAGATGACATTATCGCCCTTGCAGTTGTGGAGATATACTCTATTTACTTTGGGTATGTTCTTTCCTGAACTTTTCCCCTGATATCGAAAATGGTATAGAATATCGATATTTTTCCAAGCATAGTGTCAAAGTTAGAAAATCCAGTATCGTGACTAGGGCTGCAACAACGAATCGATAATCGATTAATAAATGCGTTGGCAACGAATTTGGTCGTCGATTCGTTGTGTCGCACGATTAATAAGTTACTCATAGGCGCAGCACTGTTTACAACCAGCCGCCGACAGGTTGGTTCATGGTTCATGCACGCCCACAGCGAGCTTTAGTGTGAGCGACCACAGCTTGTATTTTGGTCATATCTTAAAACTGGACTGTAGGCCTACATAAAAGTGTTGGACCTTCACTGTCTTTGGGTTAAAAAAACTCCTTCAACTCAGTATCCGTCTAGTCCAACCGAAAACTCTGTCAGCTGCTGCTGCTGTAGACGTTGTGCAGACGGGCTCGGAACCGCGTGCATCAACAGTCATTCAAAGCAGCGGTAGTAATCACGCAACCGGAGGGTGTAGAAAGTCACGTCAGTTAAAAATAGTAATGCAGTTTTTAAATCCATGTTAAAATCGGCAGGATATAGAGCTAGTTAGCTTAAAAACTAACCAATGGTCACAAACAATGTCAAATGTGATGTGTTCAGGTCGGCTCAGTAATATGATTGATGCGTTCAAATGCGTTCAATTATGACCTGTTCAATGTCCTATCTTGAACTATCATCTTATCAGCAATTAAAGCAATATTACAAGTTCTATTTCAAGGAGTCTCGAAAATGGTATCAATAGGTTCGACCGGTTAACCATGGACATCCCTCATATACATATTAAGGTATATCATACATTGTATGTTTTTTTTTGTGTTATCCCAGTTATGTTTTTTTAATTTTTTATTATTTAATATTACTTTTAATAGTTCTGGGACGTTGGAGCAATAACGTGGTGTTTTTACACTTCAGTCTGCACTGTGAATTTGAAGTAATGTTCAGTTTTTGAATAAAGATGCGGCAATTCCAAATGTTTCATTTTTATCAGATTAATCGATTAATCGAAAAAATAAGACAGATTAATCGATTATTGAAATAATCATTAGTTGCAGCCCTAATCGTGACTGACAACACTACTAGAAACGCGATTGTGATTATTCAGTTAGAGCTACAAGAAACGTGAAAGTTAAAAAAGACGTATCTTTGCTACTACCTCTGACATTTAGTTAAGTATATTTGCATGAAATCATGCAGGTCTACATATAACTTGGCGATAGCTTTAATAGGTTGCAACGGTGGACTGAAATCACTTCATGACACGATGTGATCGCTCGATAAATAAGTAAACAAAGGGAAGTTTGTTATTTTTTAAACACAACATGTGTGGAAGCTAACATTCAGCTTCAGTCTGAGCTAGGATGATTTTTCTGAGCCCCCCCAAAACCAGGCCGCGTGCCTGGCAAAAAGAGGCCTGTTCAAGATTCTGATTATAATTTGGGCAAGTGAACATCACATTCGGGCAAGTTGAACCTGACCTGTACTTGCCCGATGGGCCAGTGCTTTTGAAACCTTAATGTCAACCCCTGTACCGGTCACACCGGTCTCACGGTAACGTCAAAATCCATACCGTAGCGCAAATTCACACCAGTGTACTTTCTATAGAGGGATTATCAGTCTACGTCGCTCCCCGCTCTACAAGCCTGTCATAGGCAGAAAGAGACGAGAGCGACAAGAGCCGCAATCATGTCTTGTTGTGCGGTTGGTTGCACAAACCGTTTTAATAAGACTGATTATCCCATTTATTCTACTTCTTGCTTGCCAACATAATAAAACAATTCAAATACTTCACTGATCATGCTTTTTCTTATTCGTATTGCATGCTTATTAAATGTATGCTCTAGGGCTGTCACTTTTTATTCGAAGTTCGAATATTCGTTCGAAGGTGGGGTGAAAAGTTCGAATTCGAAGTGTAATTCTCCATTCGAACTGTAAAAATGCGCTATAAAGAAGAGAGCGGCGAGTGGCTTTTCCTCAATAAAGCGGCCCTCCTGGATCCCCGCTTCTCCCGGTTAGTCCACCTTTCCCCTGCACAGAAACATCTCGTGACTGAAAGCCTTTCACACGAGCTCATTGAAACGGAGACCGACACTGATCGCACACGACAGGGAGAAAAGTCCGCTGCTGCGCTGGGCGCGATGGGCAGCCTGTAGCGGCTGCAGCTGCAGCGGTAACGGAGAGCTGCGAGACTACTAGTAATTTTCTTTACAAGTACAAAAGAGCAGCATGCCGTGTTGGAGGTCGGCCTCACAGATTGTTCGTTTATATAGGCTGTGTGTGCCATGGACGACATGCGCTCCGCATATCGCGCTCCGAGCAGTTATTGTTAATGCGTAAAAGACAGCCGCACTTGTGTGTCGGAGCTTCCTCTTGTTGTGTTTACAAATGTGTTATCAAAGATGTGTTTTTATCCTGTGCTGTTATGAATTCAGTAGGTATACGTGATTTCCACAAGAAATAAAAAGAAACACGACAACAGTTGTTGTCGTGTTTCTTTTTTTTCTTTTTTTTAATAGTTCTATGGGGGGGGGGGGGGGGGGGTCGAATGTATTCGAATGTATTCAAATTAATTATGGACATTCGAAATTCGTTCGAATTTCATTTTTGGAAAAAGTGACAGCCCTAGTATGCTCTGAGTTAATCTCCCTCAAAAAGTAGTCCCCTTTAATTACGATCGATCAAACAGGTTTTTGACACCTCAAAGGGCATTATCCCGCTTATGGCGCGTTTCCACTGCAGGGTGCGGAACGGATCGGATAGGTGCGGATCGGGTCACGTTTCCACCGCCAAAAGTGGGCGTGACCCGGACTTTGCCGTACCCGTTCCGGCCTCGTTCTCGGGACTCCTCCGTTGGGGTACCGAAAACGAGACGAGACGCCTGAAAGGGTCCCGGGAAATTCTAGCTACACACCCCCTCCGTTGATTGGTCGACAGAATCATCACTTCCGGGTGACGCAGGGATAAAAACAAACAAACAGTAGCCTCGAGGTATTATTCTTTACAATTAACATGTTGCGTAAAACGCTTGCTTGGGCGAGGAAGACGTTGTTTACGATGTTTACGTAGCTGCCGCGGCGATCGACATCCGGCCTACCACAAAGGGTACTGTCGGCAGTGGAAACGCAACCTCGGAACTGAGCTGGGCTATACCGCCCCCTCCCTACCGCACCTTTGCGATCCGATCCGTTCCGCACCCTGCAGTGGAAACGCGGCATTATACCGGTCACTTGCCAAAGAAAAGGAATTAAGATCATTCATTTATATTTTCATGCGTTTTACAATCCAAATATAAAGTTTTTCACATAAATAGGACGGACCTTAGCTACGACTTGGGAGGTATTTTAGTCAGCTGAGCTAGAGAGCTAACGTTACATTTATAATTCGAAATTTGTCCCAGCCTTTATACCACAGATACTATAGGGTCTATAGCATATAACCGGTCAAACAAATGTTCTTTTTGAGATCATTCTTTAAAGATCGATTCCTCCAGCCAGAGGTCCGAAAATGTGCATTTCCCCATTCTTTTAAATTACTTTGAACTAACAGAAGCGAACTCGCGAAGTGGGTACAAACCACCTGACGTCTCCGCCCGTTGCAGCAGTGTGAACTGCCCAGTTTTAGAACGTCGCAGCCCGTCTCGTCAAAAGGAGTCGCAAGGAGTTGCGACGCAAATCTTTGGTCTGAACTGGGCCTAAGCCAGCCGGGTATATCCAGTTTGTTTCAGCGCACGCACCACGTGACATCATTGATATCTCTCAGGTCCTTATCGCAACATAAAAATAAATCCACGCAAGTTTTAGAAATTTTAGGAGATAGGCCTGAATAACACCAATTGAAAAACTCATAGGCCTTGGCCTTATGTGTTCATAGCACTGGTAGGTAATAGGTATACATGAATGAATCAGATCAGTTAAATAATATATCCAAATAAACACATGTTTACCAACAATGTCTTTTTTTCCCCTGCATAATAGCAATCAACCATACTGTAAACGTGATGCATAAATTAAGTTCTCAGACAATTTCACTTAGTTTTATAAAAAATGATATATATTTTTTTTTATAAAGACAATTCGATCAAACTTCGACTTCTTCAAAGAGGCTCCATGCGAAGGAGACATGACCGTATTCACAACTGACAAAATTCAAATAATATCAGCTTGATTGGTTTATTCATAAGCTCACATGCGTTTACAAGCGGAAGCGCTTCCACACTAACAAGTCGGTCCAAAGTTCGAACTTTACAAACGCTAGGCAGCAATCGAGCCAGCACTCTAGTCTCATCTTCATAGGACGCGACCAGTGTTCTAGCAAGGCTGCAGCCTTCACTTTGGGAAACCGCCCCGGTGGCATGTCATGGGACCTTTAAACAGTTTCAATGTCCACGCGATCCCGGCTACGAAACGCATGGTAATGCGTGATTACGTTATATATATTTGCCAATTCACGCTTTGTAACAGTTTGGCCCAACAATGACAATTAATACTCAGCACTATTGTGCTGTTGATATGCCGCCACTGTGTTATGGTTATGTCTCATCATTATCATAGAAAAAAAATTATAACAGATCAGATCAGTCCGTCTGTCAGAGCAATTATCAGTTTACTTTCTAGATTACAGCAGAATTGCTGTAGGTTGCAAGTCAATAATGGTTATAGTCTGCATAAAGTTAAATCGAGGAAAGGATCAGAGATATTAGCAATGAAATTAGACATGTACAATAAACCGGGCTCAGACATCCCAAATAGTGAACGTCAATCCCCAACAGGAGTCATTGTTGCTCGATGGATGAATTTAACCCATGTTGATAGCGACAAGATAATGTGCATACAAATCCAACGCCGAAGTGCATGTCAAGATTATGCAACTTCAATAAAAAGAATTGCTTTATACCAAAGAGTGGAGTCGTCTTTCCCCTTAGTGGTCCACACATATTTGTAGTGTTCCACACGCAGTGGCCCACAGAGGAGACGTTTAAAGCATCACAGGTAGCTAGCTAGCCACAGCTAACGTAAACTTAAGGTAGAATGCCAACCCGATGCAAATGCTCTATAACAAAGCAGTGGCATATTATACCATTTTTTTTTTTATAACTATAACATGAACTAGACTGAAAAGAGTAGAGCTTGTATCCATGGGTTATGGTTCCCAGGTACTGCATGCGTTATTGTCAGGGTTAATTATCCGCTAACGTAAGTTGCTATTTAGCTAGCCAACGCTAGCTTTGCAACGCTGTGCCTGGCGGAGGGAAAGCCGACATAGTGCGGGGTGTAAACAGCTCCTCACACGGTGTATACATCATGAACCGCATGTCACGACCGTTGTCAATGTAAGCTGTCCTCATATTAGCCGTTGTTAGACTTTAAACACTTCAGGAGGTCTGATACCGCCGGGCCCTCCCTTGTCGCACATGGCAGCCTGATCCAGCTCACCTTCCCGGCCACACGGCCCAGCCGAACGATCCCGAGCTTGAAGTCCGACATCGGGAGATCAGACGGTCAGTGGACGAAGCGGATGTTCAGCTTCACCGTTTTCCCGTTTTCAACTCGTCAGGGCGACCCCGCAGCCCCGATAATCAACCTGTCTGGATGGTGTGGTGGTTGTGGCTTCAGAAAGAACCGGCCGACACACCGCTGGCGGAGGAGAGCCGAACAACGTTTAATGGGCGGGACAAAACGCCTAAATATCACCAACCAATAATACCCTAACCCTAACAAATGGTTTTACATGTGTGCAGTTTGACATCAGCCCCCTCTTCTCCGCAGACCAATAGGATACAGAGACATTTTCTAAGGCCCTGCCCATTAAAGCAGAAGCCAATCACATTTCCTCTCAGCGTCAACAGTCGTCAGAAGTTTTGGCGCTAAAGGCGCGTTCATGGTCCTGGTGATGATAACGAGACGGCTGATTATTTTTTATAAAATAAAACGTTAATGTTCCGCCATGTTCATGTGCGTCACTAGTAAACCATGTCACCAACTGGGTACGTCTGTTATCAAAATCTGGCCCCAGTTGCCGAACGGAAGTAGAATCATAAGAGCGTCATGAGGTGTCAAAAATGTTTTCCCCATAATTTCCAGCGATGTGAACCCACCAAAAATCCCTGTCCTGCTTAGTGTTGTCTTGGGCCCAATCCTGTTACACCCCTTGTTCCAAACCCTTAACCCTACCCCTCAACCCTACTCCTACGAAATGGGACAACAACCCTTCAAGACCCAGTTACACTACGTCATTAGTAGTCATTGACAGGGTTTTGATCTTTATTTTAATTTAAATTTTTTGATCTTTTCATACAATATCTTTCACTTGAATTTCACTGTATAGTTTGAATGTCTTAGGAATGCAACCTTACCCACATGGAAAAACACGATATGATTAGATAAGAATATTATTCATG
Organism: Gadus macrocephalus; assembly: GCF_031168955.1. Taxonomy (NCBI): domain Eukaryota; kingdom Metazoa; phylum Chordata; class Actinopteri; order Gadiformes; family Gadidae; genus Gadus; species Gadus macrocephalus. Next base: position 18,121,351 of record NC_082385.1, read on the forward strand.
CTCACAACATTAAGATCAACATAAAAGATAAAAACAGAACAATCATAGAACTTGAGGTAGTATGCCATCCATGTAAAACATAAATATCATACATACAAGAACCAGTGATATAATGGAACTAATATTGCACATTACAAAAAGGCATCAACCATCACATTTTATCAATAACTCTTTCAAAGGGGCTCAACAAACGGTTTGTTTTAAACCATCAGTGGATGGTTAATATTTTTATGTTCCTGGGGGTTGCGGGGGTTAAGGGCTGGTTATGATTAGGGATCGACCGATACAGATTTTTTAGGGCAGATGCGATGCCGATATTTTTTCATCAGCCTTAGCCGATACGCCGATACACCGATACCGATTTTCTTGAGCCGATATTTAGAGCCGATACTGCTTTTGCTCCCTCAATCATAAAAAAAAATGATTAAAAATCAAAAAACAAATGTTACAAGTCTCAATTTAAAAAAAGGAACATTTATTGAACTTCAATATAAAAAACAATATTTAACAAATAGTAAACACAGGTGAGATAGAACAAGTAAGAACAAGTAGATGAACAATATTTAACAAAAAATTAAAAACAGGTGAGGTAGAACAAGTAAAAAAAATAAATAATTGCCGAAAAAAATATCGGCGAAAATCAGCCGCGTATCGGCCAATACCGATACACGTAAAAAACGCGAATATCGGACGATCCCTAGTTATGATCCCACATTCACACAACACATGGGGATGAGGTACCCGTTACGTCCTTGCGGACCCTCATTGCGTCCACCGCAAGGGCCTGACGTGCGCCTCCAAAATATTTTAACCTTCCGTCGAGGCGACGCAGCAGCAAGGGCTGTGATTGGTCCACTCACTTAAACCCGACGCAGAACCAAAACAGGTTCACGACTGCGTCGAAGCGTCTGCGTGGTCCTTTCGTTGCGTGAATGTGGGACTATATCAGCCCTTTAGCCTAGGGCTACCAAATGCAGAAGAGGTGCTTGAGGTGGAGGGATGGGCTCTGTGATGGCAGCGGCCTCGGTGATCTCCTGAAAGAAAACATAACAAATAAAAAGGAATTATATGGAAGGACTAGGTTATATGGCCACATTTTATGTACAATATATAATAACTGATTAATAATTCAACAATGCAAAAATAATGAGCAATGACTGTAAATAAAGTGTGCAAAGTGACTGAACTGTAAACAAAGTGCCCGACATTACATAAAGTGACTATGAATAAATGTGACTATCATTGTACAATAGCACAAACAGAGGATCATGGTCATCAGGGCCATATATGTAGTCATAAAACAACCCATTTTGTTGAACAAAATGGAACATGGATGATGGGCCCGGCAGCTCCCGGGCCGCGGAGCCGGCAGCCGGTCTGCCGGTGGCAGTGCTGCGAGCCCACGGTGTGAGTCCGGGAGCTCTGCTCCGGGAGTTTTAGTAGTTGTGCTTGTTATAAAGAAAATGCCTATTCAAACGGCATAATGATAATGCGATGGTCATCATCATTTATTTCATGATTATTAGTGGATGGTTATCTTGCCTAGGATTTTTCTTGATTTTCCATTTTCTCGCAAGGTATTGTGGGAGCAAGTCACACCTGTAGTGTTGCAAGGGTGCCCTTCGAAAATTTGAACCCTTTCCCCTTACCCCTCAATAAAAATGTGATGACCCTATGCTGAGCTTGAAGGCGCAACAGCGAGGCGTAGGGTTGAGATTTTGCTTGGAGCAAAGGAATGAGACTGAGCCTTGGTTTCCTCTTTCACAAGATGTTAAGAAATTGAAATAAGAAGCGATACTATAGAGGGCCCAGAAGAAAATCTCTTTTTCCCAAACAGGTTTACCTATTACAGTAAAATCCTGCCTCCAGATTGGTTCAGAGGTATTAGGTATACGTCATGAATATTTTGCGCGTGTGTGGACTTAAGTTACGCTGTCCACTGTAGTGTTTAGGGTGTACAAAATGTGTGTGTGTGTGTGTGTGTGTGTGTGTGTGTGTGTGTGTGTGTGTGTGTGTGTGTGTGTGTGTGTGTGTGTGTGTGTGTGTGTGTGTGTGTGTGTGTGCGTGCGTGCGTGTTTGGAGAAAGAGAGACACGGAGAGAGAGAAAGAGAGAGGGTGTGTGTGTGAGAGAGAGTTTGTATGTAGCGCATGTGTGAAATAAGTGTGTGTATTTTAAGTGAACTCTTTGTCAATAAAAACATGAGATATAGAAATATATCTATGTGGACAAATATACAAACCAAAACACGAATTTGCTACCTACGGTATATGCGTGTATATTCTGCCCATGTGAACTGTGTGTGTGTGTGTGTGTGTGTGTTTGTGAAAGAGAACGTGGAAAATGTGCGTACCTCTATCACACCCAAAAAGGATACCAATCAACACTCTAACTGAAGCCTATGAACACACACATCCACATAATAAAGCGCATGACAAAAATTATAACACGCACACACACACACACAGAGTGAGAGGACTCACAAATTATTGCACGCACATAAAACACGAGAAGAAAAACATAAACATCATTATACTTTTTTTTATCAACACAAATTCCACAGACACACACACACACACACACACACACACACAAGATTTTTGGTATTGGGGGCAGCGAGGGGAAAATGAACAAAAAAGAAAAATCACACACAATACAAACTGAACTCACAGAGCAACACACGCAAATACACCAACTTGTGTAGACCAATTCACACAACGCAAACACAAATTACACGCACAAACATGCACCAAGAGCAACCAAAAATGTACACAAACACACAGACACACACCCACACACATGTATACGAACACATAAGCAACAAATGCACACACTACCCGTCAAGAGTATACAATAGGCATACACAATGTTTATGAATTATCTTTATCAGGATGGTCCTTGAGGACAGGAGATGGTTGGGTTGGGGTGAAAGTCACCGTGCATGACATCCTGGCATATCAGTGGTTCTTAAGTGTGGTTCCTTCGTGACAGAGGAACCTGTCCAAAGAAAAAAAAGGACGTAAAATAAAACATACATGCTCTACACGTGTCAAAGACATGCTTTTATATTAATGTATATATACTAAGTGCACATCATACTGATTCATCTCCTAACATGAATATCTGACTGTTCTTTTTTCATACTGTTTTATACATCTTCAAACTTATATTCTCAAGATCATCCATCTTAAATCGTGATCAAGTTTGAGCTTTCAACAATTCTTGCTTCAGCTACAAACAGTGGGTACATAACATTTGACCTACTTTCATGAATTTAAACTTGATATGACATGCATAGGATATGATTTTACATTCTCTGTTATTCAAGATACAATCCTATTTTACTGCCTTTATCAGTGTAACAAAATTTGGGACTCCATTTAATCATCAGATATTACATGCATATGTGTCACTGCTTTTGTGAGACTAATTTAGAATAGATCGATAAAATAACCTGAAATTACTTTGTCATATGTACTGACACTATGCTGACAATTTCGAAGCACTTAAAAAAAACAAAAAAAACAAACAAACTGAAATCTCACTTTTCTGTGATTTGAAATCAGACATTAACACTCTGGGCCCTATCTTGCATCCGGCGAAATTTACTTTCTCACTGGCGCATGTGTCGTTGCTAGTTTGCAACTGGCGCAGAGCGTTTTTTTCCCTCCTTCGCCACGCGTCGGTAAATTAGGGAATGATTTTGCGCCCCAAGGGGTGGTTCGGTGAAAGGAGGAGGTGTAATAGATATATTTTGATTGATTTCATAAGGAATCTATTATTGTAATATTGTAAATACAATAAGCAATTAAAATGCTAGGAATCTATTATTGTAATATTGTAAATACAATAAGCAATTAAAATGGTTAAAGAGAGTTTAAAAGAGAATTTACTCAAATAGTTCATAACTATAAGGTTTAAAAAGTCATTTTAAACGTGTCCTGGAAGAGTACCTTTTGATTGGTTAGCTACGCTTACCCAACCCGGAAAGCTCTCGGCCACGATGCCTCATTTCTTGTCGACGGCGCGACAGAGAGAGCAATGTGTCGAGTGTGGTTATTAACTTCTCCCCTTCTTAGGCCACGTTCACATCTAGCGTTTTTGTAATAGGGAAAAGTTGAGCCAACCGTTTTTTCAACAAAAAGAAAAGCTGGCAGCGTTTTTGGCCCTAAAAGCGCCGAGAGCGTTTTTTCTATCGCCTAGCAACGAATCCATTCTAGACCCGACATTATTCGCCTACTACGTATCCAGGCTAGAGCCCATTAGACATGTTGTAGATCTCGACATGTTCTGCAATTAAAACTATTAATCGCTCCACCGGCACTTTCCCGAGTGATTTGTCTGCCAATGTTTCTTGTTTTGACAGTAGAATGTTCCTTCGTGAAGAAGTGTCAATGTTCCGCTTGTGATTGGTCAGTTGCCCAAAAGACGCCTGACGTCGGCCGCTTTCTTCCTGAAAGTTGAACTTTTTTCAACGCTCCATATGGCAGAAAAAAACGCTGGGAGAGGCTTTTAAAAAAGCGGCCGTGACTTTTTCCAGAAACGCTCTGCTCCATAGGAATATAGTGTAAAACAAGCGCTGGCAGATTTAAAAAAACGCTAGATGTGAACGCGGCCTTAGGGTGTTACAGAGGCGTGTTCTAGCGCAAACGTTCCCTGGTGCTATTTTGCAGTTTCAGAAACCACGTTGTTCAGATGCTATTTTAAGGGCGCATGCATAATGTTGCTTGTGCACCTTGCGCATACACTTTGCTTCTCATCTACCTAGTCACACATTCTTGGTAAATTATTTGGGAAAGATCAGCTGATACAGCGGTAATAAGTTGTACTTTTAAATCAATGCATCTGCAAACACCGTACAGCAAACACATATTTTCTTGACACAGACATCGTGTACATGCCCATAACTTTTAGGATTGATGAGTATTTGATCGTGAGAATTATTTTTTTTACCGCGAGTGAGTGTTAAAAAAAATGAATGAATGCGGGCTTACGTCCCATTTTGACCTGATAAAGAAAAACGCCTTGTAGATTTTAATTTTTGTAATTTAAAACAAAAATCCTAATTACCACTTGTTTTTTTATGTATTTTTCTGTTCCGGAAACGAGAATCAAATGATCAAAAATATACACAGACCCATGAGCTGGTGTACCCAGGGAACTCACCAATTCAGTCAAGATGTTAGGAAGTGAAGGAGTCTGAAATTATCCACATGGAACCATGGACCTATTATAAGCCATGGAACCAGCAAGCAACACATTTTAAATCAAATAACGTGATTATAAAACTAATAATCATGGATTAAAGCAAGTGAGGAAGAATGTGATTTTAAACTCTCATGACGAGCAGTTTTAAAAATAACAGATATGAGGGTGCCAGTCCCACTTCAGGTTTCAAAAACAAGTAGGCCTAATACTGAAACTGAATCTCAAACTGGATCCTGAAATATATTTATCGTGAAATATTGTCCAGGGAGAGGGCTATGGCAGCAATCGATGGAGGAGGCAATGAGGTGTGCAGGAAGACAACAACTTGGAGTATGATGGACAGGGATCTGATTCACAGAAATACAATTTTGAGATTTTTTTTATTTCAACATTCAGAGGAAATCAGGCCTACTTTATGTAAAATAAGATTAAAGATGTCTAGGTAGTATAACTGATTACTGTAAATGGCAGGTGCACATTGCTTTTGATGGAGCCATAATGTTATATTAATAATAATAATAATAAAATCGGTTTTATTTATGGGCACCTTTGAGGATGAGTTGCATGCATTATTGTTAAAAGATCATTTGCACAACATCAAAACAGAGCAAAGATAAATACAGAGCAGTAAAAATAACAACAGAATAAAAATACTTTTTGACAATGATACCATAATGAACCCGTTCTTTGTCTTTGGATATTTTGAATAAATGGATCAATATATGATCGCAAGAAGAGGAACGTGTACACGTCCAACAGCTAAAGCAGTCTACAAATCCCTCGGCGACTTTAAGTGATAAAAAGTCACCACAGTGCCTAAAAACCATCAACGTCATTTATGTTAAGTAAAAGAAAAAACCTTGGACACAAAAAGTTAACAGAGCCGTTCACTGAGCCCTCTTGGAGGCTGGGCCGAAACAACATTTGTTTCACTACGACTTGTTTCAGCTGCCCACCCCTCCTTCCCCTGCAAAAAATTATAGAATGAAATTTGTATATTGCCGAGTATTATCCTCTCCAACGTAAGAATAATCGCTAACAAGAAAGACGAACTGAGGCTGCGGGTTTCAACTAACAACATCGTGAAGGATAGCTGTGTGCTTATTTTCACGGAATCCTGGCTCCGGGCATCCATTGCAGACTCTGCGGTAGCATTGGAAAGCCGTATATCCACTGAGCTGATAGAACTAAGGCTAGTGGGAAACAACGCGGTGGCGGCCTACTAATTTTCGCTAAAGACAGCTGGAGCTCCCACACTAGAACTGTGAGTAGCCACTGTTCCCCGGAGTTAGATTATATCACAGTTAAATGCCGGCCTACATACCTCCCGAGGGAATTCAATGCCGTGCTGTTCACAGCTGTTTACGTACCTCCCGACGCTGATGCAAACAAAGCACTAGCTCAGCTACATGACGGCATCAGAAAACAGCAGAGCATGGACCCTGAGGCAGTCAAGATCATCGCGGGGGACTTTAATCACGCCAATCTAAAGGTAGTACTTCTGAAATTCTACCAGCACATTAAGGCCCCGTTTACACGAGGACGCTTGCAGGTGAAAACGACGAAATATTTTATCGGAAGTGCCTTTCGTTTAGACGGTGACGGTGTTTTTAGGGCATGAAAACGCATAAATCTGAAACCACCCTCCAGAGTGGAAAAGTAGAATACGCTCCACCGTAGCGTTTCCGTCTACACTGCCAAGACGCAAAACACTGCTCAGATCTGCTCACGTCGCGTACGCGTTTACGTCACATACATGTGCCAGTACAAGGAAATAAACAAACATGTCCGATTATTTCCATGCGTCAGACCTTCAAGCTGCTCTGGCAGCTCTAACAAGCGTACAGGAGTCTTTCCACGAAATGTACAGGATATGTACAGATAGTGTTACTGAACAGAGAAGGATCTTTTTGGTTTTTGCGGCACGGATACGAGAAGAAGGAAGATTCTACGCATGCGCTCAGACATGGCGGTGTTGTGTGATAGTGTATCACAGCACCACCTAGCCGCCTGGCATGCATACCCAATCGAATTCCACACACTTTTGCGTCACCGTATGCACGCAGATTTCCTCCCGAAAACGCTTGTCTAAACGCGGAATAAAAAGTGAAGACGCAACGCCACTTTTGCGTCTTCTGGTCAGACCGTCATCGTGTAAACGTAGCCTAAATGTGCCACGAGTAGGGTTGGGTATCGCTTGGGTTTTATCCGATACCGGTGCCTACTCTGTACTTTTCAAACGGTTCCGGTGCTAAAACGGTTCTCAAACCGGTACTTAAAAAAACGAAACCGCACACACTTGCATTAAGCAGTATGTCAGCGGACACTGAGTTGAATGGCAACGGTGTTTGCTAGCCTACTTGATATGCAAGATTTATGGTTGGCATTAAATTACTCGACTTACCCGAAGAGGCTGCTGTGAGTGCTGTGACTGATACATATCTTTTTAAAATTACAAATAATTGTAATTACTCACTGAAAGCAGGCAGGCACCAACATGGCGCAACATTACTGCCAAAGTCATATTAAGTAATATAACTCATGTGCGCAAGGCAGCCAAAGGAGACGCCAACATTGTTTTCAACCGCTCGGTACCGCTGTATTAATTCCCAAGTTTTGAAAAGAAAAAGTATTTGAAGCGAATAACGACTCTGTTTTTGATTTGTTTATTTGGTTTTTGAACAGCAAGTTTTGGATGCATGCATCGGCTTTGAGTTTGTTTGTTACTTTAAAATTACATTAGCTCGCAACACACACACACACACACACACACACACACACACACACACACACACACACACACACACACACACACACACACACACACACTACAACCTGCCGATCTTCAATCAAAACAACATCAAGTAAGCGATGCCACAGCGCGTTGACAAGTCCGTCCCGAGTCTCGAAGCGCCCATAGGCTTCATGGTTTATATGTTTGAAAGCCGTGACACACTATTTTACCAGTTGGCCTGAAATACCACGCCTCGCAGTCATGGACCTATAAAGAAAGTCGTAGTCGTACCATGCGTGTTTACCGCAACATTGAAAAGGGTCCCGTCTGAAACGGTGTCGCGCAGCGCTGCGTTCCGAACGTTGTGTAATCAAATACACCGGTATGGCGGTGTATAAAAAAATCATATCCTAACGAAAATACACATCGTTATTCAGTGAGAACCGGTATAGCGCCCAGCACTAACGCAAGTTGACGCCGCAACACCATGGGGGCGGGGCAGGGGGCGTTAAAAAACGTCAGGCACCGTTATGAGGAACGGAAATGTACGTTCTTATTCGATCTCGTTACAACCGTTTACGTCGGAACCGGTTCCCTACTGGAACCGAGTTTCGGTGCTCAACCCTAGCCACGAGGGGAGCAAATACACTGGGAAATCTTTATACCAACATTAAACTAGCCTACATAGCTAGACCGCTGACTCACCTAGGCCAGTCAGACCATGTGTCAATCTTTCTGATTCCAGCGTACACCCCCATCAGGAAAAGTGCTCCAATCACCACTAGGATGGTCAAAACCTGGCCAGCAGACTCCACGCCACTACAGATCAGTCTCCATGACACAGGATGGGAGAAATACGAGCATGAGGACCTCGAACGGTTCACATCAACGGTCCTCCAACGCGGCAGGAACTGTGCAGACTCGTTCACTGTGGACAAGCGTGTCCGGGTTTACCCCAACAGATGAACAGAAAGGTGCTGCAGCTGCTCAGAGAGAGAGACTCCGCATTCAGGTCAAAGGACAAGGCCCTCTACAACATCGCCAGGGCCAACCTGAACCAAGGCATCAAAGAGGCCAAGGTGGAGTACAAGGGCAAGATCGAAGACTGCTTCCGGAGCAACGACTCGAGGCGGGTGTGGCATTGGGTCCAGCACATGACCAACTTCAGAGCCAACAGCTTCTCAGCGGACGGGGCTAACCCACAGCTGGCGGAAGAGCTGAACTCCTTCTACGGGCTATTCAAGATGGGGCAGAGGGGGGTAGCCATATCACAACCCCCACACCCACCAGCCCCCAGCAGCCTCACCCTCACAGAACACGAGGTGAGACGCACACTGAAGGCGTTAAACCCCAGAAAAGCAGCGGGGCCGGACGTTTTTCCGGGACGGGTGCTAAGGAACTGTGCTGACCAGCTGACCTGAGTCCTCACCAAGATCTTTAACCGGTCCCTGTCCCAGGCCATAGTCCCACCCTGCCTGAAAAACTCCACAATCATCCCGGTCCCAAAGAAAAGCACGGTGAGCTGCCTCAACGACTACCGCCCGGTGGCATTCACACCCATCACCATGAAGTGCTTTGAAAAGCTGGTCCGTAGCCACATCATCTCATCCATGTCGCCCAGACTAGACCCACACCAGTTTGCCTACCGAGACAAAAGGTCCACAGAAGACGCCATCGCGATGGCTCTCCACTCCAGAATGCTCTTCATGGATTTCAGCTTGGCGTTCAACACTATACTTCCGGACAGACTGGTGTTCAAACTGACAAACCTGGGACTACCACTCAACACTTGCACCTCGATTAAGGACTTCCTGTCTGACCGCCCCCAGAGGGTGCGGGTGGGCTCCCACACCTCCACAGCCCTCAGACTCAGCACCGGGTCCCGTCAGGGCTGCGTGCTGAGCCCCCTGCTCTACCCCCTCTATACACACGACTTCATCCCGTCCACCCAAGCAATGACATCACATAGTATGCGGACGACACCACCGTGGTGGGCCGCATCTTAGGGGGAAACGAGACCACATACCGGGACGAGGTGGAGCAGCTGAGCAAGAAGTGCAAGGCTAATAACCTGCTGCTGAACCAGCTCAAAACCCGGGAGGTCATGATCGACTTCAGGAGGAAGAAGACAGTGTTCCAACCCCTGCTCATTGACGGTGGCTGCATGGAGAGGGTCGCAGCCTTCTGCTTCCTGGGGGTGCACATCCAGGAGGACCTGTCCTGGACCAACAACACAGCCATCATCAAGAAGGCACAACAGCGAGTCTTCAGGAACTACCACCTTAGGTCGGAGTTGCTTGTGACCTTCTACCACTGTTCAGTAGAGAGCATAAGCACATACTGTATCTGCGTGTGGTTCTCCAGTTGCACAGCTGCAGAGAGAAAGGCACTACAGCGGGTCGTTAATTCGGCCCACAAGATCATTGGCTGCCCTCTCCCCTCTCTGGAGGAACTGTACAACATCCGCTGCCTCAAGAAGGCTACCAAGATCTCCAGGGATCCAACCCACCCGGGTAACGAACACTTTGTGCTGCTGCGCTCAGGGATCCGTTTCAGGACTATGGCTGCACGGACAAACTAAACAAAACCAAACAAAATCTAGCTTCTACCCCAGGGCCATACAGACGTTGAACGTTGCCAAAACCTGACCTCTCGTACTATAGCGCACTCGCACATAACATGTGGCAGCTACTAGGGAACTGTGCAATTACCTACTGTGAACCTTCTATTTATCTACCTGCCTCACTCACTTTCTAAGGACTTGTGCAATATTGGGTTATCATGTTTACAACTCATTAAACTGCACTGTAACTCAGTTTTAGTTTTTTTTCATATTAGATGTGTATTAATGTTTATTTTTTTATCAAACTGTATGTATTGTTTATGTATATTCCTTTTCCTCTCTTTTTTAAGCACCAGGGGGGAGCTCTCCCAAATTTCGCTGTACCCGTACCTGTACCTGAACTTTGACAAATAATGATCGAAATAATGATTTGAAAACTATTTGACGCACAAACACACAAACCCAAATACTTAATAGCATGATCTTTTCACGAATAAAGATTGATCTAAATACAGATGTCTAAATTGTTCTTAAAGGGATATGCCTAGCCTTCTGTCCAGATAGGCTAACTGATGTAGGCTAGGATATAATTGAAACAGCATATAAAAACTTTCCCCCCAGGAATGGGATTCGAACCCGGGTCCTCCACTCCACAGTCAGTGTGTTAACCCCTAGCCTACTCTAATCGATACCTTACGTCGTTCTATTACATACTCTACTATGCACAACTCCCGTAAACGATTGTAGCATCGATTGTGTTTTTTTTTTTCATTAAATAATTAGGCGGTGACCAGCTGGCTTCGGGCAAGGTTGGTTGGGTGTGCTTGAGTAACTCTAGGGGGTGATTATTTGGGATGGGGTTAGACACTCAAAGATTTGTATTGAGGTAGGCTGCCTTATGGATTGAGTCGGTTTCTTTTTTTTTGCTCAAAGCTTCTCCACCGAGCCGCGGACCAGTCGGATTCATTCAGGCAACGAACCAGTTGCTGCTTCGGACGTCACATGTCACGTGATTTTTTTTGCTCTGAAGCAAGCTTCGAAGCAGTGCTTCTTGGGAGTTGTAGATCAGGGTTTGAAGTACGTATCGAAGCGTGTCACACTGCCATCACTAGTAAATGGTATTAAACAGAACGTTGTAATGATGGTACTTGCAAGATTGTATTAAACTGTCGTAGCGCGCATGATAAATGACATGGTTGATAAATGATTTTAAAACAGTAGGAAGGTAACGGAATACATAGTCAAACACAGACATGCAAACGGCGCGCTTTTTGGCGCAAGTCGCTTTTTTATCATACATTTTGGGGCCCTGTGTGGTTCGTGCAGATCCGAAGAGTTTTTCTTTTCGCCCTTGCCGTCGCGTCAAAATATTGGATGCGCATGCGCACGGTAGAACTTGGATCGGCTCAGAAAATCAAGCACGACCCCGAGCCCGTGCACGTTCTGTCCGAGCCCGGCCCGACCCGACACATTAACTGTAATTAGGAGCCCTAGCCCGATTTCAACCCGACAATTATTTTAACCCTCTCCTGGAACCGTCACCTTATCGTGGTGGAGAGGTTTGCGTGTCCCTGTGAACCTGAGAGCTGTGTTGTCTGGAGCCTTGTGCTCCTGGTAGGGTCTCTCATGGCAGAGTGGTCTCAGGTGAGGGGCCAGACTAAGAATGGTTCACAAAACTCCAATGAATAACGAAAAAAGAGGAGATGTGACCCGGCCCGGAGGAAGCCCGGGGCCCCCGTCTGGAGCCAGGCCCAGACGGAGGGCTCGATGGCGAGCGCCTGGTGGCCGGGTTTGCCACGGAGCCCGGTCGGGCACACCCCGAACAAACTACGTGGCACCCCCCCTCTCTTCATCCCATGGGCCCACCACCTGTGGGAAGACCCGTTGGGGTCGGGTGCGCAGCCACATGGGTGGCAGCGAAGGTCAGGGGTCTCGACGGACCAGACCCGGGCGGCAGAAGCTGGCTCTGGGGACGTGGAACGTCACCTCGCTGTGGGGAAAGGAACCGGAGCTTGTGAGGGAGGTGGAGCGCTATCAGTTAGATCTGGTGGGGCTTACCTCCACGCACAGTCTCAGCTCTGGTACCGTACTCCTGGATAAGGGTTGGACTCTATTCTTCTCCGGAGTTGCCAAGGGCGTGAGGCGCCGGGCGGGTGTGGGGATACTCATAAATCCCCGGCTGAGCGCCGCGGTGTTGGAGTTTACCCCGGTAGACGAGAGGGTCGCCTCCCTGCGCCTAAGGGTTGTAGGGGGGAAAACTCTGACTGTTGTTTGTGCGTATGCACCAAACAGCAGCTCAGAGTACTCGGCCTTCTTGGAGACCCTGAATGGAGTCCTGTATGGGGCTCCAGTAGGGGACTCCGTAGTTCTGCTGGGAGACTTCAACGCCCACGTGGGCAACGATGGAGACACCTGGAGAGGCGTGGTGGGGAGGAACGGCCTCCCTGATCTAAACCCGAGCGGTCGTTTGTTATTGGACTTCTGTGCTAGTCATGGATTATCCATAACAAACACCATGTTCGAACATAAGGGTGCTCATAAGTGTACCTGGTACCAGAGTACCCTAGGCCGAAGATCGATGATCGATTTCGTGATCGTGTCATCTGATCTGAGGCCGCATGTTTTGGACACTCGGGTAAAGAGAGGGGCGGAACTGTCAACCGACCACCATCTGGTTGTGAGTTGGATCAGGGAATGGGGGAAATTTCCGGATAGACCTGGTAAGCCCAAACGAGTAGTGCGGGTGAACTGGGAACGTCTGGAGGAGGCCCCCGTCCTAGGTATCTTCAACTCACACCTCCGGCGGAGCTTTTCTGGCATTCCTGTGGAGGTTGGGGGCATTGAGCCGGAGTGGGCGGTGTTCAAAGCCTCCATTGCTGAAGCTGCGGTGGCTAGCTGTGGCCTCAGGGTCTTAGGCTCCTCAAGGGGCGGTAACCCTCGGACACCGTGGTGGACTACGGTGGTCAGGGAAGCCGTCCGACTGAAGAAGGAGGCCTTCCGGGATATGATATCCTGGAGGACTCCTGACTCGGTTGCAGGGTACCGACAGGCTCGAAGGGCTGCAGCGGCTGCCGTGTCGGAGGCTAAGCAGCGGGTGTGGGAGAAGTTCGGAGAGGCCATGGAGAAGGACTTTCGGTCGGCACCAAAGTGTTTCTGGAAGACTATCCGGCACCTCAGGAGGGGGAAACGGGGAACCATCCAAGCTGTGTACAGTAAGGATGGGACTCTGTTGACCTCAACTGAGGAGGTCGTCGGACGTTGGAAGGAACACTTTGAGGAACTCCTGAATCCGAATACCACGCCCTCTATGTTGGAGGCAGAGCTCGAGGTTGATGGTGTTTCGTCGTCAATTTCCCTGGTGGAGGTCACTGAGGTAGTCAAACATCTCCGCAGTGGCAAAGCCCCAGGGATTGATGAGATCCAGCCAGAAATGCTAAAGGCTCTGGGTGTTGAGGGGCTGTCATGGTTGACACGCCTATTCAACATCGCGTGGGAGTCGGGTACAGTGCCAAAGGAGTGGCAAACCGGGGTGGTGGTTCCCCTGTTCAAAAAGGGGGACCAGAGAGTGTGTGCCAATTACCGGGGTATCACACTTCTCAGCCTCCCTGGTAAAGTCTACTCCAAGGTGCTGGAAAGGAGGGTTCGGCCGATCGTCGAACCTCAGATTGAAGAGGAACAATGCGGTTTTCGCCCCGGACGTGGAACTACGGACCAGCTCTTCACTCTCGCAAGGATCCTGGAGGGGGCCTGGGAGTATGCCCATCCGGTCTACATGTGTTTTGTGGATCTGGAGAAGGCGTATGACCGGGTCCCCCGGGAGAAACTGTGGGAGGTGCTGCGGGAGTATGGGGTAAGGGGGTCTATCCTCAGGGCCATCCAATCTTTGTACTCCCAAAGCGAGAGCTGTGTTCGTGTTCTCGGCAGCCAGTCAGTTTCGTTCTCAGTGGGTGCTGGTCTCCGCCAGGGCTGCGCCTTGTCACCAATCCTGTTTGTGATATACATGGACAGGATATCGAGGCGTAGTCATGGTGGGGAGGGGTTGCAGTTCGGTGGTCTGAGGATCTCGTCACTGCTTTTTGCAGATGATGTGGTCCTCATTGGATCATCGGCCTGTGACCTTCAGCACTCACTTGATCGGCTGGCGGCCGAGTGTGAATCGGCTGGGATGAGGATCAGCACCGCTAAATCTGAGGCCATGACTCTTAGCAGGAAACCGGTGGATTGCTTACTCCGGGTAGGAAATGAGTCCTTAGCCCAAGTGAAGGAGTTCAAGTACCTCGGGGTCTTGTTCGCGAGTGAGGGTACTATGGAGCGTGAGATTGGCCGGAGAATCGGAGCAGCGGGGGCGGTATTGCGTTCGCTTTACCGCACCGTTGTAACGAAAAGAGAGCTGAGCCGCAAGGCAAAGCTCTCGATCTACCGGTCGATCTTCGTTCCTATCCTCACCTATGGTCATGAGGGCTGGGTGATGACCGAAAGGACGAGATCGCGGGTACAAGCGGCCGAGATGAGTTTTCTCAGAAGGGTGGCTGGCGTCTCCCTTAGGGATAGGGTGAGAAGCTCAGCCATCCGTGAGGAACTCGGATTAGAGCCGCTGCTCCTTTACTTAGAAAGGAGTCAGCTGAGGTGGTTCGGGCATCTGGTAAGGATGCCCACTGGGCGCCTTCCTTGGGAGGTGTTTCAGGCACGTCCAGTGGGGAGGAGACCTCGGGGAAGACCCAGGACTAGGTGGAGAGATTATATCTCAACACTGGCCTGGGAACGCCTCGGGATCCCCCCGTCAGAGCTGGTCAATGTGGCCCGGGAAAGGGAAGTCTGGGGCCCCCTGCTTGAGCTGCTCCCCCCGCGACCCGACCCCGGATAAGCGGATGACGATGAGGATGAGGAATTATTTTAACACATATGTAACTTTGTACACATTTGTTACTAGGCTTACTCAGCTAAACATATATGTAAGGGATAATGTATAGAACGCCGGTCATTATCGGGAAAATAAGAACCGACAGGGCGAACAGTACACCGACGCGCAGCGAAGGCGTCTTGCTTCGCCCTGAAGGGGCTTATTTTCGAAAATGACCGGCGACGTTCTATGCATGATCCCGCTTATAACACGGCTACTTGCCGAAACTAAAAAAATAACTTCACATGGTGCGCCTTTTTACAATTTATTCGTTACCAGCATTCATTCATCATTTTTTCACAATGTCTTGTTTTTAAAAGATTTATGATGACTTTATGCTCTGTAAGGTGACCTTGGGTGCCTTGAAAGGTGCCTCTAAATTAAATGTATTATTATTATTATTCGTAGTGTTGATCAGCAGTGCAATAATAAATTGTCCGCAAAGACGGTGACGTCACTTTGCAACGGAAGACACTGGGGTTAATAAGTCACCGGACTAGCTTCCAAAGTGAACGGAGCGTTCCACGGCATTGAGAAGACCTGTGTAATAAAGGCCTATAATATTTCTGTTTATGGCATAGATTTCTCCTCAGATTAGGCCAATAAACCAATGATACAAATAAAAATAAAAACGCTCGATCAAAGGCCCGGCCTGACCCGGCCCGAGGATAGTGGTGGGAAATATCGGAGAAGGTCGGATGCACTTATTGTACAGCAGGACGCAGGGTGCAAGGTCAGTTGGAAGTGGTCATCATGGCTAAAATTAGAAGGCACGATTAAGGTGAATACAGTGAAGCATAACTTTCCACTGTCTGACTTTTTCAAAAAAAAATTGAAAAAAGGATGTGCTAAATGCACACTCTGCATTAAAGAAATTAATTCTGCCAGCAGGGGTGTACATGCCCTGTATGCACACTGTAAGGCAGACATTCAACGGAGGAAAGTGACAACAACAATAAGTACACAAAGTGTTGCACAGCTTCTCCGAAACCCTCTTCCAGAAACCCCCTAAGCAGCAGATAAGATCAGGGACAGTGCCAGGCCTACACTGCCAGTACCTGTACCTGTGATCACATATCCAATGCAGAGGTGTGTGTTTGTGAAAATAAATTAACTTAGTTTAAAAAGTCACTTTAACTGAGTAACTAATATATTTTTTATCTTTCTTGGCATATAGCATATAGCATAGGCCTTCTCATGATAATAGGATATCATGCCGTCATATTTTTTCAGACTTCGGGTAGCTCTCTCTTTTTTTGTCATACATGTGTTTGCATCCCTGCAAACAAGACAAACACACACAGGCAACATTGACGGAAGCTATGCGCCCCGTCACACACCCCTTGTCAATTTTACCATTATTCTTTGCGAAGCCAAAATGCTTCCACACTTTGGATTTCAAGTTTGCTGGTGCATTAACAATCTCGCTGCCGCTCTCTGCCATGTTTGAAATGCACCAGTAGAGGGTGAGGGAGAAAAAAAACTCTCGTGGGACTTCCTTGCAAGCTGACTAGCTGATGACAGAGTTACGGATTACCGAGCTGCACTTCACAAAATAAACGTGTAAACTAAGTCTTAAAACATTAATCATAATCGATTCATACGATTTAAAGCATTTATATCGATTATTGGTGAAGCCAAAGCGATTCATTCTATTTATTTATTTTAGCAGATAAATTTAGTTGAATCGGTAGGACTGACAATCGATTCATCGATGCATCGCATGAATCGTTACACCCCTAACGCTAACTAAGTTGTTGATGCTTCGTCTTATGTGTAGGGACCCTAATCATGCTACTGCAGAGGTTTGGTGCTATTTTGCCCTATAGTGGTTAAAAATACAAATTTTGAAGCCTGTTCGCTGTGCCCCTAGCCAATAACATGAAAGCCAAACATTGCGCCGGGCGAACACTATACTCGACTTTTTAATGAAAAAAGTATTTAATGAGTTTACAGGCCAAAGCAAAGACCCTTGCTTCAATTTTTGCCAGAATTACACTTTAAAGGTGACATATTAGGAAATATGGAGGACGAATAAATTGGGAGAAATTGGAAGAAATTGGGAATGAAAGAAATTTGGAGGACGTCAAATCCATCGGCCCAATTTCTGACACTTCAACTACTTCAGACTTCGCAACTCGGTCAATTTGTAACTGTTAATCTTCTTTCAAACGTTTACCAAATCAACACACTTTGATCAAAAAATATATCGAAACAGATTTTCGATATGATATGTGCCAGATGATTAATGTTGAGGCTTGAGTGTGAGAATTCCACCCGCTGTAGCCCGAGGGGGCTATCACAAATGCTCAACGTTTTAGACGTTGCAGAGCCTACCAACGTCAATATTTAACCTAGAAACGATGTTAAGCTTAAACAGTTACGGTAATTCTTGTTTCACCAGCGCCAAAATTATTTATCGATTGGAAATATGATGGATACATATCGGCCGTGTTTGGGGACCCCGTTTATATGGCTAAAGGCTAGCTACTTCTTCATATCTGTAGGGTATACCACAAACGGAGGTTTAATAAACACTGAGTTAACGCTGAACTCTAGGTTGATTGACCCTATGCCGACTAACCCAGAGTTTTCGGTTCCACAGCAGCGGTTATGCATTAGTTCAATCAACTCGGGGTTGGTCAACACAGGGTTGTTCGCGACCACGCCAAACCTAAAAAGACGTGATGTATGGATCATGGAAACCCTGATTGAAATGGCGAAACGGGCCGCTTATTTCAATGAAATGGAACTCCAGGTTCTCCTGGAGAGCTATGACGAGGAGAAAGACATTATCACAAGAAAAGAGAACGCTAAAGCCTCTGCAACCCGGAAAACCAAAGCCTGGCAGCGGATCGCTGACCGCGTAAATGCGTTAGCTACACGTCAAAAGCATGATCCTTAATATTTGAGCCATGAATCTATAAATATCCCAGTAGAATTCTTAACGTTCCTACCACATAACCCTTTTCTTCTAAAAAAAGATGTAGGCCTACTCCGATGGCTCCCAAGCGGTCAGCGGATCAAGTAAAAATTAAGTATAAAAACTAGTGCTGTCAGTTAAACGCGTTATTAACGACGTTAAAGCAAACCAATTTTAACGGCGTTAATTTTTTTTATTGCGCGATTAACGCAATTCTTTTTTTTTTTCTTTGGCTCAAAACAAAGAAGTAACCTGACTGCTATATTCAAGGCAGTATGTTTGTGTGTTTGTTTTGATCAGTATATTCCAATGTTGTTATTAATAAAAAAACATTTGCACACGGCAAGCCGATGCACTTCTCCATGTTGATAAGAGCATTAAAATGAGAAAAATGAATGGGACAAAGAAATCAAGAAAAATTGCTCGCGATTAATCATGAGTTATCTATGGCATTGATGTGATTAATCGCGATTAAATATTTGAATCGCTTGACACCACTAATAAAAACATACAAACTGGTAAGCTTTTCCCACCATCATATTGGTATAAATTTAAATAAGCCATTTTTTTTAAGCCAAACGTGAAAAGGCAGACAGTCGGCAGACTGGATCTGGCCCTCAAATTGTCTTGACCCCGGTGGAGGAGCTGTTAATAAACATAAATTCAGGGCGCCCTGGCATGGAGGGGGTACCTGGAGGTAACTCCTCAGAGAGTCAGGGGCCATGTGAGGGTACCCCACTGGTTGAATGTAGGTTTTTGTGTTTTCTTGTATATTCGATTTTGTTTGCCTTCAATGTAACACACGCAAACCATGTGCGTGCCACAGCGCATATGTTCCAAATGTGTTTTTTTGTGGTGACTGGGTAGAAAACCTAAAAGTGACAATTCATCAACAACTAGAACGGGCACACAATCAGTGCACTTGCAGATGAGAGCCTGCAGTAGGACCGATCTTGTGACATTATTTAACCATCCATCTACAGCTAATACCTACGATCAGACAGATACATCATTGATCACATATAAGCCCAAAATCACCACGGCAGGTGCGCTCTCTCTCGCACATTCACACAATCACTCCAACTTCTCCAACTCCAAGGCAAGGCTGTTTCACCAAGACCACAAACAACCACAACTACATATCCACAACAATGCACAACAATCAGTTCTATACATTGCGTCTGTCTTCTGTTTGGCGCACATGGCTAATTTGCATTCTTGTGCACAGGACTGTCGGCTCCGCTTGGCAAAAAAATAGAACGTATTTGTGTATAAATTCTTTGAATTCTGAATACTGGACATGGTGAGCTTAAATAGGCTACATTTAAGTGACCTTTAGTGAGATGACCTAAAACGGAATACTACAAATTAATTATTCTAGGACAGGCTTTCAGGATCAATTCTGAGGTTCAACTGTTCGGGATTAATTTTGCTTAGCCAGTGAAAGTGACCAGCTGTAGATTCCAAACTGTTAAGATTACTTTGCTACAAGTAGCCTATAAGTCCTCCAAATAATTCAGCAAAATAGCATTAGGCCTACTGCCATAAGCATAATAGGCAGCAGTCATTATGCGCTAAAATGGTCCCGGCCAGTGTTCTATAAATTATTGGAAGAGCCCCCCTGGATCGGCTGGGAAAGTCATAGTCAAGCTGATTACAGGTGTTTTTAAAATGTGTATAGGCTACGGCTCTCACATGACAGCCACGCAACGGACACATCATCTTACATAATTTGATGTATTGCTGTATAGTTAAACTAGCAAACCATCGCAAGGAAATGTAACAAAGCTGTAGCTGAAAGATTCATCCACAAACATCAGAATAGAAAAACACTGGCAGGGACCATTTTAGCCCATAATGACTACTGCTGCCTATGTTTGTGGCAGTAATGCAATTATGCTGAATTATTTGGAGGACTTATAGCCTAGGCCTACTTGTAGCGAAGTATTTTAACAATGTGGTATGTTACGGTTGGTGAAAAGGTTGGTTAGGACCCAGGATGCAGAGACAGAGACAGTACGGACAATCCACGGTTTATTGTCAGTAAAGGAGAACTCAAAAGATAACCAGCGGGCAAGGCGAAGACAGGAGCGGGTAGGCGTAGCTGGCGGAGGCACCGGAGAGTGTTGCGGTCCGGGGGTGGTCCACTGGTGAGGAACTGGCGAAAGGATAACACGATGTTTAGGAATCACAAAATCAGGTTAGGGAATCGAAGGTCAATGTACACACGTCAGCCAAAATACCGAATGCCGACGAGAAGTCCCCGCCAGGCTTAAGAAGGCGTGTGATTAGTTGATGAGGTCCAGGTGTCCCACGTTGCGGTGCCCAGCTCCGCTCGCCACGCCCCTCACCTGTCTAAGAACCAATGCCTGGGGAGCAAATCATAGAGCAATCGCGACAGTACCCCCCCCCTCAACGGACGCCTCCCGGCGGCCCACCAGGCCTATCTGGAAAACGTTCATAAAATTCCCTGATAAGCTCAGGATCCAAAATAAAGGATCGGGAGACCCAGGACCGCTCCTCCGGCCCGTACCCCTCCCAGT
Source organism: Gadus macrocephalus (assembly GCF_031168955.1). NCBI lineage: Eukaryota > Metazoa > Chordata > Actinopteri > Gadiformes > Gadidae > Gadus > Gadus macrocephalus. The sequence goes on from NC_082385.1 coordinate 18,142,220, forward strand.
CCACCAGAAACTGGAACCCCCTACCCCGTCTGCGTACATCCAACAGTTCCCGGACAGAATAGGCCGGGTGGTCATCGATGAGCCGAGGGGGTGGAGGGGGTTCGGACGGAGGATTGAGAATGCTGGCAGAAACAGGCTTTAGCAGTGAAACGTGGAAGACTGGATGGATGTTGAGCGCAGGGGGTAGCTTGAGCTTGATAGCACACGGATTAATGATACCCGAAATCACATAGGGACCAATGTACTTGGGTGTCAGCTTCTTACACTCAGTCTGAAGAGGCAGGTCCCGAGAGGAGAGCCAGACGCTCTGCCCCACCTGGTAGTCGGGAGCAGGAGTGCGGTGACGGTCCGCCATTTGCCGGTTCCGGGCCGCCGTGCGCGTGAGTGCCTCCCTCGCCTCGCGCCACACCCGGCGGATGCGCCGGAGATGTTCCTGGACTGACGGGACTGCCACCACTGTCTCCTGCACCGGGAAGAGTGGAGGCTGGAAGCCCATAGACACATGGAAGGGAGACATACCTGTGGCGGAGCAGACCAGAGAGTTCCTGGCGTATTCGATCCACGGCAGGTGAGTGGACCAGGAGACAGGGTGTTCGGCGGCGACGCAACATAATGCCGACCCGAGGTCCTGGTTAGCTCGCTCTGTCTGGCCGTTAGTCTGTGGGTGGTAGCCGGAGGAGAGACTGGCCGACGCCCCTAACGCCTGACAAAACGCCTTCCAAACCCGTGAGGAGAACTGCGGTCCCCGGTCCGACACAATGTCCTGGGGGATACCGTGGAGCCGGAACACGTGCAGGACCAGCAGGTTCGCCATCTCCAGAGCTGAGGGGAGTTTTGAAAGCGGAACAAAATGCACAGCCTTGGAGAAACGATCGACAATAGTCAGTACGACCGTATTACCGTCTGAGGGCGGGAGACCAGTCACGAAGTCCACAGCTAGGTGCGACCACGGCAGGTAGAGGGCGCAGAAGACCAGCCGGAGCACGGTGTGATGATTTGCCGTGGGCACAGATGGAACAGGCAGCCACGAAATCCTTGGTGTCGGCAGCCATGGAGGACCACCAAAACCGCTGTCGGAGGAGAGAGAGACAGCGGAGAAACCCTGGATGGCAGGCAACTCTGGACTCGTGCCCCCACTGGAGAACGGGCGTGCGGGCCGCCGGCGGAACAAACATCCGACCCGGAGGGCAACCCTCGGGGGTAGTTAGTCCTTGCTGGGCATCCAGCACCACCCGCTCAATCTCCCATCGGGCTGCCCGGATGACACAGGCGGGAGAGAGAATCCTTTCCTCCACCGACTGCAACACCGGGGAGTCGTACTGGCGAGAGAGAACGTCGGCCTTGCCGTTCTTGGAACCAGGACGGTAGGTGAGGGTAAAATGAAACCGACCCAGGAAGAGAGCCCAACGTGCCTGGCGGGAGTTCAGCCTACGGGCGGTCTGGATGTAGGCCAGGTTCCGATGGTCCGTCCACACGATAAATGGATGCGCCGAGCAACTGTGAAGTGTGGAGGCTATGCAGAGTCGTGTTTGAGAGTGATGTCAGGGGAGGAGGTGGGATGGAATGATTCACTCGTGTGAGGAAATGGAAGGACTTTAAGTTTAATGGCAGCACGCTGAAGGCAAACATAAACATACCGGATTACTTTTCAAACTTCATTCATCAAAGAAAACTTTCGTAAATACTGGATAACCAACCTTGGACAACGGACTGCATATTCACCTTCATCGACAGCTATTTCTACAACCCGGACATCATGACACAACCAAACAACAAAATACGCAAACGGGATTCATCCACTGAAACAGACGAGGAAACTATTACAGTTGAGGTCAGTTTACTCGCATCCATAAACTCCAAACTTTCCATACTCGAACTACTTCATGCAGACTTCCGAGATTTAAAATCGAGCCTTGAGTTCTCCCAGTCCCAAATCGAAACTCTGATGCACGAAAATAACCAACTCCAAGGCACCGTATCAGACCTCTCCTAACAAGTCACAAAACTCACCAACGACAACAAAATAATGCAAGAATCCATATTGGACATCCAGTGCCGCAGCATGCGCGATAACCTCATATTTTCTGGTATCAATCTACCTCCACAAAACACACCCGACGATCCAGAAATGTCATTAAAATATTTCATGCAGGACTCCCTTAAACTCTCCGCCGCAGCAGTTAAAGGGGTAGTTCGGAATTTTGGACATAGGGCCTGATTCCCAAGTGAGCATTGGTATTCTATATCACTGGAGACAGTTTTCAACACATTTCATACAGTCCTTCTAGTTGCAGAGTTCGCTCGTGCTAGGCTAGCGCAAGTCAACGGGCAATGCTAGCCTGCTATTAAAAACAGTCTTACCCACTCCACAGTACACCCGAGGTAAATCAATTATAACGCCAGACTATAGATTTAAATGTCTGTGTTGATAGAATAATGTTAGAAATAAAACTAACCTTGCATCGCATGATGCTATGCGCTGGTTAGGTTTGTAACCGAATCACGACAGAAGAACGTAAACAGAGAAGCGTGGGACAGAAGCGCAATTGAACGACTAGGCAACATGATGGTTCAGTGTGCTTTTAGAAATTGTAGAAATAAACGGTACAGATGGGCACCACAAAGTTTCCACCTATTTCCAGTGCGAGATCCAGAAAGGACTCAACTGTGGCTTGTTGCTGCTGGCTTGGACACATGTACGGTTCGTTGGATACAACAAATTCCTCATGATCGTCTTCAAAAGCAGATGCATCGCTAACTCCTCCAAACGTGGGCATATCTTGTTAATTGAATACGCTTATAGAATTCCTTCGTTCACTGTACTCTGCGTTTGTAGCAATGACAGCGGCAGGTAACCTAGGTATCAGTCCGCCGCTGCCGTAGCTTACGTACAGGAATATAAACACTGCTGCTGAGACCCCGCAATTCCCTCAAAATGCAATGCAATGCAAGGTTGGTTTTATTTCTAACATTATTCTATAAACAGACATTTAGATTTATAGTCTGTCGTTATAATTGATTTACCTCGGGTGTACTGTGGAGTGGGTAAGACTGTTTTTTTAATAGCAGGCTAGCATTGCCCGTTGACTTGCGCTAGCCTAGCACGAGCGAACTCTGCAACTAGAAGGACTGTATGAAATGTGTTGAAAACTGTCTCCAGTGATATAGAATACCAATGCTCACTTGGGAATCAGGCCCTATGTCCAAAATTCCGAACTACCCCTTTAAAGGGATAACTTTTCTCCGAGTCCACCGCCTCCCGTCAAAAAACCCTAACAAGCCACCGCCAATAATAGCAAAATTCGAACACTTCAAGCAAAAATAACTCGTTAAAAGCAGTGGGAAACAACTGAGGGGCACTGCTTTTGGGATGTACGATCAGTTTCCCAAAACTATTCAAGATCGCAGAAGGACACTAGTGCCGATAATGAAGCAGCTCCGTGACGAGGGAAAGCGAGCTACGTTGTCGGTAGACAAACTCTATGTGAATGGATCACTTTACCGTGATCCAAAAGTTACTACCTGGCTGTAACCTGATTCTATGTCACTCCTCATCCAAACACTGCTTCAAACTCTGCATCTCCGCCTAGCCACATGGATATATTATGTCAATTCATCTACTTGCCACGCCAACAGCTACATTAGAAACTCTGATTTCCATCCCGACGTCGCCCTTCACTATGCCATACCCGCTCCTAGCACCGCTGGCATTGTGTCCAATATTCTCTGTCTTTCCCTATGTAACTCTCTACTCTCTCTCCCTCTTTCTAAACATTCTCAAAACCTCTATCATTGGTATTTGTATATGTGTACTGTCCATCTATGTTCAGTGTTTACACTATTGTGTTTGTATGTGTGTCCTGTCTATCCATGTTCTGTGTTTATACTATAGCGTTTGTATGTGTGTCCTGTCTATCTATGTTCTGTGCCTGTTTGAGACAACCATGGAAAAATCACTCAGTAAGTGGTATATACTTAACATCTTGCCTGAAACCTGTGCCCACTCGTATTATACATGTAACTCATCCACTCTTACACACCCAACATCCACCTCACACACACACACCTCAATCCTCCTTTTCCTCTCACCTCTATTTGTTCCTTTTCTCTCCCCTCCTTCCCCCCTCTATATTTCATGGGTACCTATTGTTGGTACAAATAAACACATACTACATACTGCATACATACTATCATGCAAACACTTAACCTGATAACATGGAATGTACGTGGCTTTCACACCACCTCTAAGAGAATCAAAATCATTAACCACCTCATTAAATTAAAGGCAGATATTTGCTTCTTACAAGAAACTCACTTAACAAATAAAGAATCACAGAACCTCTATTGCAAACAATTCAACAAAATCTTCTCATCCACATTTAACAGCAAGCAAAGAGGCGTCTCCATCTTAATAAACAAAAACATCAGTTTTACCCTCAACTCATCCATCATAGACCCAGAAGGAAGATTTATTATCATTAATATATCAATCAATCAGTTTACTTTTACACTCGCGAACATTTACGCTCCCAATAATGATGACCCACTTTTTCATCATAAGCTCTTTTCTCTGCTGTACAATTCCACAAACCTCATTGTAGCCGGAGATTTCAACACCGTTCTCAACCCGTTGCTTGACCGCACACACCACCACAGTAACGCGCGAATTAGTCATTCATCAGATGTAATTAAACAATATATGACTGACTATGGCCTTGGTGATAGCTGGAGAGCAAGGAACCCGTCACTAAGAGAATATTCCCATATCTCCTCAGCCCACCGATCGTCTTCTAGAATTGATTTTTTCCTTGTTAGCAACTCCCTAATCCAACAGATCTCAGAAAACATTATCCATTCAATTATTATCAGTGATCATGCCCCTGTATCCTTAACATTAAACACTCCAGTACAAAAGAAAACTTCAACAAGATGGCGTTTTAACACCTCTCTCCTAGAGGACCTCAATTTCACCTCCCTGATAAAGAGAGAGTGGGCAGCCTTTCGGGAGATGAACGGCTCTCCAGATATCTCACCATCAACACTTTGGGAAACAGGCAAGGCAGTTATGAGAGGTATAATCATATCATATTCATCACACAAAAAAAAACAGCAACAACAACTAGAAAATACTCTTGAACAAAAACTAAAACAGCTAAGCAACCAACAGTCTACCTCTCAATCTGAAGAAACACAAATCGAACTCAAACAACTTAAAACTCAATTGGATAGTATCATACACAAAAAAACACAGTTCTGTATACAACAACTCAAATATGATCAGTCTCACCTCAGCAATAAAGCAGGTAAGTATCTGGCAAACATGCTACAATACAAAAGAGACAAATCACTCATCCCATCTATTCTCGACACATCAGGCAAACCTACTCAGGACCCTCAAGAAATTAATAACACTTTTCACCAGTTCTACAGCAGTTTATATTCTCCCGGCTCCCAACCTTCACAATTTGAAATTGACTCCTTCCTTAACAATCTGGACCTTCCCTCACTAACCATAGATGAATCAAACTCTTTAGAACAACCCATCACCCCTGAAGAACTCGTCAAAACCATACATAGCATGCCAAACAACAAATCACCAGGACCCGACGGCTTACCGGCAGAATTTTACAAACACTTTTGGGACATCTTATCACCACTCTTCAACAGATTACTTGCAGAAATCCAAACCACATCTAACATTCCCACACATATGAACACAGCCCTTATCACAGTATTTCTAAAACCAAACAAGGACCCAACACATCCCTCTAGTTACCGCCCACTGTCGTTAATAAACACAGACTTAAAAATTATCACAAAGACATTATCAACTAGGATTGAAACAGTTATGCAAGCACTAATCCATCCAGACCAGACAGGCTTCATCAAGAATAGACATGCTTCAGACAATATTCGTAGACTTTTCAACCTCATCAGCATTGCACAAGGACAAAAACAAAATACTATAATATTATCACTAGACGCAGAGAAAGCATTCGACAAGGTCAATTGGACATTTTTATTTTCCACCCTCCGTAAATTCGGTTTTGGAGAGTCGTTCATCCAATGGATAACAACAGTATACACTTCTCCAAGGGCTACAATTGTCACAAATGGGATCACTTCACCAAGCTTCACTCTACACCAAGGAACCAGACAAGGATGTCCACTCTCTCCATCCCTCTTTGCCATATTTATCGAACCACTTGCAGCAGCAATACGTCAAAACAGTAAAATTAGAGGAATACAAATCAACAACTCTCAACACAAAATTAGCCTATATGCAGATGATCTATTATTATACCTACAAACCCCATCCCTCTCACTCAATGAAACCTTCAACATCATTAACAATTTCTCAAAAGTCTCTCACTATACAATCAACTGGAACAAATCAACCATACTCCCGCCTTCTGGAGACGGTGGGAACTCTGTAGCCCACGACCCTTCCCTCCCCCTCACCACAGGCAACATAAAATACCTAGGTATCACAATTTCCCCCAGGCTGTCAGAGCTATTCAACCTCAACTATGCCCCACTCATCAAGAAAATAGAAGATGATTATAAACGATGGAACAAGTTACCACTCACACTCATAGGCCGAATTGCTACAGTCAAAATGAAAACCCTCCCCCAGATTAATTACCTATTCTCAATGTTACCGACAACCCCAACAGACAATTGGTTAAAGAAATTAGACTCTCTCACCACCCACTTTTACTGGAAAGATAAAAAACCAAGGATAGCACTCTCAACACTCCAGAACTCAAAACACTTAGGCGGACTGGAAGCACCCAATTTCATGCACTATTTTCTGGCAAATCAATTACAATACCTATATAAATGGACTCAACAACAGACACATTCCAACTCATGGCTCGATCTTGAACAAAAATGATGTTCCCCCAACTCAATTACAGACCTCCCCTTTCTACCACAGTCAATCAAAAAAATGGACTTCTACCATAACATCACAATATCCACAACTCTGACAGCCTGGTGGAAAGCCCACAAAATCACCAAATCATCACTAGCCCCGTGCAGGCATACACCCATCTGGCACAACCCGGACTTCCGTCTGCACAATACACCGATCTATCTCCCCAAATGGCAGCAAAAGGGCATTACCCACCTCCATCACGTTTTTGAAAATCACGAATTTATGTCACTCAAAGCAATAATTCAAAAATGTGGGATTGGGACAGACCAATTTCTCCACTACCAACAGCTTAAAGCCCTAATCAAATGCAAATTAAAATTAACCAACACCCTACAACCTTCCAAAACCAGCAAACAGTTACTGGACATACCCAACAACTCCAAAAAACGTATATCAAAACTCTACAGAATCATCGCCTCATCTAACCCCACAATAACGCTTCCGAAAAACAAATGGGAGGGCGACTTAACTCTGTCTCCCGACCCCGATTTCTGGACCCAAATCTGCAGAAACGTCTTCACTATGACCACCAACACTAACTTACAACTCATACAATATAAAACTATCCACAGAACACACATCACTCAGAGTAAAATGTTTAAAATGGGTTTATCTGACACAGACACTTGCTCACCAACACACTATCTTCGGTCCTGGACTGCAGAGTCCCACTGTCTCCAGCCCTCTGTCTTCTAGGAGACACCTCAGATTCCCCCTTCCCCTCAAAATACAAAACCCCAGTCCTTGTCTCTCTAGCTATCACCAAGAAAATAGTCTTTCAAAACTGGAAATCTAAATCATCTTGCCACTTCAACCATTGGACCAACTTAATCACAGAATTCATCCTGACAGAAGAAACTGCTGCATATAAAAAGAACAATATCTCCGCCTTTAAAGAAATCTGGAATCCCCTCATAACATTTCTACAAATTCAATAGTTAAGGTAAGCCATGTACATTCGAAGCCCCCCCCCCCCCTCTTCCCCTCCTAACTCTCTCCAGTTCCCCCCCACACACACACGTTCCCTTTCCCCAAACAACACCTTATAGCTACACACTTGCATATACCTACCCTACACACATAGCACCATACTCCTCATTTTAGACCACATCTACCACTCCACATTTCTCTACCATTTGTCTCTGTCTGTCTGCCTGTCTGACTGTGCGTCCCTGTGTCTGTCTGTCAGTATGTATGTTAAAGCTTGTTTCTGTGTTTTTCTTTCTTTGTGTCTGTTATTTTACTTTTTTTTTTTGTGTGTCTTGCGCACTTGGGTATATGGGTTCGGAGCCACTTCAATCTCATTTTTATTTTCTCTTTCATTATTATCATTATTATCATTATTATTATTCTCTCCTATTTCTTACTTTTGTAAATCAAATTTTGTTGAATAAAAATAAAGTTGTCCTCCGAAGATCCTCCGGGTGGTGGTGGGATAAAAAAAAAATAATAATAATGGATGCGCCGCTCCCTCCAACCAGTGCCTCCACTCCTGCAATGCCAGCACCACTGCTAGCAGCTCCCTGTTACCAACGTCATAGTTAGTCTCAGCCGAGCTAAGACGACGGGAGAAAAAGGAACAGGGATGTAATATGTTGTCCAGCGCCGAGCGCTGGGACAACACTGCTCCCACCCCAGAGTTGGAGGCATCCACCTCCACCACGAACTGGACAGCTGGATCGGGATGACACAGTACTGGAGCCGAGGAGAACAATTTTTTAAGCGGCAGAAACGCGGACTGAGCCGTCTGCGGCCAACCGAAAGGAACCTTAGTGGAGGTTAATTGGGTTAGGGGAGCAGCAACCTGACTATAATCCCTTATGAACCTCCTATAAAAGTTGGCAAATCCCAGGAACCTCTGTAGCTGTTTCCGAGTGGTAGGAACCGGCCACTCAGAAACCGCCCTCACCTTCTCAGGATCCGCCTGCAGTTGACCCCTCTGCACCACGAAGCCCAGGAAACTGAGTCGGTGTGGAAGGAACATTTCTCCGCCTTGACGAACAGCTTGTTCTCCCATAACCGGCGTAACACCAACCAAACCTGCTGCTTGTGTTCAGCGAGGTCCCTAGAAAAAATCAAAATGTTATCGAGATAGACTACTACAAATCGGTGTAACATATCCAGGAGAACGTCATTGATTAGAGCCTGGAAAAACGGCTGGTGCATTTGTGAGCCCGAAAGGCATAACGAGATATTCGAAGTGACCCAGTGGAGTGTTGAATGCCTTCTTCCATTCGTCCCCCTCCCGGACGCGAACCAGATGGTAGGCGTTCCGGAGATCCAGCTTAGTGAAGATGGTGGCCTGGTGAAGAGGAGCAAAGGCAGAGTCAAGAAGCGGAAGAGGGTACTTGTTCTTGACCGTGATGTCGTTTATTCCCCTGTAGTCCACACAGGGGCGCAGGGATTTGTCCTTCTTCTCCACAAAGAAGAACCCTGCTCCCACGGGAGAGGAAGAAGGACGAATGAGGCCGTTCGCCAGTGACTCGGATATATAGTTCTCCATGGACTCTCTCTCCGGCTTAGACAAGTTGAACAGTTTGCTGGAAGGCAGGGGGGCACCGGGCAACAAGTCAATAGAGCAGTCATAGGGACGGTGAGGGGGCAGGGACTGGGCCCTATCTTTACTAAATACATCCTTGAGGTCATGGTAAGAGGAGGGAACTCCAGAGAGGTCTATGGGGTCAGGTGAGTGAGAAGGAACGGCACACTTACTAGGGGGCATGGCCGACCGAAGGCAGTGAGAATGACAAAAAGTGCTCCAGCTGACTAAGGATGAGGTGGACCAGTCAATGTGGGGGTTATGCAATCTCAGCCAGGGAAGACTGAGCACAACGGGGGACGTGGGGGAGGGAATAACAAAAAAACAAATTAATTCCTGATGGTTGCCCGAGAGCAGGGGTGAAACAGGAGTGGTCCGGTGAGTGACCCGAGCCAAGAGGCGGCCATCCAAGGCAAAGACCTCCTTGGGCTCAGGGAGTAGGTCCAGTCTCAGCTGGGCCTGAGAACAAAAGTCAAAGTCAATAAAAACAAAAAAAGACTTGAAATGCTGAAGACCAGGTAACTGACCCGGAACTAGGATCCGCTTGGGGGAACCCGGAGGACCGGCTACTCGGCTCACCAGCGGCCCCCTGGAAGCTGGTGAGCCTGCCCTTTTACTGTCTGTGGGCATGCGTCAAGAGAATGACCCCCCTCCCCACAGTAAAGACAGAGATTGTTCCTAGTACGACGGCAACGTTCTGCAGAGGGCAACCGCATTCTCCCCACCTCCCCGCCCTGCGAGGATAGCGCCTGCCGAACCTTGTCTGACTCCGCGGGGTCCATGTTGGCCAGATTATTCTGTTACGGTTGGTGAAAAGGTTGGTTAGGACCCAGGATGCAGAGACAGAGACAGTACGGACAATCCACGGTTTATTGTCAGTAAAGGAGAACTCAAAAGATAACCAGCGGGCAAGGCGAAGACAGGAGCGGGTAGGCGTAGCTGGCGGAGGCACCGGAGAGTGTTGCGGTCCGGGGGTGGTCCACTGGCGAGGAACTGGCGAAAGGATAACACAACGTTTAGGAATCACGAAATCAGGTTAGGGAATCGAAGGTCAATGTACACACGTCAGCCAAAATACCGAATGAGACAGAATAATCTGGCGCCGACGAGAAGTCCCCGCCAGGCTTGAGAAGGCGTGTGATTAGTTGATGAGGTCCAGGTGTCCCACGTTGCGGTGCCCAGCTCCGCTCGCCACGCCCCTCACCTGTCTAAGAACCAATGCCTGGGGAGCAAATCATAGAGCAATCGCGACATGGTATCTACAGCTGATCACTTTCACTGGCTAAGCAAAATGAAACCCGTACAGTTGAACCTCTGAATTTATCCTGAAAGCCTATGTCCTAGAATAATTCATTTGTATTCCGTTTTAGGCCATCTCACAAAAGGTCACTTAAATGTAGCCTATTTAAGCTCACCAAGTCCAGTATTCAGAATTCAAAGCATTTATTCACAAATACGTTCTATTTTTTTGACAAGCGGAGCCGACAGTCCTGTGCAAGTATGCAAATTAGCCATGTGCGCCAAACAGAAGATAGACGCAATGTATAGAACTGATTGTTGTGCATTGTTGTGGATATGTAGTTGTGGTTGTTTGTTGTCTTGGTGAAACAGCCTTGCCTTGGAGTTGGAGAAGTTGGAGTGATTGTGTGAATGTGCGAGAGAGAGCTCACCTGCCGTGGTGATGTTGGGCTTGTTGTGGGCTTATACGTGATCAATGATGTATCTGTCTGATCGTATTAGCTGTAGATGGATGGTTAAATAATGTCACAAGATCGGTCATACTGCAGGCTCTCATTTGCAAATGCACTGATTGTGTGCCCGTCTCCGATATGCTATATACCTGGCATTTATTCAGTTCATGTTCTTCTGAGTGCGCAAGAATGGTGCCAATTACTGTCGTGTTTGCATTGTAATGCACAACTTTGCCTCTCCCTGTTATAAAATAACGTGCATCCCAACAACTTTAGCCAATGCAGGCTCCTATTGCTTTACCAGTGTGTTTAAAGTGTGTGCGCGTGTGTGTGTGTGTGTGTGTGTGTGTGTGTGTGTGTCTGTGTGTGTGTGTGTGTGTTGTCATGTAGGCTATACACAAGGAGGAGGGTGGGTTGGTGTATCATCCGGGGGAGGTGTACAATATATATACATACTCAAACATATGTGAACATACTCATTCCCAGACTTTCCCCAGCAGCCACGAGAGAACCCGCATGCCAGGACGACGCGTGCCGACACGGCACGCACCACCGGGACGGCACCACCGGGACGGCACCACCGGGACGGCAACACCGACGGGAGTGACCTCCCTTGCCAGGGACGAGACCGACCTGGCGCATTGAGACAATTCCCGGTGAGCCACCACGCGGCTCACGGTGTTACCCGTATGATTTTTGGTTTTCCCGCTTTGGGCACAGACCCCGCAGATTTTTCTGTTATTTAATGAATAAACGCCCTACCGGGCTTTGAACGGGTCTTGGCGTGTGGTGTTTTCTGCGAGAGAGACATTCCTGGGGCCGGGTCGCTACCTATGGTGGAGAATGCAGGCAACCTAACCATGCTACAGATCACTCAGGCTTACCAACCCGCCCGCCCATGCAGAGCCCGGAAGGGGCCGCCACCGCGGCCGCCGCCCAGCATCAACAGCGGGACCAAGCCCTGGCCGCCGCCAAGCAGAGGGACACTGCCGAGAGCCTCGTCCTCCTCCGGGAGGCGGTACTACGCCTCACACAACAGGCAGTTCGTGAGGCCCCGACCTCCGCCCCGACCAGCCGCCTCACCAACCTCACGGTCCGGATGACGACGTGGAGGCCTACCTGAGAGTCTTTGAGAGGACAGCAGGTCGGGAGAGATGGCCGGAGGGCCAGTGGACCAAGATGTTGGTCCACTGGTGGCCAGAAGGGGGAGGGTGGCTATGCAGTGTCGAGGTGGACTCTGAACAGGTGAGTCTTGAGTCCTTTTCGGAAGATAGTGAGCGACTCTGCGGTCCTGAGAGCGGCAGGGAGCTCGTTCCACCACTGAGGTCCCAAAACCGAGAAAAGTTGTGACTTTGCTGAACGGCCTTTGCTAGCTCTTAGCGATGGCGGTACCAGGCGTCCAGCTGGGGTAGTTGAGCGGAGGGATCGAGCTGGGGTGTGTGGCTTTAGCAATGCTTGGAGGTAGGCAGGGGCTGTTCCATCGACTGCCCTGTATGCCAGTACCATTGTCTTAAATTTGATGCGAGCTACTACAGGGAGCCAGTGGAGGTCCCGGAAGAGGGGGGTCACATGGGAGAACTTCGGTAGGTTGAACACGAGGCGCGCTGCCGCATCCTGGATGCGCTGCAAAGGTTTAATCTCAGAGGCAGGAAGTCCAGCCAGGAGTGAGTTGCAGTAGTCGAGGCGGGAGATGACCAGTGATTGGACTAAAAGCTGAGCTGCTTCCCTTGTGAAGAAGGGCCGGATTCTGCAGATGTTGTAAAGTGCAAATCTGCAGGATCGGGCGACCGCAGTGATGTTTGCAGTGCAGGATAACCGATTGTCCAATACCACACCGAGGTTTCTGGCAGTTGGAGAGGGAGATACAGTGATGTTCTCGACGGTGACCAGTAAATCCATGTGTGGGCAATCTTTCCCTGGGATTAGGAGGAGCTCGGTTTTGTTGAGATTAAGCTTCAGGTGATGGGCAGTTGTCCAGGTGCTGATGTCCGCCAGACATTCCAATATGCGTGTTGCAATCAGGGTTTTATCAGATGAGGGGAAATAGAGAAATAGCTGAGTGTCGTCAGCATAGCAGTGATAGGAAAAGCCATGTGATCTGCCTGGAAGGCCCTACCAGACCGGGTAACGTTGTCGGAGGCGGCCGAGAGAGCGTTCGGGGACCTCAGGCGAGCCCTCTGCTCGGAGCCCGTCCTAATAACCCCTGACTTCTCTCTGCCCCTGATAGTCCACACCGACGCGTTGGAAGTGGAGTTGGGAGCAGTACTCTCCTAGGTCCAGGTGGGAGAGGAACACCCAGTGATTTACATCAGCAGAAAGCTCCTCCCCAACGAGAAGACCTACAGTATTGGTCCGACAGCCTTTTTTCCCCTCGAAAAAGGTCCGAAAAAGTCGGATCGTTATATTCGGGGTCTAGTATGCAGAGCGCAGTTTCTCTTCTTCGCCTCTCCCTTTAAATGTCAATACACATTCGCGGCCCTAGGTTGCGCCAGAAATTGGTTCCGGGAAGAAGTAGTCCAGCATCCTTAACAACCAGACCGTTACCGGTGTTTAAAGACAAGCTGATCATTTAGAGACAAGTGGCTCAAAAATGGGTCAGGTCAATCAACAACAGCGGAGGAGTTATGATGCCAATTTTAAAATGATGGTCGTCAATAAGGCAGAGTCAAGTCACAACTGCCAAGCTGCCAAGAAGTTCGGGGTCACGGAGTGTAACGTAAGAAGATGGCGAGCACCAAAACAAAGTCAGGTTGAGGTTGACCGGAGAAAACGCGCTTTGGGAGGAGCCAGTGGAAGCAGAGCAGCTGCGGAGCGATGACAGCGAGAGCGAACAGGACGTGTGTGAGGGATAGAGAGACATCGGAGAAGTTTGGCGAATTTTTGTTAAGTTTAGTTAAATATGTGGCCTATATTTTCTCTGTTATTTAAAAATGTTCACAATGTTGCTTGATTATTGCTTGATATTAATTTTGAATCATACTGTACATATTTTGCCTTGAAAGTGCCGTGGCCTTTACTGGCATTATTATTATTGTCATTAATATAACAAGGGTTTAATTCACTGTGTTTTTAATATTGTTTTTAATAAGTTCTTTGTTCTGCCAATCTGGTCTGCAAATCATTTTTTCTAAATGTTTGTGTTGAAAACGGGGGGTCGTCTTATAATCAGGGCACTGGACAAGCTGAGGTAGGCCTACTATCTCCTGGGTCGGGAGTTCACGCTCGTCATCGACCATGCGCCCCTCAAATGGATGGCCAGCGCGAAGGACTCCAACGCACCGGTAATGAGGTGGTTCCTGGCCCTCCAGGACTTCAGGTTCCAGGTGGACCACAGACCGGGCAGGGAACACGCCAACGCTGACGCTCTATCCCGCCGAGATGCCTGTCTCTGGGCACTCAGAGACGTCCCGAGGCTTCAACCAGCGGTGGAGGAGTGTGGCAACCCGGACCAAAACCCTCAGACCAGGCGGCCCGAGGGAGAGGTGGTGGATGGCGTATACCGCCGATATCCACCAGCCGGAGCCAGAGAGCATCCATAGCGTAACTCTAATCAACGCAATGGAGAACACCTGTGGCAGAGGGTGAGGAAGATCAGGTACCCTTTAAAAGGCCGTTTGTTGTTCTCCCAGGGAAAGGAACCGGGAGTCCGAGCGGAGCAGACTCCTGGATATAACAGACTTTCCCCAGCGGCCACGAGAGAACCCGCAGCCCAGGACGACGCGCGGCGACACGGCACACACCACCGGGATGGCATCACCGACGGGAGTGACCTCCCTCGCCAGGGCATGTGGGACGAGACTGGCCCAGCCGGAGAGACAATTCCCCAGGACACCACCGTGGCTCACGGAGTCACCCGTATGATTTTTGGTTTTCCCGCACTGGGCAGACCCGCAGTTTTTTTCCGTTATTTAATTAATAAACGCCCTACCGGGCTTTGAACGGGTCTTGGCGTGTGGTGTTTTCTGCGAGAGAGACATACCTGGGGCCGGGTCGCAACAACATAAATACAAAGACATAGATATGTTTACATACTTGTACCTAATTATAAATACTTGTGTTCATAAACATACGTATACATTCAAATACGTACACACACATAGCAAACATACTTACCCATATGTACAGTACACGTACACATAGCTAAACATACGTATGCATACTCATTCATACGTATAATTGACCGCTGTCAAGGCAAGTGGAATTTCTGCCGTCTTTCGTAGCCTATCACTCCGCCAGTCCAGTAACGTATCAATCCCAGCGTACTCGGTTGCTAAGCTACGTCAACGTCTTTGGTGGACTATTTCTCTGCTGTTCAACACTTCGAATGCTGGTAACAAATAAATTGTAAAAGGACACACCGTGTGAATTTTTTTTTTCGTTTTGGCAAGTAGCCGTGTAATAAGCGGGATAATGTATAGAAAGTTGCCGGTCATTATCAAAAATAAGCCCCTTCAGGGCGAAGCAAGACACCACCGCTGCGCGTCAGTGTCCTGTACGCCCTGTCTGGGCTTATTTTCCCGATAATGACCGACGTTCTATACATTATCCCTTACATATCTATATTTATTGCTATGCCTGTTAGATAAACATTTCTTCTTTTTTATTATTATAAATGTATAATTTTATTGAACACTTTCCAGGTACAGCTATATCCATCCAGACGAATCTCATGTGTCCATGAGGCAAAAAGGTTCAGCATGTCAATCAAGGCCCAGATACAAGTTTCAGAATAATGTCTCATGCAGCGTGACCGCTTAGGTTGAGAAGCCCCTGACTGCAGACCGCAGACGGAGCCCACATGGAGGGGGCGGGCACTCAGTCCACATGGAGGGGGCTGGCACTCCGCCCACATGGAGGGGGCGGGCACTCAGTCCACATGGAGGGGGCGGCCACTCAGTTCACATTGAGGACTGGTCAAACAGCCTGAAATTAGCTGAAATGTACCTGAAATTACCTGAAATTAGAGTGTGCCCGCCCGAGCGAGTGATGCCTAAAACATGCAAGTAAGTGAGACTGTCAAAATGCTTAATATATTTAGTAATATTCATGCAATTGTGTATTATGTCTTGTTAACTACTTAATCGTCAAATCCCGCCGGCGAGAAAGTTTTAGTTACACCTAGCATGTTCCCCCCAACATATGCTAGGTCAATTTTCAGCATCATAAGGTTGAGTGATATAGTCATGTCATACACCGTTTGAAAGCTTAGAATCTCAGGAATGTCAACCAATGTCAACCATTCGGTGGAAAAATAAATATGTTGAGTGAATATAGATCAAATATATCCTAGTGTGTTAGGTCAAAATAGCCCCCCTCACCCTCCCCCACCCTTGGTGCATTCTTACTTTATCGTCGTTGTGGATATCCTTAGCAATGAGTTTATACTTCATGTTGGGTCTTGAAATGTTCATAAGAGTCCACAGAAATCGAATATCAATATTATTTTAGTCTAATTACATTGTGTATATGCACAAGCCATCTTATACAAAGCAGCCGGAAAATAGAAAACCGAAACTCTGCAATGTTTTTTTGTAGAAAACTGCTTTTATGTTTATACTGGTTTTCTTTGACTTTTAGAGACACCATCAATATACAAGTTATAGCCTACTCCATGGCTGATCCATGGCCTACTTTTATTATTCCATTGTATTAGCCTACTCAACATTACAGACAACAATCTGTTTTATTTCCAGACAAAACTGAAGACCAGGAACTGGAACCTGGGAACCTGGTATGTAATATGTGTGTAATGCTGGAGGTTGTATGTATAGCCAGATGAAATTGTCTGATGACTAGTTGAATAGTGTTTTTTAGTGTTTATAGTAGTGTTTTTTTTATAATAGTGTTTTTTAGTAGCAGCCTTTGTTTGCATACCATTTTGTGGTTTTGGGAGAGTAGGGTGTCAAGTACAGACACAAAAAAATGTTCTTTCTTCTTCAAGGAAGATGATGTTGTCCTGAAGGACACAATTCAGGCAGCAGCATGGTGCCAGTTACAGTCTTTCAAGGACACCGTTTCTCTCCCAGAGGTCATTGGGATGGAAGGTTGGGAGCAGATGGCAGCATCAACACAGCGCAAATCCCATGACGGCGGGGATGAGGAAGAAACGTGGAAACCATTCCAATTCTCATTCAGATTACATACTGACTATGAACTGTTCTGTGTGGAGATGATGGACAGGAGAAACCTGAAGGTGTTTGCCTCTTTTGAGTCAAACACCTCTCCCCGTCCCCCCTCCCCGTCCCCCTCCCCGTGACGCCTGCGCCACACGACTCCAATGTAGTCTGATGATGCAGCATAATGGCGGCGCTTGGCAGCGGTGACGGCAATGTCGGGCAACAGCTTGAAGAGAGAGTGGCGTCCACCTCACTGAGGAAGGCGTCAGTGTGTTCCCCCCCCCCCCCCCCCCGTTGAGACTTTGTTTGTTCTACTCTTTATTGATTTATCTTTTATGTTAATAGTTTACAATCTATTTTTTGTAGTTGTTATTTTTTAATTGTTTTGTTGAATAAAAAGACTGTTGTTAGTGCTCCTGTGATTGGTGTAAATTAATGTGCTTCACACATGTAGCTTTTCATTATGTCTATTGAGGTACATTTTTTGCCCTTAGATGTGGTCACTTCGTTATTCCTCACATTACATCTGTTAAGGTCATACCTTTGGGTCCCATTCTTCATAGTTCCCCCAATCTTATTTTGGCTCTTACTGGGCCTGTAACTCTCACAGACAGACGGGTACAGGAGTTCGCACACGTTGCATTGTTTACAGGCAAGGGTGGATTACCGCACGGGCACACCGGGCACATGCCCAGGGGCCCAAGGGCGGTGGGGGGCCCTAAGCCAGAGCTTCTGTGTGAAGTCACCGTATTTTCCGGACTATACGTCGCTCCCGAGTATAAGTCGCATCAGTCAAAAAATGCTCCATGACGAGGAAAAAAACATATATACGTCGCATCGGTGTATAAGTCGCATTTATTTTTAAACATTTAAACAAGAACGTTTAGTCTGGAGAGACTGAATGAAATTGCAATAGCAATATAGGTGTGTCGGTCCCTCGTAGTTCTGAGAGTATACCGAATTCAGTGACACCGGGATTCCACCGGACGCGTATGCGCCGCGGTCAGATGCCTTCACAAGTCCAGCGGAGGGCTCCAGTTTTCCCCGGCCAAGTCATGCGCTGTGATATGTGTGACAGCTATGTTGCACAAAATTGCAGCTAAGGCTGGGTTGAACCGGAGGACATTGAGGACGAGAATATAATTTATTCGGTGGTGCAGTAGGCTTGCAGCGTTCAGTTGTAGGCCTAATGAATGACGGTGCCCTCTTGCGGCCGAGGATTATGTACGCACAATTTTGGCATATAAGTCGCTTCGAAATATAAGTCGCAGGGCAAGCCAAACTACAAAAAAACCGCGACTTATAGTCCGGAAAATACGACTTTTAATGTTGCATTGTCGAAGCAATCAGTAGAGAAATACAAAAATTCAAGCGAAAACAGCAATAGTAGGCATATTAATACCGAGTAAAAAAAAAAAAAAGATCACTAGGGGGCACTATTTCAGTTAGTGAATTTGAGACTGGTCACGAACAAGGCACTGTGATTTAAACATGGAGCAACGGCGAACGGTTGTAACGTGAACTCTTAAGTGGAACCTAAATAGGTCCATGAGTGGAACAGCTAAGCGAAAAAAAAAAAAAACAAGAGTAAATGTAATTGCAAGTCGTTTAGGCTATGCTTAACTTTATAATAGTTCCATGGTACGCAGCAAGAAAGATACCCAGTCACAATACTCCCGTACCATCTGTTTGTATAATTTAATTAACAGCATGGGCTCCCGCTAGCTTAACATAGTATTACCGTTTACTCTTGCATTAACAAGAGCAGCGGAAATCTGCTCAATCGTCAATGTGGTCGGAGTGCCCGCCCCCTCGATGTGGACTGAGTGCCCGCCCCCTCCATGTGGGCGGAGTGCCGGCCCCCTCCATGTGGACTGAGTGCCCGCCCCCTCCATGTGGGCTCCGTCTGCGGGCTGCAGTCAGGGGTACTTGCTTAGGTTTGGCCACGGGTTATAGAGCCCCCAGTGGTCAGAGTTATAGCGCCCCGTAAGGTCAGGGTTATAGCACCCCCTGTGGTCAGAGTTATAGCGCCCCCTGTGGTCAAAGTGGAACTCTTAACAACCGCTTTTCTCCCTGTTTACATTTGTGCATTTAATATGGCAAATCTCAGGCATTCACGTTTGAAGTGGTTGAATCTAGCGTTTTTATCCCATTCACTTTAAACATTTAATAATATTTACACACTTTATAATAGATTTATTAAAAAAAAAGGATAGAATGTTTGGTATAAAAGATAGGACACGCAATGCACTGATAAATGCCCAACCTTTTTGTTAGGGGTTAGGTGGTCTCCTCAAAAAACTAGAGGAGATAAATACACACAATTATGCAGAAGAATAGTACAAATTTAGAAACAGAATAACATTAGTATGGCTTGCTTTGCAACCACACTAATGAAAATAAACATAACAATAATTTGGCTTGCTTTGCAACCACACTAATATGAAACATGACAACAATAGTCTGGTTTGCTTTACAACCAAAACTACAATAACTAGGCAGAGCTGTCTGACTCTGTCTAACAATAACTGTTCTTCAGCATTGGTTCATTTTTCCCCAAAACTGTGCTGCTTCCTGACCCAAGACCTAACCCCCATTGCCATAAACTGTCAACAAAGTAGGCAAATAAATACAATCTCCACGTTTCAATAGCTTCCTCCATATACTGTATATGGGACAAATATACGATTTGGGAGTCTTTTTTTATATATATATATTTTGCTATGCCAATGTACATTCTCCTTCCCAAAGTTCTTTAAATCTCTTCATGAGTAAATTAACCAGGGGTTCTCCATAAAGCCTTTTGAAAGCATTGTTTTCTCTAGTCCACGCCCTAGTGGTGTGCAAAACTCAGCTTTCCAAGTACTGCATCCTGGAATGTTTTTATGGGGTTATGTACCCAGTGCTACGGCCATTTTACGTGTTAACACACCACTATAATCTTTGTCTACATTTATGCCATAATGTAAAGGACATTATTTTGCTTAAATTCTGCACAGGAATCGCATTTATTTAAACTGCAATTGTATCAAAAAACTGTAAACAAATGTAAACGCAAAATCAAAATATTTACACAATTAAACTTGGACATATATTCCAAAAAAAAACATGAAGTATAAAAATGGTCAATCACATAACGGGGACGTGTGTCATCAGTTTGTAATGGAATATCATTTCACCCTGGATAGAAACTCTAGAACATTCTATATTACTCCACCTGGGAAGAAGTGCTCTTGAGTGGCTGATGCAATTCATGTCTAACCAGCCACACCTTTCCATTCTACATCATTTACACAGAACATAAAAACAGTTTCCCTGTAATCCTTTTCCCTTCTGAAGCAGTTACAGCAATGTGTCCATCTGAGAGATCCTTTACAGCTGATCCAGTAGATCACCAGTTTTCTGTCTGTGTGTGCCAAGATCTCTGCAGGTAAGGCACAGATATGTGTGTGTTCTGTGATTTATATTTTTTCAGTGAGGAACCTCACGATACGTACTCTTAATTTACTATGCAAATATATAAAGTTGAAATACATACACATCTCGTGTGAATAATGCCATGTGGATGTTATTGTGATTAAATCAAACTCATAAATACAATGTACAATATTCAGGGCGCCGTCAGCTCCACAACGAGGAGTTACAGCAAAAGGCCATTCAACATCAATCAAGAAAAATCGAATTTCAAAAATGGTAACAATAGAATTTGAAAATAACTGAATATTTACATTCCCTACTTACTTAAAATATTCACAACAGCACATTCTGGATCTACAGTCCCTAAAAAAACTCAACAGACTTAGAGGTGTAAGGCCATTGGTCAGCCAGTGTACTGCTCAGAGATGCTGGTGGAGACCCTGCCTATCTCTCCACATAGATCGCGTCTCCCTGTAGATCAGCGGCACAATGAACAGGATGCTGCCTCCTGTCTGTGGGCAACACACCACACACAAAGGCAATTATTAAGGGTTGGAAACGGAGTACCATACATAACTGAGCTATTAAAATTGTCATTGTATATATCTAGCATGCTAGAATATGTATCAATTATTTTTTTTACATTTAAAAAAAGGTTGACTTTATATTAGTTACCATGACGATGAAGAAGTAGAAGACATACATCCATCCCAGTCTGCTCTCGATCATGGAAACGAGGTACTGAAAGACAGGGAATGACGGCGAGACCATTGCTAATGGTTACTAGCCTGTTGCTAGTGGTGTTACCTGGCGGTTACCAGCAGTTACAAGCCTTGTCGTGGAAATAGTCATCATAATGATAATATAAAAGTATATATGAATGATTTAAACCTTGTGTACATTGACATTAGTCCACTAATAAGGCCTTTGTTAACATTCTCCTTGCTCCTAGAGGTGACTCCCTTCCTCTCTCTAAACAGTGGTTACTAGCCCGTTGCTTGTTAGTCACCTGCCCCCCGGCCGCGCCGATGCTCCCGGTACCGTCCACGATCCCGGTCACGGTGGCCAGTGCCTCCTGGCTCCCCCGTAGGGCATCCTGACGGCCGAGGTCAGCAGAGATGGCCGAGCTGATCATGTTGGACGGACCACCGATGAAGAAGCCGGTCAGAGCGAGCAGCGCAGCATTCACCACTTGGTCAGCCGGGGAGTCTGGGAGGAGGATGGCGGGAGGAGGAGGACAGAAGAAAGGTAAATGTGAAGTCTTTAAGTCAGATTTTACCTTGAAAAGCTGCATTATTGGGGTAAGGATACCATAGTGCACTCTTACTACATGCATCTCCATGTGCGTAACCCACAGGTGGGAAACTTTTTTCAACTCTATCAGCTATTCTTGGAATGTATGTGGGAGCACATAGGCTAGAGCATTGGGTGTTTAGGCTGAAAATAGGATGGTTATGTATTTTTTAAACAAAGTCATGCAATGGTGAAATAAGACTTTCCACTGTATTCACATATTGACTAATTTCAGTCCTACATTTTATCAAGAAAACATGAGCGACCGAAGTGACATACCAAAAAAATTAGTTCAGAATATTTTGAATCACCTGGACCAGTATCCACATATCAGGCCGTAGAACTATCGTAGGGCACTGTTGTCTTTTGATCCAAGTGTGGTTCAAGCCAGGCATTGAAGTTGTATTTAGAGATTTGTTTACATAAGCTGCAGCTCTGGCATCAAGAACGATGACAAAAACTAACATATAAAGAATAGATGTCAAGGATGACCTAGCTAATAAGCTCATATGCCAACATTGGCATAACTGCCCTGACCCTTGACTCGAGTCAAATGTGATTTAACCATCACCAAGGTTTAAATAGAGATACCCATTTGGCTAGCTCCATCTTGAAGCTAAACCAAGTAATTACACATCAATTATTACACAGCTCTTCTTAATGCTTTAGAAAGCTCCATTCACTTCAATGGGCCTTCCCTACGTTCGACGGTCAATTATTTTTGCATAATTGACCGTTGCTAAGCATAATTGACCGCTGTCAAGGAAAGTGATTTTTTTTGCCTCCGATTCACATCTTTTGTAGCACTCCACAAGTAGTCCGGTAACTTTCAACCCCAGCGTATTCGGTTTCTGAGCGACGTCAGCTGAAGCCCACTGGAAAAAAACTTCAAGGCCACTATGGATGAGTTTTTGACTAACTTAAAACTGTATGGGTAATAATGCGATTTTTATGCTTGGTTAAAGGCCCAAGTGAAAGACTTGGGCCTTTGTTTTTCTCAGGAGGGTGGCTGGCGTCTCCCTTAGGGATAGGGTGAGAAGCTCAGCCATCCGTGAGGAACTCGGAAGAGCTGCTGCTCCTCTGCTTAGATAGGAGTCAGTTGAGGTGGTTCGGGTATCTGGTAAGGATGCCCACTGGGCGCCTCCCTAGGGAGGTGTTCCAGGCAAGACCAATGGGGAGAAGACCTCTGGGAAGACCCAGGACTAGGTGGAGAGATTATATCTCAACACTGGCCTAGGAACGCCTCGGGATTCCCCAGTCAGAGCTGGTCAATGTGGCCCGGGAAAGGGAAGTCTGGGGCCCACTGCTGGAGCTGCTGCCCCAGCAACCCGACCCCGGATAAGCGGTTTGACGCTGAGGATGAAGAGGATGGCTAAAGGCTGAGTGGTCGTTACCAGTGAAGATAAGACAAAGAGAGGACAGCAGCACAGAAGAGGGCAGTGAAGCGAAGCAGCAAAAAGTTTTGGATGACAGCGACATTGACAAATTGGAAGAGATCGACACTATTTGAAGTAATTTTTTTTGTTTTGGAAGTAGCCGTGTAATAAGTGGGATAATGTATAGAATGTGGGCATTATCGGGAAATTAATCCCAATTCAGTCTATTACGCCACATCCTGAGTTCTGGCCAAAATACATAAATCGGGTGTATTATAATCCTAGGACATAATTACCTTTAAAAAAAAAAATCGCCTAAATGAGATGGCCGACCCTGGCACAATCCTCTGACATAAATACAGGAAGTGAATGCGTACCAACGTATAAACTCACTCTATGGCATCAGTGCCAATTTAATCAATAAACTCCCAACTGGTCCACCCCCGTCCTAAAGGACCTCAACTGGCTCCTGTTCCTCACAGAATCAACTTCAAGACCCTGGTCCTCACCTACACAGCCCTACCCCAGCTGGCTCCCCAAATGTCTCAATGACCTTCTTCCCCCTCCAAACCCCCTGGACCCTCACATCAACCTCAGCCCGCCTTTTCTCCACCCCCTCTCAGTTTTGGGGACAGAGCCTTCCCCAGGGCACGGGATCGCTGAATGAATGAAAGTGTGTACAGACTATTGATTATTATTATTATGAGTGATTGTTGATACATATAATGCTAGCAATGTACAGATAGTGATGACGATCACTTCGTCACCAGAACTAATTTAGTAGAAAAGTGAAAAGGGACTAAATCTGCCTTTCCAATTTCAGACATTAATGGAATACCTACAGCATACAGATATGCTTTGGTTTTCATACAAATAAACACATTTGAGATCCCATTGTCTAGTTTGCCGAGGTTAGGTGTTAGGCGAATCAATGTGTAGCTGCAATCCATGTAGGGTAATGGCACAAAGTTGGAGAAGATTTGCCCAGAATTGCTGAAATACGGTTATTTTGAAAAGTATGTTGTCATTTTGGTTTTGTGGCATGAGGCCTTCAGCCCTCTCTGAAGTGGAATTACGCAGAGTGGGAAGCAGTCAGTATGCGGATTGGCACCTTAAAGTCTGAGGCTGGGTTCTCTCATAAAAGGATGAACTCGTCAGGTTAGGGGGAAGGGCTTTCCAAAGTGGAGGAGTTCAAGTATCTTGGGATCCTGTTCACAAGTGACAGGAGAAAGGTGCATGGGACTGACCCCCATCTGAGGGCAGCGGGACGCAGGCACTGGACTGAAAGGCCGTGAATTAACTGTTGTTTTAAAAATGATAATCCCAATGGAGGTAGGACCTGAATTTATAAAATTGTCCCTAACCCTTAAAGGCACCCAGTGCAACTTTATGTAAACATTCAATGAAAAATAAACATTCAATTTCTAGTCTTTTTTACACGTAGTAAGTTTCAATAACTCCATACCATTACATATCGACATTCAAGGAGCAAAGATGAGACGTCGTTGTGTGGTGAGAACTGATAGAAAATCGTAAACAACAACAATCGCCGGTGGGGAGAAGCCATTTTTCCATTGACTGGAAGCCTGCTTTATTTATTGTAGGTTACAAAAAATAAAGAAAATGGCGGCATTGTTGTTGTTATCGATTTTGTATCAGTTCTCACCACACAACGACGTCTCATCTTTGCTGCTTAAATGTCGGTATGTAATGGTATGGAGTTATTGAAACTTACTACGTGTAAAAAAGACTAGAAATTGAATGTTTATTTTTAAGCCTCGAAAGTTGCACTGGGTGCCTTTAATCACATTCCATTTGTTGCCACTCAAAATATTAGCAGTTGTTCCATCAAATATGGCTACTAAGAGGATATTCCATAGTATAACCATGCCAAATTTCAAGTCTATATCTGAAATAAAAATTGGAAGGGTTTGTTTGAAGTTGCCTTTCTGAACCGCGGCCTCTCTCCAATGCCGTCATTTCGTAAACGTCCGTTTGACAGTGGGTCTTGACACAGTATGCTTCAGAAACATGGTTGGTGATTGTTTAGATATGTTAACTTCTGGTAAACCAGTTTTTAAGGCATACCAATGTCATATTGCTATACCGGCCCACGCTGACCGTACCTCTGACGTACGGAAAAATATGTTTTAATCTGCCCTTGGAAGCCTACATACATGTAGTGCAGTGGTATTGTCTCGGTCTCAAGACCATGAAGTCGCGGGTTCAAGTCCAACCTCAACCAACCATTCTGTGAAGCATGTCATTACATCAAATAACGTTTACTATCAGGAATTCATAAAGCCGTCATACAGTAGGAACCCGTCATGGTTGCTTGCAACTATATATATTATTATAATTATTGAATAATTATAACTAACACAGCAGATAATTTTGTGAGACTGCTGCACCTCTTCCACTGGCCTGCTCCCCTTTCCAACACACTGTGATGATATGAGCTGAATTATTTGCACACAGGATTTGGCAATCAAGTGGGTTAAAACCGTATTAAGCCCAATACAATCATTTAGCGCAATTCGCGACTACCTGTTATAATTTAGCCGCAGTGCACGAAAAGGACATCCGTAGCCAACATCTTGGTGGTAGCAAGCATGTGATCCCCAGGAGGATCCACATTGGGCTCAGAGAGCAGGCAGAGGCCAATTGAGTGCCCTGGAGGCTACGATGAAACTCTGTTATGAAACAACATGGTTGTTAATGCTGTGGTTCCTCTTAAAATTGAACTAACTGTCGTCCTTGTCAACATGTGGAACAATCCGTCTTTGAGTGGTGAGGAAATCAATGGACATGTGGATGATCTCAATAGCTCTGCTGATAGACAACTGTGATGGGCAACTGTGTCACTGGGTCCATGTTGTTCGAAATTACTAACTTTATGCAAGGTCTATGTTTGTGCAGTACTCGGCATTGACTCTGTCCTAAAAATACAATATTATATATACATCAAAAAAGCGGTAGCTAACGTTAATTGAATCAAGCAAACAAATAGCCGTTGTTTTTGCTCCAAAAAGCTTGACTTACCTTGAATTTAACATAAGATAGTTCCTTCAAATTAGGGCTTGCATAGACAGTAACGGTATTATATCACGGTATGTTAATTTTATCTTCTAATTTCGATATAAATGCTTCTGAAGGGGTAAAGTACTGGTTAGTAGGGCTGTAACGATACGCGTATCAAACCGAAAATCGCGATACTCAAAGCCACGAACCAGTCTCGCGGTGTGAGAAGGCAGAAGCGCGATATGCCCTTTCTAACTCTTCGGTCAAATTGTCCGATTGAAATTTGCTAATAATTTGTCTAAATAATAGTCTGCTGACAGCGCCCCCTCCTATCGATGCCGTAAATATGTGACGAGATGCCCTCTCTGTGATCACAGCTCTCCGTGGCTACGGAGGATTGCATTTCTCCACAGCCGTCGAAGTCCTCATATGCGATATGAACGACATTTATCCAGAGTGGGCCAAGCGTGAAAAAAATTGCCTGTGTGATCCTGTCTCTATTGTTTTGTGTGATTTGACTGGCAGTTTGTCTGCTTATAGGTCGGAATGAAGCGGCCACCGATTATTGACAGGATGGGTAGGCTACTTTATTCTACCGGACTCGTTCGCTTCTTCACTAGACACACGCGCTACCGCTCGCTCTCCTCGCTCGTCCACTCACTCGCTGACGTCACTCACACACGCATACGCACACTGCCATTCTTCCGCACACACATATGCTACTCGTAACACTATGCCTCGTTATTGCGACGTTCATGTTTTTCCTCATCTATTGAAAGTTAGGCTATTAAACATGTTGCATTCTATACGGCCTGATTATGTCATTATTTAAGCTACATAGCCTAATAAGAAGCGCTAATAAGGATATTTGAATAAACCAACCAAACAGTTAAAGGGGCCCTATTATGCCTACCAGCAAAAAGCATCCTCCAACTGCAATCTTTGGTTATTTCTTTATTAATTTAGCTATACTTTAATAGTATTCTTTCGGTTCAAATCTGTTCAGTGTTCCAAATTATTTGTTATTAAAAGTTACATTAAGATAATTGGTTTTTAAGTGTTTAAATAAAATGCTTTTTAAATTTAAAAGAATCGTGGGATGTATCGAACCGTGGGTCAAAAATCGTGATACAAACCGAATCGTGAATTTGTGTATCGTTACAGCCCTACTGGTTAGGCAGCAAAACTGCATACATTTATTTAAATCTTTTCTCAAGTTACTTCCATCTCTGAAAAACACTAAAGTTTAATAGTATGGATTTGTTTCTCCACTTGCTTGCGGACCTTGCCGTATAGTTTTGCCATTTCAATTTGGCGGAAGTGTGTGCGAGCAGGTAACGCGTACCTGGGATTGAGTGTTTTGACCATATCTTTAAAGCCCTTTCTATCGACATTTTGAAAGGGAACCATGTCCTTACACAGGTAAACAGTGACAGCGTTTGTTATCTCGTTCCACTGCTGGCATTTTGTCGTAAGGACTGGCTTTGTAAAATGCCTGCGGAAGCAATGTCTGATATGCAGAGACAGCTTCACGCTACCAGCGTCTGTCTCGTACGGTGTGGAATGAGAGCTTGTGAAGGGACTATTGTGCTAGCACACAGGTGCGCTTGCTGCGCACCTGCGTGCTTGCGCAATAGCATACTGCCATAAGGTGCGTTCACACCAAAACACACATTTGTCGCCCGTTCACGTTGTCGCCCAAGTTTTGCAGCGTGACAAATCATTAACTGTCGCTGTGCAAGTTTTGTCAGGCGAATTTGCTGAGGTTCAACCCGGACTGCATTGCAGGCAACGGTTTATGAATGTTTAACTGAACTAACTTTAAAATTTGTGAACTGAACTTTGAACTAGTTCACTTCACGTAGAACGTGAACTTTCCCAACACTGGGTAGAGTTTTAGTAGGTCCAGGGTTAGGGTTAGTAGGTCCAGGGATAGTACAGAGGTAGAGGTACTTACGGCTGTAGCCGACCAGGGCTCCCATGGCCAACAGAAGACTGACAGCCAACACCGGAGCTCTCTTCCCTAGGAAGTCTGAGACAAGACCCTGCACTGTGCCTCCTGATAGAACGACAGAGAGAGAGAGAGAGAGAGAGAGAGAGAGAGAGAGAGAGAGTGAGAGACAGAAAAGACTGACAGAAACAGTCCACTATCAGCTGTTATACCCGTTTATTCACTGTTTGTCAGTCCATATTTAAAACCACCAAGTTCAGTCAAACTTTCTCTGTAGGATGCAACATAGATGCGAGCTGACAGAGATGCTAGTGGAGGTGCGAACTAGCGCCGACTCACCGACGATGCCTCCCACGTCGTACCAGATGGACAGGCGGTCGGCTTGTGCCTCCTTCCAGCCGTAGTTACTACTGAGGTAGAAAGGGAGCCAGAAGAAGAAGGAGTAGTTCACCAGCTTCAGGCAGGCATAGGCCAAGGAGTACTGAGACACAAAGTCAACAACAGCTAGTTAGCCATGTGGTCAACATAAACAAGTAAGTTAGCTATTACCTTAATTCCGATAGGAGGCATGGCCAGAGAGTACTGCAACATAACAAGATACTAACAACTAGGGATGGGCAAAATGATTATTTTCCGGGAACTAGTTTTTTTCAATTCAGTTCACTCGTTCGTTTGATTCGTTCGTTTTGATTCGTTCGTTACGTCAGATTACGTCATTTTTCAGGGAATCTCACAGGTGTCTGCCCCCCTCCCCGCGAGACGTCCCTGAGCATAATTTAAGCGACTTCTAGGCTCTACCCCGCGTGAAAATCGACAAGATATACTATATATTACAACCAAACGTCCCACCAATATTATACCACTTGCTTACTCTCTATATTTCATTCATGGTTTTATATATTTTTTACTTTACATTTAATTCTTCATTATTCAGACATTACAGAACTTTCATGGTCATAAATAAAAAATACGAACTGCAGTTTAATATCTTTGTTTGTTCTTGAATTGACGTAGAATGGAGCAAAGACTCCTGGGATTGGGAAATGCGTTTATCCAATAAACAGATGGAGGTCAAGTCTATTTTCGGAAATGAAGGGGGATATACGAGTGGCCCCAAGTCGAATGGTATGACCCAAGATACGTCAGACAGAGAAAGCGCGCAAATTCGACGGTACCACCTTGTCATTTGTATACCCAGGTGCCATGGCAACACCATTGCTACCTCTCATTGGCTGAATCTTTGAGAACGTTGTAGACTCAATCGATATAAGGTCGCGGGGAGACGAAGCTCTGTTCGTTTGTATATTTATTTACGTGACCATATTTTTGTTTTATGTTAAATAAAAAAGAATCAAAGAACCAGTTCTTGTTTTGGGGAACCAGTTCTGGTCGTTCACGGTTGGGATTCGTTTGTTGTGAACGAATCGGTCGCGACCGACTCATCCCTACTAGCAACTCAGCTACAACAACAACTAGTTAACCAATTAGCTATCTGTAGCTAACTAGCTAGTCAACCAACAATTGAGCTAATGCTAACCTTAAAAGAACCCCGGGTATTGCATCACAGGCCAAAAGGTAGCGCTAGCTTGCTAATTAGCTAATGCTAACAGTAGGATAGAGTGCTAGCTTACGGGCAGCACGCCAGGGAGCAGGAAGGCCTGGAGGAAGCTGATTGGCTGGGGAAGCTCTTCCTGCGGCCCCTCCGACTGTTCCACAGAGTAGTAGCCTCCATCGCACCCTTCATCCTCTTCTTCATCACTCATCAGGGGCCGCTGGCTCTCAGAATCACTTTCTACTGCAGGCCCAAAACCTGCCTCTGACTCCTGACATAGCCCTGAACACACACACACACACACACACACACACACACACACACACACACACACACACACACACACACACACACACACACACACACACACACACACACACACACACACACACACACACACACGTATCTATTAACTATATTAGTGGTATGTGATAGCTAGGTGCTGTAAGTTTAATTAGCTTTGCGCTGCAGTAGCTTAGTACCTATAAGTGCTATGAGCTACGAGTTACAGTAGTTATATGTTTAACTTGGTATAAGCTACAGTAGCTATATCGGTAATTATCTACAGTAGCTTTTAGCTAGAGTAGGCATCTATTCATTAAGCTACAGTAGCTATGAACTATAGAAGTGTAATTGGCTCTTGGTAGCATTAAGCAAGTTCTTACCAACTTCTTTTGGGGAGGTCAGAAGACCGAAGAACACCACAACCCCACCGGCAAACTGCACCACAGACGTCACCAAGAAGGCGTACTAAAGAGGAGAGAAGATGTACTTTATTAATTCCAGATTGGAAATTTAAGGAATGCCATTTGAGTTAAGTTAAATATATAAATCGCAATATCGTTAAATAAATAAATAAAAAGGCTGTTATCCAAATCTAAATGAACAAGACATTGGAAATAAACACGGCATTATGAAATAAATGTGTCATTAAGAAAAACAAATTCCCCTCAAATAAATAAATGTGTAATTATACAATAAGTAGTCAATTTGGAAAACACCCTTTAAAAGAAAACAACACATTTATTTATCAAATTATCTTGATTTAATTGAATATTTATGTAATTATTTATATATTTAATATTGACTTAAATGTCCTTAAATACATATTTTGGGATCATAGCTGAAGGTAATAGTTAGTTATATTAAAGGTACCATGACATGCCACCAGGTGTGTGTATGATTTGCCCTTACAAGCCCTTATGATGGCTAATCACACTCACACCTGGTGGCACGTCATGGGACCTTTAATGAAAAACAGATACAACGAATAAAAAAATAACAAAAAGGATAAAAATAGAAGATCTCATTATGCATAATGAGAATAAAGGAAGTCAATAAGACCCAACAGGAAGAACTTGATGCAATCACACCATGTTTACAATGCTTTCCACAAGACATCTAATATTTCATTTTGTATATTACTACATTCAAAGATCTACAATCAAGGAGTATTCATCCATTTGTTGGTCCAAGGTATTATTTTACATGGTGCTCAGGCAGACTAATATCTGTTAATGTATGCTAGCAAAAAAAAAAAGGTAAATGTTGTGACTGACCTCGTATCCATACTTGAGGACACTGGATGCAAGGAAGGCTCCCAAGATGTTCCCTGCCGAAGCACACGCACTCCACAGGCCGAACACAAAACCTCGCCTGGAAAACACGCAGAAAGGGGATTTTAATACATTAATATACCACATTAATACACACAGCTTTATGTGTACAGAACTTATATACAACTTTTGTTGTATATAATATTTGTTGCGGCCAACAAGCACGATTAATTCCTTGTACATTTGTACTTTGTGTGGGTTTGTGTGTTACTTACCCGGACTTCCCGAACCAGTTGCCCATGATAGCGACCACGCATGGCCACACCGCGGACTGCAGCAGGCCGTTCAGGACCCACAGCCCGCAGTACAGGTACACGTTATATAGGTGGAGCCACTCAGTTAACGTCCCAAACACAAACTCCTGTCCATTAACAGATACACACAATGAGAGATACATGCATACACAGATACATAAAACGATAGATAAACAACTGATCAGAGATACATACACACAAACATGCATCAACACAAAATGGTTTATTTTTTCAACTCCTTAACGATTTAAGCAATTTAAAAACGTGTGAGCCCAGAGGAGGTCAGACACTTGGCACACCATCCACCAACATACAATGTTCTTCCCATTCTAAACCATTCTCTTCAATCAGAGCCCTCACACTGGCACCGCCATACATCGTCAATTTATCAGGATTCAGATTCGACACTTGGGTTTACACGGTAACTCACCACAGTGGCCGAGCCGCAGAGGCCAAAGCAAAGGACGTAGCGTAGGTTCATGCGGTCGCCGATCACGCCACTGACGTACAGACCCTGCACCAAGCGGGGGAGAACAGGAGGGTTAGGCTAACACTAGACCATCAACTGGTTGTCATTTAGGGCCTCTTTTTTTCCCCACCAGGCGCTATAGCGAATTTAAGTGTTTAGTGTGGTTGCAAAGAAAGCCACAATATTGGCATCATCAATGTGTCTTATTGTTAGTGTGGTTGCAAAGCAATCACACTAATCGTGTGTTATTACTTTTGGGGGTCCTACAAAATCCGTAGGAACCCTATTGTCTTCACTGAGACATATGAGCAATTTTGAGGTTTTCATCATGTTGTGCTTGCCTTGATTTGATACAATTTGCACTATAGCTTTGCACCAATTTCGGTGTAGCCTCTTTATTGTAAGAGCTATGTATTAATGTGTTTTGTGTTCACCTACATCAGGGATGCCAGGGTGAAATTGGTCAGGGGGCCCGATTTTTTTTCAAGAGAGACCTCAGGGTGCCGGATTACACTTTCGGACTGAAAAGGCCTGAAAAGGCCAAACACTGCCTCAACACATGGATAGGTAGGCTATTTTAAATTATGCTTGAAGGCCTAGACATCAAAAATAAATTGCATTGGCCCCAAAATAGCCTCACAATGAGGCCTACAATTACATAGCCTAAAGCAGGAGACAGCTCCCCTCTAAGAACTTAAAGGTCCCATGACATGCTATTTTATGTATTCTTTAATATAGGTATTAGTGGGCAACTAACACAGTATTCAAAGACGTTCCCTAAATTCAGCCGTGGTGCAGAGTTACAGCCACTCCGAGCCAGTCGCACATTGAGCTTCCCCCAAATGCGCTGTTTCGGTGGGCGTGTCAAGGAGGAGGATGGGGGTGTGGCCCTGAGCAGCTTGCAGCCACCATGCGCTCTGTTTACAGTGGATGTATCGCAATGGCGAGCCGCACACAGCCTTTAGCCGTGTTCTGTAAATATTCTAGAACACACGGGAGTCCTGGAGCTCTATATCTAAATATTATCATATAGCCTACACAGATATCTATATCATATAATATATATTATCACGGCCAAAAGCTGTGTGAGCCGATATTATGAATCTCAAACGACCGCGTTGGGTTCTCCGACGTTCCTGGTTCTTCAACGTCCACATCAATGTGAATACACACACTGTAACGCAAGTGTTTCTTGTCGGTTCTTTGACGTGTCTTGTATTTCCACAACGAGACTGTCGTGGGGGTTATCTGAGCCATGGTTGAGAAGGAATTGGGGGAAAGGAACTTTGATTTGACTCGCTGAAGTACATGAACTGCGACATGCCGCCGGTTGCCGCGAGGCACCATCGCCCGGCAGCGGGCAGCCGGCAGCGCGCGGTTCAGTCGACTTCAGGTTGATGTGAAAGTGGAAGAACCAGAGACGTCGCAGAACCCGACAAAGTCGTTTGTGATTCATAATATCGTCTGGAGGCGCACACAATATGTTATATGATATATAGATATCTATTATTTAGATATAGAGCTCCAGGACTGTAACGCAAGTGTTGTACACTTCCTTGTTATTTGGATAACCGTTCTGCTGTTGGTGTGATGGCGCATAACACGTCGGACTCTCGTATCTGGTATTTCTACAACGAGACTCGTATTGGGGGTTATCTCAGCCAAGGTTGAGAATGAATTGGGGGGAAGGAACTTTGGCTTTGACTCCCTCAAGAACATGAACCACGACATGGAGGAGAAAGGGATTGTTGGCGGCGAATGTCTCCCGCTTGAGCCCCGCTGAGGGACATAAGCGCTGCCCGGCAAAGATCCCTTTCTCCTCCTTGTCGTGGTTCATGTTCTTGAGGGAGTCAAAGCCAAAGTTTCTTCCCCCCAATTCATTCTCAACCTTGGCTGAGATAACCCCCAATACGAGTCTCGTTGTAGAAATACCAGATACGAGAGTCCGACGTGTTGCGCCATCACACCAACAGCAGAACGGTTATCCAAATAACAAGGAAGTGTACAACACTTGCGTTACAGTCCTGGAGCTCTATATCTAAATAATATCATATAATACATAGATATCTATATCATATAACATATTGTGTGCGCCTCCAGACGATATTATGAATCACAAACGACTTTGTCGGGTTCTGCGACGTCTCTGGTTCTTCCACTTTCACATCAACCTGAAGTCGACTGAACCGCGCGCTGCCTGCGGCCGGCTGCCCGCTGCCGGGCGATGGTGCCTCGCGGCAACCGGCGGCATGTCGCAGTTCATGTACTTCACCGAGTCAAACCAAAGTTCCTTTCCCCCAATTCCTTCTCAACCATGGCTTAGATAACCCCCACGACAGTCTCGTTGTGGAAATACAAGACACGTCAAAGAACCGACAAGAAACACTTTACGCGTTACAGTGTGTGTATTCACACACACACATGTGGCGCTCGCACGGTCGAGTCTCATTGGCGGGCCAACGTCTCTGGGCGGGCCAGGCAGAGTAAGGGGAGGAGCTGAGATTCCTCATGACGTCATGAGCACAGATTTCCAAATCAGCGCGCTTGAGCCTCCGTTTTTTCAAAGGCGAGCAGAACAGCTAGTGCTTGTTTTACACCAAACGCAAGTTTTAGCCACTGGGGGACCATAGGCAGGCTAGGGGAACTCATATTTATGTTAGAAAACCTCATAAATTGAGATTTTCATGTCATGGGACCTTTAACATTTTCATATCCATACAAGTAGCCTACATTTATAAATGAGAAATGCAACAAAATAGACTAGGTGCCAACAAAACACATTTCCTATAAATAACAGGAAAATGTGTTAATTACTTTTATTTTATTTATTGAAGGCTTGCACAAGTTAACTAGGCGATCGCCTAGGGCGGCAAATGCGTTGGGGGCAGCAAAAGTGTTGGGGGCGCCCCCTGGTGGCGGCCTTAATTGATGAATACATTTGAATGAAACAAGCGTGTTTTCTGTTTCGAAAAGGAATGGAGAATGGGGGATGAACAGTTATTGAATCGTAACAGACCAGCAGCAGTAACAGACCAACTGACGGATTCCAAAAAATAAAGAAATTGATAAAAATTAAATAAATACATATATTCTCCCCTTATCACCCGCGGGCCAGATGTGACATACAGTCGGGCCGTAACCCTGGCATCCCTGACCTACATGCTCATAAGATGCATCGAGGCTATGGTATTTGGTATTATTGTTTGTATTGTTGTTTTCTTCAACAAGTGCTCTGTGGTATTTTTTATAATAAAGAGCATAAAAGAAATACCTGTTACGTCCTCCATTGTAGAACTTTATGTAGGCCTATACACATTTAGGAAATGGAGATGGGGTTCTGCCCAAAGTCGAGCACCACAAAAGTAACGTAAAAGTAACGAGTAATGTAAAAAGTTACTTTCCATAGAGGGTAACTAAGTAAAGTAAGGGATTATATTTTTTAAGAAGTAAAAAGCAACTAGCAAACACTACTTTTTAAAAGTAACTTCCCCAACACTGCTCACAAGTTACTTTCTCGTGCTCACAAGATACTTTCTCGTGCGCATCAGATACTTTCTCGTGATCACCAGATACTTTCTCGTGAGCACCAGATACTTTCTCGTGCTCACAAGAAACGTTTCAAATTTATTTTTCCATGTCCCTTTACGGGTTCCGTAAGAAAATACAAATTATCATTATTTTTTTTTAATTAAATCGCAGCCTTCTGCGGTTATACAATCGCAAAGGCTGATATCACGATTGAGATTTGATTAATCGTGCAGCACTAGTGTCCAGACCCTCTAACAAATAGGAATGACAAATGCACATGACGTCATACAGAGCAGGGCCC
Organism: Gadus macrocephalus; assembly: GCF_031168955.1. Lineage (NCBI taxonomy): Eukaryota > Metazoa > Chordata > Actinopteri > Gadiformes > Gadidae > Gadus > Gadus macrocephalus. Next base: position 18,178,284 of record NC_082385.1, read on the forward strand.
GACCGATATAGATTTTTGAGTGCCGATGCCGATTATTTTCAGAGAAAAATTTACATTTACCCTATATAGTGATTTAATCGGCCGATTAAAAAAACAAAAAAAAAACAAAACATAAAACGTAGTTTTTGATACCTTAAATATACTTTAAACACTTTTGACGAATATGTGAATTGAATGCAGAATCTTTGAGTGTTTTAGAATACATTTACAGTCAAAAATGAGTGTAATGTAAAATGTAAAATAAATAACTAACTCCCAATGTGCTGCGCTCGTGAGCAGTGACTAACACGTGCGTGCTGAGCAGTATGGTCTCACCGTTAGAGTCTACAGTATAACAAATTAACATGGCCTGGGACCTAAAGAAAAACAGGCACAACATGCTCAAACAACGCGTCTTGTGTACATTGGTGAGGTGAGCGCGCAGCTGCCTGAGCGAGTGTGCTTTCATGTTGTACGGTAAAATTCAATCTCCTCTTTTTTACTCCAGCTAAAGTTGTTAGTTAGCAAGGCGAGTGGGAGCGCAATCTGCAGGATACTAATCGCAATAACATTTATAAAAAAAAAAAATCTAAAAAAAAAACGGTTGTAATCGGCGTCTTTTTGGCCGATGCCGATTATTTTCAAAAAGGCTATAATCGGCCGATTAAATCGGCAGGCCGATAAATCGGTCGGGCCCTAATACAGAGCCCATTATAACTAGTTTACTTAGCATTTAGTGGGCTCCAGACTTATTTTTTTCTCTAGGAGCACTTTGCCCCCTAACTTAAAATTTCATAGGCGCAACCAGAAATTGTAATATTTATTTTAATATTCACATTTCTACTAATTTTCACTGTATTACTAATAACTATTTTGATAATAGATGTAGAAATTACAATGTGCTGTTTCAAATTCAGCGTCACATTTTATTGTGATTCTCATCTATCCCAACGGTTTCCAGGTTTGCGCATGCATGCGTTCGACAAGTACGGAAGCGACAGTTTCACGGGAGTGCGCCCGCTTGTCATGCCACTTGACAGGACGCTGAGCCTTCTCTCTGCCCGCTCGCCTCTCCATTGAGAATGCATTATCAGGACGCCACCCTCCCCCTCGACACAGCCACTGGCCATTCCCTATCCTTCTTACACTCATTGGCCTGATTGGCTAAGATTCCGGATTCATTGAAGCGCCCCTTCCATGTTTAACGGGTAAAAAAAAAAGGGCACATTTACTGGTCGCACATGCGACCAGTACATTTTCCAATTTTCCATCCAGATGGAAAATTCGGTCGCACACTATCAAATATTGGTCGCAATCTGGAGCATTTCGTCGCAGTCTGGAGCACTGACTTAGAGTATTGCCTCAAGTTCAATCACATCTTGTCTTCTTGGCCTTAACAGACAGGAATGTATGTGTAGGTGTAACAACCTCCACAGGTTTCGTAAGTTACATTGACTTTAGACTCATGAGATAAAGGTTGTCATCTAGACCCCTCTCTCACATAAGCGCCATCAATTCACGAGCTAAGCTCATCTTCAATCAGCAACCAATATCAAAGCAAGAGGGCGTCATATGCACAATGGTTCTGAAACATTACTGTGTTATGCTTACTTTCCTGACAAGTCTAAGAGTCCAGGCATAGATCTTAATTTCTATTAATAAATATGATCCAAACAATATCCAAAGCACTACAAAGTGGTCCACAACAGTCAGTCCTTCTCCACCCATTCTAGGAGATTGTGCAAAAAAACCGAAGGCTATCCCATGTGTGTGTAGGAATATCAGGGATCTGATATTCGGCCCTGACGTTGAAACGGCCCTGACGTTTCAACAGGCTGACACGACTTCTGACGCATTGTGCCTTTAGTCTGAATCAAGTTTTTGAATCGAGTTACAATCAAAAGAAAAAAACGGATTTAGAACCTACATATTTATCTCATGTAAAACAGTGACCGCCCAAGGATGCCAAAGGGATGACCAACCGACCCCAAAGGGGAGTATAATGACCCCGCTATTCGAACAATGTTGCTTCATAAAGTATAAAGGTACGGCCACACCAAACGCGTCACCTGCGTACCACGCGTATAAAATCGGCAATTTTTCCATAGGGAAGCATTGGTGTACGCGCGTATGAGGTTCGTACACGCGTATCATGCGTACCAAGCAACATTTTACTCGCTGTAGGGGCGTATGAGGCGCGTACATATACGCGCGTATATATACGCGCGCACATATACGCGCGTACATGTACGCGCGGAGTTCAAAAAATTGAACTTTTTATGCTCATACGCGCCGCAATAGCCAATCAGCGTTGAGCTTGACCCGACGTCACTGGCAGAGAGTAGTGAGCTTGGACAGAAGCATACGGCCGACATCTTTCTTTATTCTGTGTGGAAATAGTAACATAGTTACGCCATTAAATGCTTTAATGGAAACATTTTTAGCGAGAAATGTGCATTTTACTTTCATAATGTTCGCTCTGTGAATGTGAAGGATGTTTGGTTTGATAGTTATGACGAAGAGGGAACGCTCCGTTCACTTGCATGGACAGAGTCTCTGGTTACTAAAGCAACCTCAACGTCTTGGCGGACTATATATCTGCTGATCAACACTACGAATGCTGGAAACACACCAGACACACCATGTGAAGTTATTTAACCCGATTATTGTTATTTATATCCGAGATTATTTAATCTAACCCGATCTAAACTCTATCACCCAAACACGGCGACGTTTGGGTTTCCTACCTCGGACTCCAGAGCAGCCATGTCCATGGCAGCCACGGCCGGCAACTTTCTTTATTCTGAGTGGAAATAGTAACATAGTTACGCCATTAAATGCGTTTATGGAAACATTTCTAGCGAGAAATGTGCATTTTACTCTCATAATGTTCGCTCGGTGAATGTGAAGGATGTTTGGTTTGATAGTTATGACGAAGAGTGAACGCTCCGTTCACTTGCATGGACAGAGTCTCTGATTGCTAAGCAACCTCAACGTCTTGGCGGACTATTTCTCTGCTGATCAACACTACGAATGCTGGAAACACACCAGACACACCATGTGAAGTTATTTAACCCGATTATTGTTATTTATATCCGAGATTATTTAATCTAACCCGATCCAAGCTCTATCATCCATCCAAACACGGCGGCGTTTGGGTTTCCTTCCTCGGACTCCTTAATCCTCGGACTCCTTAAATGGTCAGATACGCGCGTATGCGTACGCGCGTATCTGACAATTTTTGACACAAAATGGTCAAGCAACATTTTCGCTGCGTTACGCACGTACATGGTACGCGAGGTACGCGCTTGGTGTGTTCGCACCTTAAAAGCCACATAATACCGATGGGACAAGGAAATATTTTTGACATCAAAGTGTGAGAATAAGATGATACCAATGAAGTAAACAATACCAAATACTGACAATAAAGAGATATTAGGAGCTGGTTACTCACGATGGCATAGGAGAAGAGGAAGATGGTGTCCAGAGCTCCCAGAAAGAGCGTGGCTTCCTCTTCATCAGCAAACAACCGATGCTCCTCCCACACCTCCCATGAGAAAAGAAACGACAACATGACTTCATCGCAGGGATCTACTCGAACGATTTATCATCATAATCAACCATCGCTAAATAACTCAATAGTAAATTAACTAGGTGATCCTGTGATAGTTTCCAGGGTGAAGAGGTGCGGGGTACCTGGCTGGGTGAGAAGGCTGGGAGGCTCTCGTTCTGGACGGAGGGAGTCCACTGAGCCGAGATGCTAACCTTAACGTTGCTAAAGGTCTTCCTGGATGCATGCAGAAGAACATAGCTGTGGAACAAGGCAATAGCAGTTAGTCTGCTGTTTAACCTGGTGGGTCATTTGGTCAGTCATTTACGATTCCTTTAAACCTGGTAAGGTTCCACTCTGATTTCCCCTTTTATCATAATCCCCAATGAAAATGATGTATCACCAGTGTTGGGAAAGTTCACTTTCTCAATGAACGAGATCAAAGTTCAGTTCACAAATTTGATTGATTTGATTAATCTAGTTTAGTTCATAGTTCATAATTCAAATTATTGCCACAGCCCATATAGAACCACAGACAGCAATTGTTTTATCAGTTTTAACACTGCTTCATATCTTCATATCCAATTTTGAATTCTTATCCAACCAGGGTTTACATTAGCATTGAGGGGACAGCCTTTCCCCATTGTTGCTTTAACGCTTTGTTGCAGTACATTCAGTCCACACTAGTAGCAGCTGCAGGCAGCTTTCACCCTTACAGTATATTCTCCAAAACTTGAGGAAAAACTTGCTGCTTGAATGGCCTTTTTTTAATGAGGAATTATTATAAGAAAAACAGAACAGTAATTCAGTCAGTCCTTAAGGTGCAATAATAATTTTCCATCAATTAATGACTGCATTTTACAAGCGTTACGAGTGGCGGGCGAGCACTTATTTAACATGCCCGGTATGAAAGGTTTCAAAGACTGGGGATGTTTAAATATTCTATGAAACTTAAAACTGGACCATTTAATCGTTAGAGTTGGATTTAAACTCAATGCAGGACCACTATTGGAGTGGATTGGACGAACATTGGAACAAAAATAATTGTTTGGAGTGACGCGGCCGAACAAATCAAGGAATGGGCTAACTTGGGTTAACTTCATATCAAAGGCAATACAATGTGCTTTACAATGGAGAAAGGCGAGAATATAGCCTAGACCCACCCCTTCCGACACAAATTCTCAAAGGGGAGCAATGCAAATAAACTAGTGCCATCAGCTTAACGAGTTTTAACGGCGTTAACTAGGGGTGTAACGGTACATGTATTTGTATTGAACCGTTTCGGTACGGGGTGCTCGGTTCGGTACGGAGGCGTACCGAACGAGTTTCCATACGGACACATTAAGAAGAGGACTGCATGTGTGGAACATGCTGCGGCCGCACATGCACAGTTGCGCACACCGTAGCCGTGTTCGAAATCATTCCCTATTCACTCACTCACTATTCCCTATATAGTGTTCATGATATAGTGCACTATTTAGGGAACGAACAAACAATAATTCGGACACTACGCTGAACATTTCAAAACGTCATTTGCGTCAGTAAATGCGCCGGGTATTTGTGTAACGCAGACAGATGCGCCCACATCATGTAAACAAATCGGGCACTCACGAGAAAAGCTGGAGGTTGTATTGATGTTGAATGTTACATTTCCTTGTTCAATTTTTTTTTTATTAATTTTGAATCTTCTATGTTAAATCCCAAATAAATTTTGACACTTCTAAACGAAAGCTGGAGACTCCATCATTAAATGTATTTGTTTTTGCGGTTATTCAGCTTCTTCTTCTCCTCCGGAAAAACACGAACGCATTGCATTGAGGTATACGGGAGTAACATGTAGGGTACATTGTATCTCCACTCAAATTTTGGGTATGATTATCCTGCAGATAATGTGGATAAGCTGATTTTTCTGGCAAAAAACAAAGATTGAGTGAAAGTCATCAGAGCTAAAGATGAGGGGGGGGGGGGAGTAAAAGTGAATCTGAGTAACAACTTGAAACTGTTTAGTGTTGCAATGGTTCATTGTTGCACATTAGATTGAGAAAATATTTGTTTTTAAAGAAACTGTCTGAGCCTTATTCATGTTATTTAATCTGAGCAACAACTTGAAACAGTTTAGTGTTGCAATTGTTCATTGTTGCACATTAGATAATATATTTAAAAAAAAAACAGTCTAAGCCAATGTTATTTATTTTTATTTCTACATTTCAGAATCTTTATATTTTTGAGCAGAATTCTAGCTTTGTATTGTCTTATGTTCCTATTGTAAAAAGCACAAAAGTGTGTTATGAACAACTTGAAGCACATGTTATGAAGCACATTTTGATTTCTTACTGTACCGAAAATGAACCGAACCGTGACCTCAAAACCGAGGTACGTACCGAACCAAGATTTTTGTGTACCGTTACACCCCGGGCATTAACGCAAACCGATTTTAACGGAGTTCATTTTTTATCACGCGATTAACTTCTTTTGGCTTGGTTTTTTCCCCTGCTGTCTAGCAACAACTAGTCACGTTGGAAAAACTACAACACCATACCGGATCTAGCTACAACGGAAGCAAAATGACAAGTACGCCACACAAACTTGTGCAAGCAAGGATACGGAGCGGGTGAAAAACTCCTTAAAAGTGTGTGTATGTTTGTGTGTCACTCTGTTCGAGCCTGCACGAGAGTTCAATGTTGTCATTAGCTGTTACCTCTTTCTGACCAATCGCAGTTCAAGGCCCACCTGGGCTGTACCAATTCAGGAGGGGCCGCTCAGTTACTCCCCTCTAGACAAAATCGACTTGGTTGCGACGTTGACAGTTTGTGAGTGTCGCGTCTGTTGAGTGAGTGAGAGGTTGCGGGCGCACAGCTCAGGCTGCCGGACGGCGCTGCAAGGAACTTTTATAAACGCAATATTGTTATCCCGCAGTAATCAGCCCAACAGCCCCGAAACGTTAACGGCCCACCGGGAATTCTCCCGACTCTCCCAATTACCACTCCGCGTGTGTGTGTGTGTGTGTGTGTGTGTGTGTGTGTGTGTGTGTGTGTGTGTGTGTGTGTGTGTGTGTGTGTGCGCATTATTCGATAGCCTGGTAATGTGTATAGGCCTACGTACGGTAGGAATATTCATACTGGTTTAAATAATAAATGTTATAGTATTTCCCATCTTTGCTGAGCAAGAGTTTTGTTCGAAAGTTCAGTGATTGAAACAAATAAAAGCCTGAGCTATTGAAGTTTTACGGTAAGCCTACCACTGTCATGCACCTACCCGATGTCAAGTGGACCGGGTTGAATTCAATGCGGGTCTCTCTTCTTATATCCGTCTTACCAAATATATTTTATTACTGTCCTTCTAAACAGTCTCTGATCTCACTAAAAGGCTTGCAGCACAAAATCAAGGGATAGTTCGAATAGATTTTTTTTTGCGATTAATCGTGAGTTAACTATGACATTAATGCGATTAATCGCGATTAAATATTTTAATTGCTTGACAGCACTAAAATAAACCAACAGTTTTTGCCCATAGAAGGCAAATCCGTTAAACATAGACTGTTAAACATAACCCCCGACCTCCGAGATGATCAAAACAGCCGGTCAGGTGAAACAGATTGAGCCACAGAATAACTACAGTATTATTTTTACATGCCATAGGCCTGCGTGCAGTTGTTAGATTGCACATAACACGTTTGCATATTTAGTCTTCTTTTTCTCGACTCTCCAGCATTCTTTCAGCATTCCCTTAATTAATGGCCTCGGTGTGCAAAGATAGGCGGGATAAACCACTTAGATCGTTCAAATAACCCCCAGAGTTCAATGTTCATCAGTCCCAACATTTAGAAACAGAATCGTAAAGGCCAAGGGTGTATTGGGTCAGTGGGGATTTTCTGAGAGACTGGAGAAGGGCCTTATGTCATGGGCCAAAGATCCACAGCGAATGAGGGTCGGCGACTATCCCCAATGACGAATGTCAGTGTAGGACACTAAAGCGCATGAAACTAAGAAATAATCACATTAATTATTTAAAGAACAATGATAATAGAAATGAATATATATTAATGACAGTTTGAAAAAAAGTAAAATACCGCCACTCCGACAATAGAAAAAGAAATGATCGGATTGGTGAGACGTTTGAAAACAATGGATGTGCCGCCACTCCGACGATTAGACGTCAATGTCGGCGTGGGGGTATGTCGGAATGGAAGGCGGTCCCCGTGTCGTTCACAGACACCAGAATGAATGCGTTCACAGTAACATTCATCAGGCAGTAATACAGTACATTCAGTTCACGTTGGCCCAAAATATGAACAAGCTCATGACCTATCGTTCAATGAACGCGCTCTGGCACAACACTGTATCAATAATTACAGCACAACAATATCGATTCATTTGATGAAGGTAATACGATATTACGATTATTTCATTATTTTGCAGTAGCAACCAACAGATGTATATGTTTTATCTTAATCGTTGGGAAAATGTGCTTTATGTCATTCGCAACAACATTTACGAAATTCATAAACCAGCCAGACTAAGCTAGATTTTGAAAGTATCCAACTGAAAAAAATCCCACCCCTCCTTTCAGACCACCCTCCTAAGCTACTCCCCCAAAACACATGAACAGCTTTCTAGCAATAGGTCTGCATAGCATCTTGGTAGAGTACTGTCAGGCGCAAATCAAGTGCACGGGTTAAGTACAGGCAGTTTTTCAGGTAACGGTAGGTTAACAAGCAGACCATTTGAACATTTCATTCAGGCCGATTGAAATGTTTGGAGTCGTTTATTACAGCCAAAGATACCAATTCATTTTTTTTGTCAGAGCTATTGAATGCTTCTTTGGATGTAAAGAGAATTTCCAAAAATAAGACAAAAAAGGCTTCTAAAATAATTTTTTAAAAGCGAGCTTTAAAGAGGCTGTAGGTACACACACACACACAGAGCGAGCGAGCGAGAGCTTATGGGAGGATATGGCATGGAGTCTGTGCCTTAAACCAATGACTGAAAGGGGTTAACCTATGCCAAGTTTTTGGTTTCATTGTCATTTTCAAAAAACCTCAAGCTCTTTCCAGTGGAAACATAATTTATTGATGTGTCATTTCAATACCGATCTATTTTATCATACTGTACTACTTCCCTCACATTGACCATATTTTTCACTTTAAAATCGGTAAAATCATATTTCATTGTAGAGCTTAGAGATGATGCCGGTAATCGGTGGTACAGTTCTGTGACTCAGTGGGTGAATATCCAATCTAATTAAACCAAAAAAAATTCCTCCACCCCCCCCCCCCATCAGCTACCAGAAGACATAATCTAGTTATGTGGGAATTGGGAAACACTGTAATGTTTGGTGATGATTAACTCCAGGTTTGCAAACTAAGTTGTTTGTGCTTCGTTTTATGTGTAGGGACCCTCGTCATGCTACTGCAGAGGTTTGGTGCTATTTTTAACAATATTAGTGGTTAAAAAATGCAGATTTGGAAGCGAAACTTAATGCCCCAAGCCAATAACATGGACACCAAACATTGCGCAGAGCAAACGAAAATACTCGATTATCAATTAAAAAGGTATCTGGAGGGCTTATTTGATGGGTTTTCATGCCAAAACTAAGACCCTGGGTTTAATTTTTGCCGGAATTACACTTACAATTGATATAGCCCCCCCCTATCGCCCGATCGGGGTACAATTTGGAGAGGTTGCATTTTCGGTTTATTTGCTTTACCGCTCCCTGTAGCCTGATTTGGATACAATTTGGAGGGGTTCATCTTGACCCATGTGCCTTTGACTACACCATGTTTGATGATGATTGGTTTAAGTTAATCTTGCCTTTTGGCATTCAGTTAATTTTGGATGATTTTGAGCCATGGCAATGTTGTTTTGTCAATCAACTTTTTTGCCACTAAGTTGGTCCTGCTCAAATCAAACATTCCGCCTATGAACTGTGGTGATTTTAGTCACAGGCCACGCACATTTCAATTCCACGCTCTAATTGAAAATATGTTTTTAAATTAACTCCGGGTTTGCAAACTAAGTTGTTTGTGCTTCGTTTTATGTGTAGGGACCCTGGTCATGCTACTGCAGAGGTTTGGTGCTATTTTTAACAATATTAGTGGTCATTTATTCAAAGGTACATTGTTCTTAAATTCTTGCTATAAGGTCTGCTGGAATGTTAGAAAACGTTCAGTATTAAATAAATATTTAGCCACATTCGGTTTCGGCCAAGAATTTTCATTTCGGTGCATCCCTAGTCCAATCAATGTTAGTTGACTAAAAGCGGGGTTAACCTGAGTCAATCATCACCAAATTTGGTGTACTTAAAGAATCATAAGTCATGGTTAATCAGGCTAAAGTTCATCAAAATAGGACGATAGGGGGCTCTAAAGAGATCCATTGAAAACTTTAAAGACTTATAACTCCTCAGCCTTTTGACGCAAGGTCATGAAAGTTTGTCACCAAATCAATGCAGAGGCTATTGTCAACCGTACTCAATTCAATTGGTCTTAATGGTCTTTGCCAGAGCCTTTAGGGTCTGCATCACAGTCTGAATAGGGTTAGTAACTGGTTCTTCATGGTCTGCGTCAGGGTCTTAAAGGCCTGTCAGGGTCTTAATGGCCGGTCAGGTTCTTAATGGTCTATCAGGGTCCTATTGGTCTGCTTTAGGCTTGGCCCCCATAAAATGCTGCTTGCAGCTTTAATTTTTAAACTACCCAATCTAACATTATGAACAGATGTTTGTGTAGTAGACTGATTTAACGGTAGGTTCGCAAGTTAACGTTATGTTCTCAGAAGATGACGGGAGGAATGGGGGAGAGACGTGGGGTGGGTATTTAGTTTCAAATTTAGGCAAACGTTTTGGAATGTTGATATGAAACTGTAAGATTAACAAGTGGCAGGCTAGTATTAAACTATTTTGTAAGAAATTGATCTGAACGCCCTCCAGCCACCAGAATCCAAAATTGTTGTCCATCGGGTATGACACACATTGGCTCAGTAACCAAACAGCATACAACAACTCATACAATAACTTGATAATTGTTCATGTCAACACCTGAAACCAGGAAGCGGATTGGGAGGTAATCTCCAGGGTTAAATGGGGACATTGGCTTTTGTTAAAGCCAAATTGTTTCAACAAAATGACTTGCAGATAAATGTGTCTGCAGTAGGGCTGTAACGATACGTGTATCGAAACCGAAATCGCGAAACACTGTCTCGCGGTGTGAGAAGGCAGAAGCGCGATACGCCCTTTCTAACTCTCCGGTGAAATTACCAGATTGAAATTTGCTAATAATTTGTCTAAATAATAGTCTGCTGACACCGCCCCCTCTTATCGATGCCGTAAGTATGCGACGAGATGAAGTCCGACAGTGATGACAGCTCTCGGTGGCTATGGAAGATTGCATTTCTCCACAGCCGTCGAAGTCCTCATATGCGATATGAACGACATTTATCCAGTGAGCCAAGCGTGAAAAAAAATTGCACGCGTGATCCCCGTCTCTATTGTTTTGTGTGATTTGACCGGCAGTTTGTCTGCTTATAGGTCGGAATGAAGCGGCAACCTATTATTGACAGGATGGGTACTTTATTCTACCGGACTCGTTCGCTTCTTCATTAGAGACACACGCTAACGCTCGCTCTCCTCGCTCGTCCACTCACTCGCTGACGTCACTCACACACACACACGCACACTGCCATTCTCGCGCACACACATAGGCCTACGCTACTCGTAACACTATGCCTCGTTATTGCGACGTTCATGTTAGGCGTTCATGTTTTTCCCCATCTATTGAAAGTTAGGCTATTAAACATGTTGCATTCTATACGGCCTGATTATGTCATTATTTAAGCTACTTGGCCTAATAAGAAGCGCTAATAGGATATTTGACTAAACCAACCGAACTAGTTGAGGGTTTTTGCCTACCTGCAAGCATCCTCCAACTGCAATCTTTGGTTATTTATTTATTAATTTAGCTATACTTTAGTAGTATTCTTTCTGTTCAAATCTGTTCAATGTTCCAAATTATTTGTTATTAAATGTTAAATTAAGTTTATTGTTAGATAAGTGTTGTTTAAATAAAATGCTTTTTAAATTTAAAAAAAATCGTGGGATGTATCGAACCGTGGGTCAAAAATCGTGATACAAACCGAATCATGAGTTGGTGTATCGTTACAGCCCTAGTCTGCAGGGATCAAAGTTTCCTGCACCGGTTAAATATTAACTGACGGTGGCTGTTTAAACTAATCAGTAAGCTGCTGAGATCCACACTGTCTCTCCTGAACTGTCACAGGCCTTATTAAACCTGCCCTATAGTGCAGAGGTCACTATTAGACTGGCCGCTGTCCAGGTTCAGATGCCGTTCTATCTGGATCCGGACCTTTAATGGATAATTATTACATTTATTCAAAGGGGTGTTAGTTTAACTGGAGCAGCTTTTCGAGCCATTACGGCACTGCTACAACAGGATTATCCCAGACCAATTGCATGCGTTGTTAGTCATCTCACGTGCTCTTACTCAGCCAATCAAAACTGTGCTTTCAGATGCATGATCTGTCAGAGGACAGTAATTTAACATGGCTCCCTCAAAATTGAGAAAAGTTGAATTCGAAAATAGCTTTTAATCCACGATGGACAATTCATTCTTCACATGGGTAGTTCAAAACCAGCATACGTCATATGTACCAAGACCGTGGACATTGTACATGTTGACTCCACATGGTCGGCCACACATACAGCTGCGAGGCAGCGTTCAACACTATGAACAACCCAATAGTGTTCCAGCCTCACCAATGACCACCTATACATATGTCTGAGATCGGGCCCGATACCAGATTTTAGATCCTGGCAGGACAAGCTAAAGCGACCTTCTCTTACTGAACCAGAGAAAATGGGGGAGTGGGATATAAGGGAGAAAGAAAGAAAAGTTGGACATTTAAGCAGTAAAAAATGTGAATGCTGAGATTGCGGATACAATTAAGACCGTATAGTTGAAGATGTAGTGAGAAAAATAATAAAAAAAATAATGAAAAAAATCTAAAATAAAGCTCTTTATTTTAAGATGCACGTTTTTCAAAAAAAACTGTCATGCATTTATTCATTTTTTATAACCTTTATTCAATATTAAAGTACTTATTATTTATAATCCCTCCTGTTCAATGTGAAAACATCACGATTATTATTGTTGAAATATAATTTCAATTGTACTTTCCTCATTTGATTTCATTCAGCTGTTGACTGCATAGAGAAATTGATACAACTACGAGGCTACTTCAGTATATATATATACTGAATCATAACAAATGGTAGACATTATAATGATCCGGACCGTTCTCTAACTGGACCTCTTACTGTACGTCCACACCAGGAGCGACCAAAGCGTCAAAGACGCTTTGGTCGCTCACAAAGTTTCGCTGCAAATTTTTCTGTTCGCTTTGGTCTCTCAAGTCGCTCATGACGTACAATTCAATTATGCAGACGCATTTAAAGGAGCCGTATGCGTTTAGTAGGCCCTACAGACAGCCATATCAAATAGTGAACTCTCCCATACACCTTGGCCATATTGCCGAGACGGTTTTGCTTGTTCGATAAAGTGCTTCGACAACAAGTAGGACAGTGATTCCCCCCAATATAAAAAAAATCCTAAAATGTAGGCTAATTACAACCGAGAACAAAAAACCCTGCGTGCTGTAGTAGTTAAAATATGTTTCACTGATCTGCAAATCATGATCTGCACTCATTCGTCGCACTCAAAACAAATAGACATTGGCGCACATGGCTAATTTGCATACGTGCACAGGACTGGTTGGCTCCGCAAGGCAAATAATGGAACATATCTATCTATCTCGGCCTATCTGTCTATCTATCTATCAACGCGTGTCTAGTTTTAATGTGATGTATTGTGTGTATGTCCAGTCAGACTTGTTCTGTGTGGTCTTGTAGGCTACTGTCCTGTGTGGGCCGAACCACCTAAATGGATTCCCGACGATTTGTGTCGTTTGGTATTAATAAAGACTTGACTAGGCTATCTATCTATCTAGACTATTTAATTAACAATTATTCACCTCAGGCTCCGTGAATAGTGGGGAATAGAGGGATAAAAGACAAGAGATATATCCCTTGTCATTTATCCCTCGTCTTGTCGATTAGTTTGTTTATGTGACGATTTCAAAAACTTTTTTGTTTTTGTTTAAAGCATGCTACACGCGATTGGTTGGTTAGATTGGTGGCATGGAGAGCAAATTAAAATGATTCCCGCTTAAATACGAACGTTCTAGATGTCATCATCATCATCGGGTGCCCATCAACCTACAGCCGCGATTAATACTTCAGCCGACATTTTGTTCAGTGAGTGAATAAAGGTAGGTAGGAACCAAAGTGCCTGCCGATGTTCCCTGGGATCCACGCAAGCGAAGAGCGTCTACATTCCGAATGGCTGTCAGTGTTTGGACGCTGAAGCGAATCATAGTCATTTGCATAAAGTTAAAAAGTTTTCAACTTCTTTTTGACGCTCTGGTCGCTCAACTTTGGCCGCTGGTAGCGTTGGTCGCTTTGGTCGCTCTTGCCCATAGAAAGCGAATGACTTCCGGCGATTTGGTCGCTCAATTCGCTTCTGGTGTGGACGTACAGTTAGAGTTTCTATTGAATAACACAGCTCTAGTGGAGTTGCAGCAAGTTATAGCCTATTTTGTCAGCTGACATAACAGACAAGCCCTCCACCCTCGACTGAGTACTTACTGTTTACAGACCTGGTATGGGAGCAAGTGGTCGTACCTGAAGAAGGTGAGCAAAAATGCGAGCAGGTGGTGGTAGGTGTACTGTGATTGACAGCCACAGCAGACAGAAGGCATCACAGAGCCAGAGAGAGGGTCAAGGGAAGAGGATGGAGGCAGTATGTCAGGGGCCTTCACTTGTCTTGGTCCGAGAGGACAAAGCTTTCCTGAAAGTATAGTAACAATAGTGGAGATACATGTTGGATAAAGAATTTATTTAGTTTAGTTTTTTGGAAAATATAACAAAGAATTTTCATATTAATAAAAGCATTGTCATGTATTGCTTTTTACAGTTATCAACTTATAAACAAGTGTACTTCGAATATTACAAGAACCGTTTTAACTTTATGCTTGGCAAGTGTATTGCTGGAGACCCAAGTAAGGGCAGGGTCAACCTATTTGGACACATGGCATGTTCAATATTAACAAACTTTGAACAAAACAAACAAGCAGCGGTGTACTGTGCAGCAGCAGTCCAGGCTCTGGGGACAGACTCCAGAATGTTTTCAACTACGGGAGCAAGGGCCCACACATGCTGTAGTTCACTTAGTAACTGCACTTGGATGCTGGATATACTACCGTTATATTACTCTAAATATAATTAGAGGAGTCTCTCAACGTATGTATGTTATCTTGACAACCATTGATGCAATACACTGTGTACTAGCGTGTGTTCCTGGGGGGTTTGGATGAGCAACTCCAAGCTGCAACCATTTGATCGTTCCGAACCGGCTCAGTACTAGTATTGCAAAAGGTAGCACAGTACAAGAATCTGCACATTTTGCTAGGAATTCATCTAGATTATCCAATGCAGGAAGCTACAGGACATAAAAGCTGTCTGTTTTTTCAGAAATACTATATCAGAATTCCTTAAATTCCTTCACTTGTGAGCAACACTTTGATGAGGTACTTAATAGTTATGTATGTTTAATGTATGCACATATATTGCGCATTTTACATAATTTCATAAAAAAAGTGCAAATCTTTCAAAATTGTATGGCCTTATCGTTCAGGTTTGTTTTATATTTACTTGAATATATTACATTTTATCTTGAACACTGAAGTTGGAATATAAACGATTTCTCCCCATGACCTATAAGGGTTAATCTGAATGTGAAAGAAAATAAAAACCATGTATTCTCCAGGCAAAGGCAACAGTCGAATGAATACGAGTTATTGATTATTATTAATCAGCGTGACAGACAAATGCAACACAAACAGTGCACAAGTTGATCAAATGTTACGTGTTGAGTAAAGAAAGGAATATTAGACGTTTATTCGTACCTTTGGTTATCTCTCTGCTTCTTACCCTGAGACCGGATCACCAATGTCCTGTTTACTGAGCTGCGGAAAACGTCAAGGCCGTACGTCACTGGATACCGACGACGGGCCGGGTCACAGCGGCCCCAAAGGACAGGAAGGTAATGACATGTCACATAATGAAACGGACGAATGTAAAACAGCAGATAGTTATCTGAAATGGGCGGGCTTGCATTCGAGAAGTTAAAGTAAGTGCTATAAAGACTAAATTATGTTGTTTGTTTATTTTATTTCTGAGTCTGTAGTCATTTTTCCACTATCAAGCAGGTACGGTCGCTGCTTAGCAGACGTTACAATTTCACTTTCTTGCCTGTGTGAAACCGAGAGAGACGGCTTCCTTGGTTCATTGGAGCAGGCGGGACCATCGTGGTGCGTTCGAGTATTCTCTGCGAACCGACTCGGATCTCGGTTCTGATGCCACGCCCACACTTCAAGCGTTTTATTATTTCGCTCGGTCGTTGGAGGAAAACATGGACGCCACCCGGAAAGCTGTTGTCGCGGTAGCATTGGCAGAGGACCAGGCGATCCAATATAAGTAGGCTATATAGGCCACAGTCAAGTCATGTCAAGTTTATTTATATAGCACATTTAAAACAACAGTAGTTGACCAAAGTGCTGTACACAAATACAATATATTTGTGTACATAGGCAGAGTCTAGATACGGACGCAGTAAGGTATTGCCGTAATACGAGTGATTGATATTACCATTTAAACCACCAAAGTGGTCCAAGCACAAGGAAAACAGTTCATACTTCAAGTCACAATGGGCGCAGCCATCTTGAATTCTGTCTCGGAATTTCGCTCGGTCACCACTGAGTTCAACCGAGATGGCGAGATCGCCGTCCGAGGAAAAGGGGCGTGTTTGTGCGTGTCGCTAGGCAACGTCCTCGGACCTCCGAGACGGATGGATATTAAAACGCACGATAAGCACGAAGACCTCTTTAGAATACTTTGCATACACTGAATGTTTTTTTTCTATTATTATTCAAGCCACTCCCATTAGGGGTGCACGGTACACAAATATGGAAGCATATGGAAGCATACATG
Organism: Gadus macrocephalus; assembly: GCF_031168955.1. Classification (NCBI taxonomy): domain Eukaryota; kingdom Metazoa; phylum Chordata; class Actinopteri; order Gadiformes; family Gadidae; genus Gadus; species Gadus macrocephalus. Next base: position 18,194,929 of record NC_082385.1, read on the forward strand.
TAGCAAAATTCAAATGGAAATGCAATTTGCAATTACATTATGCAATTGACAATTCATTATGCAATTTTAGAATGCAACTTGTAAATACGTTATTCAAAGTGTATTTTAATATGCAAAGTGACAATGCAATCCTCAATTAAATTTGCAAAAGTTATAACAATAAAAATAGAATAACATTTTGTCAAATTCTAAGTTCCTTTATTCAAATTGAAAAGCTATAGCGTCCCCGTGATTGCAATCCACTTCGCCACGCTCCGTGTGTTGCGATATTCAAATGACATTTCAATCCGCAAAACGAAGGCTTTGCAAAAGATTTGGCAAAACGTTTTGCAATTATTATTAATCAGCGATACATGTGTATCGCTGATTAATAGTAGTACTAGTACTGAGCCGGTTCGGAACGATCAAATGGTTGCAGCTTGGAGTTGCTCATCCAAACCCCCCAGGAACACACGCTAGTACACAGTGTATTGCTGTGTAATCATTATTAAAATTGCATAATGAATTGTCAATTGCATAATGTAATTGCAAATTGCATTGCCATTTGAATTTTGCTACATATATGCTTCCATAGACCGAGCTATAGCGAAGTTGATACGCCAAAACCGAAGTTTGATATAGATAGTAAAACTCTGACTGACTTTCGCTCATTTTGACATGGGCAGTACACTATAGCATGACTACACATTGGCCAATCTGAATGCTCGTAGTCATTTAATAGTTTGTCAAGAAAAATTGATTTATAAATCACAAAAACAACTCATGTGAATCATCTTCAGTCTTACTTTGTACTTGAGGCCTTTTTCGGGCATCTATTGGAGTGGGAGCACTCGAAGGTCTCTTCAAAAATCGCCTGGCTGATATCCATGGCTAATTAATGACAGGTAGGCAGCATGGGTAGGCAGGCAGGCATGATAATCCACAACGCGTAGGGCCATGTGTTTATATACTTCCTGTTTACATATTTTCCTGGATCCTGATTGGTGTCGCAGCCGCAAGGCTTGGAGGGTCACAGCCGAAGATGCAGATGAAAATGATTCAGATTACAGCGTTTATTTGTTCAACAATATGAAACTTTGTCTTAGGTGTTTTAAAATAATACCAAATTTATTTCCGATTATTCCAACGGCAGAATACAAGGCACAGGGAACTTTGAGGTGCGTAAACGCTATTTAGAGGTGTGTAAATTAGAGGCCATTTCCTAAATTCTAGAGGTGCGTAAACGGCGTTTACCCTCCACTACAGCCCTGCTAGTAATGGAGGAATGCAATTTTATTCAGATTGTTGAAGAAGCAATAAACCTACTTTGATTGATCATGTGTAGGTAAAGAATATGGAAATGTATGATATGGATGTTACAATTCTGCCAACTTATTTTAGCTGTCATCAGGCTTTGTCAATTAATGCATATCTGACGATTAATCCAGAATAGATACGTGAAGGCCAGGCACGTTGGAACTAATTTTTTTGGGGAGGGGGTGCTGGAAATTGGCAGCGGTGCGTGCAGCACTATCCAACATTGTATCTCCTGCCGGGTGCTGCTTGGCGCAGCATTGTTGTTTTATCTCATTTTCATGGCGCGTGCAGCATACCATGCACCGTCATTGGTTCAAATACACATGAGATGGGTTTTGATTTTTAAAACCACGTGACCACCCAACTGTTGTGTGGTTTGCCGAAAATCACATAATAAAACAAAAATTAAAAAGAAAAAAAGAAGCCGGTTGGGTGTTCATGTGATCGGCGATAGTGTAGGCCTATTACAGAACAGTTAGTGGCGTTCAGAACGCAGAATCTAGCTCTACTGTAGGCTACTGAGGAAAATCACACAACACAACATACACATTACTCCTATTTAGTAACAATATTTATTAATTTAGGCTATTTGGCTGCTCCAACTCAAGTCAGCCCAGCCAGGCGATAGTTAAGTTTCAGTTTTCAACTCCAACGTCCCTGGTGAAGGCCCATTCTAACTTTTGTGATTTCAGGTCCAGATTGTATCCCTGAATGAGTGTTGAGAGCCTGTGTGAATCAACAGTCAATTATGTTTATTTCCATTTTACTACTTTAAAAAAACGGTTATTTTGAAGTGTTGTTCATTAGCAGAGCAATTACCATTAGCATGCAAGCTAATTCAAATTTGCTCAAGGTAACTCTGGATCTCAAGGTGTAATATTTGACTATTTAACATGTAAATCTTTTAATAGAAATTTTTTAACTGCAAAGAAATGGTACTGATTATTAATAGTTTGGATTGTTGTTGCATGCTGAAACTTGAAAAATTAAGGTTTGGGTGTGCAATGCTGAGACTCGGCAAATGGAGTTCCAAGGGTTAATGTTTGGCTTTTCTGTGAAATTGTGGATGAATAAAACATTTCCAGACAAGACGAATATGGAAGAAATATTCATATTACATCAGTTTAATATGAGGGAACAATGGTTAATGACAAAGTTCCCCTTAATAACATGTACTACACTGGTTGCTTTAGCATTCAGACTTTGGTAAAATGATGACGTGTTTTACAATACAGAATACCATGGTCAGTAGTATGTATGTTTTTGTATGTTTTGGTTGATGTTTGTACCCATAATAAGGTTCATAAGTAGAAGGCATTAGCACACTGAACCACTGTCTTCCCTTTTGCAATGTTACATTCACATAGTCAAAAAGTCTATTGATAATTTCTCCTTTCTCTAAGCACACATTTCATAATGAGATTAAAAGGGACACTTCACCCATTTGCATTAAGCTTTGTATCGTTAGAAACCCATTCATATTTTTTGGTCGTGCATCATTCCCTTATTTCCCCCTGAGACGGCAGGCTGGAATGTCAGGTTCAGCTTGTTCATAATACTCTAATCGGGATTCAAACTCTCAACCTAAGAATAGTACAAGGCATTATCTCATTGAGCCACTGACAAACCTGAAAAGTAGCCTCAATCACATGGTGAAAATGTCCAATTAAGGGCTTTCTTCAAAGCATATACCTGAAAAATCTTTGAAATTCTGGGGAAAGTTAAAGGTTGGGTATGCGATTTGCGAAACGCCAGCAGATTTTGAAAATACACAACTCAAATGGTCCTACCCGCTCTCCTTCAACGCTGACTCTGATGCCGCTTTTCCACTGCAGGGTGCGGAACGGATCGGATCGCAAAGGTGCGGGTCGGGTCGCGTTTCCACCGCCAAAAGTGGGCGTGACCCGGACTTTGCCGTACCCGTTCCGGCCCCATTCTCGGGACTCCTCCGTTGCGGTACCCAAAACGAGACCAGACGCCTGAAAGGGTCCCGTGAAATTCTAGCTACACCCCCCCTCCGTTGATTGGTCGACAGAATCGTCACTTCCGGGTGACGCGGGGATAAAAACAAACAAACAGTAGCCTCGAGGTATTATTCTTTACAATTAACATGTCGCGTAAAAAGCTTGCTTGGGCGAACAAGGAGGTGGAGACGCTCGTCTGCATTCTTGGGGAGGAAGACGTTGTTTACGATGTTTACGTAGCTGCCGCGGCGATCGACATCTGGGCTACCACCAAGGGTACTGTCGGCAGTGGAAACGCGACCTCGGAACTGAGCTGGGCTATACCGCCCCCTCCCTACCGCACCTTTGCGATCCGATCCGTTCCGCACCCTGCAGTGGAAATGGGGCATGACTCCACCCATTCCAAGTACCTGGACGCGCAATCATGCACGAGCGCGAACAGAGATGCGCGAGAGCGAGCCAGGCTAGCGTAGGTTTTCGTTTAACAACATGGCACTACATTCAGCTGTAAGTTGCACCCAGTACCGCGGGAAGTAGGGGTGCTGGGGGTGCTGCAACACCCCCTGTCCGAGGCCCTGTCTTATCACAGAAAACGATCATTTCTAAAAACTCCGGCCAAAGTGGAGATTTCTGAAAACGCCGGTTATGTGTTGTCGTGTCAACGGGGAGAAACGGGATTTTAGGTTCTGAAGCGTCACATTATGCACCAGGAAATGCTTAACGTCATGTGAGCGCCCGCTGTACCGTATTGGTCCGAATATAAACACAAACCCCATTGTAAGACGACCTATATTTGGAAAAAAGATTTGAAGACCAGATCTTGTTTTTATGAATAAATAAATTGTATTCATTGAAATAATATACGAAAATAAAAAGGCATAGAATAAAACACTGCATTGCCACTAAACAGTAGTGCAAATAGGCCGTACTGATGTGTACACCAAAGACTATTCCTGACACTCCTCTGCCCCGCTGTGTTCGCTCTGGCTGTGGTCGCTCCGAACTGTTTCGGCCCGTGGCAAAGCGAGTCATCCTCGCTGCTGTCCAAGGCATTTTGAGACGCAGCATTTATTTAATGCTCATATGACCTAGTGCTGAAAAAAGGTTATATGAAAAAGTGTGAGGGTAGCGGTGGTGCGCTAAACTTGTTCTGTGAGCAGCTGGATGTGAACCATGGTGTGAAGAAAGTGAACACAACGATCGATTTTCAACTGTGCGCGCATGCACTGGTGTAATTGAGCTGTGCTGCTATATATCTTTTTTTATCAATGTAACGAGTTGCGAGTCTAGTGCAGGCTGAGTTTTTTTTTTCCAGCACCCCCTGCTGAGAATACGTTCTCGCGGCTATGGTTGCACCAGATGTTATAAACATTAAACGGTCACATAAATCATTACTATTTTTAGAAAATGTATGTTTGTTTCATATAATTGTATTGGAAGTCCTGGTTTTCACTAGGGTTGCTGCGGTGTGGACATTTTCACAACGAGTAATACACTCGTCTCAACACCGGTATTACCGAGTATAAACGGTATAAACTTTGAAACTATGTCAACCGCCACACAAGCATCGGTTTTTAGACCCTTCTCGTCCTTCAGTTGCCGCCAACGTTCGAAAGCAGCGCCTAGGATTATTCTTGATTTCAGTTTTTCTCTTTCAGCGTTTTTATTATCAATTACTCTCTGAAAAAGTGTTTTCCTTCTCTTTGCTGGTGGTGGTGGTGGTGGTGGTGGGGATGGTGGCGTCTTGTCTGCCATGGAAATTGTCTTCTACTGCTAGGTCCAAATGTGGATTAACTAGTTCCAGTAGCTACCGCAGGATAACAACAAACAGGAGCTTGCTCTGGGTCACGAGCATTGCACGAAGGGGTCGCGTGCGGGGCGCGGGGGAGGGGGAGTGCAGTACGACCGTTTGATTGACGTACTTACTGTCCAATGCAACGAGGTGTCATGTTCAGCTTGTTCATAATGCAATATTCAGGATTCGAACTCTCAACCTAAGGATCACCAGTACACAGGATTATCCCGTTGAGCCACTGACAATACTGAACTGCATGAAGCCTCATTCACATCGTGAAAATGTCGATTGATAAGCACACAATATCAAGAAAACTCTAATGCCGCTTTTCCACTGCATGGTACCAGCTCGACTCGACTCGACTCGACTCGACTCGACTCAGCTCGCATTTTTGGCGTTTCCACCGCGAAAACATGGTATCTGGTACCTGAAGTGGCTGCTTTTTTTAGTACCGCCTCGCTCTAGGTTCCAAGCGAGCTGAGCCGATGCTAAAAGGTGACGTCGGCAGACGGCCGGCCACTGATTGGCCAGAGAGTGTGACGAAGTCACGAGAGCGACATGGCAACCATGCTGGTAACAGCCATAGCAGGGCCGCAGCCAACATATTCCACTTCTTCAACTTCTTGACAAAAAGCACCAGACCGAGCAGCACGAATACCATCGCATCGATGTCCTTCATTGTTGTTATGTGGGTTCTGTCCATGGCTGTGTCCCAATTCCTAGGACGCATCCTTCGAAGGCTGCATTCGAAGGATGCGTCGACGCCGATTGCGTCACAGCGTCGCGCCAAGTGCTGTCCCAATTCCAAGGGTCCTTCAAATGCGGCCTACGAATGCAGCCTTCTTTTCCCGGATTTGAAGGATGCATCGGCTGTATCCTTCACGGCCCAACGTATCCCAAGATCCTTCACGGCCCAACGTATCCCTCCCAAGATTCATTGCGCATTCAATCAATGGAGATGGCGGAGAATGGCGATTTAAGTTCTGCATTTAAATGTAAGTATTTGGTCATACAAATGTTAAAAATACAAGGGCCCTTAAAACTTTTTTCATTAAAGTAATAGGCAATATAAGTAAGGTAACGTTACAGTTAGTGACGCTGTAACGTTAACTAAGAACACCCGTTAAGCCCTATAGTTTCAAATTTAAGAGGTTAAAATGGTTATATTTACCGAAATTGTGGCGATTATATAGATAATTTGCTATTCTGTAAGGTTAGATAAATGGACCAACGCGAACACAGGTTGTGGACCCTGGTTTTCAGACCGTAACGTTACAGACGTTGAGATTGATTACACAGTTAACTTGGTTATTTTGCTATTTAAGCTGCTTTGGTTTGGTAGTGTAAAGCAAAACTAATTCTAACATTTGGTTTTGGTTTAGGGGGCCAGCAGCATACTGCTCGATTTATTCTATTGAGGGGGGAGAATGATGAGCTGCACCGGGGTGAAATACTCAGCAAGTGTGGCTTGGGGGTAAAGAAACAATCGTTTATTTATATCGTAAGTTAGTTTATAAAAATTATTATAGGCCATTTATATATCTTCATTTGACCATCTTGAAAAAAGGTTAGTTAAATTAGCCCTCATTAAACAGCAGGACCGATACAACATCCCCAGAAATCGTTTACTACGATGTCCTATTTTGGGTTATTAAAGAAAGAAAGACAAAAAAAAGTCACAGCTCGCATCAGTACTAGACAGCACTAGAAAAACACACAAAGAAAAAGGGTGTTTTGACTTCTACTGGTTGTCTTATTATTATGGGCTTCATATAGGATGAGGGCTAATTTAAATGTAACCTTTACAAGATGGTCAAATATATATATTATAAATGGCCTATTGTTAACATGGGCTATTAACATGATTGATAAATGTGTCTCTTGTTTTCTCTGATTAATAATGTCTCTGTGTTTACTGTTTAGGACAATTCTGGAGAAAATAGGCCTGCAGGGGAAGGTGTCTCCCCCGCAGGCAAAGAAAAACTTTTGCTGAAATTTGTTTTGATACTGCTCTTGTTGTTAACTGCCATGATTGATTTCCTCTGCCTTAGGATTGCAAGTATCCAGGGTCAGGAGAGGGGGTAGGTGGGAAACCCACTGCTGCCACTTGGCCCTGGTTTGTCCCCTTGGATAAGGTATTGTGACATATGCATACCACCAACCCCCCTGTCCTAATTGCCTCCATCCCTGAGAACACACCAGGGCCAAGTACAGCAAGTACAGCAGTGGTGGATCAGGAGGTTGAGGACAAGATCAGGAGGAGGAAAGACAGCGAGGGCCAAGGTCCAGAAAGAGGGACAGAGAGGAAGACATGTTCCAGAGTCGCTCACTATCTTCCGAAAAAGACTCAAGATTCACCTGTTCAGAGTCCACCTCGACTGCATAGCCACCCTCCCCCTTCTGGCAACCATTGTACACTGTGTTGTATTGTATTATAGTACTTAACTGTGTAGCAACTGCAGTAGCTGCTATCATGGCTGTAACACGGGGAATGGGTTAGCCTAGCGATTGTGGTACTTGCACTTGGTTCTATGAACATCCTTTCTGTACCGACAGCGATATATTGATGCACTTCTTATGACAAATGTACTTATTGTAAGTCGCTTTGGATAAAAGCGTCTGCTAAATGCCCTAAATGTAAATGTAAAATGTCAATGTTCCAGTTAATAAAAGAGGACATGAGGCTACAAAGGGAGGCAGAGGAGAGAAGAGCCCAGGAAAGCAGGGAAAGAATGGATACATTTTGGAGTGTTTGGTGGACAAATAACTTATGTTCTGTTATATTTAACACATTGTTTATTATTATTTACATATTTATTGAAACTTACTTATTTAACTAACTATTTAACTAACTTTTTTGATTAACTATTTATTAAAAACCCTTACTAACTTTTTGTATTGACTAATGTATTTGTATATAACTTATAAAACATATACAACAATAAAACTATTTACAACAAACATTCATGTGACTATTTACAACAATTATTATAAAACTACTATATACAAAAACATAATGATCAATAATTTTTGTTGGTTTCTTTTTTTCGCGCTGTCCGGTTTAACTTCTGTTTACTAACAGGTCAGTTCAGCTGTCAGGGTTGCTAGGTGACAGGAGCAGCGCGTGGTCACGCAAGTGAAAGGGCGGTAACGGTTTGTTACGTAAACCAGAAATGCTCCGTAGGCTAGACCGTCCCATTTCTTCGGCCTTCGGAGTGTCCTTCGCAGTCTACGAAGGCCGCATCCTTCGAAGGACGTGGTCTACGAAGGATGCGTCCTATGAATTGGGACACAGCCCATGTGTGGGTTGCGTAGGTGTTGTTTGCGTCGCGTACAAAAATACGTCACAGCCCTTTCGCGCAGCCAACCCCGCCCACGTCCAGGAGGTACTATTTGCGATGGAAAACGACCCGTGCTGCTACCGTGTCGAGTCGTGTCGAGTCGAGTCGAGTCGAGCTACATGTGCGGTGGAAAAGCGGCATAAGCACACATTTCCCAAGAGAATTAAGGGCTTTCTTAAAAGAGTACAGATCTGAAAAATTTTGACTGAAAATTCTGCACTGTTAATGGTATCCACCTGATGATAGCCGTATGGTAGTTATACAATAACAAAATGGACATATAGGCAAAATGGTTTGAGACTAGAGGTTTGGCTTTTCTATGAAATTGTGGAAAAAGTAAACATTTTTAGAGCAGAAGACCAGGGTGAAAAAGATGCATCTGATTTTAGAGATTAATATGATAAAATAATTTTGAGTCCAGGTCAATCTCGTAAGGAGAAATAAGGCTAGTTCATAATTTTTTTAATAGCGCCCCCCTTTGGGTGCAGTAACACAATTTGGGTTCATTAGTAGTGGGGGGTATTGGTATACACCTAATGCCGCTTTTCCACCGCACATGTAGCTCGACTCGACACGACTCGACACGACACGACTCGACACGGTAGCAGCACGGGTGCTTTTCCACCGCAAATAGTACCTCCTGGACGTGGGCGGGGTCGGCTGCGCGAAAGGGCCGTGACGTATTTGTGTACGCGACGCAAACAACACATACGCAACCCACACATGGACAGAACCCACATAACAACAATGGAGGACATCGATCGCATTACTATTATTAGCTGGCATGTTGAAGAAGTTGGAGAAGTGGAACATGTTGGCTGCGGCGCTGCTATGGATGTTACCAGCATGGTTGCCATGTCGCTCTCGTGACTTCGTCACACTCTCTGGCCAATCAGTCGCCGGCCGTCTGCCGACGTCACCTTTTAGCATCGGCTCAGCTCGCTTGGAACCTAGAGCGAGTAGGTACTAGAAAAAGCCGCCACTTCAGGTACCAGATACCATGGTACCGCGGTGGAAACGCAAAAAATGCGAGCTGAGTCGAGTCGTGTCGAGTCGTGTCGAGTTGGTACCATGCAGTGGAAAAGCGGCATAATAATAGTCGTATGTTTTTTTATACAATAACAAATTGGTCATATAAGAAAAACGGGCCAACTGCTCCAACTTTATTGGCCAATATTTCTCAAATGGAACTAAGCAAAACAAATTCTGTTCGATGATTTTTGTGAGGCTTGGTCTAAAGATTTTATATGGCGATTTTGGTGAATTGTAGATCATTTTTGTAGCCTGTGAATCTTTTTATCATGTTTAGCTTTCATATGAAATTGTGGGAAAAGTATGGATTTTATAAATGCGTCTGATTCTAGAGATTAATATTCTGAAAGAATTTTGAGTCCAGGTCAATCTGGTGAGGAGAAATAAGCCTAATTCATGATTTTTTACAATAGCGCCACCTTTGGGTGCAAATTTGGGTTTATGTGGGGGTTATTGGTAACCATACCTGAACATTTCAAGAGATTTCGACTTACGGTATAGGCTGCAGTATGACTTTTACAGAATTTGAGGGGAAAAGTACATTACAACGTACAACAGGGTCCGAGCGGGGTCCAAAACAATAGGGTCTAATAATAAATAATAATAATAATGAAGTAGGCTATATCTCAGCCTTCCAAAACAAAATCTTGTTTTAGGGTAAATGATAACGTTGGTTAAATTATTGGGAAAGAACATCTGATACAGCAGTAATAAGTTGTATTTAAATCAATGTTTCTGCAAATACCATACAGCAAACACATATTTTCTTGACACAGACATCGCGTACAAGCCCATAACTTTTAGGATTGATGAGTATTTCAACGTGAGAAAACATCGTTTTAAAAAGAATGTGTGTTAAAAAGAATGAATGAATGCCAGGGTGCACGTGTGCCTCCATCTGTTTAAGCGCACGCAAACTAAACACGTGAAGCATAATACTGTCCTTGGCAATGGATATATTTACGGGGGGATACATGCATATTAGGAACACAAGTCGATAATGTATACAATACTGGTAATAAACAATGTTTGTTAATGTATTGCCGCATATCATTGAATAGACCACAGGACCGCACAACACATGTGTGTGAAGTTTTCTTTGCGGAAATTTACATGACGACTCATTATTTCTGAAGTTGCCGAAGAAAATGCTATTCCATGTGTGAATCAGGCCATATTGTTTGGCCATAGACTGAGGCATTTGAAGTTTGAAATTCATGTGGTCATGCATCTGTCTCATCAGAGATTGTAAACGGCCTGTCAAAATATTAATTTGTCAGGTTCAAATGCGCTCATGGCTATTTTAGATTTGCGTCGGGCGCAAGAGTTATTTTTCCGCCGGTATAATAGCAACATCGCCATAGAACTGCCCACAAATCTACTTGCGTTTGGCGCTTCTCACTTGCGTTTCAGACTGTTAAAATAGGGCCCTAAAAGACAACCACCAACAGCTGGGCCAGGGTGGGAGAAACCATGTTCTCTCCAGATTGCGGAGAAAATATTGGATCACTAGTGCCAATGCAGCAACAAGATAGATCCTGTCCAACTGTGTCTTCTGTAGGCACCATCAAGGGAAGTTGGGTGGGCAGAAGCTGTCTGACTTGCCTCTAGACTAGAGCGAATCGTCCCTGATCTTCCTCCATTTTCCAACGTTGGAGTTGACTATTTTGGCCCGATCGAGATCATAAGGGTCAAAATTATGACCCTTATAATAAGGCACTCTTTTCAAAGGGGATGTGCCTTTGAAAAGCGCTATGGAGTCATTTTTAGGTGTAAGGCATCTAGAGCATTCCATTATGAAGTTGCTTATTCATACGGATTCCTGTATAAACGCTCTGCGCAGGTTCGTTTGTAGAAGAGAACCTTTCTCTCACTTACGCTCGGACAATGTAACTTACTTTGTTGGTGCCGAAAGAGAATTGAGGAAAGCTCTTGCTTCTTTAAATCACAGCAAAATACAAACTGCATTTCTGTAGGAAGGAATCCAATGGAGTTTCAACACACCTACAGCCTCTCATCATGGAGGTGCATGGGAGCACATCATAAGGATGATTCGACCATAGGCGTCGATTACGCCGGGGACGCGTCCCCACCAGATTTTTGTCATTCATTTTGTACCCACCACTTGTAAAAATTACCCTTTTTTTTAAAACAAATGATCGATTATTACACGGGTCTTCTCAATGCCGTGGAACGCTCCGTTCACTTGCATGGGCTCTTCACAACTTCCGGCACCGTTGCTAAGTATGATTGACCGCTGTCATGGAAAACGAAGGACTTGTTGCCTATGATGTCTTTGGTATCACTCCTCAAGTAGTCTGGTAACCTTTCAACCCCAGCGTCTTCGGTTGCTAAGCAACGTCAACGTCTTCGGTGGACTATTTTCTCTGCTGATCAACGCTACGAATGCTGGTAACAAGTAAATTCTAAAAAGACAACATTTTTTCGCTTTGGCACGTAGCCGTGTAATAAGCAGGATAATGTATAGAACGTCGCCGGTCATTATCGAAATTAAGCCCCTTCAGTGGGAAGCAAGACACCTTCGTTGCGCGTCGGAATCCTGTTCGCCCTGTCTGGGCTTATTTTCCCGATAATGACCGGCATTCTATACATTATCCCTTACTTATTACACGGCTCTTCTTAATGCTGTAGACTGCTCCATTCACTTGCATGGGCCTTCCTAACGTTCAGCTGTCAATTATTTTTGTTTATTACATGGCTCTTCTCAATGCAGTGGAATGCTCACGTCCACCATATTGACCGCTGTCAATTACAGTGTTTTTTTTTGCCTCTGATTGACGTCATCTGTATCACTCTGCAGTCCGGTAACTTATCAACCCCAGCGTATTCGGTTGCTAAGCGACATCGAAGACTTTGGCGAACTATAATAATAATAATAATAATAATAATAATAATAATACATTTCATTTAGAGGCGCCTTTCAAGACACCCAAGGTCACCTTACAGAGCATATAGTCATCATACATTTTTTAAAAAACAAGACATTGTGGAAAAAAAAAATAAATAAATAAATAAATAAACATAAGCAATAAGAAATAAATAAAACAAAAACAAGACAAAACAAAACAAAACAAAAAAACAAAACAATCAAAACAGTGATCAGTTAGACGTTGTGTGCGAGTTTGAACAGGTGAGTTTTGAGTTGTGACTTGAAGGTTGTAATGGTGTCTGACTGTTTTATGTGTGGGGGGAGGGAGTTCCAGAGCCTGGGTGCTGAACAGCTGAATGACCGGGCACCCATTGTAGTGAGTCGTGATGTGGGGATACATAGTAGTCCAGCAGAGGTTGAGCGGAGGGAGCGGGAGGGAGTGTATTCTTGGAGGAGGTCGCAGAGATAACTGGGGGCTAGGTTGTGGAGAGCTTTGTAGGTGAGGAGTAGGGTTTTGTATTGGATACGGTAGTGTACTGGGAGCCAGTGAAGTTGAATGAGGACAGGGGTGATGTGGTCAGATGATTTGGTGCGGGTGATGATCCGGGCGGCTGAGTTCTGAATGATCTGCAGTCTGTTGATGAGTTTGGTGGGGAGTCCGGTGAGGAGGGCGTTGCAGTAGTCTATGCGTGATGTGACAAATGAGTGAACTAGGATTTCAGTGCTGGATTGGGTCAGTGATGGGCGGAGTCTGGCGATGTTGCGGAGGTGGAAGAATGCAGTCCGGGTGATGTTGTGAATATGGGGTGCGAATGAGAGGGTGTTGTCCAGGATGACGCCGAGGCTCTTGACTTTGGAGGAGAAGGGTACTGGGAATCCATCGATAATTATGAGTGGAGCTGGGGTGTGTTGTGATTTAGTGAGGGTGGATTTGGATCCGATGAGCAGGGCCTCGGTCTTGTTTCCATTGAGTTTCAGGAAGTTCCTGCTCAACCAGCTCCGGATCTCTTCCAGGCACGTGATGAGGGAGGTGGGGGGGATGGCAGCGGTGGGTTTGGTGGAGATGTAGACCTGTGTGTCGTCAGCGTAGCAGTGAAAATGGACCCCATGGTGACGGAGGAGTGTGCCCAGCGGGAGGAGGTAAGTGGTGAAGAGGAGTGGACCCAAGACTGACCCCTGGGGGACACCCAGTGAGACACCTGAACACCCAGACTTGTGGTTGCTTAGTTGAACAAATTGTTGACGGCCGGTGAGGTAGGATGTAAACCAGGAGAGTGCAGCACCAGTGATCCCAATACCAGCTAGGCGGTCAAGGAGCAGAGGGTGGGAGATGGTGTCGAATGCTGCGCTGAGATCGAGGAGGATGAGAATGGTGAGTAATCCAGAGTCGGCTGCAAGGAGGAGGTCGTTGGTGATTTTGACTAGGGCTGTTTCAGTGCTGTGTTTTGGACGGAAGCCAGATTGGAACGGTTCATGGAGATTGTTAATGTCGAGGTGGGACTGTAGTTGTGCGGCAACCACCCTTTCAAGTGTTTTGGATTGAGATTCGTAGACTGGAGATGGGCCGGTAATGGTTAAGGTCAGTTGGGTCAGCACCAGGTTTTTTCAGGATGGGAGTGATGGCAGCCAGCTTGAGAGTGGGGGGTACAGTACCAGTAGTGAGGGAGGAGTTAATTATGTTGGTGATCATGGGGGAGATGGACGGAAGACATGCTTTGACAAGGGAGGTGGGAAGAGGATCGAGCTGACAGGTGGTGGTTTTGGCTTTGCGGATGAGTTCTGAAACGGTCTGTTCTGTTACTAGGGTGAAGTCAGAGAGGCTGATGAGAGGTTGGCCAGAGGTGATCATCCAGGGTGGGTCATCAGAGGGGGTGCGAGATGAGGCCAGTTGTTGGTGAATGGTGTTGATTTTAGAGCTGAACTATGTCTCTGCTGATGAACGCTACGAATGATAACAAATACATTGGAAAAAGACGCACTTCGTTAAGTTTTTTTTTTGATTTGGCAAGTAGCCATTACTAATAATACCAATACTCTTTGGCTGGGATGATGAGGCTTCAGACAATCAAGTCATTTTTGCCTGAATACATAGGTAAAAAGCACCAGAGCAGGTTGCTAGTACCATGGACAGTATCAGAATGATAACCTGTTGAACTAAATGGATGTGGTAGGCTACACCACGGGATGCATCTGCAGACCGCTGCCACATAAATGAAGGTCAGACGCGATATTTATTGATTAAGATTTGCTGGTGCTGTCGCAAGGACTTTTGTGTTTTTTTGTATTCAAGTGGTCGGCTGTTTTAACTTGCAATTGATAGTCGGTGGAGTAAGTCTCTTGTTGACACAAAGTGACTTTTGGTTATTCTTGCTTTGCTTGAATTCTGGAATAATTGTGGGGGGGAGTGCATGAGTTTTGGTCAGAATGCCTGATGTAGGCTAGTTTTGATGTAATGAGTGTTGTGAATTGAGAACAGCCAGCTCATGATGTAATACAGCGTTTAGCTGTGCAACAAATATTTTTTTCTTTTTCAATCTTGACGACTTTTGTAGTGCTGTGTGTAGCCACACGTTTCTCCCTTCTGAACTTAAACACGCCATTAAATTCCTTTTCCTAGCTCCTCTTGTTTATGTTGTTAGCTTAGCCATATTTCAGGTTGTCAACATTGGATGCATGGAGCAGAACATAGTGGGTCATATGTCCGATGCTTTTTGGAAACGTATTCTTCATAAAACGTACCAGACAGATTTTGTATACAATTTATTCCTTAATTAGCTACATCGGTAGGCCGTCTTTCAGAACCTTTCATTACCACGGTTACACCGAATTCTGCGACCCACCGAAAAGTGTGACCCCAGGGGGCGCTGTTGCACATTTTCTGCAACATGTACGTGTGCATTATAACAAAAACATAAGATCTCCTGTGGGTCTTTCTTTTCTTGATACTAACATTAATTCTAAACAGCATTTTACACAGTAGCCTATAATAGGAAATGCTCAAAGGTAAATCAGCGTAATTTAACACTGACTGTAGCTTTTTATGGGTAAAGAAGCAACGGTGAAGGACCGTACTAAACGCCCTATCCATTGTATGGGTCTGTAAAATGCTAATCAAATCAATCAAATGTATCTATTAAAGGGCAACTTCACCCATTTCACATAAGCTTTGTATTTTTAGAACCCCCCGCATATTTTTGAATGGTCTAGCATCATTTCCTTATTTTCTGGAGACTGGAGAGATCCGTATCGATCTCCAACACTTCCTGTTTTTTATGACGCAATATGACGATTTTTGCATACAAGAAAATAGGAAGTGTAAGAGGGGATGATTCTCGTACGACTACAACCACTAGTCCCACCCCCCTCTAGGGGGTGGGACCCACTGACGCTACAGACCTATTAGAGCAGTGCCAGTGGGTGGGACTTCACCAGCAGAAACTAACATCCACAGCGTCTGAAGCTAAGATAACAGAGGCTGTTGATAAAACTGAAGTACATTGGCGGAGGGTACTGGATCTGACATAGAAGATGGCTCCATGCAAAAGTTCACCATTTCGAAAGAAATACAAACGAGGGCTACCGTATTTTCCGCACTATACGGCACACCGGATTATCAAGTGCACCTTCAATGAATGGCCTATTTTATAATTGTTTTCATGTATAGGGCGCACCGGATTATAAGGCGCATAGAATAGAAGATACTGCAGTCAAACGTTTGACTGGGGTTGCGTTATGCATCGACTAGACCGAGCTGTGCTAAAGGGAATGTCAACAAAACAGTCAGATAAAGTCAAACTTTATTAAGCGTTCTGACAACTCCGGTCACTCCCATGGTAACGATGTTCAAACGTTAATGTGCATATTAACAATATCTCATCAATATCAATATCTCTTAACAATAAGCTCACTTTTTCAGTTCATTCCCCGTCTACGAATCCCTCGAATTCTTGTGTGTCCGAATTGAACAGTTGGGCGAGTACGGCATCCAACATGCCCGGATCCCTCTCGTCATTATCCGAGTCAGTGTCGCTGCTGTTGCCTGGCAGTTCAGTGATTATTCCTGCCTTCGTGAAAGCTTAGACCACAGTTGAGACTGTTATATCAGCCCAGGCATCCACGATCCATTGGCAGATAGTGGCGTAAGTCGCCTGGCGCTGTCTCCCCGTCTTGGTGACGTGTGTTCGCCTTCTTGGCCCCTTCCACACAAAGCCGATTTTTTGGGTGAAACCGCATAAAAAAAACGCTTTTGGTGGACACGGGCGACGGCCACACCAAACGCGTGTAACGTGCCTAACTTCAAGCTTGATCATTGTCTGTCACAAAAATGGTTCAACGCGCCAACGCGCCTGTGGCTGCGCTGGATTTAGGAGTCCGAGGTAGGAAACCCAAACGCAATAATCGGGTTAAATAACTTCACATGGTGTGTCTGGTGTGTTTCCAGCATTCGTAGTGTTGATCAGCAGATAGTCCGCCAAGACGTTGAGGTTGCTTAGCAACCAGAGACGCTGTCCATGCAAGTGAATGGAGCGTTCCCTCTTCGTCATAACTATCAAACCAAACATCCTTCACATTCAACGAGCGAACATTATGAAATTAAAATGCACATTTCTCGCTAAAAATGTTTACATAAACGCATTTAATTGCGTAACTATGTTACTATTTCCACCCAGAATAAAGAAAGATGTCGGCCGTATGCTTCTGTGCAAGCGTCACTACTCTAGTGACGTTGGTTCAAGCTCCACGCTGATTTGTTCCATTAGTAGATGGAACAAGGAGGTGTCCGATAGGCGGAGATGATCAGCAGGAGTGGCCGCCAGCGAAGCTGTGCATGGTGGGAGTTGTTGTCTTCAATCCACAAGCGCCAAAAAGTCACTTTCTGCCTTTTCTCGGTCAAGACTGCACCAAATTAGAATTTTATTTTATTATTCGACTACATATAGGACCCAATTTCAATACATATTCATGCCTCCACCGGTGAAATGCTCCTTTAATAAAAAGGTAAACGGTTGTGGGGGGGAGATCTTACGCATTATTTTTATTTTTTTGCCTGTCTACGCTTCAAACTCGAGAATATTGCAGAAAATATGCAACAGTGCCCCCTGGGGTCACACTTTTCGGTGGGTCGCAGAATTCGGTGTAACGCCGGTGTTGTGCCGAAAAGTGATCAGCTGCCAGAAAGTGATTTCAGCCGCGGGAGCGCGCACAGCCTGTTAAAGCCAGGCTATATGAGAAGGGTCCAGCTGCAGGCTTGGGCGTTCCCGTCATGACACAAAAACGCCCATCGGGCGTTCCCGTCATGACACAAAAACGCCCATCAGGCGTGTCTGTAGCGTTTCATCCATCAATCACGAAGTGGTGAGTTTCGCAAGGCATGCTGGGTATGCTACCCTTCCTTTTTTGGCGGTTTTACCCTTTACCTCGTCGTAGTATCTTTCCAGGAAAACTAAAAGCTTATGATGAGCGATTATGTCAGTAAGTATGATATTGTTTATTTGACAACATTGGCTGAAGTATTCTAATTTAAATCACTAATTTAGCTGTGGTATCGTTGTATCCGAATTCGAATCCGATATAAATACTCGTGACAAGCATGGTTCGGTACTAGCAAATGCTATGCTATCTCGTCCATAAACGTAGCATATGCTAGCCAGAAATCAGCAACGTTTGATTACCAACGTTTAGGAAAACATGTACTTTTAATTCACCCTTGGGTGAAATCGAAGCGTAGTGTGTACTGAATGCGTGTTGATGATGATGCACTTCTTATGGGGGGTAACTACATTGGCACGACACCGGCTCCATCTTCTGCGCCACCTTTTTAAATAAATCGCCGTTTCTCGTTTTCCGACGGCGACAACCATAAAACATATAAAGAAATTATAAAGATAAATATTTATGAAGAAATAAGAATTATTTACAGTCTATGGCGACAACAACACGACTACAGTCCTTCTACTTCCGGCTCATGTGTGTAGGCTACTCCGATATGATGCTGGTATATGCAGGTAGAAAGTCGACTATGAACAAGTTATCTAGGTGTTATTATCCGATTTCGCTTGTCTGTTTATGTACCGGTTTTTATGCGAAGTAGATCGGTTAAAGGTGTTTAAATGCATTTTTCCAGGCCTGTTGAGGTCTTATTATTTACCCGAGTATGACTCTGCATGTATACGCACTGCATGTAAGAGACCTGACAGGAGCCACGCTGCTTCGTTATGGTGACGCAGTAGGTAGGGGCTAGGAGGGTGAGGAAAATGGAGCTTGGTTAATGTTGGTTAATGTTCTCCATATGTCTCTCTATAGCTACACTTGTCAATTTTGCCCAGCGGCCACAAGCCCCAGGCCACAAAATGTTCAAAGCAAGGATGCGTACTCCTCCACTGCCCCTTTTGCCCGCTTTATAAGGGTGTTTACTCAAAAGTGGAGACACACTTGCAGTCTCATCTAAAGACGGTGGTACTGCATGGAGGTATGTTTACTGCTCGCTGATTCATTGGTGATGATTAATAACCTTTGTGCTGACTTTAGTTATTAAAGCCTGGTGTGTTTTTTTTAACTTCCTTTCAGAGTATGTAATGTATACCTGCAATTTGGGATGCAGAAATGACTCCCATTACCACTGCTGTGAGTGTAGTCTACTCTTTTCAAGAAAAAAACAACTTCTTAAACACCTCATTACCTGCCACCCTAAGCCATCTGAAGGCCAACCTCACTCCCAGCCATCAGAAGGCCAACCACACTCCCAGCCATCAGAAGGCCAACCACACTCCCAGCCATCAGAAGGCCAACCACACTCCCAGCCATCAGAAGGCCAGCCATCAGAAGGCCAACCACACTCCCAGCCATCAGAAGGCCAACCACACTCCCAGTCATCACAAGGCCAAACACACTCCCAGCCATCAGAAGGCCAACCACACTCCCAGCCATCAGAAGGCCAGCCAGCAGAAGGCCAACCACACTCCCAGCCATCAGAAGGCCAACCACACTCCCAGCCATCAGAAGGCCAACCACACTCCCAGCCATCAGAAGGCCAGCCATCAGAAGGCCAGCCATCAGAAGGCCAGCCATCAGAAGGCCAGCCATCAGAAGGCCAGCCATCAGAAGGCCAACCACACTCCCAGCCATCACAAGGCCAAACACACTCCCAGCCATCACAAGGCCAAACACACTCCCAGCCATCACAAGGCCAAACACACTCCCAGCCATCACAAGGCCAAACACACTCCCAGCCATCAGAAGGCCAACCACACTCCCAGCCATCAGAAGGCCAGCCAGCAGAAGGCCAACCACACTCCCAGCCATCAGAAGGCCAACCACACTCCCAGCCATCAGAAGGCCAACCACACTCCCAGCCATCAGAAGGCCAACCACACTCCCAGCCATCACAAGGCCAACCACACTCCCAGCCATCACAAGGCCAAACACACTCCCAGCCATCAGAAGGCCAACCACACTCCCAGCCATCAGAAGGCCAGCCAGCAGAAGGCCAACCACACTCCCAGCCATCAGAAGGCCAACCACACTCCCAGCCAGCAGAAGGCCAACCACACTCCCAGCCAGCAGAAGGCCATCCACACTCCCAGCCAGCAGAAGGCCAACCAAACTCCCAGCCAGCAGAAGGCCCACTGCACTCTGTGGATGCCACGGTAGAAGTCCAGCACCCTGTGGAGGCTGGGGTAGAGCTTCAGCCACCAAAAAAAGCAGTTGGGCCACGTTCAAGGGTAATAAAGGTTAAGTGCACAAAGTGTAAGTTAGTGCTGAATAAAAGAAATTTAAAGCAGCATATGGCACGACGACACTCAACCATCAAGGACATTACAGCCAACCGTCATCTGGCCTGCCAACCAATTGAGATTGAAAGGGGAATATTTGCTGTTGTAAAGTCCTTCAACAGCAATAGTGCACCCATTCATGTACAGAAGAGGACGTCAGGGGCCAACCATCAAATCCGTTGTGAGCTGGATGCCTGTGTGCGCAACACTGAAGTCATGCACAGGAGTGGCTTAATATCCTTTGATTGTGTCCATCTGCAGTCGCTGCAATATTGCCCACCACCCCTCAGCCCTCTGCTTGAATTAAGGGAGGATGTGCTGAGGGACATTGTCAGTAGCAGGTGGTTCAGCGAGGATAGGAAAAGGGCATGTCTTTCAAAAAAGACAGCGGCAAACGCTGAAGGGATCCCCCTCAGTGTTGAGGTTGAGGTGGGAAGCTCTTCCTCAAGAAGATATGTTTCCATTTATGATGCAAATGTGTCTTACTATAACAAGTTCGGCAGAGTAATGGTCATGTTTGACGCAGCTAATAACACGTGGCATTGCCATTGTGTCAAGGCCAAACAGTCCTGTGTCCACAAAGCCATTGCAAAATGGCACTTTTTCCAGACAAGGAAGGAGCTCTTCACGGGAGATGAGAGCGAGGTTAGTCAAGAGAGTCAGGACTCTGAAGACCAGGTGGAAACAGTTACCTCAAAACATTTGCAGTATCCCCCTCGAGGTGAGGACTTGGAGAGAATTGTTCGGTACACCCAACACAAGAAAAGGATTCCTGCAGACTTGCCTGCAAAGGTGTATGGGTTGACAAGTGAGACGGAAGTGGTCAAACATCTGATACCCAAAGAGTGTGTTTGTCCAGAATGTCCTGCTGATCTTCCCCTTGGTGAACCCTTTATCATCAGTAGTTCAGCAAAAATTATTGCAGTCAAGGGCATCATTGAGGGTAGGTGTCACGTTTAAACTAGAATTGACAGTTATTCTTCCATACCAAGTTGTATTAACCACTACATGACCCAATGATGTACTTATGCGTTTCAGGTGTGACAACTTATGGGAAAAAATGCAGTAGATGTGGAATGGTGGTGCGGTACCAGGAGTGGGAGGATGGCTTGCATAATTTCAACGACAAAGTCATTCTAACCCTCCATTTTTGCTTGTATCTGCGGAACTGCCTCCAGGTCAAAGTCCAAGAATTCAATACGTGAAATTGTTTAAAAATGTGAACTTACTGCATGTTAAATACGTTAGGCATGTTAAATACGTTAGACAGTCATGACATTAGGCCACAACATATATAATTGGAACTTTCCCAATTGTACACTTGCATGGAATTACATTTTCAAATGTATTATTGATGTTTTATTCCAGACTCACACAGCTCTGGGTCGTGCAATCGAGACATGGGAGCTGACGTCGGGACAGCAGTACCCAAACAGAAATAGCATTATTCACGGATACCTACATTTTGAAGCACTGACGGACCATGACTACAATTTTTCCTGTGTCCGCTGTGGACATCACCCTCCTGTGGTGGTAATGGATCTGCACAAGAGCTGTGTCTTCAGCTTGGCGGGTACGATACAGGTTGTATTTGCATGGTGAACCCCTCCATCCCTCCAGGTGTATTGTCTAACCAAAGTATATTGATATTTATTTTAGTCAGTGAACTAGAGGATCCACCAGATGGCTTTGGAGGGGAGGTGGACATAGAAGAGTTCTGGGACTCTCTTAGTGTAGAGAGGATTGCACGTGGGTTTGTTCCAAGTAAGTTTTAATTATGTTTGTTTATCATGTTGCCCGGAGAAATATAATTCATTTTATTACCTTTTCGCCCTGTCTTTCTCACTCTACTTGTAAGAATTACATAGTTAGTTTCAAGCAATTAATGCAGACAATTTTTCTTTCAGGTGATCGGCAAAATCCCTTTGCTGTTAAACCTACGTACCACCAATGGGCCCCGTGGATTGGACCTCACACCCGCAAATCCAGCAAGGTGCTCAATACCGAGCATGAAAAGGTCCACAACACCAGGCACCCAAACGAACAGACAGAGATTGACATTACAGAGGACAGGCTACTAGATGAAATATCAAATTTGAAGGTAAACGGCTGTATGTGGTGTTTTTTTGTTGTTGATTATTCTATTGAATCAATATAGCCAGTATAAATGTGTTTACAGTGTACACCTTTATTTTGGCAATCTATTACAGGTCCATGCCATCCGAAAGCTGTGCAGGGAGTGCAGAATCGATTCAAAAGGTTCCAAAATGGATTTGATTCTAAGGCTTCGGGAAGAGATGAAAACCCGAAGCAAATATGATAAAATATTTCAAAAGGTTTGGGGAGCATCTGGTAAGTAAAAAAAAAAAAAAAAAAAAAATCCCATAAATGTGGATCTCTTCTCATTAGATTATTTGTATTTCCTTAAACAATCTTTTCCCCCTCAGGTGGCTGGGCTGTTGTTATGTGTCCCTGTGGACAGGTAGTATCTTTAAAGTGCAACATTCGGGCAGAAAGTCCAAGAGATTATGCAGATTTATTGCTGTCATGGAAGCACATGCCAAATGTTTCTATATATGACTTCGCGAGAGGACTGGCAGTGCATGCCAACCTCAGAGAACCTGAGAAGATCCCTTTCAGCCCTCATGAGGGTAGGCTATTGGACCCCAGCCCTGGAAACATACAGTGGGCAGCCAATGGTGGGACGGTTCATCTACCATGGCTCAACACAAAGAAGACTGTACCGGACCTGGGTGGCCATCCCCTGACTGGGTCAGCAGAGCACTATTGTCTGTATGACACTTTTCATGAGGGGAACACCAAAGATCCGAAGGATGTTCTCCGGAGGATCAAAATGGTTCCTGAACTGGCAGGGAAGATCAACAGCCAGGTTGCAGAGCAACTGTTTTCCACAATGAAGAAAAGCAATTATTATATGAACATGCTCTCACCATCGGCTCATGTCTTCCTGATGCGCAATGTAATACACAATTACAATCAGCGCAAAACCCAAAAAATCATGTTGGAACTGAAGAAACTGGTAACTCCTGAAATGCAGCTGTGTTTCAATGTGCATGGGCTGGCAGAATTCTGTGCCTCCCAGCCAACAGAGCTTAGCCCCGACTCAGTTGTTGCCTCCTCTAAGCCAGCAGAAATGGAGTATAGCTCGGACCCAGATCTGTCACCACCCTCAAAACGTAAGAAATTGTATAAGTGATTGTGTATATGCATTTTATTAGTGATTGTGTTTATGTATCTCACAACACATTTCCTACTTTTTTTTTCTCATCTCTTCATTTTGAATTAGGCTCAAAGTTACAGTTGATCTCCTCAGCTGTTGACCCCCGTACCAACTCCAACATCACAGTCGCGGATTGGAAGCAACAACCAAACGCAAGACTGAGTGAATTAGTAAGTTTGTGATTATTTTCTTCTGAATTGGAAGTTTGAAATATGCATGCATTCATAATGTTTTGTACATTCCCCATAGCTGGACTATGTATTGGACGTTAAGGGTGACCCTAAGGAGGAAATAATCCAAACTCCCAACTGGATAGTCAGAAGGTCTGACTTTTGGACTCTGGGTCTAGAACGAGACGTTGAAGCAACGGTATCCCAACCAATTGTTTCTTTTTTATCTAACTATGTCCTCATGGTATGGGCTTATTTTCTAATCATTGTTTTATTTTAGATTGCAAATTGTTGTTTCAACATTATTGCCAAGACAGCAAATGCAAATGTAAGTTACATTTATTGTGATTTACATGATCTGTGGAATCATGTTTCCTGACTGTATATACTTTTGATGTTGCCTACACAAAGTGTGTTATGCATCTGTTTTCAAATAAAGGGCATTGCAACCCTGGCTGTGGATGCATATGTGGTGGTAACCTGGCTTCCTCCATATGAGGCTTCTCCCACGGCTGAAATGATTGTGAGTAGTAATGTAACAGAACTTGTACCTCAGCTTTAACCTCATGTTCATGTTCCTCTTTAAACTATTTTTGTGTTCCTCAGTGCGACTTTGCATCCAAAGACGTGGTGCTTCTCCCTGCCTGGCAGCCAGGGCACTGGACATTGTGTGTGAGTAAACCCACGTTTTTTATCTGAAATACTGTGCTGTTATTGAACCCTCATCCATGCTTTGTTGGTACATTTCATGCATTACAACGTCTAACAATCTAACCCAACCTTTTCTTGATCAAATCCAACCTTTCCTTGCCCCCTGCACTATTCACTATAACTGTAATTTTTAACGACCCCTTATCTTGTCATTCCATGAAATAAAATGTAACAGGTTCTCAAACCAAGACTGAGGATTCTGCAATGTTTTGATTCAAGCCACCCTAGTGGCTTTGGAGATGGCCGCTACCTAGAAATCTTCAGGTTTTTCATAGAAAGTTTATTACCAGTTCCCTATGTTCATATCTAAGTTTGGGTCTTACAGCAGGAACAGTCTATTTTTTGACTCAGTAATTTCCATGTTAACACCCTCAGGGTAGTTTTGATTCAAATTAAGTTCTTTATTGGTTGGCTAAAAATCGGCATCTTTACGTTCAAATACTGCTTTGAGAACCCAAAGACCCAAGTTCATGTTTTGGGTTTTCTGGAAGTATGGTGGTTCTGTTCTGAACTACACTTTTTTTTTTTTGTTCAGCATTTATTGTTCCTCTTGTTCATATGTTCCATACGTTCTATAAGTCCCTACTAGGAATTGCTGCTACTCCCAGGTCACTTTATAGCACGGGTTGGTGTAGTTCAGCCCTCTTTTTAAACTATGCTCTTAGGGCTCAAGGTGGGTATGTGTAGTCATGGCAGCAATTCCTAAACAGGGTTCTTTGTTACATTTTAAAGATATGAATTGCAACTTACACGTCTTCCAAACCTTTTCAGTACCCTGGCACATGCTTTGTCCAATGGACCATGGAAGGGACTGTACTTGGCTGACGAGGTAAAACTTGTGGCTTGGGCACGATTCATGGCATCTAGTAGAGTAAAATTCACTGGTAGACAGGCAGGCCTCTAGATTGTTTATTATGATTTAATGAAGTGTTCCTATGTGACGCTGATGGGCCCTGGTTGCTGCTAAATGCTTGTTGAAAGTGCATTGTGCACTCTTTGTATGTAGCTACAAAATGAGAGTGGATATCAATTTATAGTTTACAGGCATTATATACTAATAAGAATCATTGACAAATCACATTCCCCTTTTACCACCACAGGACGCACCTCACCAGCACCAGAGCAACAGCTGTGGGGTGTTTATGCTGATGGTGAGATGCATTATTTTCAGAAATGATGACTGATGACTAGTTTGCAAGACAACTAACTCATTTGTATGTTAATTTCAGTACGCAATGTATTCTACCCTCCAAAAGAAATATGATTTCAGTGAGGTGAGTTCTTTCAAATCTCAATCAGATGTGTAGCATGAAATATAAGGCTTTTAATAATTTAGTCATTAGGAGGCTACAATTAACATGCATCATAGGTCATACACCTTACTTTGTCTTCAGGTACTGCACTTACGGGAGGAGATGGCTACATCTTCACAAAAATTTACACTGCCAAACAGTACTGTAACATGGATTTGTATCAGGCTATGAAGTCATTTAAAGCATAACTTTACTTTTCAGGGGGACATGCTCTCTATCAGGAGGTGGTGGTGTGGACAGCTCTTGGAGACCTTTATGCTTGAAAGGTTTATATACTGTGTCCATGTTGCTATTTACTTATTTTTGGTGCTCATGAAGATCGTAGCCAATACACTTGTCTCTCTGTCTCTAGCCCTGCAGAACTAGCTGGCTCCTTCTCACCCTCTCCATCTCCCCATCTCATTCACACCATCCAATCCCCAAGCAGTGAAAGGTATTACATACTATGTCCGTACTTTTCTATTTACGTATATTCTCTCTTGCTCTTTCTCAGACTTTTGATCGATCAGTGATTGCCTTTTTGTTTAATGGTGTGGTTAGTGTTGGTCTGGGCTTGTGGGATTCAATTGAATGTTGATTATAATCCCTGTTTCTCTCCCTCCTTCACTCTTTTTCTGCTCTCTCGCTCTCTATAGCCCTGCAGGACTAGCTGGCTCTCCATCTCCCCATCTCAGCCACACGCTCGGATCTGGCACAACACAGGACAGGCCGTTCTTGCCACCCGAAGTCCTTCAGAAAATTGTAAAAGAGACGCTGAGACTGGACATGGCGATGCTTCCCGTGTTCAACAGGGTCTCAAAAACGTTGCGAGAACTAATCAAGCCTCTCCACCCTTCAATACATATAAATGAAAGTTTGGCACGGGACCTCAAGCTTAAGAAAGACGATCTCATACACATAACTGTTAGAAAGCTTTGCAACAATGCAGGCTGTGGCAGTGGCCTTGCGCTACGCCTCAAAGGCTTCTCGAAAAATAAGAATTGGTGGCCAAGGGCACGCCTGGTGCTGAGGCACGTTGCACATGGCAGGTATGTCATACAAGATGTCTACCTAGCATAATGTTTTTATTACTCCTTTTTCGTTTTATTTGGGATGTCTTGTTTTGTAATCCCTTTCATTTGTAAATGTTCATATTCTGTAGTAAATGTATCTGCCCAGAAATGCTGGTATTTTATTACTCCTTTCTTTGTTTTTGTGACAAATTCTATACGATGTATAACATACATTTGTGCCTACGATGTATGTTGTAAGGTTAATTGTTACAGATCAATTACTGTATTTTGTCTTTATTGAAAACATTCAGTGGGAAAAGTAAGTGAACACTTGGATTAAAATAACACTTCCCAAGTGTTATTTTAATCTATTCATTATTTAATTTGGGCATATTCTTAAACAACTGTATATCAAACATCTCACTTATACCAAATACCCTACATATACTAACCCAGAAGATAATGAACATGAGGGCATACTGCACAACCCAAACATTCTCATTAGATTTAGCAATCATGGAGCCTCCCTGTAATGATCGTGTTGCATCAAGTTTGATGCAAAGTTTGGGCCGAGATCTGACACATAAATGTAAGCTAACATTCTGTAGGCCTAGCTGGCTAACGTACCCGTATTACGAGATCAAAGAAGAAGGGGGCGCTAACGTCAGTTCTATGCTGCCCATACTACTAGATCGACGAAGAAGAACGGGGCGTTCCAGCCTGCGTAAACGAGAACGCCCACCACACGAGAACGCCGGGGGGGCGTTTTAGAACGCCGGGGGCGTTTTAGTCTGCGTGAACAAGAACGCCCACGACACGGGAACGCCCCCATTTGTGTCTGCAGTCGGATGATATTGGGCTATATCGCCTCGAAACGTGTGTGCGGCAGTAAAGTCAGATCAGTCATACTAGTCAATAGCACTACAGGACTATTGTCCGCTGTATTAACACAGATATGTATTTTAAGGTGACAAGACATTGACGTTGTACGGGGATCGACGTCTGATCAGTCATAGGCTAGTCAATAGCACTACAGGACTATTGTCCGTGAGTCAATTATCCTTCTTTATGTTTTTAAACCAGTGTAATCGAAATTATTTCTGTGTGTCTATTTTATACAATAAAACATGTATTTTCTTACTATGCATTGTTTTCCCAGATTATAGATTTTAGAAGAATTGTTTTTCTTCTCAAAATTAATTGAAAACATTCATTGGTCCAACTGACTGAAAGTGTATTATTTGCCTTAAAATGAGTTGAGAACATTCATGAGCATCAAATTACATAGATTATATCCCATCCAGTGTCTATTACCAGCTCAAACACATTGACATGGGTAAATATAAGGGTGCACTCACACTAGGCCATCTGGCAGTGGCCGTTGGCCGTTTTCACACCTAACCGTGCTCAAATGGCCCCATTTTTCTCTGGCCTGCACTCACATAGGCCATCTGGCCGTGGCCGTTGGCTGTCGCAACCATAGATATAACAGGGCTTCACAGGGCTTCAGACGCCATGAGGTCACCTTTATATCTCTGTTCATAACTTTCATATAATGTGAAGGATTTTTAATCAAGAATAAGGTGTAGAGAAAGGCGTGTCTTTATTTGAAGCACAATTATAAATAAAAAAGAAAAAGGTGTTTAAAGTGCTTCACTGAGCTGAAATTGAACATTTCAAACTAAACCAAAACTTTTTTTTGTGCTTAAAGTATTACAGAATTAAAATGTTGACCGGTCTCCCTTTGCGCAAAATGCGGCTGTAGACGATCACACACTCTTTGGTAGAGACGTCTGTGTCGCCGTCAATCATGAAGGACATGTAGGCCTATGTGGCGTTTCCGACGTCCGCAGCTGTCTTTTGCTTTAAGGTGTCGCCTATTACTTAAGGTGTCGCCTATCTCATTGCTATACGTCGGGTTGACGGTTAATCCATTTTTCTTCATGAGAATGATTTCGGATTTAAATTTAGTGAATGGCAACTCCTCTTTGGCAATTTTGGATGCGACATTAAATTAGATAATTTCCGATTCCTTAGAGAACCTTATTGTCACTGCCTGTCGCTGAAATGTAACTGGGAGAGGGGCCACTTTCTCTACACACTTGTCACGTCATGTTGGGTTATTTAGACAGCTTTTTTAATGTTTCGATACGAAACGTAGTTGACCCGCTAACAAATGCACTATTACCGGCCATATTCTGACCGCACTCCTGACAGTAAATCTAGATACGCCACGCCCCTCTCAGCCGCGGCACACAGAGCCGCCATCTTGTGTGGGTCTTGGACTGTCAGACAGCCATAGATATATGTGTTCACATCTCTCATTTCCCAAAAAACAACAACAATGCCAGTTCATTGTGCTGCTTTCGGGTGTGTACACCGTCGTTCAGTACACACCAGACGAGAGGGAATCACTTTCCACAGGTGAGATAAAAAATTGTAAGTAAATGTTTTAGTCATCATTAGCTAGCTTACATTGTGGAGAACTACGGTGAAAGTGAATCGTTCGCGCTAGTAACACGCTGGTTAAACGTCAGCTTAGTTTAATATTTACACAATTCAATTTCCCCTGTAACTTAAGTTTGGTAACCTTTTTTTCCTATTTAACTATGTATGGTTTAGGGGTGTGAACGTATGCAAACATGTCTAACGGTTACACGACTGCAATGTTTTCATGTAGGCCTACACGTTTAACCGTTTCGTATGGCGGGGGCAATGTTTTTTTTTTTCCATCTGACAGACTGACAGACTGATTGACAGAGTTAGTCAGAGAGATCTTTATTTTATAATATTACTGTTTGACTTCAAAGTGATCATCTGACTTTAGACTGACTCCCGCTGTCACAGAGACAAAACTTTCGGAAACAAGAGGGAAACAAAGTGATACTGAAGGGGGAGCAGTTAAATAGAAATGAATAGCCTAAATATTGTTATCAAACTCAATTAATGGTCACGTTGCCCCCCATCCCTTACCCTAACACCAGACCAAATTTTGAAAATGTTCTAGAAATGTGGAAACAAAGGGCTGACCCCATCTGAAACTATTTTTGCCAAGGAGGTCATTACAATGTGAAACTAGAACTGCAAGCAGTTATGCAGGGGTCCAAGAAGTGTGCATTTCGCCGGCACAACGCGACAAGAAATGTGCATTTCGCCGGCACAACGCGAAGCATGTGTTTAAAACGCTACCCTGAACCTGTGGATACAAAGGATTTGACTGTGGTAGGAGTAGCGAGAAGTCAGTGTAGCGTTTTCGCGGCGAAATTTTGTAGAAGATATACAATTTCCTCGTTTATTGCGCCCCCTAATGGCGAAATTATGGCGAAATTTTCCGAATTTTTTTTCGAACGACAATAAGGTTAGCACCAACATGTGTGTAAAATTTGGACTCGATCCGATGTCTACTTTTGGATTTTTTTGGATTTTTGATTTTCCACGTCTAATTTAGCTAATATACCAATATTCCAAACGCTACCGTTTCGTCGTCGAAAGTCGGATCAAAAAAGTGTTCCATGCATTCTTTGCGTGTGCGTCTGAAGATGCCGTGAGCAAAGTCTGGTGTTGATTGGTCAAGAAATGTGGGAGGAGTAGGGAAAAAACGGTTTTGCGGTTTTCGCGATTTAGCGAAAAATATTCATAGACGCAAATGGGCGTGGCCTATGCCAAAAGATGCAGCAGACTCCAGTGAATATGTGCGTACAAGTTTTTGGACTGTGGGAGGTTCGGTGTGGGAGTTATAGCCCCAAACGCGTATTCCTTGGTATAGCGCCACCTAGGGACCGGCGTGTCTGGATTTTGTCGTCTGAATAGTCTTCACGGACCTGGATCTAGTCATGCAATTGGCATGTCGGCACCATTTACGGTCTGGGCTGTGGTACCACTTTCTTGGTAGGAAGTATAAAAATAAAAATCCTTACAAAAACAATAGGGTTCCAACCTGTTGGCTTGGACCCCTAATGATTTGCTCCCCCTTAACCCTAGCTTGAGTTTAAATGGCATGGTTCATGGTGCCAGATGGGCTGGTCTAAGTATTTCAGAAACTGCTGATCTACTGGGATTTTCACTCACAACCATCTGTAGGGTTTACAGAGAATGGTAAGTGCAATTGAGTTGGTAAAAAAATAAAATCTAAATATTGAAAAAATAAAAGGGAGCAAGACAATTGGTCATATCCCTTTGTGGCGTTTTTGTGTGTGGTCTACTATAACTATGGAATAAGTTAATTGCCTCAATGTTAAGTAGCCCTGTGTTGGGTTTGATATCCTTCCTACTCTACCACTCATGTCTCCTCTATTCATATAAGGAAAACACGATGTGTGTGTATTTTTCGCAGCCTGTCCTGTGATGTGTGCCGTGCCAGCCTGGTGACAGATGCTGTAGTGGTCCCATTTGACCTGAGCTACCATCTGCTGGAACTTCGTAATAACGGTGGGCTGATGATTCGTTCAAAAGGAACTGTAAAGGTCAGTAAAAACATCCATCAGCTCCTCTATATACACAGCTAGCATGCTGCCCAACAATGCCCAACAGCCCAACCCATCCTCTCATACAGTCACAGATTTAACATTTTTTAATTCTCTTTTTGAAGGTGGTGAGAGCTGCGTAGAGGGCAATACGTCAACACTCTCCAGGGAAAGCCCCTGATGAGGTTGTTGTAGCCCACTTTGTCAGAGAGGAAATCGGGACAGAGGACGTCTTTGCACTGGGGAGCCATGTCCAAGAAAGCCAGTTTGGCATCGACAATCACCTGTCCCTCCTCCTGTCGCTGGTTGTCTCTGTCTTTTTTTGTGCTTTTCTTTTTGTTTTGTATTTTTCACATATTTAATTTGTATGAATAGTTTCATATATAATTTGTATGTCTGAAATAAATTCAATCAATAGTTCCAGTTGTATCTCAGTCTGGAGGGTTGCTGGTTCTAATCCAGTATGATGCAGTGTTAGAGTGGTTTGAGAGTTATAAGCTAAATGGATAAGATATTTACTTTTGAGAAATAAAATGTTCATCGGAGTCCAGCAGAAACATTTCTGATAGTAGATATAATCAGTGGCAAGTTAAATGTCATGTGTTAAAAAGTGTGTTTTTTGTATAACATAGAGGGAAAAAATCTTCCTACCACTTAAAATCAAACATGGAATATAAACTATGATGTTTTTCCATCAACTGAGCAATCACCGCTCAAATCTGCTACATGTTTGTATGAATTTTCCATATGGTGTAATACACTAGGCAGCGGCCTAGTGCTATTGACTGACCCATTCAAGATGGCCGCCGCGGTGGCCGTCAGCCGACCGGAGCTCAACATTGCCGTGACGTATCTGGGACTCTCTAAATCGACGCCACTTCGACCTGGGCGGGACTTTACGTCCTATGTCACTCGCTATGGGTTTGCATGTGTGCGCGTAGTCGTTTGTCTCAGGGATGTGTGCACGAATTCCCTTGCACTACAGATTACGAGCGTCAGTGTCGTACGCGATGGAGGGTGGGTGACATTCCTACAGTCTGTGATGATAGGCTATATTTCTACAAATGACTTAATATTACTAGCGATTAACATGACGAAACAACACAAACTAAGCTAACATTAGACTATAGCCATACCAGATAACGCCATACCAGCTAACCCTAACTATTTCTATTAAACTCTGAACCATTTTGCAACAGGCAACTGTGTGTTGGTGCGTCTTATTGCTTCCCACGTCTGCGTCTGCATCCGCAGACGCAGATACTGTATATCAGAAATGACCACACTGCTGACTTGTTGATGTTTTGTGAGCACTCACGCATTTCTCTAGGTATCTTAAGTTTCCTACTGGAGTCATCAAAACTTTGGACTTTGTTATTGTAAGAAATATTGTGTTGCAAAAACCCTTTGTGTCTTACCCTTAGCGTTAAACTAACCTTAACCCCAGTAACATTTCTTCATCATAAACTACAAGTTACGAAAAATGGCATACAAACATCCAGTCCAATATGAAAGAAAAAAGCTAGCTTCATTAAGGAATCAAACCCCTTATCCCCGCATTAATGAGTTGTTCTCTGACCACTAACCCATCAGGTCTTAGTACATGCGATTCAATAATAATAATAATAATAATAAATAAAATGTATATAGCGCTTAATATGGTACTCTAAGACGCTTAAGACGCTTCAAGAGTTAACCACTTGACAATCTTTAAACTTCGGTTGCCTAGAAATTGTAAAGACAGTGATGTGTGTACATTGTGCGAGTATCCGTCACTCGCGATGTGTGTGCAGTCCAAAATGAAAGAAAAGACCTTGCATCACTAGGGAATCGAACCCCCAATCATCAGTTGGTCGTTGGTAACTGTAAACAAAGAGATCGCATTTTGTTTAACTGCTAACTAACAAACGGGTTCATGCGTTCACTGAACAAAGATTATGGAAATAAAAGACCACTTTTCCATCAGAAAAATCATCAGAACCGTTATTACCAACCCATAGACACTAAAGCCAAAACCTTTCTCACATGCACACCCATCGCGAGTGACGGCTATGCGCACACATGCACACCCATAGCGAGTGACGTAGGATGTAAAGTTCCGCCCAGGTCGAAGTGGCGTCGATTTAGAGAGTCCCTGACGTATCTAGTGTTCTATATATATATATCTATGGTCGCAACTGTGGCCTGGCCACGGTAGGCTCTTGCAGAGGTGGGACCAAGTCATTGTTTTGCAAGTCACAAGTTAGTCTCAAGTCTTTGCCGTCAAGTCCCGAGTCAAGTCCCGAGTCAAGACAGGCAAGTCACAAGTCCTACCGTTTGAGTTTCGAGTCCTTTCGAGTCCTTTCAACAACAGAGAAATAATATTTAAGATTTGTATTTATTAAGCCTTTTTTTGGAAGAACATTGTTCAAACACTCATTTCAAAAGTGTAAGCTTAACCTTTTCAAGCATGTCACCACTTTTTAAAAGATATCCTCACTCTCAAAAATTAAATAAAATAAAATAATCTACATGTAATAGTAGCGTGTGCAGTGACGTTGAAAGGACTTTCTGTTGCTGGTGGCTTGCTGGTGCTGGTGGCTTGCTAAGCTGCGTTGAACACAATGGAACCTAAGCAATGGAACATAAGCAAAGGAACCTAAGCAATGGAACCTAAACAATGGAATGTCGTGGAGATGAGTTCCACGTAAGCAGCGCTTTGCAAATCTACAGTAGCCGCGTTTACATGGCACATCTGATCCACATAGATTTCTATGTTGCGGCATAGATCTGTTCCTAAAATGTGTTCCGAATGTACTGTATACATGGCAGTAACAAAAGTGTCCGTTATGTCTCTCGCGCACACCTGACACATCTCTGGACCGGCCGCGGCGGCGACATAATGGATGTCTTATCACTATCGGGGATTTTAAATTGGATTTTAATGAAAGCACAGCAGGAGAGAGCTTGTCTCTGCCTGCTCCTTCAATTAAGAAGTTGCAGGACAGCGCAGCAACGTCAATTTCTCGTCAGATCTTTATATTTACCCTAAGCTCCGCCGCAAACAAGAGGAATTTGGATGCGAGTCCGCAGCCAAGACTGGAGGGAGAGAGTGGTCTTACGGGAATTTAGTGACCAGGAATCCTCGAAGGTCCAATTGCGCACTACTGCAGATGCCATCTCTCTAAGTTAAGAAGTATTTTAACGTTCAGCCTGCAAAAGTACTAGTAGTAGCATACTCATTTACAGTTATTTCGGAGGCGCGCGGACACGTCATTAATAAACACCCATGTCCCGTCGCTAAGCAACCGGACACGCTTACCGGACTACTTTTACGGAGTGATAACAAAGACGTGAATCAGGCAATAAATCCACTTTTCCACTTTTTGCCTACTGGCGCGCGGGTGTGTGTGTCATGTATGTATCATATAGAAACAACGTGGATCTAATTTGATTGGATGTCGTGCCGCACACAGGTCACGTGCAAAGGGAGATAGAGCGGTCAGTGTTGTGTAAACATACATTTTAATCTTTAGGTTCGAGGAAAGTAGTAAGTCTTTTCAAGTCAAAAGGGTCAAGTCCAAGTGAAGTCACAAGTCACTGATGTTAAAGTCCAAGTCGAGGTGCAAGTCTTTTTAGATTTAGTCAAGTCGAGTCTAAAGTCATCAAATTCATGACTCGAGTCTGACTCGAGTCCATAACTCTGGGCTCTTGTACATACGTCATCACGTCGTAAGTAACACGTCATCACCAAGAGTCCACTGCATGGACCATAATAAAGTCTGCCGCTGTCACGTTAAAATTGTACCGGGGGCGAAAATTGTACCGGCAACGGACAATTGATTACGTAGGGGTTGTCCGTTGCCGGGCAGGTTTCAATCGCGCTCATGTTGCCGAAGATGAAATAATAAAATACAGATAACGGATCGCTAGATAACACTTGTTTTTACTTTATATTTGTATCGCATTTAATTGTTTAATCGAATTTAGCTAGTAAACTGAGTGTTTAATGTGTATCAGTCTAGCTAGTGTAGCAGGTACATAAGATGTATGTATGCATTCCACCAAAATTCCCTCATGTTTTATTTATTACTTGTATTTCGTGATATATTCTGTAAATAGATCGTTCGGGAGCTTTTGTTATTTTATTTTGAAGTTTCGATCGTGACGTCATTTTCTTCCGTTGCGCTCGCCATTCCTCACTTGTTGTTTTAATGCTGTGAGGAGGTGAGTGTTTTTCCTCTGCTCTGTGCAGCTTTCTGTTCTAAAATTGCTAATGAGAAAATAACCAGTGTAAACGGTGAGATAGAGTTATGGTGTGATTCTGTGCTTGTTGGTGTTGTTCATGTGTTCCTGTGTATTTGTTTAGCAAGAGTTTTGAGTGTTTTAGCGAACTATTTAGCTAGCGCACTGTTTAGCAGCACTTGAGGATACACACACAGTGACGGCAGCCTGTTCATTGTTCGTTTCCCGCCATTTCAGATTGACGTGCTGCAGTGTCCTGTGTAGGCCTACTAATGCTTCTGCATTATTTGTGCATTTATTTCATTCAGGTATGTTAATGTTGCTCCCATGTTGTACTTTATTTTAATATAAAATATTAATTAGCTGGTGGTGTATAGTTTTCAGGTGGATTTGAATTTGTGTGTCTGTATTGTGAACTTTTGTGACTTCATATATTTTAATATATGTATTGTAAGGCACTTCTGGCCAGGCTGACTTGTTGTTTTAATGCTGTGAGGAGATTGACGTGCTGCAGTGTCCTGTGTACTAATGCTGCTGCATTATTTGTGCATTTATTTCATTCAGAAATAAATACGCCACTATCGCTACAGTTCGGCTAAAGTGACACACCAAGTCCCTGTGTCCTACTCCATTTCACAACACACAACGCAGAGCCAGACCGGTTACACTAGCTTGTGTTAATTGAATTTCCTTAATTTAATTTAGAGAATAGATTATAGGTAGGCTAATAGACAGATAGATAGAT
Source organism: Gadus macrocephalus (assembly GCF_031168955.1). NCBI lineage: Eukaryota > Metazoa > Chordata > Actinopteri > Gadiformes > Gadidae > Gadus > Gadus macrocephalus. The sequence goes on from NC_082385.1 coordinate 18,230,878, forward strand.
AATAGATAGATAGATGGGTAGATAGGTGAGCAGGCATTTAATAACTGGTAAATCTTTTTTATTATTATTATTCACGTTATCCCGTAACATTTAGCTATTACTGTGTAGGGAAATGATAAATACAATGCAATACAATACAAATAAAGTTAGGAACGCTAATAAATGTAATTTGTAAAATAAGTGTTATCTGTCTTGTTGCGCTCAATGAACGAGTTTGCGAATGTTCAAGAACCTTCCAACGTCATTCGACGCGATCGCCCGACGCGATCGTCTGTTGCCAGGTAGGTTTGGAATGGATTACTATGGATGACGTAGGCCGGTACAATTTTGGTACTGAAATGTTTTATATGCCTTAAAATGAGTTGAGAACATTCATGAGTATCAAATGACATAGATTATATCCCATCCAGTGTCTATAACCAGCTGAAACACATTGACATGGGTAAATATAAGGCATTTCGGTCGTTTGCCTCCTGCCAGAAAATGATCTGAAGCCGAATCTTGGTACTGAAATGTTTTATATGCCTTAAAATGAGTTGAGAACATTCATGAGTATCAAATTACATAGATTATATCCCATCCAGTGTCTATTACCAGCTGAAACACCTTCACATGGGCAAATATAAGACATTTCAGTCGTTTCCCTCCTGCCAGAAAATGATCTGAATCCGAATCTTGGTACTGAAATGTTTTATATGCCTTAAAATGAGTTTAGAACATTCATGAGTATCAAATTACATAGATGATATCCTATCCAGTGTCTATTACCAGCTGAAACACATTGACATGGGTAAATATAAGACATTTCAGTCGTTTCCCTCCGGCCAGAAAATGATCTGAAGCCGGATCTTGGTACTGAAATGTTTTATATGCCTTAAAATTAGTTGAGAACATTCATGAGTAACAAATTACATAGATTATATCCCATCCAGTGTCTATTACCAGCTGAAACACCTTCACATGGGCAAATATAAGACATTTCAGTCGTTTACAAAATGAATTGTGAATCTCTTGCAATTTTGTATTTTTTTTTATTTAACATTAAGAATGATGTAATGTAACAACGTTTTTTTGTGTGTTTGTAGCAAAGTAGGCCCTCATTGAATTGAAATTCAATGAGGGCCTCTCGCGCGCGCAAATTACCTCAGCGTGCGCAAAACCTCTCGGGAAAGATGTTTATACGCTCTCGCTCAATTTAATTTTGGCACTATGGGGGAGGGAAACAAGGCAGGGCGGGCTTTCCTATGATTGGCCGTTTCTGAAGCGCGATATTTGATTGACAGCCCTCCTCACATTCAATTCTGAATTGTACAATAAATGGCTGAAACGATAGTTACTTATTGTAACTCTAGATTCTATGAGTATAGGCGCAGCCTTTTAAGGCCATCGCTATTGGGTTATCCCTAGGCGCAGTGCCGCCGCTCCCATAACGCGCACTACGCGCTGCGCGTAGGGCCTCAAGTCCTGAGGGGGCCCCCAAAAAAAAATTAACAATTAAAAATTAAATTAAATTCTTACTTGTATACTTCTGGTTTTAAGTATACAAACCCCCACCCCCCCCCATCAACAATTGTTTGCTACTCCCCCCCCCCCCCCCCGGTCAACAATTCAGCACAGGGGGCTGGTAGGGGGAATTCGGGGGGGGGGGGGGGGGGGGGGGGCCCGTAAAGGAGTTATGCTTAGGGCCCCAAAATAGCTCACGGCTCACGCCTAGGCACTGCCTAGGCGTGAGCCGTAGCACTGAAAAATTTGTAATCCCCGACCACCAACAGCGTGGGCCTCAATTACGTCCGCGTGCGGCGTGCCTCAACGACGTCCGCATTTCGCAGATATAGTCGGGCGCCGGCGGACGTTCTGCTCCCAATAAACAGCTTGTCTTCAGCTATTTAAAGGACAATGAGGCCGACACTTAAAAGGCTGCGCCTATAGGGCCTACTCATAGAATCTGGAGTTACAATACGTAACTATCGTTTCAGCCATTTACTGTACGATTCAGAATTGAATGAGAGGAGGGCTGAGGAGGGCTGTCAATCAAATATCGCGCTTCAGAAACGGCCAATCATAGGAAAGCCCGCCCTGCCTTGGTTCCCTCCCCCATAGTGCCAAAATTAAATTCGAGCAAGAGCGTAAAAACATCTTTCGCGAGAGGTTTTGCGCGCGCTGAGGTAATTTGCGCGCGCGAGAGGCTGTTTTGCGCGCGCAGAGATAATTTGCGCGCTCGCAGTTAATATCTACGCGTGTGGAATAATATAATACGCCCGAATGCATCTTTTATCACATTAGTGAATTATGGCACTAATGTGTCGCCATAGTGGACCTCTACATCAAAAACAGACGGAGACAAGTTCAATACATCTCAGACCTGTTCTGGAAATGCTGGCTGAGAGAATACTTGCCTTTACTACAGGAGCGGCAGAAGTGAAGTAAGGAGAGACTCTTGTCCCTGGAGACATTGTACTTATCGCAGACACGACAACTCCACGTGTTTCCTGGTTGCTTGGAAGAGGGTGACCTTTCCTGACAGGAAAGGACGGGTGCGTTCCGCAAGAGTAAAGACTAAAACCAGCACTGGATAGACGCCTGCTTCAAGAAGCTGCAAATTGAAAGACTAATTCAGAGAATTTCTGTTTTTTGGGGGGTTTGTATGAATTTGTGTATTTATTGGCTCCATTTTTAGATTTTTACATTGAATTGTTCATGCCCCCCTGCCACTCTCAATTAGGGGCCGGTGTGTTGGAGCCAAATTGCTATTTATGTTTGTTTTGTCTATTTAATTAATGCTACAGAGGTGTGGCCTTGGTGACTGCAGGGGTGGATATTATAAATACCTGGCAACCGGTGATGAGAGGCAGGTGTGTAATGGGGAAGGCCACACAGTTTTCGACCGTGTTCGTGACCGTGTTCGCGTTAGTGTTCTTGAATTCGTTTTTTTGTGTTGATATGAATGAGAACAATTATCTTTTGAACTGTTATTGAAGCCCATAAAAGGATTGGCATAGCCAACGATACAGGAGCTCTCTGGACATTGAATCAATTACGCACACGTCAAACTAACGTCTATCCATTACCCCTCGAAGTAGTAAGCTACAGGTTAAGCCAATACAACAGGTATCATCCGACTTATCTTCTTCTCATGCAGACTTTGTTGCCTATATGGCAGGGAAGCTGGAGACAACGTTGGTTGGTGCCAGACAGAGCGGTGTTCAAGCACACGAGAAACAAAAGCTGTCCTATGATGGAGCCGTCCGTCACACACCATATGCAGAAGGAAATCTGGTGTGACTTCATCATCCCACAGAGGACCGTATGAAACTTGCTCCCCGCTGGAAGGGACCATACAGGGTCTCCGCCGCTTCTCTCAAGGAGAACTTGGGCTCACCTATCGTATTGCCTGTCCTTTGGACTCTGACGGACGGACACAAGTACTCCATTACAACAGACTGAAACGTTATACGCTGCAACTGATCTCGGGCTCATCAAGTTGCCCTCCTACTTCCCCTCTTCATGCCCAATCGCAACAGGACGAGGGACCCTCCTATGGGGACTGGACAGTGGAGGAGCCCCTCGTAGCTGTTGGCACAGGGACTGCCCAGGTTACAGGAACGGAGGTGCCACAACAGATTGTATCCCGTTCGGGAAGGGCTGTGAGACAGCCAGTCAATTTCTTTATCAACTTTATCAGTTATGGTGAGCCAGATAATTTCAATGTAAGCAATGTGTCTAACAATGTGGGGTATTAGATCTGATCCACAAATGCGGATTGACAAGCTGTTTGAAAGTTGGTTTATTGTTATGTTTGAGGAGTTGAACTTGAACCACATGTTGAACCACAACTGTTATGGGTTTCCAGATTTAATTGTGGTTATTTATTTATTTTTGTTGCAAAATAACAACTATTTTGATTATGACTAGTGGGTACCATGCTCCAGGTTTTATGGTTAAGGGCATAGTGTTTTTGCTTGATGTTATTTATAAAACACACGACTCCACACAGACCTCCACATCTCCAGACAGACATCCACACCTCCAGACAGACCTCCACACCTCCAGATAGACCTCTACACCCCCAGACAGACCTCCACACATCCATACACACCTCCAGACAGACCTCCACAAAACCTCAAGACAGACCTCTGCACATCCAGACACCTCCAGACAGACCTCCGCACCTCCAGACAGACCTCCACACATCCATACTCACCTCGCTGCCGTTTACCTTCCTCGTGGCATTAAAGAGTATAATGAAAGGAACTTTGAGGTGAAGGCAGAGCATATGCACTTGTTCAAGCCCATCAGAGACTTAGTTCCTCCTGCTTTTTTATATTTGTTGGTTGTTATGGCTACATTATCAAATGTGGATGCACTTCAATACATCTGTTAAAGTTCAGTGCACTTGGTACAGATATAGTTTTAGAAAGGATAGATAGTTGTTTGTAAACCAAACTACAATATGCAGTTTTATTATGCACATTGTGAATAAAATAACATAATTGCATTGACATTCATTCGTAGTGACTTATAAATTATAAATAAGAGTATATGAGATATATTTTTATAATGGTTAAGACATGGCAGAATTTCCTTGGCCCTCAAAGGCCTTCAGAATTTCTTATGTGGCCCCCGATTAACAATTATTGCCCACCCCTGATCTAGACTGTGGTTGTGTTTTACACTAGGTGGGTTAACTTATCTAGTTAGTCAGGTTGATGACGTAATGCTCAAACTTAGGCACCCCCACGTATTAACTGGTAAACTGGAATTTTATACTACACCTACACCTATATTGTGGCACTGCCCCAGAATGACTCAAGGTTTAAAACCTGCAGGGGGCAGCCACAAATGACCGAGGTCTATGCTTGAACAATGAAGATGAAATTGTCCCACAACCACTTGACCTCTGAACGGTCGTGGTGATCCCACGCTTCCCTCTTAAAAGAGGGTTAGGGTCCCTTTCTGAAAAGAGAACAGTATGTAATCGTCTTTCACAGCAAAAAGGAGAGTAAAGTGAAATGAGAGGAGAATGGGTGAGAGGATAGGGAGTCCTCTCTGCTCAGTGGCTATCCTTGTCCGTGTTTTTTTTGTGTTCTAGCCCCGCCCTTGTTTTCCACTCGAACAGTGGGGCTCATTCCACCAGAGAATGTCTGTATGCATGTCCACACGGACGTCTGTCCTCAAAATGTTCAGCCAAGTTTATTAAAGCGTAATTTGATATGCATTGTGGATTGCGTTATTTGTTGATTCGATTTAATTTGAAGAAAAAACTCAAGCATAGAATCTTGCTGTGATTGTAAAATGGTTATCATTTCTCACAAGCACTCCCACAAATTTCAAGACATTGTGCATTAAGTTAGAGCTAGAGTATTATGGTTTTAGAAAGACTGATATTTCATAAATGTGTAAATCGAATATTGCTCAGTTTTGCAACCATTTATTTACCTTCATAAACAAATAAGGAAAACAATTTATGAAAAAGCACATTCAAGTCACTTTGGCAAGCCATCTTGTACACCGACAAAAGCTCAAGATAAATAAGTTAGTATAATTTTCTCAGTGTCACACACACACATAGTGCAATCTCATGTTCTACATGAATTCCACCAAAATTTTTTTTTTACCAGTCATACTGTGTAACTTTGCTGGTATGAGGGGTTCCTAGAAGGGGAGTAATATTGGTCATATTGATGAGTCGTTTTGGAAAACAAGAGATGATTCTTCTAGATCTCTCTGCAGTCCGGCCATGCCAACACAAAACACGCAAAACGTTAGCAAATTAGAAAGAGAATGATATGATTGGCACGCATAAAAACGTCATTCAATATGACGAAAGGAGACATGATTTGTCTGTAAACATTATTTTTCCATTGCTGGTCCCAGCAGTATGCCCCAGTGTTTCCCAAGTCAGAGCCTATAAAACTACTAAATTGGGACCAAAAACCGACCATATCCCCTTGGACAAATAAAGCTATGCAAAAAAAATACATTTTACTTCTGTCTACCCTGACATTCCAAGTCTATTGCTCTGCTAAATCATAATTCAATTTGCACTGCAATTTCCCCGCAGCACTTACAATTTACAGTCTCACCATAGTCAAATAACAGAACTTTTATGAAAAGCCAGTTACAAAATGATGTGCTACATCTGAAACAAAGGTAGGAAATATCTGCGCAAAAAGGAAAAACAATCCATTTGCACGCTGCTACATGGTCTGCTTTTGAGGCAATTTTGATGACAAGTGCCGAAAGTTGAACAGTTGTATATATTCAGTGCTTGACCCTCCTCCTCCTCCTTTCGCAGAGAGGCTGCCGAGACTCCTCTCCCTCTCTCTCCTCCTCCAGTATCCACCACAGTTCTGCCGGATAGAGGAGACACACTGCTTGTTGAAAGACATGTAGGGGTATGTAACACACACACACACACTGTGAGATTGGATACATTTGTATTACACCATTACAAAAGCCCTAGGGATAAGCAATTGCTAAAAACCATCCCTCACGGTGACTCCATTACCAAAGGAACCTTAAGGTTTCTGTATATACGAGGGTTCCTGGTCAAAAGGATGTGAAGTCGTACCATTTGGAGTTGGTTTGGCTCTCAGGCTTTCTCGGGGTCTGTTCGGCGAGCGTTAGGGTCGGGAATCCGAGGGGGTCAGGCTGGTCGCGGTCCTCATCCTCGTCCGACAGGTAATGTTTAGTTTGGCACCCAGACAAACAACCATCTCACAGAGAGAGGATTAAAGCTCTGGTTTAATATTGAGAGCAAGAAACATCCACAAACGGGGTTCAGGAAACGCGTCACACAAGCACTGCAAACTAAGTAGTCCATTTACATTTAAACTGGTTAACTGCGGTTCTGCCAACTGCCCTAAAACCCCAAACCAAAAAGCCCACAGCAAAGTAACACATTATCTAAATTAAATCTAATTTAGAATGTGTGTGCTGCGGCTTGGAAAATCAGCCTAACACTATCAAATATGTGAACAACCTGGAGAATATAAGCCTACCTAACGGTGTGGCTCGCCTTTTCCTCGAACCCTTCACCGGCTCACGGTTCAGCAGTATCCCGTCCTGCCCGGGTTCTGGCCGGGAGTCGCTTCCAGGTGGGTCGAACATCCCACGGGGACAAGGTCGCTTGTGCGCCGGTCTTACGTAGAACTCCGGGGGAGACTCGACGGGCTCCCACTCAAGACTTCTCGTGGAAATAGGCTGATCTTCGACCGTGTCGTAATCCCACCTCTCCGCGAAAGCCCGCTGCGCAGTGTGCATAGTCGCCCTGCAGTCCTTTTCGAAGCCCTCCCGCTCCGAGCGACCGAACAGGTTACGGCAGACGGAGGGCTTCGCTGGCTCGGCTGGACGCGCGTCCCCGACCCCCCTCTCCAAGGTCGGACTGGCATTCGACAGGCGAACATCGGACATTATGTTGCACAAATGCAACAAAAACAGAAAAAAAACAGTCCTTCAGTATTCGTTACGCAGGATCCCAAAAAAAAAATTATATCTTCAAATGCAATCCGAATTGAGGATCATTATGTGGGAGTCCTGTCCGCGCTGAGAAGAAAGCGCGTCTCCGTCCGCTTTTAGAAACGCCGCCGCTGTCAGGTAGTAAAGAGGGCAGAAAAACAACACGTTAGGTTATCCGAGCCAACATGGCGATTGAAACACAAACACAACTACAAGTGGAGAGGAGGGCGTCGGAACTATTTAAACAGAGAAGCAATATCACTGGTGTTCAGACATGTTCCCGCCCCTTGTTCAGCCTCCTCCCAGCCCTCTGCCAGCGTAACCTGCTATGAATAGTTTGAACTGCATGAGACTCGGCATCTAATGACTGCCATGCAACTAGTTTGATTGTTTAAATCACGATTGAAAATATCCCAATTCGAAGATCAACAAGGTTGATAGGTACAAAAAACTGTGCATAGTAGGAATATTCAGGTTCATACCATCAATGAATGATCCAAAGAAAAACTGAAATAGCCCAAAGCTAGATGGTTCTTGGTTCTTTATCTTCCAAACTTCAAATTCGATAATGCATTTACATTATCTGGGCCTTTCCAAGTGACATTGTGTGGGCCTTTCCAAGTGAATAAATGTAATTGAATAACTCACTGAAATGTCTTCACTTTTTTGGGCCAACATTGAGTGGCAGCGAGAGACAGAGCAACAGTATAAATGTATATATTCTATATTATCACCAAAAGATATTTCAGACGTTTTTTTTTAATTCAGCTTCAACAAACAGGAATCTGGTTCTCTCATCTCCACGCTCACGGTATAGGTATACAGTATAGCCAGATGTACCTCCAACTAAACACTATCTCACACCAATAAGCATGCATTGTTTAACTTTACACCCAGGCACAGCAGCATGTTGGCTTCTGCATTCCTGAAATCTCAATTCATTGACATTTTCTCCCTTCAATTTTAATTAATAATCTTGTTTTACACAACAAATGAAACAACTAATAAATCGTATTTTTTTACAACGAAGACCTCCTCATCTCATGATTACTGCCAATATGAACAGCCTCATTGAATCCAGCCTTACACTAGAGCAGTACTAACAGCCAAACAGCGTCTGTATGTCCGTAGGGGTTGTTTGTATGTCAGGGGGGGTCGTCAGGGGACCGCTGGCCTAGAAGGGTCCCCAGGTGACCGCTGGCCAGGAAGGGTTGTCAGGGGACCGCTGGCAAGGAGGTCGGGTTCTTCTTGCCTAGTTCTTTCTGGATTGGACCGGGAAACTGGTGGAGGTTTTTGTTGACACAACGCATACAGAAACGCGCGGTGTAGAAGAGACTGCAGTTCTGGACGACATAAGAATAGTTTTAGTTAAAAAAATAACCATTGCAATTTCAGCCTCCATTACATTCCCAGAACCAGATCGTTTAAAAGGAGACATATTATGGTGTTTTCCCCATCAAGTAAACATAGTATACGAGTTCCACAAAAAAAAACATGTTTTTGAAGCGGTTTGCTGGAAATAGTTTCTAGGAAAGAAAATCTTGCCTACCGCTATTCCCCTGTTTCAGTCCCTTCAGAATGCACTGTTTCTGGTGTCTGTAGCTTTAATGCAAATGAGCTGCTGCCCATTGACCAATGAGCTGTCAGACTGAACCACAGCATGGAGGAGAAGTGATTGTTACCGTTTGAGGACTCCCAGAGCTCTATATAATAATAATATTATATAGGTATTTATATAATATATCACGGCCATAAGCTATGTGCGCCTCGGATGATAGTATGAATCATAAAGACTGCCGTCTGTCTGACGTCTAGTACTTCCACAACAAGTAAAGACTCGTAGTGGGGGTTATCTCGGTCATGATTGAGAAGAATTGGGGGAAAATGAACTTTGGCCTTGACACTCTGAAGTCCATATTGAACCGCGACATGGAGGAGAAAGGGATCGTACTCCCGGAGCTGAGCTGCCGGACTGCCGCCGAGCTGCCGCCCGCCGGAGCTGCCGCCCGCCGGAGCTGCCGCCCGCCGGAGCTGCCGCCCGCCGGAGCTGCCGCCCGCCGGAGCTGCCGCCCGCCGGAGCTGCCGCCCGCCGGAGCTGCCGCCCGCCGGAGCTGCCGCCCGCCGGAGCTGCCGCCCGCCGGAGCTGCCGCCCGCCGGAGCTGCCGCCCGCCGGAGCTGCCGCCCGCCGGAGCTGCCGCCGAGTTTCCCCTGCCGGAGCTGCTGGACTGCCGCCGAAGCTCTGGCGGCAGTCCGGCGGGGGAGCTTCGGTGGCAGTCCGGCAGCTCCTGCGGAGAAAGGGATTGTACTCCCGGAGCTGAGCTGCCGGACTGCCCCCAGAGCTTCGGCTGTGAGCTGCCGGACTGCCCCCAGAGCTTCGGCTGCAGTGCGGCAGCTCCGCCGGACTCCCTGCCAGGCAGTCACATGGTAAACTGACAAATTAAGCAATCTATTTTTGTATTGAATATCCCTGCTTCTGAAATGCTTGAACATCTCCGCTCAGCGCACATCCACTGGTCCACAAAATCTTAGCTACGATCTGATTGGAGGGGGGTGGGGAAGTTGGAGGTAATATTCAAATTTGCCCCCTGCCTACCTAGGAGGGGGCGCTGAGACTGACTCGCTCGTTTGGTAACTGTAGGCGGGGTACAGAATCAGAAATGCATATCTCACTCAAAAATTCATTGTACAGACATTTTTCAAAGTTTGTATGCGTGTGGGAGCACCAGAGACCCAAAACAATACCCCAAATCCCAGGAAAAGTGTTGTTTTCATAATATGTCCCCTTTAAACTATTTCAAGGAAATCCCGAATCCCCAATTTGAAGATGATCTTTAACGAGACGCTTCTTACCGAACCGACGCAAGCAGAGCTGCCGCAGAGGCTGCAATTAGAACCCAGAACCAGAAACCTCTCCTTGTCCGGACTGAAAGGGTCCTTGGTCACAAAACACTCCTCTAACAGCCTATTGCGCATAGGAAAGATTTATTACAACTTGTAAACGCTTTGAATGGAGTAGTAAAGTATCGATCCAATATCCTATAATTAACAGATCTGGAGTTAACTTCCTACTGAGTAAGACGGTTTTAACTTACACAATGGCTCTGGTATTGGGCGGTTTCTGGCCAAAGTATGTGAAAGGGGTAGACAAACCACATAATTCACACGTGAATGTGTTTTGCAGCAGACCACGGCTCATCTGTTCCATCTTTGAACCGGAGATTGAGGCAAGTCCAACAGCCGCATCTGGGACGGCTTGTAGGTCTGTTGTGCTTCCGGTTTGCTCGTATTTTATTGCCTGTTTAAAAAGCGCTTCACGATGCCCTATCGCCCCCCATTGGACTGGAGCAATATATTACATAAAGAAACTCAAATAGTTTGGTCCTGCACTACCGTAGGTTGCCGCTGTCCTAGAACCCTATTTTTTTGGTTTTCTAATTCTGTTCTGGACTCGAAAGACTTAAAAACGAAATAAATAAATAAACGAGACGTCTGGCGTATATAGACGTAAACCATACGTGAATATTCTGCATTAACCACCAAGATAAAATATAGTTCTATGCAATCATGACAGGGTACTACAATACGACGAGTATGGTTGCATATTGAATAAATGATAGTAATCATTACTTAATGTCATTGGTCGAGGTCAGACTTTTTTAATATATATATATTTCTTTTTTTGAAATTTGACGTGAGTATATTGTGGAATCTCCTCTTAATAGCCATATTTGACAGCTGAGCCTGCTGTTTAAACATGTTGCAATGCTGTTTGCATTTCCGCTGCCTTTGGCTTTATTTTTATGAATGTAAGACCAAATAGTCCCAGAGTCACCTGGTAAATTTATGCCAAGTTTGAAGCTTTTACCAACTCCGAATCAGTTTGAGTGTTGGTGTTTGGTCAAGTTGTGGTCTTTGCATCATATCCAAATGGTCTGACCATATGGGTTGCGATTGGAAAGTTGTTCACCATGACGAATGGTGCATGTCTAAGTTTCATGCATATTGCACTTTACAAACGTTGCAAGGAGAAGTCCATTTCATTGGCTAAAGCCAGGAATTCATATTGCCAGGGCAGCATTGCCCCCCAATACTACCTTACCATTTGGTTAATAAAATGGTAATCTATCAGTTGAAGCTGATGATGGACTTCTCCTTGCAACGTTTGTTTTATTGTTTGTTGTATGGTCTTGTACCGTTTTTACACAAATATATGACCGCAATTGTTAAACGTTCTGATGACTTTATTCTACCCGGTTGACACAGAAAATCATTGACGTGGTCCGGAAATTCCCACCACAAATCCTTATACACAATAAATCGAGGTTAGCCTACCTGGACAACTCACAAGATCATCTTTCACTTCCTCGAATGAAGTTAGGGCTTATAGGACTTATAACTTTGTTTCGTGACGCATCCTCCCCCACACCAATTGTGAACAATCATATCTAACGAAAAATAAGCAAACAACTTTACTTCTATCCGTACTTCTATCAGTCTATCCGTAGCCACTTGCCACACTCGAGGGATTGCATTCCTCTTCAATGAAACTCTTTTTAGGTTCTTTGAGTCAGCAGCTCTTTTGGGAATGATGAAATCGTCCTTATCAAAATGAGCGCTGCAGATACGGTGATCCTTCTGCATTAGCGTCTTGATTGGCGTCTCAATGTCCATATTCAGAACAATAAGCCACTGGTCTACCAGAGATTGGTCATTGTACCGCAATGGCAGTCTATGGAAAGTTTCTGGAGTGTAACTTTTCATTTTCACTTTTCAACACGAACCATCTCTCTCTTGACTTCAAGCTGCAGATGGGTCGTCTTCTCTGGTGCTTGAGCTGTCCTTCACTCTATGCGTCAATCACGTGTGCAGTGCGTCTTCCGTCAACAACGTGCCATGCTTGAATTGTAGCAAACAATTATTTTGTAACTGCATATACATATGCAATTCCTTTCATTTACGTGTCAACACTTGCTATATATTATTTATAAATATAAATTACATAAATTCCAAATTCTATCCTCTACTATCCTCCTTGAACTGAACTCCGGCGCATTCGGCAATCGACTTGTGTGGACTTCCTGTAAACACGGACCTACCGGTAATGCTTGTTTCACTATCTTTTTTTAAATTCGGGGTTTGCAAACTAAGTTGCTTGTGCTTCGTCTTATGTGTAGGGACCCTAGTCATGCCACTGCAGTGGTTTGGTGCTATTTTTAACAATATTAGTGGTTAAAAAATGCCAATTTAGGAGCGAAACTCAATGCCCCAAGCCAACAACATGGATGCCAAACATTGCACCCGGCAAACTATAATACTCGATTTTCAATTAAAAAGGTATCTGGAAGGCTTATTTGATGGGTTTTCAAAATAAAGATTCTGGGTTCAATTTGCGCCAGAATTACACTTTAAGTGTAATATCTAGCATTCTAGTGTGTGTAGTGTCATTTGTGAAGTAGTGTGTGGCGTTGTCTTGTCCTTTGTGTATTCTGAAACTTTTTGCCGCCTGTCTTGGCCAGGAGTTATTGTAACTCAATGGGATCTTTTCCTGGGTAAATAAAGAAAAAAAATACCACTGCACAACATTGATGTGTAAACTGCCATGGGCAGATCACACCATTTTTTGAGAGATATAAGTATTCCGTGTGTGGAGGTATAGTGAGCTTGGTCGGTATGGTAATATGGCATTGGTATGCCTTAAAAAAACGGTTTACCGGAAGTTAACATATTAGAACAATCACCAACAATGTTTCTAAAGCTTACTGTGTCAAAACCCATGGTCAAAACGAATGTTTGCGAAATTACGTGTGTGCCACTTTAAGGCCTAGACTGCCTTGGAGAGAGGCCGTGGTTCAGAAAGGTAACTTTAACCAAATGCATTACACTTTTATTTTGAATCTACTACTAAGAATGTCCTCTTAGTAGCAATATTTGACAGCTGAGCCTACGTGTTTCTGACGCAATGTTAGAGCTGTTTAAACATCGGAGATATTCATATATTTCACTTTAAAATATATCTCTGCCGTCTTTGGCCTTATTGCTATGGATTTCCCAGCATATAGTCCCACAGTCACCTGGTACATGTATGCCAGGTTTGCAGCTTTTACAATTTCCGGCACCAAATCTGTTGTGAGTGTGGGTGTTTTGTCAAGATGTGGCCATGCATTCAGTCTTAATGATCTGACCATTTGGGTCAGACTCTGAATGTTGTTCATCATGATGAATGGTGCATGTATAACCAGCTTCATGCATATTTCACCTTTCTAGCGGTAATTGCAGCCTGTTGAAAGGCAGGCTTCCAGGCTTTGTTATAGCGCCACCTATGTGTTATAATAATATGTGTCTGAGAGAGAGAGAGAGAGAGAGAGAGAGAGAGAGAGAGAGAGAGAGAGAGAGAGAGAGAGAGAGAGAGAGAGAGAGAGAATATTGCATTGATTGCATTTGACACGGATGTAAATACCTCCTAATAAATGACCATTGACTATGATGTGCTCTCTGAATTCAACTTGTTAGCGTGGAAACCCCACAACCACAAGCCTGCTACAATGTTACTACTATAATAGCAGGCCTGTCGCACCAGTTACTCGCACACACACACACACACACACACACACACACACACACACACACACACACACACACACACACACACACACACACACAGAGTGGATAAATGTATGAATGCATGTAGCTGTATTTGTCCAGGAGGAGGCGCTGTTGCGCCAAATAGGGCATGGAGTCACGTGTGACTGACATCTTTTAGAAGTGAGATGTTCCCTTTCTCTTCCCTTGGTACCTGACTCTCACGGAGAGTAGCATGTTGTGCACAGTTTTTCCAATAAACGTCTGAACATTCGTTTCATTCCTTAGAATTATTATTCCGTTGTGAAAGGTAGGCAGAAGAAATACGCCTACCTGCCAACAGGTTATGGGCCCAGCAACCGAGAGTGATTCTAAAGTTTGACCGTCACGTGCGTCGAAAGAGCTAGTTTAGCATCGGGAGTACCGGGAAGCTAAAGCTAGGCTGAAAAGGAGCAAAACTGAGCAACAAACACATAAAAGCCATGGCGAACAGAAGCAAGAGTAAATGGCCAACGTTTGATAGAAGAGCAGAAGAGTATGAGCTCTGGGAAGAAAGGATGATGTGCTGAGTGGGGGCTGAAGCAGACAATCCTCAAAGAGCCCGCTGGACCACTTACAGGGGAAGAAAAGGCTAAAGATGACAAGCTGAATGCGGACGTCTATTGCGCATTGGAGCTGCTACTTGACAATACGGGCTTGGGACTGATATTCAGAGACACGAAGAACAAGGGGCGAGAGAGTCTCAAAGTGTTAAGAGAACACTACATCGGAAAAGGCAGGCCCCAGATTTTCTCCCTGTACATAACAATGACTGCGCTGTAGAAAGCTGACAACGAGACTGTAGCAGAACACGTTATCCGAGCCGAGCAGATCATTACGGCACTCAGTGAAGTCTGCAACCGCCCACGGTGCCAAAGTGTTCTTCGACGAAGGTAAAGATGTCATAGTGGCGCCGGATGGCAAAAGGTTTGATATTTATGTATGTAAGGGGGTGTACTACTTGCAAACCGATGTAGCCGTGATGTAGATGTTTGTCATGTCAGCTATGATAAGGTAAAGACACCACTTGAGCTGGTGAACCCAGATCCAACGGATCCAGTAAAAAATGAGTCCATAGTCTTTCACAGTCTTTCACAGATGTGTGTACGGGGCAGTGTTTGTTTAGTTCCTGAAAGCAAAAAGTGATGCAGTTCAGGCCACTGAGAAGTATCTGGCAGATGCAGCGCCTAGTGGCACTGTGAAGCATTAGATCAGATAACAGGACCGAGTTCACTAACAGAGAGTTTAGAATTATTATTCCGCTGTGAAAGGTAGGCAGAAGAAATAAGCCTACCTGCCAACACACAGGTAAGACGTTTAACAGCTCCACCATCGGCACACACGCAGGTAAGAACACACACGCAAGCATACACAAACATACACGGAGACCCACACACATACAAGCACGCACACACACCGCACTTCAACACAAAGGCAGTGACACATACACGTAAGCGCACACACACAGAAGCGCACACACACACACACACGCACAGGTAAGACGTTTAACAGCTCCGCCATCGGCACAAGCACGCACAAATGTACACGGAAACGCACACACATGCGCACACACAGACAAGCACGGGCACACACCGCACGTCAACACAAAGGCAGCGACACATACACGGAAGCGCACTGTGGTGGCCCAGCCGCTGAGCAGTGCCCCACATGGCCACGTGGTGGCCACAAAGGCAGGCAAAGGCAGCCAAGGGGTGTGGTGCTGGATGGGAGGTACTTCCCTAAAAGCTGTGTCATAGAGACCCCGCCCCACTCAGGTGTCTCAGCTTACCATTCACAGATGTGCTGAGTTAGCCCTGCAATCAGGGGGCATTTTAACTCCACCAGAACAGGCTGAAGACAGACTGGCTGGAGGGGCGTTTGGAGACCAGAGACACGTTAGGCCAGTCTCATGGTAAGAGGCCTGTGGCCAACCCTCTTGATCAATCCAAACCGCATTAATGAAGTTACGTCCAAGTGGACCGAAGTTACGTCACAGTGGACTGTGAATTGTGTCGTGCTGAGAAGGCCTGCAGCTGAAGATGAACCCCAAAGACTCCAAGAGGAAACCCAAGCCGAGCTAGGGCGAAGAGGTCCGTGGCAGGGACCACAGACCCCACTAACCTTGGCCTATCTCTCGCTCTCTCTCTCTCTCTCTCTGGCCCCACCCCAGGAAGAGCCAGAAAGGGCACCCTGACGACAGCCGCCAACCCGGTGAAGATTTGAGTTGCCTTTTGCCCCCTCCCTTTACCCCCTGCACCTTTTTTATAAATGACATAAGTTGATTTCAACGCAAACCCCGCTTCTGCCTGTTTCTATTCTAATTGGTGAACCCACTGTTGTACCTCATAGACCAGGCGCCCACAGCACGCACGCACGCACGCACGCACGCACAGGTAAAGACGTTTAACGGCTCCGCCATCGGCACCCAGGTAAGACGTTATGTTTTTAAACATGTCGACAAACTGCCAGGTAACACGTTCTGTCTAAAACTTTTCTGACTGTAGAAATTGCGATAAAATAAGGGAAGAGACAATTTCTCACCTCGACAAGCAACTGCATGTCATATAAAAACCATTAAATTCAAACATCGCACCGACCGGCAAATCGACACAAGTCACGTGATTCTTAAAGAGACCGTGTCCCTATAACACAGAACGAAAACATGTCAATAACCCAGTATGGTGAATTATGTCTATAGAGTCCACCACAAGACTACACTTTGTTGCTCAAATGTAATATTACTCTCTCCTCCTTGAGCCTCCCGAAATGTCCACTCCCCCCTGTGGACTGTTTTAGTTGTTAATGAGTAGTCTCATTCTAGGTCCCTATCATGGTTTATTCTTGTAAGGGGCGTTGCTAGGGGCGCTTTTGACCTTGGGATCCAAACTTGAGAACATGGTCCCCAAACTACATGTGTTAACAAACGCCTAAAAGAACACATTTCTATCTCCATCCCAAGCAGAAATGGGGAACCTGAAACTTCCTACCATTTTACTCCCATTGACTTTCTTACCGTAGTGCATATCTCAAATTTGAGTTGGTCATCAATTTCAATGCCTAGGTATTTGTAGCTACTAACCCTCTCAATGGTTTGTCATTTGCAATGCTGGTAGGGATCTCACTTTTATGACGTCGAAAATTGATCACCATTTATTTTGTTTTCTTTGCATTGACAGCCTCTTCCTCAAAGCTGGTTAGGGCTGAGCTATCTGGTTTCAAATGCCCCACAATGGCAGTATCATCCGTATATTTGAAGAAAGTGTGTGTGGATGTGCTATATCGGCACTCATTAGTATAGTGTGTAGAGTAGAGGGGACAAAACGGACCCCTGAGGGGCTCCTGTATTAATGGGCCTGGAGGTGACTGAATTAAACCTAACCTGTTATGTCCTGTTTGTTAAATTGTTTATGAGCTTTTGGTTAACCCCTAGCCCTGCCAGTTTATCCACCAACAGGTTGGGCTGTGTGGTGTAAAATGCATTGCTGAAATCAATGAAGGCAATCTTAACAAAGGTAACAAAGGCCATTCTTAACATAGGCCATTCTAGAAGTTCCAATATACTGTTGGTCATTGTTAGCAGTGCATCATCCACCCCTCTTCTTGGTTGGCAAGCAAACTGGTGTGGGTGAAGACATGATGAAACTACAGTTAGCAGGTGGTTTAACAATATATTTTCAAGACACTTCATAGGAACTGAAGTTAATGTAACTGGTCTCATGTCATTCATTTCTTTAGGCCTATTGTGTTTAGGTACTGGTATAATTAGGGATAGATTCCATTGTTCTGGTATCAGTCCCGTGTCCACTGAATGCAGCCTCAAAAATGTGGTGCCTGTGAGTTAGTGCATGCCTTCAAGACCTTGCAGCTGCTCCCATTCAGATTTCCTGTTATGGAGCTGAGAAAATTGTTTCCCAACATCATCAATGGAGATAGTAATGTCCCTGTCACTTAAATCTTTTATTCTATCCATTGCTCTTGTCTGCTGTTCAGAATAATCAACCTAATCAAATTGGCAATAAAATGTGTTTAAATCCATAGTAATCTGCCACATTTATAGTATGCATTTTAGGTTTATACCCAGTCATGATTTGTCAATCATGACAAAAAAATGAATGCACTTTGTATTTGACTTTGACTGACTTTTGATTGACCTCCTTGTCTCTGTTTTTTTATTCAACAGTTCTTTCAGTTCTGGGGTAACCCATGGCTTATTGTATGGATAGAGTTTGATTGTATTGTCTTTTTTGGAATAAATAAATCCCCACAGAACTGTATGTATCCTGTTACCGCAGACGCAGCATCATTAATATCTTGCGAGGTGTCCATGATTACATCCCAGTCGGTGCTGTTCAGGCATCCATGCAGAGCTGCATTTAATTTCCCTTGTCTGGACCTTTTTTCCCGGCCTATCAGGGGCTGGGTTGCTGGTATGAGCCGGATCATACCAGCATACCATACTGACTTTCCTAACCCTGGCAGGGCTTTGGCATAGTATGCTTTTTCTATGTTACAATAGCACAAATCAAGGCAAGCCTCGTCCCAAGTGGGACATGACACATACTGATGGTGGGTTGGTAACAGTTCAGTTAGACTGCAGAGGTTGAAGTCTCCCAGGATAAATTTTGCTGCATCAGGGGATTTTGTGGGGGGTCTGTGCCACCAGATCATGTATGATTTTGCCCGACTCCTCTGTGTCAGCAGAGGGTGTAATGTAGACAATAAAAATACAGACCTGGTTTATCTCACGGGGAAGGTAGTATGGTCTAAGGTTCACTTGTAAAAGTTCAATGTTCTTGGCACAGTCTATTTCTGACGGTCACCTGTGGTGGGTTGCAGTACTTGTTATTTATAAACATGCATTGCTTTTACCGGAGCTCTTTGCGGTCCGCCCGAACCACAGAGAACCCCTCCAAGTCAATGGCAGATTCGGGGTCTGTTTCGTTGAGCCAGGTTTCCGCCAGACAAGACTGATAATTCAACAGATCTTGCACATCCGTATACTCTGCACATTGCCAAGCATGATGGATGCTAGTGGCTGTCGAAAGGGCTTTCTCCTAAGACGCATCTGCACACCACCTCTCCTGCTGTGTTTCCTTGTTTTAGTAGTGCCCTGTTCTCGGCAGACAGCGAATGATGATAAAAGTTCCTTTGGTATGCGTAGTGAAGTTAGTTTGAGATTGAGCAATGCCGCTTGCGTGTATATAATCTGGGGTTGTGGTAGCCAAGCTGAGATCCCATTTTCCGACTATATATCGACCAGACAGGTGATAAAAAGTAAAGCAGCTAAGCCTGTCCTCATTGTATAGACATTGTTTCTAGCGCTGCTACTGGACTTTAAAAACTTTAAACGGCAAACAAACAAAGCAAGACAAGACAAACGCACTTGACCATGTCGCCGCAACGAGCATGCGCCACACAAATACACACTCTCCGTATGACCAACAGTATGACCGACAGTATGACCATATGACTGACAGTATGACCGTAGCCTATGACCGACAGTATGACCGACAAGGTACAAGTACAAGGTATCTTTATTATCCCCGAGGGGAAATTTGATGCACAGCCAGCAGTGAAAAAGAAACACCAAACACATAACGGATAAGACAACAAATAACACAAAACGGATCACACTCGTTACATGTGCTCATTGACCAGACTGATGGTAGGAGGCATAGATATTTTTTAACCGGTTTGTAAGGCAAAGTGGCAGCTTGTATCTGCACCCTGATGGCAGCAAGAGAAATTCAAAGTACAGGGGTTGGGTTGTCAGCCATGATCGAGCGGGTCTTCCTCAATGACCTGACCTTGTATAGGTCATTGGGGTTGCTCATTTAAGTGCACTTTGACGATCGCATGCAGCCGATTATACTGTTTCACAGAAAGTCCAGTGACCGACAATATAACCGACAGTATGACCTTATGACCGACAGTAGGAGTATGTTTTGAGAAATAGAAGTCTTCCTTAGATGGAGGTATGGTGAGCTTGGTCAGTATGGTAGTATGGCATTGGTATGCCTTAAAAAATGGTTTACAGGAAGTAACGTATCAAAAGAATCACCAACAATGTTTCTAAATCATACTGTGTCAAAATCCACTTTCAAACAGATGTTTGCGAAATCACGCATGTACCCCTTTAAGGCCCGGCCTGCATAGGAGAGATGGCGCGGTTCTAACAAATGCATCCAATTTATTTTTTCTGATATTGTTTTGAAATTTGGCATGGGTATACTATGGAATTTACCCTTTGTAGACGTATTCGGCATGTTTTGACACATTGTTAGGTGTTTAAACATCGGAGATATGCATGTATATCAATTTAAAATGTATATCTCTGCCGTTTTAACCATATTGCTATGAATTTTACTTCATATAGTCCCACAGTCACCTAGCACATGTGTGCAGAGTTTGCAGCTTTTACCACTTTCGGCACCAACGCGGTTAGTGTGTGGGTGTTTCTTTAAGCTGTAGCCATTGCGTTAAGCCTAATGATTTGACCATATGGGTGCATGTATAGTCATATATATTGCACTTTCCTAGTGGAAATGGCAGCCTGTTGAGTATGTTGCACTTCAAAGGCTTGTTATAGTGCCCCCTACGGTTCATTCTGGCCCATCCTTGTTAAGGCCGATTCATACCTCTGGATCCGGACGAAACTCTTCCGTCCGTACCAAATGTTGTCTCCAGGAATACCCTTCATACCTCCGTCCGGTTTCAGCGTTGTTATGGATGTTACGGTGGCGGCCTGTGACACCCCTCACCAAACCGCAGATTCTCTCTTCAAAATCTTGCGCCATTTTTAAATGACCAGTTACAACTCATTGCCAAAGCAGGTGAACAATAAAATAAAAAGGGCAGGTATATGGTATAATATAAGTATAAAACATTAAATACAATAATATATATATACATATCAGATATTATACTGCTCTCTCTATTTCTGCGAATGGTTGGACTTCTGACTCTATACTGCCGCCTCGATTTCCGTTGGTATTACTCCGTTTCTCCCGGAGCACTCCGGATTCGTAAGCTTGTTTACAAAATGTTAATCCTTTACATCGGCTAGATTTATTTAAACTCTTTAATTACCAAGACAAGAGAGCAGCACTCAAATCCGCATATCGCCCGCTATAGGTCGATGCCAAGTACGCAGCCAAATTTTCAGATCATATGCGGTACACATTAGACCAGGGATGGGCAACTTTCATGATAAAGAGGGCCACATTTTTCATCATAACCATCGGAGGGCCACATGACTGCACACTTCAACTAAACGTGAGCTGAGAGAAGCTACACAATTTTGAATTTGGTAGATATGATTTCCTGTATTCTGGTGCATTTTGGGGTTGGCCACTACCTAAAAAAATCATCCAGAATCATAACCTATGTACGGTATGTTAATTGAACCAACATACATTCATTTCATGTTTTCCATGCTCAAACAGCCACATGAATGGTCAGTATTTTTATCAGTGCAAAGGGCTCACATACATCATCATTCAATGAAGTCAAAAAACTGAAAAACAGTGGCCCAACATTAAGTGCAACAACTCAATGAACTCAAACCCAACAAGCAGTTGTAGTAGTTGTAGTGGCGACTTAAGTGGATATCTTTAATGACCGATATCGCTTCTAAGCAAACTAGACACATGGGTTTGCCTTCGAATTCTATGAATTCTTCTCATCTTTCTTGACCGGGTTTTCTGTAACTCGATTTATTATTATTTTTTTTATTATTATTATTTTTATTATGTGCGGGCCTGACTGAGTGAGGATGCGGGCTGCACTGAGTGAGGATGCGGCCCGCGGGCCGCCAGTTGCCCATCCCTGCATTAGACAAAACTCAACAAGATCCACAAATGTGTACGGACAAGTTTGTGTGTAAAATGCTATACTGAAAGATAGTGTGGATAGAAATATACAAAACACAAGACAAAAAAAGTATTGTATTTGTGCATTGTGTCATATCCGTGTGGATGTTCTTTTACAAAGCTCAAGTACAAAATCTTTGTGGATCGTAGTACACTTAGGGCCCTATTTTAATGGTCTGAAACGCAAGTTGGAAGCGCAAAGCGCAAGTAGCTTTGTGGGCGGTTCTACGGCACTATCGCTATTATACAGGCGGATAAATGACACTTGCGGCGCAAGGGTCAAAAGGGTTGGTATGAAGCAGCCTAATTACCCGTAGGTGTGGTTTGGGCGTAACGTGCAATGAACCAATCAGAGCGTTTTCTCGCATCCCCTTTAAGAGCGATCGGCGCTTGTTCCATGGCGGATTGCTATTATAATGGTGGATTTGCCAGGCGCACGCCAAGAAAGGTTCAGAGGAGTGAGAAAATAGTTTATTTTTCGGCTAAATCTCCTTCAAATCTTTGCAACTTTTCATTTTTCGTTTTGTATTTTTTTTTTTCATTTACGCCTATGAACATTTGGACAAGTCGAATAAAAAATGTCTCAAGGACATTCCGATGTTTTGGGCTCACTTTCTCTGAATCACAAGGTTATGAATGCATGGTAATAATTGTACAATGTAGCTAAACAATAGAGCGGAGATGTCATTAGTTTGCGCCCCTCACTATATACGATGCAGCTCCTCTGACAGATGAGCTCTCCTCTCCCGCGTGCTGCTGCTGGGACATTTGGACGTAATGGCATCGGCACTTGCAGTTCAGCATCACGTCTCCTTAAGTCCTCTAATCTATCCTCATTAATGTCATCGACACATCCATGATTCATGGCAATGTTGTGTAAAACACAACATGCCACAAAGAATGCTGCGACTTTTTGAGGACCATACTGTAAAGTACCACCTGACCTATCCAAACACCTGAAGCGCATTTTCAGTATTCCGAATGCCTACGTTCAATTACACTGCGTGTTTGTGTGTGTTTCCTGTTGAATACAATTTCGCGCACTGTTGCTGGCATAAGAAATGGGGTCATGAGCCATGTCTTCAACGGATAGCCGTTGTCCCCTAACAGCCACCCATCCAAGGGAGGATTCCCCTCGAATATGGCAGGAATGGTCGAGTTTGCCAATATGAAAGAGTCATGGCTTGAGCCAGGGTAATTAGCAAAGAAATGATTTATTCTACAATTAGCATCGGCAATGACTTGGATATTAATCGAATGAGTTACCTACCGGTTTATGTATATGAGTGCGTTTACTGATGGGGCACGTAGCTGCACATGGGTGCAGTCTATAGCACCAATAAGGACGCCAGGGAACCCATACTTGGTCCAAAACTCCTGCTTTGTTCTTTCCTGGCTGTCGGGTGTAACAGGGAATTTTATGTATTCCCCAGCATGTCGGACTAGACCTGACGTAACTGCATGTATAGCCGAACTTATTGCCGATTGTGAAATGCGTCCAATAGAAGGGGATGCTGGAACGACCCAGATGCATAGAAATGCAGTGCCGCTGTAACTTTCACTGCAATGGGGAGGGCATAGGGAGCCCCCAGAGTCCCCAGCTCATCTGCCAGGAGATGGCAGATATCTGTGACAGCCTGACGGGTCAGGCGTAGCTTACGCCTGCATTCCTCCTCACTCAGGGAGAGATAGGTGTGTCTGGGCCGGTAGACCCTCTCCCCCCGGCGTCTGATCCTCGGCCCCAAGACGTATTCCCTTCCACTGTGCAATAGAAAAATTATGAGCAACCTCAACTTAACTGGTAAGTTGCAGAGTAAGGTTTTAAGAATTAATTTCGCAGTCTTCAGAATTCTGGTTCCTGATTCTTGACGGACAACCCACTTTGACAGGTGTCCTTATATAGCCTACATATGTCTCTTGCCACTATTGGTCAACCAGGTTAATTTGATCCGTCATTACGCCTGCTACAATTCGCGTGAATAATTTGGGTAAATGTGTACGCTAGATTTATGCCTATTTATTTTATCTTTATGGACACCACAATGATTTTCCTTGTGTGGTAATATTTTATTTTCCTTGTGATTATGTATGGTTTGCAAAAATGGGAACTGCTGTCCGTGTAGATGAGAGAAGCAAAGTGTATGCGCGAGGTGCACAAGCAATCCGTATGCATCGCATGCGCATGTATGCATGCGCACTTAAAATAGCATGTGAACAACGCGCCACTGACTTTAAACCAGGTATTTCCTGGTCTGTGGCGCAGTTGTATTCAGAAACGGCAAAATATCGTTTGCGCCAGAACACGCCTCCTTGATAATACAAGGAATAGAAAACAAAGCTTAAACAATTACAATTTAACCGCATATGGACTTTTTCATTAAAGTATCCAACAAAACTGTTGCCCCTGCTTCCCCTGCTGCTTTCTTGATTAGTGTGCATTTCACCATTTAGATTTTCGCCTTCTGCCGCTAGCTTCCTGCACCAAAACCAGTGATCATCGCCTGATGGTCATCGGGCGTTGACGAGCGCGGGGTCTCTGTCGAGGGAAAATGTCGAGGTCTAAACAGAGGTCCCCATCGACCCACAGTCGGACATTCCGATCGAAGTGGCCACACCGCCCTATTCGGGGTCTCTTTTAGATAAAAGAGGGCCTCCACGACATATAAGATGATCAATCTGGTGGCTGTATCCCGACCGGAAGTGACTCAAAAGGCACCATCAAATGCTCCATTGAAACGCATTGAAGATTAATGTTCTTTCTATAAATGTATCTAAACGCCTCCCATTGCTGTTGGATTGAAAGGACACCACTTGATTAAGGGAAAAGGATCAGCCCCCCAGGTCACAGAGGGCCAACTTTCAGTGTGTCCCAGTTGGGTCCTGTGATAAGCGTGTCAAGTCTCCAATTTTGCCTTTTGCAACCACATTCTGAGCGATAAGGTCTCTCGGGTTACACTTCTGATGAGCTCTGACAACAAACTTTTTTTTCTATGAGGTTTCAAAGCCTGAATATGTCATTCCTGGAACCAAGGGGGATGTGTGTAAATATTTTTGCATCTCGAGAGGTCACGAAAAGGGTTGTGACCTGCAACATGAGAGTCAATGGGAGTATAATGGTAGGAAGTTTCAGGTGCCCCATTTCTGCTTGAGATGGAGATAGAAATGTGTTCTTTTAGGTGTTTGTTAACGCATGTACCGTATTGGTCTGAATATAAGACAGCCTTTTTTCCCCTCGAAATAGGTCTGAAAAAGTCGGGTCGTCTTATATTCGGGGTCTAGTATTCAGAGCGCAGTTTCTCTTCTTCGCCTCTCCCTTTAAATGTCAATACACATTCGCGGCCGCAGGTTGCGCCAGAAATTGGTTCCGGGAAGAAGTATTCCAGCGTCCTTAACAACCAGACCGTTACCGGTGTTTAAAGACAGGCTGACCATTTAGAGACAAGTAGCTCAAAAGTGGGTCAGGTCAATCAACAACAGCGGAGGAGCTATGATGCCAATTTTAAAATAATGGTCGTCAATAAGGCAGAGTCAAGTAACAACTGCCAAGCTGCCAAGAAGTTCGGGGTCACGGAGTGTAACGTAAGAAGATGGCGAGCACCTAAACAACGTCTCAAAGATGCCAACAGTCAGCGCAAATCCTACCGTGGTCCTCAAAGTGGCCGTTTCAGTGAGGTTGACCAGAGAGTTTTTGAATACGTCAGAGAAAACGCGCTTTGGAAGCGGAGCAGCTGGGGAGCGATGACAGTGAGAGCAAACACAGCGGGGCAGAGGACGTGTGTGAGCGATAGAGACATCGGAGAAGTTTGGCGAATTTTAGTTAAGTTTAGTTAAATATGTGGCCTGTATTTTCGCTGTTTTTTAAAAATGTTCACAATGTTGCTTGATTATTGCTTGATATTAATTTTGAATCATACTGTACATATTTTGCCTTGAAAGTGCCGTGGCCTTTACTGGCATTATTATTATTGTCATTAATATAACAAGTGTTTAATTCACTGTTTTTAATATTGTTATTTTAAAATGAAATTAAGTTCTTTGGTCTGCAAATCTTTTTTTCTAAATGTTTGTGTTGAAAACGGGGGGTCGTCTTATAATCAGGGTCGTCTTATATTCTGACCAATACGGTAGTTTGGGGACCATGTTCTCAAGTTTGGATCCAAAGGTCAAAAGCGCCCCTAGCCACGCCCCTTACAAGAGTAAACCATGATAGGGACCTAGAATGAATTTGGAGTAAGCTAGAGACCTGGGGTCTTATTTATATGATGATATGGTCAATCTAGTGACTCTCTAGCCCAACCAAGAATACTTAAAATGGGTATTTCAGAGGTCATCAGAAAGAAAAGAACACACCAAGAATAGGGGCGTAGAATGACTAGCCGCGCACACAGCGCACACTTTTGGCCATTTTCGGTAATTATTCTAGAATGCTCCGGTGGGAGTCCTGGAGCTCTATATCTAAATAATATAATATAATATATAGATATCTATTTTATATAATATACTGTATATTAGCATGGCGAAAAGCTGTGCCTCCGGATGATATTATGAATCTCAAACGACTGTCGGCTTCTCCGACGTCTCTGGTTCTTCCACTTCCACGTCAATCTGATTCTGAAGTACAGACTGAGCTGTGACATGGAGAAGGAGAAAGGGATTGTTGCCATTTGCAGACTCCCGGTACTTCCACAACGAGACTCGTAGTGGGGGTTATCTCGGCCATGGTTGAGAAGGATTTGGGGGAAAGGAACATTGGCTTTGAAGTACTGCAAAGCCAAAGTTCCTTTCCCCCAATGCCTTCTCAACCATGGCCAAGATAACCCCCACTACGAGTCTCGTTGTAGAAGAACCAGAGACGTCGGAGAACCAGACGAAGTCTAGTCTTTTCACCAAATGGGAGGCGTGTTATGCACACACACACACACACACACACACACACACACACACACACACACGGTGCTCGCACGCTGTCAACCTTGTACCACCCGGAGAAGGGCTCTTTGGATCAAACCATTCAAATCATTATACAACTGTTAGTTCTAACAACTGCTTTGGTACATTCATGCAAATTATTATGTACATTCTCTGCTCTTTCCTACATTATCAATTGCTTATGTCCTGTTGATCGAAATGTATTGTAATGGGTCTCTATTGAATAGTCTCACCCCCACGACATTAGTTAATTGCATAAGTCTTTACATGCAAAATGGTTGAACAAGTTGTCATAATATGTCAAGCATATTTCTATACATGTCACTTAGAAAATCTGTCCTGAATTGGTAAATTGCTACCAGGTGAATCTTCACTTTCTCTACTGAAGTGAAATGTGTGAGGTGTTAGATCAACAAACAATCAACCAGTTTACTGAAATAGCTCAAGGGTGCATCTCATGAACCATAAACTGGCAAGTCTATATATAGCTGGAGCACAACACAATTGTCTGACAATGGAAGGACAGGGAATTGGACGGGGTCGACAGAAAGAGAGAAGAAGAAGAGGAAGAGGAGTGAGGCTGCGTGAGAATGAGAATTTGTGGCCCAACAGACAGGAACGTCAGGAGGTGTAGGAAGAATGCACTGTAATTCCTACAGCAATGCATGTCAGTTTACCCTAAAGAGATTATGTTCACGTTTCTAGCAATGACATGGTCTGTCAACAAATTACAGTACAAAGTCAAATCATAATGTGAATCTTGTCCAGTCTCTTGCAATCAATCTCTGACATACACTAAGGTGTAACTTACAATTTACAATAATTGTCTTCAAAACTTTAGCCATAGTTTACATCAGAACATCCCTCCAGAGTATATTGACAACATGACTAAGAAATTTGACTGTTTTATCCATACACAATGACACAAGGACTTGTCATTCTGATGGCACAGATATTTACTTTTGTGAGATGAACCAAGGATTTTGAGCAAGAGACTGGCTTTTGCAGGTAATCCATGGTGTTTAGCTATTTGCACGAATTGTTTTGAGAAATGCATTTACTGTTATGCAAATGTTGAGGATGACTCAAGAAATGTACCAAAGCGACTGAGAAACTGTAATTTGATTGGACAAGAGGCATTCCATGAGTGCTGATATAGAGTATAACAGCACTGGAACTTTTAACTATTCATGCATCACTCCGCTTTACAGGTGCTTTACTAACCGTTAATATTATTAACGTATTTTATGTAATTTAGATTGCAACAAGCTTTGAACCGCAAAGATGAACATATTTCCAGAATTATATTAATTATATTCCACATTATAGTATATTCCACAATATTACGAATGGTCATCAGAAAAGGACGAAGGGAAGGAAATAAGCCTGGATACTTCAGCACAAACCTCCAGGTGTGCTTATATGACATCGGCCAACTTCGACATATTAGAGAAGAGCACAAAATGAAACCAACACTGTAAGGCAAACAACATGGGCTTTGAACTGCTTTCAGACTTGGCTAAATCTCAAAAATATAAACATCAACATTCAGTCCGTTAAGAAGACCGTCTATTATGGGTGCAACGGATCACAAAACTCACGGTTCGGATCATGTCATAGTTTTTGAGTCACGGGTCCGATCATTTTTGGATCAACAACAACAAAAAGATAATAAGAAAAGACTTTAATTAAAATCTTCAAATGTGTGAAAACAAAATAAAGTGAAAAATTGGGTAATAATCCTGCTTCCTTTAAAGTGCGTATTGGAAGTTAATGTTTTTAAAAATATTTATACATAACATTCTCTGAAAATTGCTCTTTGAAATTAAAATGCTGGATTTTATCAGTTTAAAAAAGTATATCGGCAAAAAATCCAGTTTTAAAGTGACTATTTTGAGCAAGGCTTCAAAAACCGTTGTTTTTTTATGTGATACGTCAAACGCGTCATATTACGTAGGAATTGGTAGACGCGGTCGCTGTTGCTGCCTCAGCTCTATGCGTAGTTGTGAGTAGTTACAGCGGTGAGGGGTCTTGTATTTCCCCCCCCCTGTGGTTTTTGGGTTTTTCTAATCGACGAGATGAGGTTTTGTATCTGTGGGGGTTGTTCCAACTCCGACCTCCTGTCCGACCATCTCCGATTTCACAGTTTCCCCGATCGGAGAAAGGATGGAGCAGGCTTTCGAGCCTGCAAACCCTCACGTTAGTTGTACTCACTCGTTCTCCAGTAGGGGCATACACACGACCTCTTTGACACCAGGGTTGTTGGCCTTTTCACTGGAGCAGCGCTGAAGGTCCCAGGTGGCCAGGCGCATCGCGGCCCGGCCGTCCTCCCGGCGGGAGGTCGAGGTCGTCGCTCCGGAGGCTGAACGAGGTTGGGCTCGGATGGGACCGACCCGTGTGGGTCAGCCCGCCGTTGGTATTGGTGGACGGAGTTCTTGAGCGCTCCACAAACACCTGGAAACGGATCTTGTCCAGTAGGGAGCAGTTTATGTGATCGACCCGAACCAGGTCCTCGATGCTCTTGAACGGACCGTGTTGGGTCCGATAGGCGACAATGTTCCGGGCGATTTTCTCCGTGATGCCGCGGATGCTCATGAGCTGCGGCGGGGTGGCGGTGTTGATGTTCATGCCGCTGCAGGAGGACATATGCTCCGGGTCTCTCCGCAGGGAGGACGGGGAGTGCTGCGACGAACTGGTCCTACTCGACACGCAGATCTCCACTTTAATAATCTCCAGTTTGGTGGCGCCTATCCCACTCACCAGCGCTAGGTCCTCCACCTTCTTGAAGCCCCCGATGCAGTCCCGGTACTCCACGATGCTCCGCGCCACGGGGCGGTTGACCCCGGGCAGGGTCATGAGCTCTTCCTCTTCACTCTACCTCCCTCCTATTGCCATGGTGTCTCCCCTTTTTAGGTGGTTGCTGTTCTCCCTCACGGCTAGCTGGCTCAAAATTGTACGGAAGTGGTCCGAAACTGTTATCCATTGTTGTTATGTTGCCTATGTAGTCTATGATGATTAGAACGTCCGTCTACCAATTCCTATGTCACGCTCGAAAACGAGCGTTTGAGATGCGGAAGTAAAATTGTATCACAAAAACGGCTCAAGATGCCACTTGTAGTGTAGATTTATTAATAAAAACGAAATAATCGTGTATTCGAATTTTTTTCCTATATGATTCTTCACTGCAGTATCTAACTTCCAATACGCACTTTAAGCATGGTAAAAATTAAAAAAATTGCTTGTCCACATAAAAATAAAAACTTTACTCAAGATCTCCTTCCAATGTATAAATTGTAAAAAAAATAATTAACAGTATAAAGTGCAAAATTAGGCATTATTCCTTCTTTTAAACATGGATAGTAAATAAAATAGAAATAGCTTGTGTCCACATAAAATAAAAACTTAAATCAAGATGTCCGTCCAATGTATGAATACAATCCTAAAATATTTTAAAACAAAATGTAGTACAATGTGAGGCATTATTCCTTCTTCTTTTTAACATGGATAGGGTTAGTAAATAAAAAGAAAAGCCTGTATCCAAAGGAAGCACAGCAGACCTGGGCCCCGTTTCCCGAAAGCATCGTTAGCCTAAGTGGTTCGTGAAGTGTGTCGTACGAGCATCGTACAGTTTCCACACCGTTTCCCGAAAGCATTGTTGGTGACGAGCGTTGTGAAAACGCTATAGCTTACGAGGACTCCAGGGGTACTCGTAGGGTGCTAAGAGCATCGTTATCCTACTGTAGCCTCAGTGGCGTTACCAGCGGACATTCCGTGTATTGGATGCGTTTTATTTAAAGATCCCATGCCACACCCATTTCATTAATTTTTTTATAATCCTTGATGTCCTTTGATCGAGTTTGTAACCTTGTTTGTGTTGGAAATGCCTTGGATAGCTTATTACTAACTATTCTAGCATGTCTGAAAAGCCTGGTAGAAAAGACGAATGCTCTTCTCATGAATATCCATCTATTAATGAGCGTTGCTCTGATTGGACCGCTGTTTTCATCAATATTAAATATTTAAATTCCCCTTTGCTCTGATCGGGAGAGAAAGCAGCTGTCCATATGCTTACCGAGGCACAGCAAGCCTAAAACCATGGCAGGAATTTTGCCCTACGTGTTTGATCCAGAGTCGGAAGATGAGACTGAAGGAGAAGACCAAGAACAACCACAAACGCGTACAATGATAGACGTTTCAGAATGGTAATGTGAGCTAACTTAACTTGACATATAGGGCTTAGTTGTGTTGCTATACGCCAATAAACGGAGCGTAGGCCTATTCCCACCTCTATTATTTCCGAAATAGTTTATGCACCTCCAAATCGTTTATGAACCCAATGCACTTTGTAATATTCCAAAATCACAGGGTATTATCCACATTTAGGCTACGTCTAATATAGTAGGCCTACAATAGGCCAATGTACTCAACTTTCCTGGAATCAGGTTGTTCTAACACTTTTGGTCTGTCTTTTCTAATCATCACGTCTTCACGATGTGATGAGAAAATACATACCAAAAGTGTTCGACATCGGTGGACCACGACATGCTGTGATAACCAAATTTGTGCTCTTTATTAAACCACTAGGCCTACTCACCTGCATATAGCCCTTTCCATCAAATAGCTTGTTAGTGATTGCTTTATTGATACATTCTAACAGAGCAACCAGGTTATTCAAATAGGCCTAGGCTTAGGATAGTCGTCATTCTTTTTTATGTTGGCATTCAAAGATGTGTTGTAGGCCGATTTAGTCATTTGCAAAGACCTACAGCATCTTCATTTTCATATAATCAGACTGATTTTTTTTTATAATAGGTAGGCCTATAACTTAATTTGTGTTTCATTATTGATGGCTGCCAAACATATTGCCTACCTTTTGCTTCAGGTGTACCTGTGGGAATTGCTCTACAATGCAGATAGAGGTGGAGAATGTAAGCTGTAGGGAGACATCAACGGTAAGACGGTGCAACGATGGGTGATACGGATTTCATTTTGGTTATACACTGTCAGTAAAATCAGATTATATTAATCAAACATATCTGATTGCACAGGTTGTAAGAATAATGGAAGACGAGGATCCACCAGTATTATGCATGACCTTCCACCCAGGACTAGATCCAGTTTGTCTCAATAGATATTCCCAGCAAAATGCCCTGAACATTTATCAACGTGATTATGGGAACCCGCAAGTTAGAGGCAATGAGTAAGTGAGATGAAAAAATGTCTACACTACGGCACAATCGGCATATTCAAACATGTCTACCAAGCTCATACACTATTTTGTATAGTGAAAGTCAAAGTGATGGAGCTGTACCTACATATAATAACAATACAAATAATGATCATTTTTTATTCTATTTACACGTGACAAAACATAACTCACACACTATATACAGTTCAGCCTTGGCCATATATACATAAACAACAATGTCCTCCGCTTTTTGACAGCTGTTGCAGGTACTTGGCCTACAGGTCATTTGTCAGCTGGTGCTGGGGATATCTTGGCAGGAAGATGCGTGTCGTCATCCCCTCTTGTGTGGTCCAACACATACGCAGGGAGTTCCCTGAAGCGGAAGGCCAATATGTTTGATTTAAACCTCCTCCACTCTAAAGCGAGATACATAGGCCGCAATAGCGTCTTCTAAGGGTGGATGTTCGTGTTGGGACGATAGGGAACTGGGCACAGGAATCTTCTGACTTTCCTCCAAGTAGGGTTAGGGACTACCTCTTCAAAGAGGAGATGCATCAGGCTGAGGGTATAGCCTAAAAGAAATACAATGTAGGTAAACTCCACATGTAACAATGTACAAAGTGTTTTATGCATCAATAAATATTTTCTTACAACTTACAGTATGTTGGTTGTGTTTTTACTGCTTTCACCGTAGCCGCTCCTTTTTTTGCTTTTGGGAAACTGAGTTTGTACCTCAGTCTTCCTGAGTTTGTCTTCGCTTGGGAACGGCCAGCATTCTCATTAAAATGCATGGCTGCCAGGTACAGTCTGAAGGAGAAAATAGGGTGTGGTAATAAAACTGTCATAGGAGAACACTGGTTGCATTATCAA
Organism: Gadus macrocephalus; assembly: GCF_031168955.1. Lineage (NCBI taxonomy): Eukaryota > Metazoa > Chordata > Actinopteri > Gadiformes > Gadidae > Gadus > Gadus macrocephalus. The sequence goes on from NC_082385.1 coordinate 18,263,812, forward strand.
ACAACTACGTAGTCACCACAGCAAAGATATCTACACATATCTTTAGGTCTGTATTGTTGCAGTGTAAGAAAAATATATGTTGCTGGTCAGTAAATGGGAACATACCTGCACAACATCCCAATAAAAGGGAAAACCACATTTTTCGGTGTAAAACACAAAATAACACTGTGGAAGGCTTCCAGTGTTGAGGTCTGGTACTTTGAGCTCAGCTTTTCCACGTCAGTCAGGACCCTCTTGTTTGTAAGGATTTTTTCCACTTTATAGAGGGCTTTGGTGCCTAAAGAAAGATATATTATTATTTTTAGAGAAACACAAGCAAGATAGTCAAACAACATTACATACAATGGAGGTTTACACACCTGGCTGAAACCACTTTTTACGATCTCTTGTTCGGCGAACAGGGTGGAGGCATTTGGGGAAAGCTGGGTTGTCGTGGCTGTGTATGTTCTGAATGTGGTTAATTAATGAGGTCCATTTAGCCACCTTTTCAGCCAAGGTGGATGATGATGTTGCTGCCCAGTAGACATGGTTGCTGATGCCACGCCGCCACCTCTTAACAATGTCACAGTCCTTCTCTTTCGACACCTTGTCCAATTTCTCAGACAGACCTAATGAACAAACAAAAACAAAAAATCTGTCAAAATCAATCGGATGAAGAAGTTATATAACTCCATACGTGGGCATGTTGGAGCAATGGTTAGCATACCCAACGGACCTCCGGGAGAAAAGGATTCAATCACCACGCTGCAAGCCCATGTGACATTGGATAAAGGCGTCTGCTAAATGTCTGTCACCTTTACTTGTTCTGTCCTATAATTGGCCTACTTTTTTGATGCATACTAATTTTACATTAGCCTGCATAATTATATCTTGAATCAAATCCAAAGACAAGTATTACCCTTTGCAAGACGTCATGTGCTTCAGATTGCGATCCCGAAGAAACCTTTGTATCTGGGGATGGCGGTCAGTGACGATGTAGTCCACTGCCACACCCTTCGACTCCAGAAGTTCAAGGCTTCTTTTCAGACCCTCCTTCTCCATATTGTGACTACCTCCAACCTCATTGCTCTTGTCATGGAACAAAAAGAGACTTATGTGATGAAACCACACAATGACATAGTTTATTTTACATCCATGTGTACATGGATGTAAAATAATGACACAAGATAGATTCATTTGTAAACTAGAAATCCATTTAGTGAGACAATATGGTTGGTCAACAAAATTCATTTTCAAACGTTCAGCGTCTGATAAAAGAGTAGGGTGTGTTTGTGTGTGTGTGTGTTTGTGCGTGTGTGTGTGAGAGAGGGAGAGAGGGGAAGTCAACGAGAGAGATACAAAGAGCTAGTGAGTGTTTCAGTAAGTGAGAGAGCATTGCCGAAAAAAGAGTGCGTGTGTGTGTCTAAGTAAAGAGAGCAATGAGTGCTATGTGTTGTGTGGCATGAATAACAGTTCAATTGACATATGTGGAACTACTCACCTGGACAAGTTGTACGTCAATAATGTTGTTGTTCTCCAGGTTCATCAAGGAATAGCTGCCATACTTTGCGCAATGACCTGCAAATATCGAAATTATGTCATGAGCACACTGCTTTTGAACATGTTTATGAGCGTGCTATTTTGTGTGGAACTTCATAGTAGTAATACCGAATGTATTGAAATTAATTGAGGAAGTTTACCTGGTGAGTCTGCCCTCATATCTCCACCAATTTTAACCTTTCTCTGGCTCAGAAACTGCAATTCTTCTTCCTGAAACTGATGCCATTTGTGGATCACTGCTGGCTCCAAATAAGTCTGTGCATGCCTTCTGAATGTGGTATATCCCATTTGGATAACAATAGATCAAAGACATTAACAACACTAGGCATGATTAATTCTTTCATTCATTCATCTTTGAACAACAAGGGCTGAGACAATGTACTGATAGCAACAATATTTTAGTACAAATTTAGAGAAATATGATGGTGAGTGGCGAGTACTCTCTAAGGTATGATTCAATACCTTTTGAAACTGGAAAAATGAAGTGCCCGTTGTGGCATCCCGCCCCATAAACCTCGGCCCGGGCGGGTCCGAGGTGAGGTGGTAGACGGCATATACCGCCGCCACCCACCGACTGGCGACAGAGAGCACCACTTCTCTCTCCCCAATCAGCGTGATTGGGGGACACCTGTTGGATGGAGCAGGAGCAATGTTAAAAGGGCCACGAGGACAGACAGAAGGGACCAGGAACCATGGAGAGCTAGGAAGCCCAAGAGACGACGACCCATTAGAGGCTCACGGAGAGCCCAAGTCTTTCTTGTTTATGGACCCTCTATACCCCGGTTTCCTGTGAATAAATGCCAAGTATGGCTTGATCCCTGACTATTCGACTCATTCATACCTGGAACCCGCACCAACGGGTACCGGGTTACCACATATGGTGGAGAATGCAGGCAAGCAAAGAACCGACTACAACCCCACGGTAGACGACCCATCAAACCAGCATGCAGACACCGGACGGAACCACGGCCGCCGCCTCCCTGCGACAACAGCAGGCGCTGGTGCAAGCCGCTTCCCTGCAGCGGGAGACCACGGAGAGCCTCGCCCTGCTCCGTGAGGCCGTACTACGGCTCACTCAGCACGCCATCCGTGAAGCTCCAACCGTCGCCCCGACCAGCCGGCTCACCAAGCTCGGCCCTGACGACGACGTGGAGGCGTAGCTGGAGGTGTTTGAGCGGACCGCCCAGAGGGAAAGCTGGCCGGAGGATCAGTGGGCCCACATCGTGGCACCGTTCCTCACCGGACCCGCACAACAGGCGAGCCAAGACCTACCAGCCGAGACGGCCTGACAGTACCCCGCCCTCAAGCAGGCGATCCTGGCCTACTACGGCCACAACCTCGCGGCCCGCGCCCAGCGCTTCCAAGACTGGCGATTTGACGTCCGGGGGGCAGTCTGAACACAGATCGCCCAGCACGCACGCCTGGCAAAAAGGTGGCTGGCGACAGGAGAGGGGCCCAGTCCTATCGACCGGGTCCTGATCGACAACACCATCCGGCAGCTACCGCTGGGCGCCCGGAGAGTACTGGCCCACAAACATCCCGACACAGTGGATGACCTCGTGAAGCAGCTGGAGAACTGGCAGGTGGCCCAGCAGCTACGCGCCGGCACCGGGACCAGCCCGCGGCCAGCCGAGACCCGCCGAGACCGACCGGGGCCCCGGCTCCACCACCCGTCTCGCCGATACGGGCTCAGGGGAGCCGCGAGGGGAGGCGGTGTTATGAGTGTGACCAGGCCGGCCACATAGCCCGCTATTGCCCAGGAGACCGGGATGTGTCGATGCCGTCGGCTTACGCAGGCGAGGGGACGAACCGGCCCTGCCTGCTGGCGACCTGTTGGGCGCGGGGGACGACCGGGAGCCCTACCATTCCCGCGCGGGTCCTGAATACGGACACACAGGCCCTACTGGACACCGGCAGCGTAGTCACCCTTCTCCGCCCCGACCTGGCAGGTGGAAAGGAGGGGGTGCCCCTGGAGGTGGCCTGCGTGCACGGGGACACACGGGTCTACAAGACCTGCCATGTGGTCGTCCGGACACCGCATGGCGTGTTCACGGCGCGGGCGGGGATCGTACCACACCTCCCGGTACCGCTCCTGATTGGCAGGGATTGCCCAATATTCCACCGGCTGTGGGACCCGGCGCGGGAAGGCTGGGGAAGGAGAGAGCCTCCCGGCCGAGGGGGGAGGGAAGCTCGGCAAGCCTGCGGGGCCGAGCGTCTCCCAGGGAGTCAACGGCCGAGGACCAGGGATCTGACGGGAACGGTCCCTCACCACCGGGATCCCCGATCTCCTCAGGGAGAGGAGGGACCGCCAGGACCGGCTCAACGGACCCCCACCACGACACCCCGGACACCCTCACCGCGTCTGAGCCACATGGCCCACCGAGGGAGCCGGAGAGCTCTCGGACTTCTTCCCGGGGAGGGGGGGGAGCTCGGACCGACCAGGCCAGTTAGCCAGCGCCCAGCTCCAAGACGAGGCCCTGAAACACGCCTGGAGCCATCTGTTGGCCCACGACGGACAGACTCGGGACTCGTGAGTCACCTACCGCACCCACATTTTAGCACTAAGGGGGGGCTACTATACAGGGTAGTGGAAGGAGAGGGGGGAGTCACGGAACAGCTTGTAGTACCTAGAGCATACGTGAGTAAGATTCTGTTTATGGCCCACACCCACCTCCTGGGAGCCCATCTGGGCAGGGACAAGACCCGAGATCGGGTCCTCGCGAGGTTGTATTGGCCAGGGGTAAAGAAAGATTCAGAGCGGTACTGTCAGGGATGTCCCGAGTGCCAGAGGGTAGCGCCGAGAGCTTCCGTCCTCAACCCCCTTATCCCCATGCCGATCATCGAGACCCCGTTTGACCAGATAGCTTTGGACATTGTGGGTCCCCTACCCAAGACCAGCCGGGGTCACGATATATCCTGGTCCTGGTGGACTACGCCACCCGGTACCCCGAGGCTTTACCCCTTTGCGCAGCCACCGCGAAGGCGGTCGCCAGGGAGCTCATGTTGCTGTTTAGCCGGGTTGGGATCGCGAAAGAGGTACTGACTGATCAGGGCTCGTGCTTCATGTCCCGTGTAATGACGGAACTGCTCAGACTCCTCCAGGTGAAGCAGCTCCGGACCTCAGTCTACCACCCCCAGACGGATGGCCTGGTTGAGTGTTTTAACAAAACGCTCAAACAAATGTTAAAGAAGGCCATGGACGCAGACGGGAAAAATTGGGACCAGCTGTTGCCTCATGTCCTGTGTGCCGTCCGGGAGGTGCCACAGGCGTCCACAGGGTTCTCGCCGTTCGAGCTGCTGTACGGACGAAGGCCCTGCGGCCTCCTAGACCTGGCCAAGGAGGCATGGGAGAGCCAGCCGTCCCCCCATCGCACTACCCTGGACCACGTCGAACAGGTGAGGGACCGCATGGCCCGGGTTTGGCCTATCGTCCGGGAACACCTCCGACAAGCCCAGCAGGCCCAGGCGAGGGTTTACAACCGGGGAGCCCAGCTGCGGACCTTTCAACCCGGCGACCTGGTCCTGGTGCCCACGGCGGAGTGTAAATTCCTCGCTAAGTGGCAGGGGCCCTACGAGGTGGTAGAACGGGTGGGTGAGGTCAATTACCGGGTTCGACAATCCGGGAGGCGGAAGCCGACCCAGTAGTACCATGTTAACATCGTGAAACAGTGGAGAGGAGGAGGAGAACCCCTGAACCTGGCTCCCCTGGCGTTGTCGCCCGTCGCAAGATCCCAGTGGTTCCGGTTGGAGAGGACCTCAGTCCGGCCCAGAAGCAGGATCTCGCCACCATCATCATGCAGCACCAGGATGTATTCTCTGAGGTGGCCGGGAGGACCACGATCGCGCACCACGATATCCGGACGGTGCCGGGAGTGAAGGTGAGAGTACACCCCTACAGAATCCCGGAGGCCCGGAGGGAGGCCAGGATGTTACAGCTCCGGGTCATCGAGGAGTCGCGCAGTGCCTGGTCCAGCCCGGTGGTCCTCGTGCCGATGTCGGACGGGTCTTTTCGGTTTTGCAATGACTTTAGGAAGCTGAACGACGTGTCAGAGTTTGACGCTTACCCGATGCCCCGAGTCGACGAGCTCATTGAACGCCTGGGACCGGCCCGCTACCTCACGACCTTGGACCTGACCAAGGGGTATTGGCAGGTACCGCTGACCCGGGCTGCCCGGGAGAAAACTGCGTTCTCAACTCCAGGGGGGTTGTACCAGTACACCGTCCTCCCCTTTGGAGTCCATGGTGCACCGGCTACTTTCCAGCGCATGATGGACCAGCTCCTGAGGCCCCACCAGGCCTACGCCGTGGCATATATCGACGACATCATCATCTTCAGCCCCAGCTGGGATGTCCACCTCCGCCAGCTGAGGGTGGTGCTGGGGGAGCTGAGGAAGGCGGGCCTCACGGCCAACCCGGCCAAGTGCCGCCTCGGGAAGGAGGAGACGGCGTACCTGGGGTACCAGGTGGGACGGGGAACTGTCCGGCCGCAGGAGAGCAAGGTGGCCGCCATCCGGGACTAGCCCCAACCTCGCACCAAGAAGCAGGTGAAGTCGTTTCTGGGTTTGGTCGGCTATTACCAGCGGTTTATCCAGGGTTTTGCCACGCTGGCAAGCCCGCTGAATGACCTGACCCGGAAGGCCCTGCCCGATCGGATTGCCTGGTCCGAGGCAGCCGACCAGGCCTTCGTGACTAGGGTTGGGTATCGTTTGGGTTTTATCCGATACCGGTGCCTACTCTGTACTTTTCAAACGGTTCCGGTGCTAAAACGGTTCTCAAACCGGCAGGCCTACTTAAAAAAACGAAACGGCACACACAGAAAGTCAGCGGACACTGAGTTGAATGGCAACGGTGTTTGCTAGCCTACTTGATATGCAAGATTTACGGTTGGCATTAAATTACTTGACTTACCCGAAGAGGCTGCTGTGAGTGCTGTGACTGATAAATATCTTTTTAAAGTTACAAATAATTTTAATTACTCACTGAAAGCAGGCAGGCACGCATCATGGCACAACATTACTGCCAAAGTCATATTAAGTAATATAACTCATATGCGCAAGGCAGCCACAGGAGACGCCAACATTGTTTTCAACCGCTCGGTACCGCTCTGTATTAATTCCCAAGTTTCGAAAAGAAAAAGTATTTGAAGCGAATAACGACTCTGTTTTTGATTTGTTTATTTGGTTTTTGAACAGAAAGTTTTGGATGCATGCATCGGCTTTGAGTTTGTTTGTTTGTTTGTTACTTTAAAATTACATTCGCTCGCAACACACACACACACACACACACACACACACACGTTCATTCACATTCACCCACTACAACCTGCCGATCTTCAATCAAAACAACATCAGTCTCGAGGCGCCCATAGGCTATATGGTTTATATATGTTTGAAAGCCGTGACACACTATTTTACCAGTTGGCCTGAAATACCACGCCTCGCAGTCATGGACCTATAAAGAAAGTCGTAGTCGTACCATGCGTGTTTAGCGCAACATTGAGAAGGGTCCCTTCTGAAATAGAGTCGCGCAGCGCTGTGTTGTGTAATCAAATACACCGGTATGGCGGTATATAAAAAAATCATATCCTAACGAAAATACACACCGTTATTCAGTGAGAACCGGTATAGCGCCCAGCACTAACGCAAGTTGACGCCGCAACACCATGGGGGCGGGGCAGGGGGCGTTAAAAAACGTCAGGCACAGTTATGAGGAACCGAAATGTGCGTTCTTATTCGATCTCGTTACAACTGTTTATGTCGGAACCGGTTCCCTACTGGAACCGAGTTTCGGTGCTCAACCCTATTCGTGACGCTCCGGGAGGCCCTATGCTCCGAGCCGGTGCTCATAACCCCAGATTTTGCTTCCCCCCTTATTGTGCATACAGACGCTTCGGAGGTGGGGCTGGGGGGCGTCCTCTCCCAGGTCCGGGCAGGAGACGAGCACCCCATCACATACGTCAGCCAGAAGCTTCTGCCTAACGAGAAAAACTATTCAACAGTGGAAAAAGAGGCCCTGGCCATAAAGTGGACCCTCGATAAGCTGCGATATTATCTCCTAGGTAGGGAGTTCACCTTGGTCACCGAACACGCGCCCCTCACCTGGATGGCCGGTGCCAAGGACACCAACGCCCGGGTGACGCGGTGGTTCCTGGCCCTCCAGGACTTCCGTTTTAGGGTGGACCACAGACCGGGCAGGGAACACGCCAACGTCGACGCCCTTTCACGACGGGACAACTGCCTGGGCGGGTTCCCCGGCGACCAGAGGCCTGAGCAAGCGGTGGAGGAGTGTGGCATCCCGCCCCATAAACCTCGGCCCGGGCGGGTCCGAGGTGAGGTGGTAGACGGCATATACCGCCGCCACCCACCGACTGGCGACAGAGAGCACCACTTCTCTCTCCCCAATCAGCGTGATTGGGGGACACCTGTTGGATGGAGCAGGAGCCATGTTAAAAGGGCCACGAGGACAGACAGAAGGGTCCGGGAACCATGGAGAGCTAGGAAGCCCAAGAGACGACGACCCATTAGAGGCTCACGGAGACCCTAAGGCCCAATCCCATTTCTAGCCCTTCCCCCTTCCCCTTACCCCTTCCCCTTGCCCCTCAATACAGAGGGGTAAAACGTTCCCCTAAGAAATGGGACGCCCCTCCATTACGTGGCTTCATCGTCGCTGACTGCAGACAGCTGACTGCTATGTCAACAGAGGCCACGAGTAGGCATGTTTCAGATCAAGCATACGTTGCGTTGCCTCACATAACATAATGAATTAGTGGATAAAAATGTCAGAAATGCTGGCGTTAACTTCCCTGTGATGTGACGCGTCACATGGCTTTAAAAACTCGCAGGATCTCCATTGTAACTCCGTCCGTCTGCTTTTCTGTGCATATGCTCTTTCAAATAAATGCAGACATAAGACACTCCCCTCAACATATGAAAACATTACCATAGGATAGGATAGGATAGGATTTTATTTGTTGTCATTGCACATGTTACAGAGCAACGAAATTATCAGTTACATTCCGTCCAAGAAACATAAAGGACAAGGGTAATGAAAAACAGTTCTTTTTATTTGACTGCCAGGTATCCACCGCCGGGTTACATGCTTTTAGGTGATGGTGGGTACCCCTGCCTCCAGACGCCTGTATGTCTGTTGACTCCCTATAAAGAGCCGGTGATTGGGCGGGTGCAGCAGCGCTTTAGGCCGAATCTCGATTCTTCCCCTTGCCCCTTTTGCTTTGTCTTTGTCTTTGTCTTAACCCTAGCACTTGCAAGTGTAAGGGCCAAGGGCTGAGATCTTTCCCCTATGAAATGAGACGCCACTCGGTTTCGGGTACGTCATCATTCATCGTCGCCAGCTGGCTGCCCCGTCACCAGAGCGCCGAAACGCCAATAAAAGCCAGAGAAGAAGAGCGATATATATATATATATCTTAGATGCTGCCGCCATCGTTGAAGAGTTGAGGGTGTGTGTAGCATAGTGGTGAAACGGATCAGTGTGTCCACGGTTCGGTTCAGATAACCGTTTTGGGCCTCGGTTTCGGATACGGTTCGGATCATGTCCGTGATAGTAAAAAGGCGGACTTTTTTTTGACGGAGGGTTTGGGGGAGAAACACAAAAATGAATGAGACCCACAGGCTATTTGCAATGTGTTAATTGACTGCAATCAGACAACTTGCAAGGCTTTTTTGTGCAATAAATGTTCCCCTAAATGCATTTGAAAACATGGTGCACTGAGTGTAACATGTAAGGGATAACGGCCGACGAGGCTTAGAACTCTGGCGACGAGCGCAACGAAGTTTAAAGCCCAGTTTGTTTTGAACGCTGACAGGCTGAAGGGAGGGGCGGGAAACGTCTCATTGGCTCGGGCAGCACTGGAGAGAATGCATTCCGCTGGGTCCTAAACACCCTTTTGTATCAGACGTAGGCTACAGTAGGCAAAATACGCTACATAAGGAAATGCCTTCATGAAACCGAAATCCGCGGATCTCCAGAATGCTCCGAACTGTGGTAAACGAACCGAACGGATTCGGATACAATTCGAATCCGCTGCAGCAGGCCTAGCATCTAGCTGGCAAGCTACCATATAAGCCAATGGAGTGGTGGTATACGCGCTAATTGTATCCTAAAACTACCGTTTGAAAGCTTCAGTTAAGACCTACAATACTATGCATCGTTCGTGTAGCACATTTCAGATCAAACCGAGTCATTATAAACATATAAAAAGTTGTGTAGATAGCTGTAAAATATTCCTCGCATCAAGCAGCCATGTTTTTTTGAAAATTCCCGGTTTCGCTATGTGCTCTGGGATAGCCCTTGGAGGAGCAAGTGAGCTCTCAAATCATCTTAAAAATAAGGGGTACATAGCACTCAATCTTATCCCTTAATCTTGATCAAATTGGGTATTGAGACACCACTAGCTCTCACATGAACGCGCAACTTCAAGGGTAAGGGGGAAGATAAGGGGTAAGGGGAAGTATTGAGATTGGGCCTTAATTACCGCCAATCCAAGGCGCGTTCTGTGATAGAGCGGGCCTTCGGGATGATGAAGACAGGAGTTGAGTAATGGAGGTTTATTCTTTCAAAAGGAGACAAAACAACACGGGCGTCACACACAATCCGGGATATCACTCTCCACTCTACAAAACAAAGGAAGCAAACAATTGACCACACATACCGGATCACACAACTGCATTTGAACTATCATGGCGGGAAAAAACTAAGCTACCACCGGCTCAAGCTAGTTTACGAGTTAAAAAGTCCACCCTTCCAACAGTTCAATGAAATTGTCTACGCACCAGAGAGTTTCTCCCGCTTGCCTAAAAGCACGTTGCAAAGCAGTGTGAACCACCAAAACCGTTCAAGGGCAACAAACAAGGGGTTAACATAAAAATCTAACGGAGAGAGAGAGACACAAACGCAATTCACCAGCTCTGTGCATCAGCGCTCACTGACGCTAGACACACAGGTGCAACGCCAAACCACTCCCAGGGAAACAAAAGGCATGACATAGGGAACAACGAAACCAACTGACTTAGGAACCAATATTTGGTGAAGTTCACAATAAAAAAAGGTATGAACAATGATAAAAAAATAAAACAAAATCAAATTAAATTTAGCTCGGCTACACACACACACACACACACACACACACACACACACACACACACACACACACACACACACACACACAGCAAATACTCAATTACAACATAAACAATGGTCTCGTTTGGTTGATACATTCATTAGGCAATTGGTAATTGTTTATTTCAAACTAGACACATACCTTGTACTTCTTTTTAAGGTTCTCCCACTTAGAAGCCTGTTGCCTGGTCACTTTCCCCTCCACCCCCATTTCTTCCAGAAAAAGTCTACATCACAGCCAACGTACAGTATAACGACACATTCAGTGGGCTATTGAGCTCAACACAGAAATACTAAAGTAGAAAACAGACGCAAGAATGAAAAGATTGAACAACGTAAGACTCACTCCCACTGTTTTCTGGCGATCATTTTCGATTTTAGGAACTCATTGTCCCTGGTCGCCCTGAAATTAATGAGCCGTCTGGTCTCCTGTGGTGTCCCTGAGGTAAAAGTGGAAAGGAAATCTTCAGTTTGACAGGCGAGTGACATAGCCTAGGTGGCAGCTTTACCGATATCAAAGCAGTGCGCCGGTAAAATCAACCAAGGAATAGTAGTAGTAAGCAAATCCACTGCACACAAATTTTACTTGAAACCTTAACATGTCATGTCACAACCCGGTCTCACGAAAAAACGGGACACTGTCACGTTATTTAATCTATTGAAACGTGATCAGGGACACGTTTTTTCAAATTTTTCGTGTCAAAAAGCACAAATTTCAAACCCATGTAATTCAATTGGAAGTATTTGTCGTGTCACTAAGCACGACCTCCAAACTAAGGTTCTGTCCGGGAGCGTTCTCCCTAATGTCCCTTAAGGAGCTCCGTACAGAACATTTATTGTTAATAATTGTCTGTGATAACTAACAATATGACAGCTTTTGGCCACCCGTTTCTACTTAAACTTGTCTGTGAACAATATGACAGCTTTAGGCCACCCGTTTCTACTTTCACCTTTGATTCTGAAAAATTGTGACAATTCACGGATATATTAAATGCAGGTGCGCTGCTCTGTAGGCAAACCGCAAAGGAAAAAAGGGTAGCTGCTTCATCTGTTCGTTTTAGAATTGTATGTCTTGATGTTTTGATCTAGCCATAGATCTATTGTCTTGTTTTTGGCTATGTGAATGGAAGTCCGCGTCGATGCCTCGCAAGTCCAGTGTCGCGAGCGGACGTTGCCATGACATCTAGAAATCATACCCTATTTAATTAATATTGATGTGTAGGGGTTGATTATAACTCGTGAATAATATTGTTTATACCACAGTCTGGGGGAATACTCGTATTCTGATTGGCTGCAGGGTGTGTATTAACTCCTGATATAGGCCTACAGACACCTGCTAAGTAGTTCCAGTCAGTGTTTAGATTCTCTGCCCGAGCCCGACCCGGCCCGCGGGCCAGGTCGGGCCGATATTTCCCACCACTATCCTCGGGCCGGGCCTTTGATCGAGCGTTTTTATTTTTATTTTATCATTGGTTTATTGGCCTAATCTGAGGAGAATTAAAAAAAATGTTGGGTTGAAATCGGGCTTGGGCTCATAATTACAGTTAATCTGTCGGGGCGGGCCGGGCTCGGACAGAACGTGCACGGGCTCGGGTTTGATTTTCTTTATTAATTGAATGGGAAATGCTATAGGCCTATTTTAGGACCGAATCACCGTTAAACTTGTTTCTAATAACATTTCTAGCGAGAAATATACTTTTTACTTGCATAATCTTTAGTCAGTGATTACGTCTGACCTTATTTTTATAGTTATTAGGAAGATTTGATCGGCTCGCTCGCATGTTTCAACGACGTCAGGTTGCTAGGGACGCTGCTTTCGCTAAAGCAGCTCACGTGGTTCCTGCGTTTGTGTTATTAAACCGTTACTGTTTCTAACAATGATATCATCTTGTTAGAAACACGTATATCTGAGAGCCAACCCAGTCGCCAAAAGCATACGTTGACAGTGTACGTTTTTGTGAACACTGGATTACGTCGCATTTCAACATAAAATAGCGTGTTATACACACACACACACACACACACACACACACACACACACACACACACACACACACACACACACACACACACACACACACACACACACACACAATGCATTTCGCTGCTAAAACAACAGCAAAAGATATTCCCTCAATTATTCTTACTTTCAAAACGTTGGCCAAAGTGGAATATCTTTTTTATTTGGGCTGCTTCTAGGACATTTTGGGTGGATTTGAACGGTATGTGGGCAGGACGTTTTTTTGCAGGACCTGGCAACCCTGCGCTGTGGCCCGAGGTGCTGAAATGCTCCGGAACAGATCTGGATCCACTATGGCCAAAATACTTGTATGACCCCCCTTAAATAAATACTATGGCAGAATAAATTCATGCATTATCATTCAACTTGAACATGTGTTTTTACAGTATAGCGTGGTGGAGGGATGACGTATGTTGGCCAACCCGGAAGTGAGCGTCGCCCTGGTTTCCCTTGACAAAAAGCCAACGGGTTTTTCCATTGGATTTTGGATTATTGCAGAAAAATTAGCATCTTTGAAGCACCTCCTCAAAAACTGAAAATAAATAAATAAATAAAAATATCTGTGCTCCAAAGAACGAAATGTAAACGAATGCATTCTGAATGGGAGTGTTTCTCCGATTTTTCCATGCTACACAGAACGAAATGTAAACCCATGCAAATAAAGACTTCATGGTCATAATAATTTAAATATCATTAAGCTACTACTGAGTGTGTAGGGAGGTATTCTATTTTTTTCAACGGGGCTGAATCCAGTCACTTGACCGTCATGGTTGCTATGGTGGTTGCTATCGACCGCCCCCTCTAATGCTCGTGGCTATGCTAAAAACCACGCGGCAAAGGAGCTGCCGTCAATTGGGTTGTTTTTGTTGTAAACTAGGGTCCGATGGTTGAAAAATAGACAGATATTCCAACGAAATGTAAACCCATGCAAATAAAGACTTCTGAAATTAGAATACCTTATTCTAGGGCCTAACTGGGACCCCCGCACCGAAACTTGGCCCGGTCGGACCCCGAGGGCGGGAAGGGAGGGCCCTTCCTGCCCGAAACTTGGCCCAGTCGGACCCCGAGTGCAGGAAGGGGGGGCCTGGACTTTCATAATCTTTGCTCGGTGAATGTGAAGGATGTTTGGTCAGATAGTTATGATGAAGAATCATAATGTGAATGGGAATATTCTATAAATGTCTTGATATCATCTTTCGTCTCAACCCTTCTGCTGCAGCCGCTTAAAGTCTCACTCTGAGAACCTTAAAATATGAATCAATCCATTAGAAGTATGAAAATATCTTCCCGGTGGCGTAACAGGGCAAAGAAAGTGTCCTTTGACATCTACGTTTCGAGGCGATTACAACAGTGCCACACGTTATGTTTTGGGGTAGTACTTAGCTGTAGATTTTGGAGGCCTTTATCAATAATGACCAGCTATAGATTTGCTTCCCGATGGAGATGTTTAACAAATTACATGTTATTTAGCATCTACACTTTAAGCTGCCCAATGAGTTCAAGCTCGCCCTCCTGCCACACCGAGATCATGTCCTAGGCCATAGGTGTACCATGTAAAATACATGTTACCATTTGCTGAGTGTCATGCTTGGTGTCATTGGACTCAGCTCAACATGTAGATGTTAAATAACATGTCATTTGTGACAAATTTCTATCGGGAAGCAAATCAATAGCTGCTCATTATTGATTAAGGCCTCCAATTTCGACAGGTAATTACTACCATTAAACATGTTCGAATATGCTCATGTGCGGCACCGTTGCAATCGCCTGGAAGCGTAGATGTTGAAGGACACCTTGTTCTCCCTCTTACGCCACCGGGAAGATATTTGCATGCTTCTGATTGACTAATGAATTGATTCAGCTATTCCCCCAGAAGTCTGGGGTCAAAAGGTCAAAAGGAGCCGGCACCACGCCGCTTATGAGACAAAAAAAGTTAATGTGTATTTCTCTCATAACTTTTTGGCATTATTAAAGAGAGCCCTGATTCTCAGATATGTATGTTGGATGGCTGTGTAGGTCTGGGAAGAACTAGGGTGTAGGTCTGGGAAGAAATGACTCAGCACTTGCTGAGTCATTTCCTGTAGAGCTGGAGCCACAGGTTGAAGCGTATGCGTCCTTTGAGACCCCCTTTGATATATAAGAGACCCCAGCTTACTTAAATGTTGTCGACTCAGTCACCTATTGCATCACTTCCTTTAGGGCTTCGGCCTCCTAATTGATCATTGTAGTATAATTGAATGCCCTCTTTCATATGATACCTCCACCACTGGGACGTGGCAACAATTCTCCAAATCCATATGGGGAGGGGGGGTGATGCTTGTGGACAGTAGGGTTGTACACTAGACATAAATAGGAAGCAAACTCAGGAGAAGGAATGACCTCTCATAAATATTTATTCAATAAATTGTTTCAAATAACCCTGCCTCGTTAAATCAATGAGCTTGGAGTTTTGCTTTCAAAAATAGGTTATAGAAGAAGTCTAAACTGCAGAAAATAAAAACATCCAAGCTGCCTTTTAAGGATACCTTGGAGTATCTGTCTATTTTTTAACCATCGGACCCTAGTTTACGACAAAAAAAACACAATTTATGGCAGCTCCTTTGCCGCGTGGTTTTTAGAACCATGTAAGGAGAGCAGCCTGTCCCCCTAGAAAATACGACCGCATAGGTTGTTTGTACCGCCCCAAATTACGACCCACTGGAGCGTATCAAAATGTAGCGCCTCTAGCGGTCATGCAAATAACGACATTCTGAAGTCTCGGGGCCGCTCGTGGACGCTCGTGGTTGCTCGTCACGCGCGTAGCCATATTAATCGTTATTATCTGAATGGGAAATGCAATATTTTAGGACAGATACACCATTAAACGTGTTTCTAATAACATTTCTAGCGACAAATATACTTTTTACTTGCATAATCTGTTAGGGTTGAGGGTGCAGGCAGGCAGGTAGGACCCAAACGCAGACGGTATTTCAGGAAATGGCACTTTATTCACGCCTAAAGGCTAAGGCACAGGAATCAGGGAACTCGGGAGACAACAGGGAACTCGAGAGGGAACAAGGAACTCGGGAGACGACAGGGAACACGGAACACGCAGGACGAACACGCAGGACTAACAACCACAACTAACCACAGCAAAACACAAGCAACCACAATGACAGCACAAGGAACAAAGGAAAGACGAGGGCTTAAATAACAAACACAACGAGGAACAGCTGAGACACATTAGGGGAGGGAACAGTAATCAACACAGGAGGGAAACACAGGGAAACACACACACCCTGACATAATCTTCAGTCAGTGATTGTGTCTGATCTTTAGTTTTATAGTTATTAGGAAGATTTAATCGTCTCGCTCGCATGTTTCAACGACGTCAGGTTGCTAGGGATGCTGCTTTCGCTAAACTAGCAGCTCACGTGTTTCCTGCATTTGTGTTATTAAACCGTTACTTTATGTAACTTTTAATGATATTGTAATAACCACAGGCGAGGTATTGAGCGAAGTAAGCTTGATAGCAGGTTTATTGGATTCCACAATCGGACAGGCAGGCACAGCTCCACCGGAAAACTACAACAACCAAAACTCCCGCCCGGAAGGAAACCCCCGGAACCCCCTCTCAGAAGGCCCGCCCCTTCCTCCCAAACCCTGTGACGCTAAAATATCATCTTGTTAGAAACCCGTTTATCTGAGGGCCAACCCAGTAGCCAAAAGCATACGTTGACAGTGTACGTTTTCGTGAACACTGGATTACGTCGCATTTCAACATAAAATAGCGTGCTAAGCACACACACACACACACACACACACACACACACACACACACACACACACACACACACACACACACACACACACACACACACACACACACACACACACAATGCATTTCGCTGCTAAAACAACAACTTGGGCTGCTTCTCGGACATTTTGGGTGGATTTTGAACGGTATGTGGGCAGGACGTTTTTTGCAGGCAGGACCTGGCAACCCTGCGCTGTTGCCCGAGGTGCAGAAATGCTCCGGAGCAGATCTGGATCCACCATGGCCAAAATAATTGTCATGAATAGCACGAATAGATTCATGCATTATCATTCAACTTGAACATGTGTTTTTACAGTATATAGTGGTGGAGGGATGACGCATGTTGGCCAACCCGGAAGTGAGCGTCGACCTGGGTTTCCCTTGACAAAAAGCCAACGGGTTTTTCCATTGGATTTTGGATTATTGCAGAAAAATTTGCATCTTTGAAGCACCTCCACAAAAACTGAAAATAAATAAATAAATAAAAAATAACTGCTCCAAAGAACGAAATGTAAACCAATGCATTCTGAATGGGAGTGTTTCTCCGATTTTTCCATGCTACACAGAACGAAATGTAAACCCATGCAAATAAAGACTTCATGGTCATAATAATTTAAATATCATTAAGCTACTACTGAGTGTGTAGGGAGGTATTCTATTTTTTTCAACGGGGCTGAATCCAGTCACTTGACCGTCATGGTTGCTATGGTGGTTGCTATCGACCGCCCCCTCTAATGCTCGTGGCTATGCTAAAAACCACGCGGCAAAGGAGCTGCCGTCAATTGGGTTGTTTTTGTCGTAAACTAGGGTCCGATGGTTGAAAAATAGACAGATATTCCAAGGTATCCTTAAAAGGCAGCTTGGATGTATTTATTTTCTGCAGTTTAGACTTCTTCTATGACTAATTTTTGTAAGCAAAACACCAAGCTCATTGATTTAATGAGGGAGGGTTATTTGAAACAATTTATTAAATAAATATTTGTGAGAGGTCATTCCTTCTCCTGATTTTACTTCCTATTTATGTCTAGGGTAAACCCCTACTGTCCACAAGCATCCCCCCCTCCCCATATGGATTTGGAGAATTGTTGCCACGTCCCAGTGGTGGAGGTATCATATATATATGAAAGAGGGCATTCAATTATAGCCTACTACAATGATCAATTAGGAGGCCGAAGCCCTAAAGGAAGTGATGCAATAGGTGACTGAGTCGACAACATTTAAGTAAGCTGTATAGGGTCTCTTATATATCAAAGGGGGTCTCAAAGGACGCATACGCTTCAACCTGTGGCTCCAGCACTACAGGAAATGACTCAGCAAGTGCTCCATCTCGTTGCAACTCACCCAGCGGCTCGCTTGCAAGATTTTGGCCTGAAGTTCTTCCCAGACCTACACCCTAGCCATCCAACATGCATATCTGAGAATCAGCCCTCTCTTTAATAATGACAAAAAGTTATGAGAGAAACACACATTAACTTTTTGTTATCTCATAAGCTGCGTGGTGCCGGCTCCTTTTGACCTTTTGACCCCCGACTTCAAAAACGTGGCCACAGGCCAGCTGTGTCTACACACCTTTAGCCACAAATGTACACCTCCATCCCACAAAAAATGGGGACTAGAAACTAACCTCTGTCTTATGTACATTTACTGTACTGTTGGAGGTCACGCCCCTTTGCCGACCTTTTCAAGATAGCTAGGGATGCTAAAATGTTTACACACATTTCCCGGGGCCCCGTGAATGACATATCCGAGATTTGGAGTTCTAGCCCTTAGAGAAAAAAAGTTTTCCCAAATGGAGTGTCATTTGGACAAAGCCCCTCAGAAGTGTAGCCTGCAAGACCTAATGGTTCAGAATGTGGTGGAAAAACAGTTTTTGAGATAGGAAGGTCCTACCGCCCTGAAAATTTAATACCTTATTCTAGGGCCTAACTTGGACCCCCGCACCGAAACTTGGCCCGGTCGGACCCCGAGGGCCGGAATGGGGGGCCCTTCCTGCCCTAAACTTGGCCCAGTCGGACCCCGAGTGCCGGAAGGGGGTGCCTGGACTTTCATAATCCTCGCTTGGTGACTGTAAAGGATGTTTGGTCGGATGTTATGACGAAGAATCATAATGTGAATGGGAATATTCTATAAATGTCTTGATATCATCTTTCGTCTCAACACTTCTGCTGCAGCCGCTTAAAGTCTCACTCCGAGAACCTTAAAATATGAATCAATTCATTAGAAAATATCTTCCCGGTTACGTAACGGGGCAAACAAGGTGTCCTTTGACATCTACGTTTCGAGGCGATTGCAACAGTGCCACACATGATCATATTTGAATATGTTTCGGGGTAGTAATTAGCTGTCGATTTTGGAGGCCTTTATCAATAATGACCAGCTATAGATTTGCTTCCCGATGGAGATTTTTGACAAATTACATGTTATTTAGCATCTACACGTTAAGCTGAGTCCAATGAGATCAAGCTCGCCCACTTGCTACACCGAGATCATGTCCAAGACCTAGGTGTACCATGTAAAATACATGTTACCATTTTCTAGAGTGTCATGCTTGGTGTCATTGGACTCAACTCAACGTGTAGAGGCTAAATAACATGTCATTTGTCACAAATTTCTATCGGGAAGCAAATCAATAGCTGCTCATTATTGATTAAGGCCTCCAATTTCGACAGCTAATTACTATCATTAAACATGTTCGAATATGCTCATGTGTGGCACCGTTGCAATCGCCTGGAAGCGTAGATGTTGACGGACACCTTGTTCTCCCTCTTACGCCACCGGGAAGATATTTAAATGCTTTTGATTGACTAATGAATTGATTCAGCTATTCCCCCAGAAGTCTGGGGTCAAAAGGTCAAAAGGAGCCGGCACCACGCCGCTTATGAGTCAAAAGTTAATGTGTATTTCTCTCATACATTTTGTCATTATTAAAGAGAGGCCTGATTCTCAGATATGCAGGTTGGATGGCTACGGTGTAGGTCTGGGAATAACTTCAGGCCAAAATCTTGCAAGCGAGCCGCTGGGTGCAGGTGCAACGAGATGGAGCACTTGCCGAGTCATTTCCTGTAGGGCTGGAGCCACAGGTTGAAGCGTATGCGTCCTTTGAGACCCCCTTTGATATATAAGAGACCTCAAAGTAAAGCTTACTTAAATGTCGTCGACCCAGTCACCTATTGCATCACTTCCTTTAGGGCTTCGGCATCCTAATTGATCATTGCAGCATAATTGAATGCCCTCTTTCATATATATGATACCTCCACCACTGGGACGTGGCAACAATTCTCCAAATCCATATGGGGAGGGGGGGGGGGGGGTGATGCTTGTGGACAGTAGGGTTGTACACTAGATATAAATAGGAAGAAAACTCAGGAGAAGGAATGACCTCTCATAAATATTTATTTAATAAATTGTTTCAAATAACCCTGCCTCGTTAAATCAATGAGCTTGGTGTTTTGCTTTCAAAAAATAGGTTATAGAAGAAGTCTAAACTGCAGAAAATAAAAACATCCAAGCTGCCTTTTAAGGATACCTTGGAATATCCGTCTATTTTTTAACTAGTTTACGACAAAAACAACACAATTTACGGCAGCTCATTTGCCGCGTGGTTTTTAGAGCCATGTAAGGATTAGAGGGGCTGGTGGATAGCAACCACCATAGCAACCATGACGGTCAAGTGACTGGATTCAGCCCCGTTGAAAAAAATAGAATACCACCCTCAGGAGATTAATGATATTTAAATGATTATGACCATGAAGTCTTTATTTGCATGGGTGTACATTTCGTTCTGTGTAGCATGGAAAAATCGGAGAAACACTCCCATTCGGAATGCATTGGTTTACATTTCTTTCTTTGGAGCACAGTTATTTTTATTTATTTTCAGTTTTTGAGGAGGTGCTTCAAAGATGCTAATTTTTCTGCAATAATCCAAAATCAAATGGAAAAACCCGTTGGCTTTTTGTCAAGGGAACCCAGGGCGACGCTCACTTCCGGGTTGGCCAACACACGTCATCCCTCCACCACTATACTGTAATAACGCATGTTGAAGTTGAATGATAATGAATTAATTTATTCTTTATTCTGCCTTAGTATTTATTTATTTGGCAGCGAAATGCAGTGTGTGTGTGTGTGTGTGTGTGTGTGTGTGTGTGTGTGTGTGTGTGTGTGTGTGTGTATAACACGCTATTTTATGTTGAAATGCGACGTAATCCAGTGTTCACGAAAACGTACGTGTTTCTAACAAGATGATATCATTAAAAGTTACATAAAGTAACGGTTTAATAACACAAAAGCAGGAAACACGTGAGCTGCATTTCCCATTCAGATAATAAAGATTAATAAAGATCATACACATTCACTGACTGAGGATTATTCAAGGGAAAAGTACATTTCTCGCTAGAAATGTCATTAGAAACACGTTAAATGGTGAATATGTCCTAAAATATTGCATCTCCCATTCAGTTAATGCTGGGTTTTTCGTATCATATGCACATATGCACGCGAAATGGACGTATCCGCCCTCCACAGTAGTTAATGCTGGGTTTTGCGTATCGTATGCACACGAAATGGTCATTGGGCGTATGTAGGCTACTGCACGCATCTTGAAAGTGTCAAACCGTGCGATCTGTGCGCATATTGGTGAGACTGGAAAAGCTGTCATATTCTTAGTTATCACAGACAATTTTTAACAATAAATGTTCTGTACGGAGCTCCTTAAGGGACAATAGGGAGAAAGCTCCCGGACAGAACCTTAGATGGAAGTCGTGCTTAGTGACAAATCACGACAAATACTTCCAATTGATATGCATGAGTTTGAAAATTGTGCTTTTTGACACGAACATTTAGAAATACGTGTACCTGATCACGTTTCAATAGATTAAATAACGTGACAGTGTCACCTATTTTCGTGAGCCCGGGATGTACGCCGGCCATTATCGCCCGATGAAATATTCTTCGTCATATCTATCAAACCAAACATCCTTCACATTCGCCGAACGACGATTATGAAAGTAAAATGCACATTTCTCGCTAAAAATGTTTACATAAACACTTTTAATGGTTTAACTATGCTAAAATATCATATTTTCCACCCAGGATAAAAAGTATGTCCGCCATTTTCACAGAAGAATATCCTAAAAACTATCCAATAGGAAAGATGCTCACAGCGTCTATTAGAGACGTAGTGAGGCACTGTCACGTTAAAATTGTACCGGGGGCGAAAATTGTACCGGCCTACGTCATCGTTTGTTTACATCCTGACAACCTGCCCGGCAACAGACTACGCGATGCAGAAAACATGTTTCCAAACGACGAAATAACATAATACAGATAGCGGATCGCTATCTGTATTATGATAGATAGCGATAACAATTGTTTTTACTTTATATTTGTATTGTATTTAATTGTTTAATCGAAACAATAAAAAAATTTGCCCGCGAAACGGCCGAACGCGTCAAATGACAAATGTTTTGCCCGCGAAACGGGCGAACGCGTCAAATGACGTAGGAAGGTTCTTGAAACATAATACAGATAACGGATCGCTAGATAACACTTGTTTTTACTTTATTTACTAGCTAAATTCGATTAAACAATTAAATACAATACAAATATAAAGTAAAAACAAGTGTTATCGCTATCTATCATAATACAGATAGCGATCCGCTATCTGTATTATGTTATTTCGTCGTTTGGAAACATGTTTTCTGCATCGCGTAGTCTGTTGCCGGGCAGGTTGTCAGGATGTAAACAAACGATGACGTAGGCCGGTACAATTTTCGCCCCCGGTACAATTTTAACGTGACAGCACCCCCAATTCCGTATGCAGAAGACGCCGAAGGGTACCTTTACCGTCACCGAGCGAATAAAAAGGGTACCTTTCCCGTCAGTCACCGACGCTAAAGGGCCTTTGCCAACAGTCGGTATTTGACGTTCTCGGAGTGAGACTGTGTTGGTCACCGACGAGTGTTAAACTCTAAAAAGTGGCTAAGCTAGCGACAGAGCAATCGGCCCCATTTGTTCAAGAAATGCAAGGTAAACAAAGAGAAAATGTGTGATCAAGTGTATATATATACATATATACACGCACACACACCCATCGGCACGTACATACATACACACACATATATATATACACAAATACATATACATAAACAAACACATATATACACATACATATATCCAGAAAAGAACATTGTGCTGGCCACCCCAGAATGATTGAACATCTTTAGAAGCCTGCCACACATGTCAAATGACCTGAGCCTTCTGAGGAAGAAGAGGCTGCTCTGACTCTTCCTATACAGGGCCTCTGTGTTGTCTGTCCAGTCCAGCTTATTGTTTATGCGCACTCCAAGGAACTTGTATGTGTCCACGGTCTCTATTTCAACCCCCTGGATGGTAATGGGGGTGTTGGGGGCTTCCTGCTCCGTTGGAAGTCCACCACCAGCTCCTTGGTCTTGCCGATGTTAAGCTGGAGGTGAGGTGGTTCTCCTCGGACCATCTGACGAAGCCCTCCACCACACCTCTGTACTCGTCTTCCCTGTCCTCACTGATGCAGCCCACGATGGAGGAGTCATCCAAGAACTTCTGTAGGTGGCGCGTTCCAGAGTTTAAGGTGAAGTTTGAGGTGTAGATGGTGAAGAGAAAAGGTGAAAGTACTGTTCCATAGTAGTACTATGAGGTTTTTTATTGAAAAGCATTGAAGGCATTTCTACCACAAGATGAACATACAAAGTTAAAATAAAAATAAAACATACAACACGTTTCATAATAATTAGCATTTTTTTTATTTACATAGTGAATAATTTTTATTTACGTAGTTAAATCAGAAACCATATACTGATGCAGCTTGTTATTGATTTAGTAATAAACTATTGATACTACTGAAACCCCCCTTCCCAGAACACAGCTGTCCCTTTCATTCAGAACATTCTTTATGTATTTACAAACCAGACAATTAACTGCCAGATTGCTGGACATGGCTGTCAAAATAATAAAGAATAAACATTGGCCTTTGGAAGGAGAAAACTTTGTAAAAAGAGATGTATAGTGAGCCATGTTAGTCAGGGTATGGATATGATTGTTTGCATTTCATATAGAAACACTACAATATACTAAAGTTGTGTTTGAACTTCAATTCTGCGTTGATTAGCAACAACGGTTCTTGTCACTAGTGATCTGAGGGGTGTTCCACGAACGGAGGTTTAACAAACACTGAGTTAACGCTGAACTATAGGTTGATTTACCCTGTGCCGTCTAACCCAGAGTTTTCTGTTCCACAGCTGCGGTTATGCATTAGTTCAATAAACTCGGGGTTGGTTAACACAGGGTTGTGCGCGTCCACGCCAAACCTAAAATACGTGATGTATGGATCATGGAAACCCTGATCGAAATGGCGAAACCGGCCGCTTATTTCAATGAAATGGAACTTCAGGTTCTCCTGGAGAGCTATGACGAGGAGAAGGACATTATCACAAGAAAAGGGAACGCTAAAGCCTCTGCAACCCGGAGAACCAAAGCCTGGCAGCGGATCGCTGACCGCGTAAATGCGTTAGTTACACGTCAAAAGCATGATCCTTAATATTTGAGCCATTAATATAAAATTATCCCAGTTAAGCATTCTTAAAGATCCTACCACATAACCCCTTTCTTCTAAAAAAATATGTACTCCGATGGCTTCCAAGCGGTCAGCGGATCAAGTACTATAAAAATGAAACTGGTAAGCTTTTCCCACCATGGTATTGGTATAAATTTAAATAAGCCATTTTTTTAAGCCAATCGTGAAAAGGCCGACAGTCGGCAGACTGGATCTGGCCCTCAAATTGACTTGACCCCTGTGGAGGAGCTGTTAATAAACATAAATTCAGGGCGCCCTGGCATGGAGGGGGTACCTGGAGGTAGGCTACCTACCTCCTCAGAGAGTCAGGGGCCATACCCCACTGGTTGAATGTAGGTTTTTGTGGTTTCTTGTATTTTAGATTTTTTTTGCCTTCGAAGTAACGCATGCAAACCATGTGCTTGCCACAGCGCATACTATTCCAAATGTTTCTTTTTTTGGTAACTGGGTAGAAAACCTAAAAGTGACAATTCATCAACTTCACAGATCAAGATGGATTAGTGCGTGTAACGATCAAACATTCTCCAGTGGATGCAAGTCCGTTAGGACTATTTTATACTTTGTGTTGTAAGTGCCTCTCGGCATAGTAGGCCTACTCAGACAATATTGCTCTTTGTATGATAGGAGGCCGATACAAATCTTGGATGGGTCATCTGAAAGGACTGAGATGTGCTCAGCATCTCCAACATTATAGCCTAGATAAAACTACCATTTGCAAAAAACAGAGGGCTACGCAAATAGTCTGGAGTGAACTGAGGCCAGGTCCTCGATTGGTAGTGTTGGCTATGTAAGGCTATTTATATTAAAGATTTGCGCGAGAACTATAGGCCTATCTCTCCACTCCAGCAAAAAGTCATTTGATATGCCAAGATGTCGAGCCGTGGTCTTATCAATCGCTCCCGGTGGATTGCACGTATAATTTGCGCTCCGATATCAGCAGTTCTCTCATCAAAAGGGCATGCCATTGTGAACACATGAAATCTGCGGTGAACGCAGATTAAATACCCAAAACCGGGTTATGTTTCAAATTTAACCTGCGCAAAACCTGCTCCGACCAGGTTTGATTCAGAGCATGTTTCTATAAAACTAACATACCGTGATCCTTTTGGAACGGAAAACCTAGGGTTACAACAAACCCTGGGTTAATTTACCTGGTTATGTGATAAAACCGGCTTTGTTGAACACCCCACTGAGCATAGTCCGCAAGAAAATGTTGACATAAGTGATGTCTGCTAATCTTTAATGGATGTGTGTTTGTTAACATATATGCCAACCTTAAGTAGTCCATTTTACATGCTGTTAATGATTTCCTCTTTCAGCCATAATGTTAATCATCTGGATTAATTTCTCTGTATATATTCGTAAAAGTCTGGTGAAAATGTAAAGAATGTTCTTATCCAAGGGAGCAAATTACACAATTTGCGACAAATGCTCTATGGACATGTCAGATTAAAGTGCCATGCACGGAGGACAGAGGACCATTAAAAAGTGTATAAAGTGTTGTGAAGATAGCTCAATCAATGATGTCACAGGGTCAATAACAAAAAGGCACCACTTTGCCCGCAAAGGGGCGCAAAATCACATGTTAACAGCATTTACTGTGAAACCATGACTTGAATTCACTCCAAGTAGCCTTAGGTGACTTATCTCATCGGCCCAGAGTGGCAAAGTCCCGCAAATTGCTGGAAAAAGAGTGGTTGCTGGGGTTGAGGCTGTGAATACCTTTCGAGACTGCTAGAAGTCCAAGACCTTGCAATGTCATGTGAGGTACACATTTAGATGTTGGCAAACATACGGATCTGCTCCATTATAAATTAACTGAAAGACACACCAGGAGGACTCGGGCCTTCACCTATCCCGGTTCCATTTTACATTTCTGGAGAGGTGTGCGTTACCTACTGTGATGGATTCTGAGGGCTACGCCGGTGGCATAGACCTGTTGTAGCTCGGCATGCAGCTGTTTGACGCAGACGTATAATTAAATCTGATCATGGTTCCCAGCTGCTGTGTGTATGAGTTCCATGGACACACTGAGGTAAAGTGTATGTGTTCCTTATTGCCGTCGATTCAACAGCCAACTCAAGGGCAAGAGTTGGCTGTGATCACACCTTGCTTGCAGGTAAATAATGATGGCGGCTGTTACTGAAGCCAGACTGTCATGGCTATACTCATTCATACCTTGCATACATATATATATACACATATATATTGTGTCGCAATTGATCATTCTATCATAGATCCTCATGTTTCCACCAACATTGCACGGCCATGCTCAAATCTGTAGTATCCATACACACCTCTGTAGAGGTTCATATAGATCTCCTACCTCTTGGGGTGTGAGGGGCCCAGAAGACAAAGCTATCAATCTTCAAAGGCGTGGTTTCATTAATGCCTATATCACACTGTCCCGATATTGACATCAGATGGACACACGATAAAGGAAATGTTCATATTCGGCTCTGATTGAGAATACATATGTTCAGATTAGATTTGCATTGTAATTGGAAATCGAGAGATACACCTGCTCCAAAGAAGCATCAAAAAATGGGTCGATATTTAAGGTGAATAACCACACATCCCCGTTACAGCCCAACCAGACAAATGCAGTATTGCACCCCATTAGAACAGATCATGGAACAGCTGGGGTCATGGTTGGTCAGAAGGGACAGTTGAACTTTGGTTAAAAGGATAATTCTGTGCCTATTCACAGATTGAATGATTCTAGCATGATCTGAAAAGTTTTTTTCATGTTTCTATTATTTTACAAATTGCATAAATAATGAGTTTGATTGTGTCTGTAGTAGTTTCACTTCAAATTCAACTATTGAATAAATGCTAAATTTTTCATCTTCTCAAACATTTGCATGCTTGCCTACCATTCTAGCTCAGCTACATCACAATATGAAGAAGAAAAAAACACAGATTGGGGATATAATGGTTGCTACACACTAGAATCAAGTTGGACAATCTGTGGATAGTATGGTGTTTAAACGCTAGGATCATGGCCTATACAAGAGCACCTGTGAATACGCCATGTTTTCCACGATAGTTAACTTATCCTTTAACTTTAAGCTCATTAGTGTTTCTGGCAGTATACGTTCAGCAAACAAGCAACATTCAGTGACCCTTGGTTGACCCTTGTTGATTTTCATTTCCTGGTTTTAAGCACTTCCATCTACAATATTGTAAACTCCCACAAGCAGCAACTAGAGGCTGC
Organism: Gadus macrocephalus; assembly: GCF_031168955.1. NCBI lineage: Eukaryota > Metazoa > Chordata > Actinopteri > Gadiformes > Gadidae > Gadus > Gadus macrocephalus. The sequence continues at coordinate 18,291,127 of NC_082385.1, forward strand.
AGTGCTTTTCCTCACGTATTGTCTCTCTCTCATTGAGTACATGTCCTTGTAAATCAGAACATGCATCTTTTTTAATCAGTCCATGTCCCTGTAAAATGGAACATGCCTTTATTTTACTCAGTACATGTCCCTGTAAATCTCTTGCAGGAGCGGATGGAGAGACGTGTCCTCCGTCGTCTCAATGTCCTGCACCAACTGAGCATGCTCGGTGACCAGCTCTCGCAGGTCGGCCAACTTCTGCAGCAGCTTAGGGAAGAGGAAGGCATTGTCACGGTGGTTGGCCACCAGATGAAGCTGCAGAGCCTGCACAACACTCTCCTGGAGTCGCTCCACCAGGGAGGCGTTCACTAACCCTGGACGATCTGACGAGACCGGGCAACGAGGAGAAGAGAGAGGATAAGAAGAAAAATTATGGAGGGAATGAAACGACAATGAGAAACGGAAACAAATGGATTTGTTCAGGACTCCCTCTAGATGAATATGACAGCCCTGAATAAATTACGTCAACTAAACTAAATTTCTGAAAATTGCTATGCAGCATCTCAAAAGTTGAGGAATATGGACATTTCTAAATCCCTCATACCCTCTCAAAATATGTATGGGGTTATGATTAATTAATAACGTTCTTTCCATCACATATTTCCAAATTCATCACAGTTCTATTTCTATCCTACAGAAAATAGTAATAAATAATAAAAAAAGTAAAAATAGCAAAACATTCCTATGGAGAAGATCTAGGCTTTTTCAACCTTTCACTAGAAGGGTCATTAAAATATAAACAGGAAACGACCCGCTGGTGTGCGGGCTGGTTCACCGCACCTCCGCAGCAGATGATTGCAGAGACGAACAGCGCCAGGTCGCTGTCATCCAGCTGCAGAGCGTTGAAGCGCGTGGCAAACTGGAACTTGGGCTCCATCATGTCACTGAAGGGCCGCCGCAGACTTTTCAGGAACTCACGGGTGATGAAGCCCCCGCCGCGCGCCACCAGGAGGCCGTCTTTATTCATGCAGGAGGCAAGGAGGGTGAAGAGGGCCTCGTACACACCGTACTTCAACAGGGTCACCTAGGGAACAGAATCGAGCATGGATAAGACACATTTCTACAATTAATTTTAAATTATATTTTGTCTGTGTATTTTGATATTTATTTTATAACAAAAATAAATATTACAAATAAATATTTGTATGCATTTTATATCAATAATGTAGTAGACCCTTGCCTTGAAGCAATAATTTAATTTACCTGACCCTGTTATATGGTTTCATTGAAAATAACAGTTGACTCAAAGGCTTCTGCCAGAGAGAGCAGTTTGTCAACATAATGACAAGGGCCCGGTTCCCGAAACCTTCTTAAAGCCTTCTAAACCCTACGTCATTCGTAACCTCCACTTTAAGTTCTACCTTCAAATCTCGCGTGTTTCCCGAAACTTTCTTTGCTACGAATCTCTTTCGTACTTTGTTTGTTGGTAAGGTTGGTTTGAAGCGCTCGTAGAACTGTACAGTAACCTTTAGAAATCCCTGTTGCGCATGGAACTGCCAAATTGGCAGTGTTGTGTTTCACCAATGGTTTTAGTTCAGGTATTTTAGAAGTGAATGGAAGGGAGTGATATGTTGTGTAGCAGGATTGACATGCAGGAGAGCAGGATAGGCCAAGTTGTTTAATTGTAAATTCCAAGTTTGCATCCGTAGCCAATTGAGGTCAAATGAAACGGCATATTTGAATTAAGGATGTAGTCTCGGCTGTATTTTTTTTTGTCTCTATTTTTGGCCATGGGTACAGCAGGCGAGGTCAGCTCGACCCGCTTCCAATAATTTCAAAAACTCGCAACTTCAAACGATTATTGTGAGCAATCGATTTCAGCACGTTCTTTCTGGACAGCACCATTTATGAACGACATAAGGAGTGTTTCCTAATTAGACTCCTAAGAGAACGTTCGGGAACCACGCCTATAGAGGTAAACAACTTTGATAAGACTAAACGTAGGAGTCTTGGTAGCGCGCCAAGAGTGGACGTTATCGGGAAACCGGGCCCTGCTCCTTACCAACAAAAACAGAACAATACTTAATATCAACAACCAAAGGAATAGTGAAGACAAAGTTCATATCACATTTTTATAAGATATTGCAGGAAGTTAAAAGAAAATAACTTTGATATTAAAGAAAAATGCGAACTAGAAATTAACACAATAATCCAAGATGAGTGGGAGACTTCATGAAGTGAAGTACACAGGATAATAATAATAATAATAATAATAATAATAATAACTAGAACTGCAAGCAGTTATCCAGGGGTCCAAGTGATGTGCATTTCGCCGGCACAACGCGAAGCATGTATTCAAAACGCTACTGTGTGAACCTGTGGATATAAAGGTTTTGACTGAGAGGTTCGGTGTGGGAGTTATATCCCCAAACGCGTTTTTAGGAGATATACAATTTCCTCGTTCATGGCGCCCCCTTCTGGCGAAATTTTCCTTGGTATAGCGCCACCTAGTGACCGGCAGGTCTGGATTTTGTCGTCTGCGTAGTCCTCACGGACCTGGATGTAGTCATGCAATTGGCGTGTCTCACCATTTACGGTTTGGGCTGTGGTCCCACTTTCACGGTAGGAAGTATAATAATAATAAGATAAATCGCTACAAAAACAATAGGGATCCAACCTGTTGGCTTGGACCCCTAATAAGACGGATAACGAATAACAATAATGATAGTACATTTTATTTTTGCCGCCTTTCAAGTCCCCCAAGGTCAAAGAAAGAAAAAAAAGAATGATAACCAGTAGTCCAAACTGGAAAAAAGGAATTTAAATTTAGGGGATAAAAAGCATAAAATACATTAGAAATAAGAAACAAGGAATTCCTTTCATTTAAACTTTAAATGATACTTTAGAACTCCATTTATTATATAAAATGGAGCAACACCTCAGATCATTGCTGGAGGGTGTGTGGTTTGGTGAGAGGCCACACACATATTTTGGGATTGTCCAAAGATAGAAGAATACTGGCAATTTGTACAAAAACATAAAAAAATTCTCTGTATAGATTTACCTCTTCAACCATCACACTTGCCAACTGCCAACTGATCTTGAAGAGAACAGCCAAACATATTTGCTCAGAGTCCTTCTTTTAATAGCGAATAAGGCAATCACAGCCTCCAGGCCACAACCCCGAACAATTACACAATGGAGGGTAAGAATCCAAGAGGTTTACAACATGCGATGTACAACAACATTATTTCAACTGACAGCAGAAGTATTCCTAAATAAATGGTCATCCATTGCCCGACATTTTCAATTTATATGAAGTATATGCAGAATTTATTTGTTTCTTATTTTTTTATTTTATTTTCTTGTGTGGGTTTGCGCATGCACATTTGTGTGCACGTTTGTTTAGTTTAATTTACTTTGGTTTTCTTTTATATATTCCTTTTATTATTAGTACTATTATTATTTTATTTATTTTAGGGCAATGGTCATCTGAAATGTAAAAATTACTTCATTATTTACCAATTGTAGTATGTATTTATGTGGTATTCCTGAGATAAAGATATATCACATCCATAATTACATCCAATCACATCCTTAATGAAATCAATCACATCGTTAATTACATCTGTCGCAACCGTTCAAATGGGGCTATTGATTTTCTGTTCAAAAAAGGTGTCTGACTTGTTGATTTATGAAAATAGACATTGAAATGAAAGCTACATTTGGAATAGTTTATTTAGCTTATTATATAATACTGTTCATGCTGAGACTGCTTTCTTTTTGCTAGATGTCTGTGTGCGTGCTTTGCGCACCGTCAAGGGAAAGAGGCGGTGGTTGAAAAAAATCGTATTAAGTCAACTAATGGTTTATTCGTTTCCCAGTATCATTTCCTTAATTCAGAAGACAGTTTTGTTCATTTGAGTTTTTGTAATTGTTGGAAGCGAGTCGAGCTGACCTCGCCTGCTGTGCCGTATATGTAGCCATACTCTACTATTGGGGAAACACAACACTGCCAATGTGGCAGTTCCATGAGCAACGGGGATTTCTAAAGGTTACTGTACAGTGGCGTCGACTAGCGTCAGGAGCTGAAACATCACTATGGTAGAGCTAAGAAGGTTCTACGAGCGCTTCAGACCAACCTTACCAACGAACGACGTACGAAAGAGATTCGTAGCTAAGAACGTTTCGGGAAACTCGTGAGATGTTAAGGAAGAACTTGAAGTAGATGTTATGAATGACGTAGCGTTAAGAAGGCTTTAAGAAGGTTTCGGGAAACCCAGAGCTTTTCCAATTCTTGATGACTTTGTAAATAGTGTCTAATTTGTGAGTACCTATGAACTTGGTTGGATATATCATATTTCTCTTTGAGCTGTTCAAATTAATTTAGGACTGCTCCGTCAAACAGCTGGTCCAAAACCACTAAACCCCTTTCCTTCCATTTCCTTCCTTCCTTTTCCAGCCTAGCTGGGGAGAACTCAGTTGTTTGCTATCCTTATAGCTCTGGAATTGGTCATTGGAAGTTTAGGTTTTTTCCATCATAATTGACAATATTTTGAAGGTGTTTTTACTAGGGCTGGACAAGTTAATGCGTTAATTATTCGTTAACGCAAACTTATTTGAACGCGATAAATACAAATTGACGCACATTATCTTTTTCCACTTTGATTTTGAAAGGTTTTGCCCACAGAATGTCAACATTCATATCAGAAATATTTTTGGTTTTTAGTTCCACTTACTTTACATTCAATTACACTTGCAGTAAGTCACTGCCTGATTACAATTGCCGTAAGTGACAGCCTGTTTACAATTCCCAAATCTGTGGCGCCACTTATTTAACTAAATTAACTACACTTGTAGTAACTGTTTACAATTCCCAAATCGGTGGTGGTCCGTGAATTTCATATTCAATCCACACTGAGTGAGTCAATAAAACTCTCAATATCACTTAGTCTAGTTTTTGCTTCTTAAGTACATTTGGTATGTATGAATGATAATGTGTCATTCCATTGATAATCTCAGTTAACTTCAATTGGAGTGGATTTAAAATATAATTTTAAAAGTGTGATTAATCGTGAGTTAACTCACCAAAACTATGCGATTAATCGCGATTAAAACTTTTAATTGCTGCCCAGCCCTAGTTTTTACTCAACACATTAGCAATCTTCATCCCCCATATGTCTTGATTTAAGAATGGGATTGAATCCAATGGCAAATTTGGGCATTCACTCTGCTCCATTCCAACCAGTCAGTGTTTTGGGATATCTAAGCAACCATTCATCTGAGTTTGGCTACCCAATAATAGTTTGTCGGGCTGGGCAAGTCCATTGCTCCACTTTCTTTTGGGCAGAGTAGTCTTTTAAATTTAAGTCTGGGTCGCTTGCTTTACCATATACATTTGGAAAGCCATTTATCCAATATAGTAAATGTGGGAACAGCAACATAGATAGGTAGTGATGGAAGAGAAAGATCAACCTTGGAACATTTTTCATTTGTATAGTTTATTTTCTTCATTATCAGAGAGAGTGGCAGGATTTCCCATCTTGTAAGGTCAGCTTTTATGTGGCCTATCAATTTCCCATAGTTGGCTTAAGCAATTTTGAGTTTGAGGTCTGTCGTAATAATAATCCAAGCATCTAAATCCTGGAGACCAGTGGAAATCAAGCCTTCTTGACAATTTAATTGGCCAGTGTCCAAATAAAATCATTGCCTCTGATTTTGATTGGTTGATTTGATAACCAGAGAGTTCTCCATATTCCTTTAGGGTGTCTATAAATTGCAGGGATAGAAAGGACTGGGTCACTTGTAAAGGTCAAGATATCATCTGTATAAAGAGATGTCTTGTGATGCTTATTTCTAATTTCTTTTATTTCCTCATCTTGTCTTACAGAAGCAGCCAGGGATTCAGTATTTATAGCAAATAGCAAGGGGCTAAGACAATCCCCTTGTCTCAGCCCCCTCTGTAGGTCAAATAATTCCGAACAGCATCTGTTTACTCTTACACGTGATTTGGGATTTTTGTAGATTACGCTGACCCAATTCACACATTTTGAGGGAAATCCCATTACAGATTGCGTTTTGTACAAAAAGTCCCAATTTACTGTGTCAAACACTTTCTGTGCAACATATCGTATAAACATAGATGTTTTCTTGTTTCTTTTAGCACAAGTAATGATGTTAAGGGTTCTTCTTATGTTGTTAGCACCAGTGTTGGGAAACTTCATTTTCTACGTGAACTAGTTCAAAGTTCAGTTCACAAATTTTAAAATGAACTAGTTCAGTTCAACGTTAAGTTTTGAACTAAGTTCTCAGTTCCAAAAATTAACTAGTTTATAGTTATTTTTTTAATGTTTTCAATATGTTGCTGCAAGCTTAATTGTCTATCAACTCATGCATGGCATCACCCGTCAGGCCATAAACAATGGATTGAATAAACTTTCTTATGGACACTAATAATGTCTTCATGATAACCCCATGTTATTGAAATGGGTGCTTGGATGTTGTGCAATTCGTCATGATTATGTGAGGGGGTTCGGGACCTTAACATGACACAGGGATGTTTTAAGTGTAAATGACAAAGACATGGAATTGTCATTTTAGGCAATCATTTATTTAGGTAAACCATTGCATTTTGAGTGCAATATTTATTTATAACATGAAAATATAAGACTTAAAATGCTTTAAAATAAAATAATCATACATATATTTATGGGGGATTAATATATTTTAGACTGTTTCTGTTCAGAATCGCAAAATGGGAAAAAAGGCGCGGCTTATAGTCCAAAAATTACGGTAGTCGATCGTCGATTAATCATGCCCATCCCTACTAGTATATCATATCATATGGGGCAGATTTTCGAAACGGATTGTAAGGCTAATCACACTCACACCTGGTGGTAACCAGGTCTTTAACTTTAAATGGTAAAAGTAGCCAAAACACAATGTTCTTATAAAGTAAATCATATCATGTATTATTTTTTCTAATCGCTACTTACAGTTCCATGTGTCGTTTGTTCCTCAATGACCTTGATCACCATGGAGAATGCTCTTCAGATCTGGGTTGATCATTAAGTTTGCTCTGTTTGATGTTGAAGCCTCAGTCCAGTTATTCCACAAAAGTCCCGCCTGGAGCGTGTCCCGTTTGTCCAGTTGAACATGGATACCCATCTTTCAGAGTGTTGTGGCCGCGTCTGCGAGGGTCGTGAATGTAATCGTTCCGGAACCCAGGTGAATTTTCAGCTTGGCAGGGAATGGCGATTGAGCTTTGATGTTCTTCTCTTTAACTAGTTTCATCACGTCTCTTACTTGCTTGCGTTTCCTCTGGATATCTGACGTGTAGTCCTGGTCAAAGAATATCTTCTGCCCGTTACATGGCACTCGGGGATGGGCCGATAGTCGATTCTATCGACTATCGACGATAGATGGATTCCATCGTCGAAGTTGCCGATAAAAAGGCGATAATTTCTTTTTAATAATCAATTTTTAATTATTATTATTATTTATCTTTTTGAAAAACAGCGCTGTGGTAGCTATTTTTACAACTTAAAAAGCCCCGCAAATTGTAATTGAAGTTAACTGGCACAGGTGGAAAACATACTATGTAGCGCTGACCTGCCGTATTCACTCACTGCTGCAAGAGGAGAGGGGAGGGGCTCGAAACCTACCGGTCTGCTCGCACGGCGAAATGACATCACACCCCGCTGCACCATTTCCGGGTCACAGCTGTGGTACATGAGCTGTGTCCGAAATAGTTGCCTATTCACTCCCTCACTATTCCCTATAGTGTTCATGATATAGTGCACTACATAGGGAACGAACAAACGAGAATTCGGACACTACGCTGAACATTTCTAAACGTCATTTGCGTCAGTAAATGCGCCGGGTATTTGTGTGACACAGACAGATGCGCCCACATCATATAAACAAATCGGGCACTCTCGAGGAAAGCTGGAGGTTGTATTGATGTTGAATGTTACATTTCCTTGAACAAGGTTTTTCTTATTAATTTTGAATGTTACATTTTCTATGTTAAATCCCAAATAAATTGTTGACATTTCTAAACGAAAGCCGGAGACTCCATCATTAAATGTATTCGTTTTCGCGGTTATTCAGCTTCTTCTACTCCTCCGGTAAAACAAGACCGCATACGGGAGTATAGGCCGATCCATACCTCCGGTCGCCCCAAACGTGGCATCGACAATCACAAACATGACATCTGTAGAGATGATTTTGCTTTGTGTCATCCGAAATCGGCAAAAAAAAGTGCAAAAAGTGTGCGGTGGCATGTGACACCCCTCACCAACCCGCAGATTATCTCCTCAAAATGTTGTTAAATGACCAGTTACAACTCATTGCCAAAGCAGGGGAACAATAACAATAAACAATAAAATAAAAATGTCAGGTATATAGTATAATATAAGTACAAAACGTCAAATACAATATATATATATATATATATATAGATATCTCAGATATTATACTACTCTATCTATTTTCGCGAATGGTCTGACTTTTGACTCCATACTGCCGCCTCGATTTCCGGTTCTCCCGGAGCACTCCGGATTCGTAAGCTCAGAGGCGACGGACCCATTTACGGATGAAACACCTCCGGGACCGGACGAAACGGTCCGTATCCGTATTTACCGTAGGGTGTGAATGGGCCTTAACACGTACGGAACATCATATGTAAACTCAAATTTTGGGTATTTTAAGTGCACTATATAGTGCATGAAATTAACCAGTGAGAATTCGAACAACACTACAAAATGGCGAGCACCCTATATAGTGCACTTTATCCGTGATAGGGAACGATTTCGAACACAGCTATGAGCTGTGTGTCATCAGCGTGTGTCATCATGACAGCGCCGCCGGCACCGACGTATCGAAACTTAAATCAGCGGAGGCTCCAAGGGGAAGACCATGGTTATCGTTTTTAAGAAAAAATTAGAAAAATAAAACCGTGATTCTTTTCAAAGTGATAAATTATTATAAATGATTATTATAAAATTATTATAAAGTTGCCCCCCCCCCCGATAGTATTGACTATCGGCGATCTCTAGGGGGCGCTATCGGACGATGGAAGCTTGTAGACGATTGCCCAACCCTAATGGCACTCCTCCGCTATTGTCATTCCGGTGCTTCCATGCTTGCTGGATTACGGTTTCTTCTTGATTCTGTAGTCCAGAAATCTGACGATGGACCTCGGGGGTCTCGCTGGATCTTTCGGTTTCATAGTCAGTGAACGATGTGCTCTCCCTATGTTTAGGTAAAACTCTTCTGGCAGTGTCAGTGAGGTTCGGATGAGACTCAGTGTGTCCTTGTTAGATTCCTCATCTTCTTTCAACCCATATATAAAAACGTTATTCCGTCTCACTCTGGACTCTAGGTCTTCACATTTTGCTGACAGGCTGGAATCTCTTTGCAGCAAGTAGTGAAGGGCTTGCTTGTTTCTTTTCGTTTTATGTACTGTGTCACTCAGCCTCTATTTGTATTCGGTCACCCTTAGTTCTAATTTTGTCGTCCTTCAACTACTTCGGACAGTGCAGATACTACTCATGTTAAGGAGTTTTTAGAATCTTTAAAGGCTTCTGCATGCTCCTTTGTCAGTGTGCGCAGCTCGGCTAGCAGGCTATAGCAGCAGGATATAACTGAGCTGACACCTAAAAATGTAGTGTTTAATTTGTGACCATTTAAAGCCATTTTAACCTGTCGATTAAGTGTTATGGTGTTAATGTGGACACTAACACGTTGACTCTATTTTGTCAAAAGAACACACCATTGAATAAAGTGTATCTGGCGGATTAAGTGTAAATATATTGTTTAGTTCACCTGGTCGTTGAGGTCGAGGTGGAGAAAGCCAGGGATGTTCTTGGCAAACTCCGTCAGCTCTGTGACCGCCTCCACTGAGGCGCTCTGGCAGCAGAGGAACAGCCGGGCCTCTGCCTCGCCGGGCCCCTCCACCAGGAGCTCCTTCCCAGCTGTGAGGCCTCGGACTGGGCCGGGGCTAGGCCCTGCTGCACCTCTCACCTCCAGGGTTTGCTCCGCCGCCTGGAAGGTCTCCATGTCGTGGATAACAAATGGCTGGAGAGGGAAGGGAGATGAAAGGAGGGAGAAGGAGAGGTGAAAGAGGTTGCAGGGTAAAGTGGAGAGGAAGAGGTGAAAAAAAGAGTGAAAAAGAAGAGGCACAAGGAAAGAGAAAGGCAGAGGAGATGAGAAAATAGGATAGTGGAGGAGGGGAAAAACATGTAAAGAGGAAAAAAACAAGGATATCAGAGAAATGATATCTCAAAATGAAATGCCCTTTATTTTATCCATGTCCTTATCTGCTCTCCCCTCCCAACCCTCTTACCGGTCGGCTGGTCTTGCCGGTCAGTATCAGTCTGGCCCTGTCCTTGTTCATGCTGAAGTTCCTCATGTAGGCCTGGTGGATCTGCTGCACCAGGACCTTGTGGTCGGGGGGCGTTAGGGTTTGCTCCGCCTCGCTCCTCACCCCCATCCCAAATTCCACCTTCAACCTCTGTTTCTCCGACTGGGGAATACGCCCGAAGCGGATCGCTGGAGGAGGAGAGCGGGGTGGATATGGAGGAGGGCTTATTTCATCACTTGCATCATTCATTCTTTGTGTTCAGATTACCGTCATAGCCCGGTTTACCAACTGCCATGTAAACACCAAAGCCAAGCTTCTAAATCCGCTTTTGAATGTGGAGGTAATTAATGTCATATATTTATGTCCCACCCCCCTGAAAATACAAGAACAAGAGCATGTTCAGTGTCTACACATACACATACATTCCATATACTTCACAGTGATAGGTCTTGGTTACTCTTTTCTTTTTCTTCAAATGGGAATTGTGGAAGATGCGCCAGATTGAACATTCAGATTCACTTTCCTGAGAAAATACTTCCTGGTAAAATAAGTCTGTTAAAATAGTGTGTAAGAGAAACCTTTGTGTTGTTCTTGTTGTTTAAAATGGTCTCAAACAGTCAAAGCCTTCCCATGCCTCGACATGCATTGTTGATAAGAGGCTGTATAAAATAGGTCTGTTTGCCAACGTTTAGTGCCTGGCCAAGGTAAGAATTTCCCATGTAGTTTTACAATAATGAAACTCTGCCACCAACGTGCTGACTTAAAATCGGAAGTAAAATGTATAGCAGCATAGGGCTGTTTGGTTGTGTATTTAAATAAAATCCCAAATCTTAGCTGGTCATGCTGTGCGCATCTTTTTTTTAAGTTAGGGTAACTAAACGCGGGAAATTAAAGACGAGATCAGCGGTATGATTCCTAATGTTTCTTGTATTTTATTACTGCTAAGCGGACTGCGGAGAATCCTAGCTCCATGTAGGCATGGGGGGATGTTTTAATGACGTAGCCACTAGTCTTCCTACTGTTTGCCCAGATTACCATCCACACACCTAAGCAACCTGAGCACGATCTGATCTGGGACTGTCCAGACCTGAGAGTTAATCCATCATAGCGTGATAGGATGACAAAAGTCACATTGAATTGACAAGTGTAACCAAGGCCATATATTCACATAATCACATCTCATTATTTGAAATTAGTAAGAATCAGATCAGAACTGATTTCAGAACCAGATTCAGAGCTGGTTGTATGCTCACCGTTGTGTGACATGCCCTCGCTGAGACACTTGTGGAAGCGGCAATACTGGCACTTGTTGCGGTTCTTCTTGTGGATCCTGCATCTGAGCTCACACTTCTCGTACTCCAGCTTCAGGCGAATCGTTCTCCTGAAGAAACCCTAGGGGAGGAGCAGTGTCAGGTCCAACCATCTCCTACTGTACCTGGGGGATACTTCTGAAGATCCCTAGAGATAGTGAATCTGGGCTTCTATAGAGTAGACCACCATATGGGGGGGGGGGGGGGGGTGTAGCCTATCCTGGCTGGGGCTTATAATGTTAGTGGATGGATCAAAAAAATGGGGGCATTTTGTCTCCCTTCCTCTCCTTCAGTTCATGGTTGGATGCGATCACAGTCTTCCTTCTACAGATCGCTGGATACCTACCTCCAAAAAAAACTGAAATCTGAGAAGGTTATCCTTACGGTTGATATAGATGCAATCACCTCTGTGCATCCTCTATGAACTCACATACACAAGAAGCAGCCCCAATCGAAAATAATCTACCAGAAGCAATTTCCATCTCATGTCCACGCTAGCCAACAGACTCTTTGGACTCTTTGGACTCAACGGATGTCCTTGACCCGTCCACCAACTGGCCAGAGCCTAGTTCGGCAGTACATCCTTCGGCCAGCGAATCGGTCAGTTTTTCCAAGAAAGAAACCAGGACTGATTCCACCCCAACTGTCTCGCTCTTAGAACCCTCCATTCTCATTTGACAGATGAGATCCAAAAGCAGTCCTCAACATTAACGGTTGCCCGCTTGCCCGGGGCAGGTGAACTCTGTGATCGGGCAACTAAAATGTGACATGTACGGTAGTTGCCCGTTCAGGCAAGTGATTTTTTTTCTTTGAAAATACACTAAATTGATAAAATAAACGTCCTCCTATATCGCGGAAGCTGAGCTTTCTACAGCGCTGTGCGCCGGTTTTCGGCCAAACAGAATAAGAAGAATCGTAACAATCATTTCCCCTGTCACCTCTGGCATATAGACATATGTTCCTTTAGCCTCAGAAAACTGGCCAAGTGCCAGGTAAATATAACGCAAAAGAAAGACACCTGAAAACGAGACGCCGTCGGGATACGAAACTAAAAGGCAAAGGAACCTTTTAATAAATTGGATTGAGAATATTCCGTGGGTCCATCATGACAAAGAAAAGGATGAGATGTTTTGCTTCACCTGCCGGGAGTTTCCGACAAAAGCAGACATGTAAGTAGAAACAAAATTCACTATCCCCTTCCTATTTTAACAATATCCTATTTTATTAGGGCAAGTTTTATCGGGAATAACGTCTCATTAGTGTCTGTCAGCCTGCCCACTGTTCAAGTGTGATGAAAGAGAAATGAGTGCGAATAAGTAATCCCGTTTATACCACGGTCACTTGCCAAAGAAAATAAATGAATTAATTCATTTATATTTTCATGCGTTTTACAATCCAAATATAAAGTTTTTCACAAGCCACAATTTCCCTGGTAACGCCGGAGGGTTTGACTAATACCTGGAACAACCATTACCCTCCCGTAAGGTTCTTATGCAACGGAAACATTGTTCACTCCTCCAGTAAATAGGATGCACCTTAGGTACGACTTGGCAACGGGAGGTATTCTAGTCCACTCAGCTATGAGCCAGAGAGCTAATGTTATGCATTGTACATATTTATAATTTGAAATTCGTCCCAGCCTTTATACCACAGATTCTCTAGGGTCTCTAGCACATAAACGCGTTGTCTGATTAAAAGTTTAATTCATTTTTCACAATTTATCAGCTCTCGTTTTGAAGACCGAATCACAGCGCAATTCGTTTCAATGGGAATCGTGACGATCTATACTTTCAACATAAAGTGTACATATTTATACTTCGAAATTCGTCCCAGCCTTCATACCACAGATACTATAGGGTCTATACTATAGCATATAATTAAGGGATAATGCAGGGCCGGCGCTAGGCATAGGCGAACTAGGCGATACTGAGTACCAATTTAGTTATTACACATTTTATACTTCACTGTGTGACTGGGTTGTTACAATTAAACTAAAGGAATTATATTCTATACATAAATAACAACTGCCCATCTACTGTCATACATTCTGATGGGTCACAGGCATCAGTGTAAAACGGAAACGATTTAGTTGAAGCTTATTTTTTGTCAAGGCTTAATTATGAACCATGTTGATGTTCTTATTGCAGTACATCCTCTCTATATATTGGCACAAAGTCCTTCCGGCACAATATTTTAGAGGCTCATGGCAAGAGCAAAAGGCACGAGCACTGTGCCATTGCCGGCAATGGAACAGAAGCACCCATGCCTGCTGTCATCGAAGGACTGCAGAAGATGGGTGATGCTCTGTGTCTAAAAATGACGAACATTATGCATGCTGCATATTATGTAGCAAAACAAGAAGTGCCCTTTACCAACTTTTCAACCCTTAATGGCCTGATCAACAGGACTGGAGGAAGACTTCCAGGCTGTTACCAGTCTGACAAAGCCTGTGCTAGGTATGTAACAGCACTTTTTTACCAACGTTTCCAACCCTTCTTGGCTTAACATTTATTTACTAAACAAAGAATGTCATCCAATGTAAAATAAAATACACGGGAAAAGTTGCTGTATAAAATTAAAAAAGCCGTATACTTTTCAATTCTCATTGATGGGGCAACAGACAGCACTACAATAGAGAATGAACTCATTTATGTTAGCTTTCTAGCAACTGATGGGCCAGTCAATACCTACTTGTCTATCCAAGACGTTAAACATGGCAATGCAAATGGCATCCTGGATGCCATCCATGCAGGTACTATAGGGATGCAATGAAATACTGCTGATAAATCGATATTTCTCCTTTTAAGCTATCTATTTCATGTAAAATACCTTTGTATATGAAATATGCTAGTAAAATAAAATTGCCTAGCATAATGTTTATCTAATGATTGACATTTTTCTTTTTTTGTTCAGCTTTTGAGGGAGCTGGCATTATTGATTGGAAGGAGAAATTGGTTGAGTTTGGCAGCGATGGGGCAGCTGTGAATGTGGGCTGCAGAAATGGCGTTGCAGCGCTTCTGCAGAAGGAACTCAACCACCCCCTCATCTCAATCCACTGTGTTGCCCACAGATTAGAGCTTGGCATCGTAAAGGCAATTAAAACCCACAAAAAGATGGAGCAAATGCAGACAATGCTTAAAAACCTGTACGATCAGTACCACTACTCCCCCAAGGCTGTCAGAGAGCTCAGAATGATTGCAGAGGCACTTGAAGAAAAGTTGTTGAAGCCATCAAATCCACACGGCGCCCGCTGGCTTCCCTATGTGCCTCGTGCAATCAAGGTCAGAACTTTAGTAAATTATTAAACACAACCTGTTGAGTTAATCCTCTTGTTTATAATTTGACCAATAGAAAATGGTGCAATACAGTAATGATAGTACCGTATTTTCCGGACTATAAGTCGCGTTTTTTTTGTAGTTTGGCTTGCCCTGCGACTTATATTTCGAAGCGACTTATATGCCAAAATTGTGCGTACATAATCCTCGGCCGCAAGAGGGCACCGTCATTCATTAGGCCTACAACTGAACGCTGCAAGCCTACTGCACCACCGAATAAATTATATTCTCGTCCTCAATGTCCTCCGGTTCAACCAAAGCTACCCCAGCCTTAGCTGCAATTTTGTGCAACATAGCTGTCACACATATCACAGCGCATGACTTGGCCGGCGAAAACTGGAGCCCTCCGCTGGACTTGTGAAGGCATCTGACCGCGGCGCATACGCGTCCGGTGGAATCCCGGTGTCACTGAATTCGGTATACTTTCAGAACTACGAGGGACCGACACACCTATATTGCTATTGCAATTTCATTCAGTCTCTCCAGACTAAACGGTCTTGTTTAAATGTTTAAAAATAAATGCGACTTATACACCGATGCGACGTATATATGTTTTTTTCCTCGTCATGGAGCATTTTTTGACTGATGCGACTTATACTCGGGAGCGACGTATAGTCCGGAAAATACGGTATCTTTTACAGATTGGGTGTGACAGCTATCCTGTACTGATTGCACATTTTGAAGAGATGGCGCCTGTGGAGAGGTTCCCTAAGCCTTCAGCTGCAGTTCTCGGCAGGGCCAAACGGGTCCTTTCCTTCCGGAAAAGATGCGATAATTTGCTCTTCCTCCACTTCAAGTGTGATGTTTTTAACCACCTTGCCACCTTGAGCAAAATGTTCCAAAAAGATGACCTGACTGTGCGTCAAGCAGTTGAGAGCCAGGAGGCCCGTTTCAGGGAACTCACTTCCTTGAGGGTAGACATTGGTCCCCAAATGGCCAAGGACAACCAGGCCATAAAGGAGACTGGCGTGTATAAAGGAGTGAGGTTCCAGAATCCAACCCACAACACGCTTGAAGCAGAGAGGATCGAGGTGATTCGTAAGAAAAAATTATGTGTGTGTGATTTGGATTGATTGATTAACCTTTACAGTAAATAAGTAATGATTCACTTTAACATTTCCTGTTAACAGATTTGATCATCAGTCATTTGGAAGAGAGGCTGAAGGATCTGCAGCAAGGGGGCATGGTTGCAAAGTTTAGGGCCTTTGACCCATCGTCCTGGCCAGCATGCAACCGTGCTGACCCAGTTGAAAGTGAGAGGTTCAGGCAGTGTAGTGTCGAAGAGATGAGGGAGATGGCAACGTTCTTTCAGGAGCTATTGAGACAAGCTGGCATTGAAGTCGATGAGGTTTTAGCAGAGTACAACCACTACAAGATCTTTGCCAAGGGACGAGCAGCAGTGCCGATGAGGGAGCTCTTCATGAGTGTCTTGCAGTCAGGTGTGAATATAGAGTGTAGAATGTGTGACAGATTAGCAAAGTGCCAAATCATATAAGTTATTTTAGGAGACTTTTCATATCGAGCAGTTCAACACTGGTCATCTTTAAATATTATTTAAAAAAACAACTGGGAGTTAGGTGTGTGACAAATGTCATACACATTTGTGTGTGACAAATGACAGCATTTTTTATGGTTACATTTTTTTAATTTATATGAAATTCTAATTTCTGTGTTTCAGAGGAAAGGCGAGAACGTTTCAAGAGCTTGGCCCCCCTCATGGAGGCGTACCTGATCCTGCCAGTAAACACGGCAGTGTGTGAGCGGGGCTTTTCGACAATGAAGGTCAAGTCTTTCCTCTCTTCAGCTGCAGAGACTGATGTTCCTGTCAGTGGAGGGCCCCCCACTGGATAAGTTTGAAGCTGAAGCTGCAGTTCACAGGTGCAGTTTCGGCTGCACCTGTGACCTCAGAGATAAAAGATAAAGAAGGAAGATATTCGTTGGTTTCAGGGAAGATACTGTAGAATGTACTGTAGTGACAATACTAAATGTTTATATTCCACCAGGCAGCCAAATTTCCGTTTATAGGAAAATATTTGAATTAATGTCAGAAGCAACAGGCATTGCGGGGGTTATTGGAATATACGTATCAATGCAAGATTAGACTACTCAAACTTTAATTTACAAAATAATTAAATTCTTATGTCAAAACTGGTGGTGAAATCCACCCGACTGGGCGTGATTACACCCATTACTGTCATCTTCATGATGTGTACTCAAGAATTTATATATATTTTTAGTTTTTATTAGAGTAGATCAGGCTGAACATTGAAATATTGATTTGTCAGACCACATCCGCATACACACACACCGCACCCACATGCGCACGAAAATACACGGAAACGCACACACACGCGTGTCGTGTGCGCACGTCAAGACAAAGGCAGCGACACATACACGGAAGCGAACACACACGCGCCCGCGTACACACCCCATATCAAGACAAAGGCAGCGACACACCCGCCCGATGTAAGACGTTATGTTTTTAAACATAACGGCTCTGCCATCGACATACACGCAGGTAAGAACACATACACACACGCGCACACACCGCAGCGACCCTCGCCCTTAAACATAACGGCTCCGCCATTGACACACCCGCAGGTTAGAAGACACACACAGGGACACACCGCAGCGACCCTTGCCCAGGTAAGACGTTATGTTTTTAAACATAACGGCTCCGCCATTGACACACGCGCAAGGATAAAAACACACACGCACACACCGCAGTGACACATGCCCAGGTAAGACGTTCTGTCTATAGAAATTGCGATAAAGGAAGGGAAGAGACAATTTCTCACCTCGACAACCAACGCCAGGTCGTTCATTTTGTCATATAAAAACCGTTAAATTCAAACATCGCGCCGACCGGCATATCAACACACAAGTCACGTGATCTTAAAGAGACAGTGTCCCTATAACACAACGAAAACATGTCAATAAGACAGTATGGTGAATTATGTCTATAAAGTCCACCACAAGACTACACTTTGTTGCTCAAATGTAATATTACACCCCTCCTTGAGCCTCCCGAAATGTCTTGCAATATTGATATCCCCCCTTCCCCCCTGCGGACTGTTTTAGTTGATTTTTTTTTGTTTTGTGTATGCTATGTGTGACTGTAGTCTACTGCTGCCTGTCTTGGTCAGGACACTGGAATAGATGTTTAAAGGTTGGGTATGGAATTCTCTTTTTTGTCAATTTTTGCAAAATTACTTGAAATCCTTATCATAACCCACTTACAGCCACTGAGTTAGCCGTACTGACATGAACATTTAACAAGTCAATCATCTGTGGAACGGGCAGGGCTCGAAAAACTCCAGCCAATGATTTCCAGACCCACCGAGTGGCATTGGACAGTAAGTACGTCAATCAAACGGTCGTACTGCACTCCCCCTCCCGCGCGACCCCTTTGTGCACGTACTCAAAGCTCGTGACCCAGAGCAAGCTTCTGTTTGTTGTTGTCCTGCAGTAGCTACTGGAGCTAGCTAACTAGCTAATGGCTCGCTCTCGCGCATCTGTGTTCGCTCGTGCATGATTGCGCGTCCATGTACTTGGAATGGGTGGAGTCAGAGTCAGCGTTGAAGGAGATGGGGTAGGACCATTTGAGTTGTGTATTTTCAAAATCTGCTGGCGTTTCGCAAATCCCATACCCAACCTTTAATGTCAATGATGATTATTATTTTCAGAAATTTGTTAAATTATCGACTGGGGTTTCCACATTAATGCTATGGATTTAATAACAACAAGAGTAATTAAATCCATACTAGAGTAAAAAAACTCTAGCATGCATAAATTCTAGCAGGGAGAGTCGAAGCAGTCCTGCCCATGCTCATTCACACGGATCAGACTGGATTTGTTTCACAGAGACAAACGCATGAAAGTATGAGACGTTCGCTAAGTAGATCCAGCCATATTCAGGAACAACATTTGCAGGCCTATTGGTTAGTCTAGACACGGAAAATGCCTTTGTTTTTCAATAGGGTCCTTGAGAAATTTGGTTTTTATTTTAATTATCAGCACTCTATATAATAATCAATCCGCCCAAATTAAAATCTATCAAAATCTATAAAATTAGAAAGAAGCACAAGGCTGGGCTCTGGATTGTCTCCACTTCTTTTTGCATTATATATTGGCACTGGCTCAGTTGATCAGACAAAGAAATAGTATCAAAGGAATTTGCATAAATAATGATGAACACAAAGTGGCACTATACACAGATGATATTTTGATGTTTTCAGTGGCCAAGAACCCTTCATGGTCGACGAACTGGAGAAAGCCCTGCAGGGACTGAATTGTGGTAAGGTAGCAGGCTATGACGACATCAAACAAATTCTACAACTGGATTGTACATACAAACTCAATCCCTAAGAAACGGCGGACAGCAAAAGTAATTGCTAACCCAAACCTGGCAAAGACCATAAACTGCCAGCAAGTTACTGCCCAATATCCCAATGCTCTGTGTCCCCTCGGAAATCTTGGAAAGCCAAATACTACAGAGTACATCGACAGAAGTAGAGTCAAAACTTAATGTAGATCAGGCCGGTTTCCGCAAGGAGGCAGTACAGGGGAACAAGGACTGGCCTTAACCACCTACATTGAAAAAGGCCTGGAGAGCAAGATTAAAACAGGGACTGTGTTCCTTGATCTCACAGCAGCCTACGATGTGGCCTGGCATAAAGGCCTCCTGCTGTAACTCAGGAAAAAATGCTCGCTGCCTGGGCTACAGCCACCATCCAAACTCTGCGTAACAGGAGGTTCAGAGTACACTTAGGACAGAAAGCCAGCTCATGGAAAACACAGAAAAATGGGCTTCCAAAAAGCTCAGTTCTGCAACCAAGTCTAGCAAAAACAGTTTCCAGTGTCTTCCATCTTCAAAAAGCAGATGCTACCAAACAGCTGGACATCAGATTGGGTTGCTTCACAGGTTGTGAAGCAGCCCGAGACCACTGTGTGCCTGCGGAGAGGAGCAAACTATGGAGCACATTATTGAAGCCTGCCCTCTCCAAAGACTGAAAGGAGGTCTATCTTCCTCCACAATTTAGATCAGGAGGCCACTGCTTGGCATGAGAAATTTGCATTAGCTAAATAAATAAATAAACTCCAAAACTAAAAGCCCATTACACTGAAGGAGAACCTAAATGCTGGAGAGGCTGTTGAAATCGGAATGCAGACCATTGGAAAATATTTTGGGAATGTCCATGGTTAAAACCTTTTTGGTCAGAGGTACATTAAAGAATGGAAAAAATATTCCACACCAAAATTCCTTAGCACTTTGAAACATTTATTCTAGGTAGCTTAGACATTAGACATTGGTTGCATTCCGACCCTCCCACAGTGGAAGAATGGTCAGACACAATTAATGACATATTTAATGGGAAAAATAACCTCACTTAATTAAAAAATGGATGAATTCACTAAGGTATGGTCAAATTGGACTTAATTCATGAAAAAAGACAGACAAATTAAAGATCTGATGAAAAAAAGCTCCCAAATCGAACCCCACAATGTGATGGATTGTTGCCCTTTTTATTTATTGTTATTCTTATTATTGTCTATTCTAGTCTTGGGCAAGGAAAGCAATGTGCTATGTTTTTTTGTTTAATGGGTTAATGTGTTTGTTTAATGGCTTATTTAAAATCACAGCAACTCTAAAGAGGTGCTAGATTATCTACATACAAAGTTTTTCCTTTTTTTGTTATTTTATTGTTCCGGTTATATTGTTCTAGAATAGTAAACACAAACAAAAAACAGGAAGGCGAGTATTTAGGTTTTGCTGGTCACGAACAGTATTGATAGTTTCACATGTACCGTTTTTATTTTCTGTAATAAACAAGCAATAACTTGTTATCAATGCGTACAATACTGTTTATTATTTTTTAATTAAAAAAACTATTCATTATGGATGTATCTGTACATCTTGTATTACCTTTCATAGTCTGAGGGTGCCTTTTCAAGTATCAAGTTTGTTATAGCCATTTCAACAATATAGAAAATACAGTTGATAAGAATGTGTTTTGGTATGCTCACATGTATCACACAGCAACAATAACAACACAAGACAAAAAGCCTAAAACGGCACATAAATAACAAGGAGTACAACAGGAATAAAAAAACACAGAATGCATGGTTCGCAGAGAGTTGCAGCGGTTAAAGTACAGTACAGTAGTGCAAAAAGTGCAAAGTGAGGTAGACCATAAGACCGTAAAGTGCTTAGTGCATGTTCAGGTGGCGTATAGCTTGTAGATAGGTACTATCCCTAAAGCGTGATGTTTTACTTGTGATGCTTCTGTACCTCTTCCCTGATGGTAAGAGTGTGAGTAAGTGGTGTGCTGGATGAGAGGGGTCAGAGATGATCTTTCTAGCTTTCCTGGAAATTCTGGTGCCATAGTGCGAGTCTATGGTAGGCAGACTACAGCCAATGATTTTAGAGGCCCCACTACCCTCTCAAGCTGTTGTTTGTCCTGGCTGGTAGCACTACCATACCAGACCAGGATGGAGAAGGTGAGCACGCTTTCGATGGCTGCATGATAAAACTGGGTCATGCCTGCCTGACTAACCCCAAATTTCCTCAGCTGACGGAGGAAGTATAATCTCTGATGGGCTTTGGAAATGATGAGACTGATGTTCAGGTTCCATGATATGGACTGGTGGACGCCTATGAAACGGAAGGAGGAGACCCATTCCACAACTTGGCCCTTAATGGAGATGGGAAGGTGCTGGCCTGCCTTTTTCCTATAGTCAACTATGAGTTCTTTGGTTTTGGTTGTATTGAGGATTAGGTTATTGTCTTCACACCACTGCACCAGCTCACTCCTTTAGGTAGATTCCTCCCCATCAGATATGAGGCCTATGACTGTGGTGTCATCTGCAAACTTTAGAATTTTAACAGATGCAGAATTTGATGTACAATTGTTAGGGTAAAGAGAAAATAGTTGACAAGACACACCCTTGTGGGGCGCCAGTGTTCAGAACCCTTGGTAATGACACATTATTCTGGATTTTAACACACTATTTTCTACAGGACAGGAAGTTTCAGATGATGGTATTAAAGCCGAGCTAAAATCAATGAACAGTACACTGGCATATGTGGACTGAGTGTTCAGATGTTGCAGAATGAAATGTGTGCAAAGTGAAACTGACTCGTCCACTCCCCTATTAGCCTGTAGGCAAATTGTGTGTGAGGGTCTAGCGTGATGTGCGTCAAGTACCTACAAACTAGGCGCTCAAGGACCTACATAACAAAAGAAGTAAATGCAACAGGCCTATAATCATTAAGACAAGTTATGTTACTTTTCTTGAGCACTGGATTGATCATAGCTGATTTAAAACATGCAGGTACCGTTGCTGTGTGCCGTGTTAAGAGACCAGTTGAAGATGTAAGTGAGTATGGAAGCAAGCTGGTCTGCACAACTCTTTAGTGTAGCCGGTGTCACACCATCAGGCCCTGCTGCTTTGTTGATGTTCTGATGCCATAGCAGTCTACGGACATCATGCTCTGGGATGGAAAAGGGAAAGTGCCCATCCCACAGCGGGTGCGGGAGAGCACTTGTCTGGGCACCATTGTTCTCAAAACGGCAGAAAAAGTCATTAAGTCACTCTGGCAGGGAGAAGTCACAGTCAAGAACGTGATGTTTTGTCTTGTAGTCAGTGATCACCTGTAGGCCTTGCCAGACAACATTATTGTTGTGATCTTGGAGTTTGTTTTCAAGTTTGACTCTGTAGTTGGCTTTAGCTGTATTAACTGCCTTCCGGAGTTTGCATTTAAGAAGTATGTGTTGCTCTTTGTCCCCACATTTAAAAGCATAATTTTGGAGTTGGGCTTAATCTTACATTTAAATAATCAATAGGCTAATCAATAGAATGTTTTGGTGCCCCCTCCGGCACTTGCCCTACTCACAGCGTGCGTGTGTACATAGTGAAGGGCACTGGTTGAATGCCCTCAGGCACGGAACTGGCTTCTCTGTCCTCCAGTTTGATCACCTCTATTGTTTATCAGATCTTATTTGCTTGTCCTGCAATCTGGCAGGACAAGCAAAGTGTAGTGTCCATAATAATGTTCAACGTTGCACACCGATACATGAATTCACAGCTTTAGTCAGTTAGGGACCTGGTTGACAGACTCAGCCATCCGTGGACACATCAGTCAGTATTATTTAACCTCCACTGCCAGTCCATCCATGCCACTGGCCCATCCTATCTGTCTGTACCTCCTGAAGCAGTACTGCTACTGCCGTACTGCTGCATTTACGGCTAAGGAACACTCCCAGACCCCAAAGAAAATAGTATTTTTAAAATATATCTACTCAAACACACATTTTTAAATATGCTTCACAACCTATGGTTATTTTATATTTTAGTTTTCAGTCATGCGTCTTCAAAATTTTCAATAGATTGCTGTATCGTCCGCTAAGGTCCAGGGCTGGACTGGGACAAAAGAATGGCCCTGGCATTTTTGGCCATGGCGGCCCACCATGATTATTCATACGATATGCGGAGGAACATGACATACCAGAGTATATATGTGCACATTGTGCAAAAATTAAAATAAAGCGGAGTTGCCTGCATGGAAGAAAGTAACCATGTTAAAAAATGTATACGGTACGGAACTTTCATGATGAAAGTTACCTGGTTACCTACCAATGATTAATCATCCATTTTTGGCAAAGCAACGTTTCACTGATATTACATGATAACTGTAAGCTGTAACACCTGCAAACAATACTATACTATTTAAAGCCAGCTAAAATAACAATTAAGTTGGACACCAAGTCTGCATTATTTGAAAACAAAGGCTATAAAAGGCAACACACACACACACACACACACACACACACACACACACACACACACACACACACACACACACACACACACACACACACACACACACACACACACACACACACACACACACACACACACACACACACCTCAAAACCAGCAAGGTCGAGGCTGTGCACAAAACTAGGCTTCTATTATTATGCATGTTTTAAGTCTGAATGAATAAAATAAGCCCTGTAACAATTTCCTATGTTGAGTATTTGCACACTTTCAGCCTTCAATTTCCCCAGATAGTATTTTGTGAAGATGTACATACATCCCAAAACATTTTCATCGTTAATTTCACAGAATGACACAGAAATCATAATTTCTGTGTCATTCCAGTGTCTTTCTGACTGGGTGCATGTGTAACCTACGTCTGTGTACCTGTAACGATATGTGGAATCAGTAGGTGGGAGGAGTAGGTGGTCACTGTGTCCAGTTGTCGGGTTTTGAGCCTTTTTTCTCTCAGCTTCTCTGCGCCCCCCTTGCGCTTTTGTGGTTTATTATCATCCCCAGACAGCCTCAGACGGACACTCACTTCTCCCCAACTCCAGTCAGCTCAAATGTCAAAATTTAATAACCTTGGTCAATTGGGAGGGGAGGGTTGGGCTGAGAGATTTCATTGGACTAGCCCAATATCCTTCAAGGAAATCGACCAATGGGCCGCGTTTCGTGTCTCAAATACTGTCACGTAGAAAAAAAATCTTTAGTATATACTTTTTTTGATTCAATGATGACAGCCCCAGCCCAAAATTGTGTGTCAGCCCACCGGGCATTGTACACCCAATGGCCAGTCCACCCCTGCTAACGTCCTATTTGGATGAACGCAGCCTAGTTAACCTTGACTTATATTTCTTCAAGAACACAAAGTTCAGTGGTTGCCCAAAGTTACAAAAGGAGCCCAAAGGAGTACATCTTGAATATCGATATAAGCATTTCGGTATACACACAATTTCAACCACACCCTTTTGCGTAGTTATTTGCTCCTGATGGCTATGTTTTTAATTGTACAGACTTCACTTCTAGTCAGATAGAAGGTGCATATGGTACTAAAGGATTTTTATCTAGTTAAAAAAATAAATAGGATCCTTGTGGTTTTTAATGTCACAAAATGTAAAATGGCGGGAAATCTATCAGACGGAAGTCATAGGTTATTGTGGGAGATTTGTTCACCATGAAGAAGCACATATGGGAAAAGTTTCATGACTGAAACGGGATCAGAAGAAGGGGTCAAAGTCCGCATTTTCAGTTGATTGCTATAGCGCCCCCTAACCCCCAATCTGGGTAATCTTTGGAGCAATTTATCTTGACCCATATGCCTTTACCTACACAAAGTTATATGATGATGATTGATTGATTTGGTTCCTTCAATTTACTTGGATCAATGTGGGCTCTGGCGGCCATGGCGTTCTATCAATCGACATCACATTGAGCAGTTATAACTCTCCTGCTCAAATCGGACAATTCGTCTCGGATCTGTGGTCATTTTAGTCCCAGGCAATGAACATTTTGAGGCCACGCCCTGATAGAAAACGTGTGGATGTCACCTTGTTCAGAATTTACCCTGAACATTTTTTGTGTCATAGGACAGTGGTTTTCAAACTGTGGGGGGCGCCAGAGTTCTTCAGGGGGGGCGCGAAGTGAGAAAAAAATAAACCCGAAAAAAACACTGAAAGTCGATGATTCAAATCATCAGTCGTACTTCAACTGTAGAAGTAACATAACTAAATCAATTTTCAACCGTTTATCTTCGTGCAAACCATTTAACAAATCTACACACTTGTATCTTCAATAATATCTAAACAGAATTTCGATATAATTTAAAACTCCTTCAGAATCACAGTTTTAGTTTCATACCGCTTCGTTTACAGCTGTTTTCATTGAAGACGTCAGCCCATTCTGATACACCTACTTCTAGACATCGTAACCAGTGGCGGCCGGTCAATAGGGGGCGCTAGGGCGCCGCCCCCATCAAAATTTCGGGAAAAAAGTATAGACACAGTAAACATAAATTACATAATAAAAAGTAATTACCACGTCTGTTCAGTGTTCACTCATACAATGGGTTTTACTTTTAAATTTGTATGCCTTTCCATTCAATATTGGGTTTATTCTGGGTTGTTTCATGCATTTCAATAGCGAGGGGCGCCGGCCAAATGAGTGTGTATGTGGCCTCTTAAACTTTTGGCTTCCATGTGACTTCATGCTGGTCTCTAATTGGTCACTTCAAGATTCTTCTCCGGGCGCAGCTCTCTGCGCCCCTGGCCAATCAGCGTGCTTGGGCTCATTTTTCATCCAGTCTGATTGATTCATGATACCTGTCGTGCCTGTCACTCAAAGAGCGACAGACACGCCCACGCGCACACGGAGCAGACAGAAAAAAACAACAACGAGAAGACAAGAGGAGACATGGCGACAGCAAACGAAAATTCGGTTGTTTCATTACGCAGTAATCCTTTCTCGAGGCGTTCGGTGGAGGAAAAAAAAAGAATAAAGGAGCTTGGACCGGAGCAGCCTGATATACAAATCCAGCAGCAGGCAAGTGACAGGGGAAGGAGTTACACTAGAGGCTTCTCTCGTTTGTGTTACACCAAACACAGTTGGCTAGCTGGATGTGGAGTTAGCAATGCTCTCTATTGCTTTCCATGCTTGCTTTTTCAAAGTGTTGGCAGTGGCACTGAAGCTCTGTGGACAACAACTGGGGTCAGAGACCTGAAACATCTCTCTGAAAAATGCAAACGGCATGAAAGTAGCCGTAGCCACCTTGACAACAGCATGAAGCTACAGTTTTTTGGCCGAGTTAGCATTGCTGAACAATTAGATGAGGGCTACAGAGTTGGCATTAGAAGGCACAATGAAGAGGTGACAAAAAATCGTCACATACTGTCCAGGATAATAGACTGTGTGAAATTTTGTGGGGCCTTTGAATTGGCTTTACGTGGCCATGATGAGAGTGAGAGCTCTGTCAACCCCGGGATATTTCGTGGGCTGGTGGATTTTGTTGCCTCTCTGGGTGGAGCTTTGAAAGAGCACCTTGAGACTGCCACTGTTTTTAAGGGTACTTCAAAAACTGTCCAAAATGAGCTCCTGGATTGTATGTTGTCTGTTGCAAGGGAGCAAATAATTAAAGAAGCTCAAAAGAGTGTTTTTGTATCAATCCAGGCAGATGAGACAACAGATATTTCAACACAGACCCAACTTGTGCTTGTACTACGCTACATTGATGACAAACACAGTGTGCAGGAAAGATTTTTTGAGTTCATTCCTCTGCAGTCATCTACTTCTGAGTCCATTGCTACTGCATTAAAAGAGCGTCTTGCTGCCATCATTCCAGAGGATCAGAAAAGCAAGCTAATCTGCCAGGCATATGATGGAGCCAGTGTGATGAGGGGTGCCAATGCAGGTGTTCAGAGGAAAATCAAAGATGAGTACCCAAATGCCCACTATATCCACTGCTATGCACACCAACTCAACCTGATCATGCAACAGGCCACCTCTCACATTTCCAAGGTGAGAATTTTTTTTTCGGACCTGGGTGGATTTGCCAGCTTTTTTTCCAGATCACCCAAGCGTACAGCTGTTCTTGCTAAAATGGTGGCCCATAGACTGCCAACATCCAGCAATGTCAGATGGAACTTTCACAGCCGAGCCGTCAACACTGTGTTTGAGCACAGACAGGATCTCATTCAGTGTTTTGAGAACATACGCGACTCGGGTGACTTTGACCCCAAAACCATGAGAGAGGCAGGAGGCATGGCCATGCTGCTGGAACATCAGGATTTTAAGTTCTTTCTGGAACTTTTTCACCACATCATGCCACATGTGGACCTCCTCTATGCCAAGCTCCAGAAGAAGAACATAGATGCAGTCCACATCAAAGGGAGCATCCAGCAGTTTGAACAGGACATACAAATCATCAGGTAATAAGTATTCCTATCAGTAATATGATCATCACATTTTTCAACATTATCTCTTTTCCCCTTTTTGATTATTATTATGACTTCTCACACAGAAATTCTCGCCATTCCATGGGTGAGCAAAGCAGTGGTTCTCTGACAGCAAAGAGGCGTCGGGTACTCAGTTCAGAGGATCGTCAAAATGTTGCAGAAGAGGTGAGTTTATGTTGTAGAAATCTGTCATAGTCCATGTTTCATTTGAGGTTGTAATGTTTGTTAGAGGAGAAATGTGTTTTGAAATACAATTTAAAATATGTCATTGTCATGTTGCAGAGATGTAGCCTCATGTTGCAGAGATGTAGCCTATCACCTAATCACAATTAAACTATTTGTTTAAAGTAGTACTATCACCAATACATAAGTAATAGCAATAAAAAAAAGCTGAAATATGCAATAAATAGGTCCAGGGGAGCCATAACTATATGTACACAAAATATAGCCAACAGTGTACTGTCTGAGGAGCAAATGCAAAAAAAAAAGAATTGTTAAAGAAAATTGTTTTTTCTCTATATTTTTGTATTCTTCTCTCTGTAGATCTGCAACACCATTCTGGGACACACCAGGGAGCGCTTCTCCTTCACCGACCATCTTGTCTGTGCAACCTTGCTGCAGGGGGACAGGTTTGAGGACCATCAGGGGGCATTTCCTGAAGAGACACTACAAAGCACGCTGAAGGCCTACAGAATGCTGAATGGAAGCAAACTGAAGACAGAGCTCAGTCTCATCTACAGCAAAGTAGAGTTCAGAGCCTGTTGTGGTGCAGTGGACCTGTTCCAGCTGTTCATGGAAAACAATCTTGAAGATGTCTTTTCAGAAACTGTCACTCTCTTAAAGATCCTCATCACCACACCCATGACCACAGCTGAAGCAGAGAGGTGCTTCTCAACCTTGAAAAGAGTGAAAACCTTCCTCAGAAACACCATGACCCAGGAGAGGCTGAATGCACTGGCCATGCTCTCCATGGAAAAGAGACTTGTTTGTGAAATGACAGATTTCAATCAGAAAGTCATTGAAAAATTTGCTGGCCTGAAGGAGAGGAGAGCAAAATTTATGTTCAAGTAGTTTATTGTTGTGTTGTAATCCCCGCCCGCCAGTGCGCCCCCCCCAGATTTTTTTAGCACCAGCCGACCACTGATCGTAACTCATTCATTTTTCAACCGTTTACGATCGTTCAAACCATTAAACAAATCTACACACTTGTATCTTCAATACTATCTAAACGGAATTTTGATAGCATTTATACTTTTTTCAGAATCACAGTTTTAGTTTCAAACCGGCATCGTTTTCAGCTGCTTATAATAATTTAGGTCACCATAGCAACGCCAGTAAACAAACCCCGCCGAATAGTCGAATCTCTGGACTGAAAAGGCAGATCTGATTCGACTCAGAAAATTCAGAGTCGGGGACCCTGAATGAATCTTAAAAGAGCTCTCACAGATTAATCTTAATCTGTGTAAACTGGCAGTTTACAAAGATTAAGATGTTCAAATGTATTTAAAAAAGGTTAAGCTAAAACATGCTTAGATAAAGTTGTTAAATTGTGTTAAGAAATGTGTTTAAAAACGCACAAAGATGTTGTAATGTTTAAAAAATATGTTTAAAAAATACGTTTCAAAGATATGTTTCAAATGTTTTAAAATTATGATCAGAGATGTTTAAAATGTGTAAAATAATTAAGATAGCTTTCAAAACACAGGTACTTAGAACATTTGGGGGGGGGGGCTCAGCTGAAATTTTTTCTCTGAGGGGGGGCTCACTCGCTCACACTTTGAAAACCCCTGTCATAGGAGATCATAGGAGTCTCCATGTTGATATATGAGCAATCTAGTATAAGTTTTAAACCAAACGCTTTTGCATAGATATTGTCTGCAAGGATAAAACTTTGATCCTTGGTTTTCTTTCAGTTTTTCACAAAATTCAAAATGTCAGAAAATCTATTCAGACGGAAGTTATAGGTTCTTGAGGCAAAGTTGTTCAGCATGAGGAGACACATATGTTGATCAAGTTGAATGACTAAGTCAAAGTGGGCCAGAGATATGCTTTCTATAGTGCCACCATTCGGTCAAACAGTGTAATTTTCGCAAAGTAAAAAAAAGCGAGTGTTTTTGGCTGTGTAGGTGTTTTTAGCAGAATACTAACTGGAAAATGCATTTCCTGCAGAAAACGCGGTGAGTGCTGCAGTGCAAAGTGAGGTTGAAACATGTTTTAGTAAAGCCACATAGTTTAAGACTTAAAGAAATGTTAAATGGCTGAAATCAAGTGAAGGGATTTGAACAGAGGTCAAATGGAGTTAACAATGTAAACATGCACACCATTCAAAGAAAATAAATTGTGGGGAAAGAAAAGCTAGTGTGTGTGTGTGTGTGTGTGTGTGTGTGTGTGTGTGTGTGTTTGTTTTGGGGCATATAAGGACAGATTTCAAGACATTTTAAAGAGTTACGAGGACCCTCCGGCATATGAGGACAGTTTGCTGTCCTCATAAAAATAAACCTTCTTAAACCTTTTCTCAGCATGTTTTAATACCCAAAAAGTGGTTTTCTCAAAAGTCCTTATGTACCAAAAACCTGACACACAAGCGCGGGAAATTATACACAAACGCGGGAGATTATACACAACGCGCAAAATTAGATGCTAACTCAACACTGCGCATGCTCATTTTGATTGGCTGGATAGAAGAGAGCTACTACGTCTGTGATCACCAGATTCATTTGCTGGGAGTTCTGGAAATGCACGTTGTGGAGAGCAGGTAAGAAATGGTAAATGGAAATGGTTTGGTAAGATTAAGACTATTGTATTTAGAGCATTGCTAGATTGCTAGCAGCTAGCTGAAAAGGTATTTTGTTTTTGTTTGCTTTTCATCAGAGGCGTCAGACTTTTACTAACGTCAATTCCGCTAGCAAACTACATTAAAACGTTGCTATTTATGCTTAGCATTAGCTTGGTAGAACGCTTAGCCTAAACCACAAACGGCACAGTGGTATTGAGGGAGGGGGAGAGGGGTTACAATGGTGACTATCAATGTTGTTCAACTTTATTTGAAGTCTGAATTGTTCCAGTTTCTTTGAAGAGGTAGAGGGACGCGCCCATCTAGAAAACTAATGGACTAAATATTAAGTAGCCCAACATTAACTCCCACGTGAGGAAAGTATAGCCAGAGGTTATGGCTTGGAGTTGTGTCCAGCGCTAGAGATGTGTCGATGGAGGATGTCATCGTCCATCGTGATGGCTGACCGGCATCACGATGGCGAGCCTCCATCGTGATGCCCCCCCCCGCCATCAGACACACACTCATCCTCCTAGTCTCTTCTATAGTTAAGCTAAAAACGTTGCAGCGATTGCTCTGTAAATTAAATTAAGAATATAACTAATGCATATGCATGCTATTTTAAATACGGTAGCCTATGCCAGCGACGTGCGGCTGGAGAAGATGTACAGCGAAGCAGCAGCCTCGCTCCGTGAGATCCTGTCCTTAACGGAGAAAGTTGCCATCACCACCGATGCTTGGACAGCGTTGACTACGGAGGCGTATGCCTATGGGACCGAGACCGTTCACGTTTTTACTGACTGGGTTGTGCAGAGTGCGATCCTGTAGACCCGCTCAATGCCAGAGAGGCACACTGCGGAAAACATGTTCGGCTAACATTTTTCGTTTCCAAATATTTATTTTAAAACGAAAATATCTGTTTAAGTGCTTGTGTGTTAAATTAAATGTTTTTATATCTTAAACAAATTCCGTTGCAAATAGGAGGCGCGCAGCATCAATATCCTAACTAAAAAAAGTTAGTCGGTGTGATGGAAAATCTACATGTTGTTACGTTTTTGGTCTATCTATGAACTTAAGTTTTGTAACTATTTTGTATGATGCATATATTGCCTGCCTTCTATTCTCCTTATGGGTCATCTAAAGTGTGAACCTTCAAGGGTCGTGTGATGGATTTTTATTGACTGCCTGTTTCCTATGTTTTCGTGTGTTGTAAATCATCTGCCATGCAATCCTTTGATGTATAGGCCTGTTCCTCGAGTTCCTGGCTAGCGTCAACGAAGCAAAAGGGTTACATGGCACGGCCGCCGACCCCTCCAAATGACATCCAGGGGAGCTTCAATTGTAAAGATAACCATCTGGTAAACAAAGGCTTTTGGTTTATTGGGGGACACACCCCCTCCAGTACCCAACCTGAAGTGAATAAGAACTCATTGATTCGAACACTCAGTGGACTTCTCCCGAGCGTATGAAGTAACACGCAAAGAGAAGCTCCCATCTGAGGCCTCAGATTATTGTAATGTTATATTGTTTGTTGATGCATGTTGTGATGTATCTTTGTTCGTACTTTTATTACAAATATATATGACCACTTATTGTCAACAGTATTGTGTGCTTTTTGCATCTAAATATCTCATCTGTCTTAGACGCAAACTCTGATAGAGAAATTGCCACGACATCGGCCAACGCAGACACATTGTCATTTAGTATCTGAGCATACTGTTTGAATATCCATGGTATTAGTGAGATGAAAAGTAGTGAAGTTGTGTTGTAGTTTACATTTTTGTTCTTAATTTCCTTAGTAACTTCCATCATGCCACGGAGAACTCCCCTTCAGGATGCCACTAATCACATCCTTGCAGGAAGAGATAAGAATTCAATGTTAGAAATCAAATATATTAATCCAGTTAAAGGTGAGTGACTTTGCTACACTGTACAGGGTTACACGTCACTGGTTCTTGAATTGATATTGTGACCAGTGGTTTTCAGTCTATGACTTAATTGTACAAACATCAATATAAATTAAAGTTGTTAATAGTATTTAAATAATATCTTAGTTAATAGTGGGCCTGTCTGTTGCTGTATTCTAAACTTGGACATGTATTCATTATTGTACATGAGGAATTGAGAAAAATAGCACAACGTTGCATTGTAGCAATTTATAGGAATAATTCAGTTTTATGTGATTATTTGCAGTGCTGAGTTGTATCCAATGGATAGTCTGCTACCCCTGTTACTCTAATAAGGTTGTGTCTGCAGGTCGTGGTATCTTCACTTTAGCTGTTTTCAATCAAGGAGACTTTGTGGTTGAGTATAGAGGGGAGCTCATTGATGCAGCCGAAGCTGAACATAGACGTAAACTGTACCACAATGCATGTTCGATCTTCATGTTTGACTTCACATGGAAGCAGAAGACATGGTGATAGGTTCAGAATGACTAATACTGTATGTTTAGATTACTATAGTGAGAAGTCAGGAGTTCTGAAGTAAAGATCTCATGTTGCACTTTAACTTGCATCAACTGTGCATCGAACATCTATACTAGCATTGGATGTTGGCATTGGTGTACTGTAGTTGCTTACAAATTAAAGTACAATTAAAAAGTGTCATTATAAACGTCTGATTAGTGCATGATGTTTGTACATTTGCAGCATTGATGGAGCACTTGTAGATGGGTCATTTGGACGACTGGTAAACGATGAGCACAAGGCACCAAATTGGAAAGAATGGCCCTGGCGTAAAGAGGGAGGTCATTTAGATTGTTTTCCCCTATGAATTGGTGTCAAGGTTTAAAAAATATAGCCTATAGTTTGACATCTTGATAAAAATGAAATCATCTTTTTGTGTTAAGCTGTGTCAGTTTCATGATGCCACAGAGATTACACAATACCTATCGCTTGTAAGTGCCAACAATCATAACCAAAAAACAGAAGTCACATCTTGGTGGTCTTCAATCTGGTATTTAGTCAATCGTGTCTCTCTCCCAGATGATGACAGCAAGCTTATCTGAATGTTTTGTAGATTCCCCCTACTGTTACAAGCACTGCTGCCCAAGAGTCTATCAAAGACCGTTTCCAAGCCCAAATCATGCCATCCACAGTCTGTATTGACTAAATGTTTGACTAAATGTTTGACTAAATGTTTTATCTAGTTGTCAATGGTGTGCTATAGATGATTGAGAAACATTTATGCCACATATGGCCATGAAAATCTTTGTCGGTACAGATAGTCATCACTTAACACTTTGTTCCCCTGTCTACATCATTTTGAGTGTCATACACTTAAGGGTTTGAGTGAAATGGACAGTTGATGCCTGTTCTTCTTTGCATATTGCTGTTCGTTTTTTAGGTGCACTGTGTCAGAGGTCAAAGTGGCACTTCTTCTGCGAAAGAGGGGATTGGAGAAGTTGGTGCCCAGCACCTTGCTGTGTTCTCAGCAGACCTTGGCAGTGGTCAGTTACAGTTTTGAGCAAATGTTGTTAATTTCTGGCAATGCATGTCATGCCTGCCAAGGGGTTGCAGCATGGAAAATGTGGCGATATCAGGCCATTTTTCTATGTCTTGATGGACATTTTGAGTAGAAAATCATCTGCCAGGGATGCGAGTTGAGTATGTTATGCCTATATGTGGTTTTATGACTTGAGGAAAGTCGAGCACTGAATCTCCCTGTGTTCTCTTGTACAGAGACCGAATCAATATCAGGGTGTCAATCATCCAGAGCTGCGCCAAATGACTCTGCTTGTGAGGTGAGTTTGAATTTACCTGTGTTTTGAAATTGACCAATGGTTAGAAGTACTGTGATGTTCCATGGAACACAATTTTCAGTGTTTTAGTAAACATCTTGCAGCTACAGTGGAAATGGAAATGAGTGCGCCATACACTGGGAGTTCAATAATGGAAATATCTTCTATTCAGTATGGATGGTTTTACTAACCATGGTGTCCTCTCAACACCGTTTTTTTTCTGAGTGTGCCATACATTGGGAGTTCAATAATGCAAGACTTAGAGTTTGATCAAGGATGTCATTAAAAGTCCAAAGGACAGAGTCCTTGCATACCATTAGGTTGTCTGTGTTACAAACTGTCCTCACATAACATGAATATTCCCCTGTCTCACATACAGATGTAGAAACTACAGCACTTGCTTGTAAAGTGGCTAGTTAAGGAATATCTTTTTTTTCTCTTTAATACACATTCTTACTTGTGGCATCAATGTGTACCTATATGGTGCATTGTCAGCTGTTTCCTGCGGCTTGATGCTAAAATTTGTTATGTAGTGACATGTCTCCCTTATCCATATGGAGGGTTTTACTAACCATGGTGTCCTCTCAACACAGTTTTTTTTCCCCGAGTTTGCCATACACTGGGAGTTCAATAATGCAAGACTTAGAGTTTGATCAAGGATGTCATTAAAAGTCCAAAGGACAGTGTCCTTGCATACCATGAGGTTGTCTGTGTTACAAACTGTCCTCACATAACATGAATATTCCCCTGTCTCACATACAGATGTAGAAACTACAGCACTTGCTTGTAAAGTGGCTAGTTAAGGAATATCGTTTTTTTCTCTTTAATACACATTCTTACTTGTGGCATCAATGTTCACCTATATGGTGCATTGTCAGCTGTTTCCTGCAGCTTGATGCTGAAATTTGTTATGCAGTGACATGCCTCCCTTATCCAAAATGATTGCTAAATCTTGTTAAATATTCTGTCTTTGCACATACTGTATGGAGTATTCCCATCTGTACCAGTTGATGCCTGTTCATCTTTGCATATTGCTGTTCATTATTTTTTAGGTGCACTGTGTCAGAGGTCAAAGTGGCACTTCTTCTGCGAAAGAGGGGATTGAACAAGTTGGTGTCCAGCACCAGGAGGTGTCATCCTCTGTGTTCTCAGCAGACCTTGCCAGTGGTCAGTTACAGTTTTGAGTAAATGTTGTTAACTTCTGGCAACAACTTTGCCATGAGCATAGTTATTATAATATAGAAATGGCTGTCTGCTTGTCATGTGCATGGTAGTAGAATATATTACAGTTTTACATGCATCCCCTCTATACCCATGGTGTTTGATTGGTAGGCAGACAGGCTCTTTAAGCCCATACATTTATACTGTGCAATGTTTTTTTAGATGACCAGGGGAACTCTGCCTGTGTAACTTCTGGTTCACCTCATCTCGCTGACTCAGTTACTCAAGGTATTAATTAAATGCGGTCACTAGGCACACTTGCCAATGTGCAGTCAACACTTACATTATGTTTGGTTAGACATATGTAAGGGATAATGTATAGAACGCTAGTCATTATGGGGAATATGAGCCCAGACAGGGCGAACTGGACCCCGACACGAAGCGGAGGGGTCTAGCTTCGTCCTGAAGGGGCTCATATTCCCCATTGATTGGTAGGCAGACAGGCTATTTAAGCCCATACCTTTATACTGTGCAATGGTTTTTTTAGATGACCAGGGGAACTCTGCCTGTGTAACTTCTGGTTCACCTCATCTCCCTGACTCAGTTACTCAAGGTATTATTTAAATGCGGTCACTAGGCACACTAGGCACACTTGCTAATGTACAGTCAACACACATAAATCATATAAAGAAGCTGGGTGTATTTAGTTTTTAACAAGCAGTGTAATGAAATGTCATGTTAATGAAAACAATCCAACTTCATTTTTAGCAGATCTAGTCAATTTATTACCACACATATTTTGTCTACACAAGTTCCAGTTTGTTTTGCAATTTTGAACAGCAACATCCCTACCTGCAAGTACATCCTTGCAAGTACATCTTTTTTTATCTTCTAATCTTTTTTTTAATTGTTCAGGTTTCCGTGTTTCATCAAGGCGGTGTACGAAGAGACCATGGTCTGGTGAGGAGATACGAGCCGTGATGAAACATCTGAGGCCTTTTGTGGAAAACGGTGTCACTGCCACCAGTGGGCAGTGCCTGCAGTGCAAGGAAAAGGAACACCCTATCTTGGAGACAAGATCCATTCAAAACATTCGAGATTTTGTACGCAACAGAGGCTTGGCCTTTAAAAGGCATTCAAATGCTAAACGCTAAATGCACTTTTGGATAGCTTGAGCCTTTCCAGGCATGTTTTACAAGCTGGTGTCCTGTGTTCAGAAATGGGTTGTGTCACTTCATTTATTTTGCTCACAGGCAGTTTTTTGTTTGTTTGTTTTGCTTTGTGGTTAGCCTGGGCCTTTTAATGTCAGGATTCACTTTTATTTTACTTTATTCATTTTTACAATGCTGTCCTTTGTTAAGGAAGAGATTCTTGAGGTGACCAAATCAAATATAGGTCAGTGATTAAACAAATGTTGTGTTGTGTGTTAATAATGACAAACATATAATTATTATATAATAAATAATTATTTTCAAAAATGTTGGCTTAAATGTAGATGAGTTAAGTTAATATTAGTATGGTGTACCTAATAATGCTTTAGGTGAGTGTATACCCTCACTTTGTAATCAGTGATAATATCCCAAAGTAGATAAACATGTTTTTGAAGAGTGGGTTGGTAAGGAGCAAGTGTAGTTAGTTATATTTGGAGAAATGAGATTCCTTTAGTCATGTTGATGTTAAAAGTCCAGGTCACTTCTAAAGGTAGATTTTAGGGGCTATGGGCCAGTAAAATGTTATCGCGTTTGATCAGAAAGTGAGAGAAACATGATTGCAGGTTAGCAGTTGGTTCAGGACATAATACTAGGGAGCAAGGATGCAATATGTGCTGGTGGGGTTGAGTTCGTCCTAGTGGATGCAAGCACTGTTTTTGTGTTATGCTCCTAGTTGATTTAATGACACTTGGCCCACAGGTAGGTAGACCCCATCAGATAAGAGCCGTGGTGTTATCTGTAAACTTTTGTAACTTGACAGAGTTTGATTGAACAGGTTATACTTGGTGTGTGTCTATGATGACATCACTGACCTTGTATACCACAATGTCCTTATAGACCGCGTTACAGAGAAGTCCTTACAAACCACCAGAAAGTCTGAAAAACAGCCATTTCTTATATCTCAGTTGTGCAAAGAAAATCTTTTAATTTTAAGTTCTGCATAGGTTCGCAGATTTTTTTCATGATTTTTCATATGTTTTTTGTAGCTCTAGCACCACCGGAACCCGGTGTCCTCGTAAACCTATGCCGAGTCTGATTTGAGCAAAATTTTTTAAATTTTCCCTATAGCCCGACAAACGGGTATGTGTGTGTGTGTGTGTTGTGTCTGGTTTGTGTGCATCCACAGCCATCAGAGTGGGTGAGTATGGCCAGTTTGAAATATGATCTGTTGTAGGCTATATCGTTTACACAAAGGATATGATCCGTGTTGTATATTGTTCAAAAAGGAGGAGCAAAACATAACCGTGTCCATGAATAGCTTCATCCTGTGAATAATTATTGAAGATATTAAGAAGGGTGAATGAGGGATGGGTCTATGGAAACTATTGTCATATTTACCATTTGTACTATTATATACATACAGATTAAACTACCGTAATTTTCGGACTATAAGCCGCGCCTTTTTCCCCATTTTTCGATCCTGCGGCTTATATAACGGTGCGGCTAATCTATGGATTTTTAAAGCTAACGGCCACTCGGAAAATTAGTATTCGAAGCTTAAATTAGTATTCAGAGCTTCGTTGTTTTTTTTCCACGTACGTGACGTTACCAGAGCGAGGGAGGCAAAC
This sequence comes from Gadus macrocephalus, assembly GCF_031168955.1. Lineage (NCBI taxonomy): Eukaryota > Metazoa > Chordata > Actinopteri > Gadiformes > Gadidae > Gadus > Gadus macrocephalus. The sequence goes on from NC_082385.1 coordinate 18,329,339, forward strand.
TATAAGCGTCAGCGACACCAAGCAGAGAAGCGAGAGAAGTGGAGGAAGAATAGATATCTGGTTTCCCTTTACTTTATAACACAACATTAGCGGGATCTCGGGAGGAAAAGTAATACTTTCCCAAATGGGGCTCATCCCTATGTTCCACGGGTCCTATGTTCCCTGTTTTTCCCAAAAAGGGTCCTATGTTCCCCTGTAGCCATACATACCGGGGAGCATAGGACCCTTTTGGGGAAAAGCGGGGAACATAGGACCCTTTTCTGGGAAAAGGGTCCTATGTCCCCGCAATCTATCAATGTTTAAAAATATTTAAACTTTGACGCGACATTCGCGTGATGACAGCCAATCGGCGTTCAACAGCGTGGCCACTGAGTGACATGTGTAACGTAACAGCCAATCAGCGTTCAACCGGCCAACTCAGTGCAGTGCAGTCCGGGGTGAACTCCAGCATGGAGGAGAAAGTGATTGTTGCCGTTTGCGACTCCCGGAGCTCTTTATACAATAGTAGGCCTATATAATATAATATAATATAATTGTATAATAATATCACGGCCAAAAGATCTGTGCGGCTCCAGATGGCCGTAGCGCGGGGAGCTCTCGTAGGGATTGGGCTTCTCAGGGTTTGTTTACCGGCGTATGAATAGACTGCGTCAGGTGCTCCGACGTCTCTCCCTCTTCCACAAAAGGTAGAGACATGCAATGGTAGTTATCTCGGCCGGAATTTGGCAGTAATGGTGGAAAAAGTAACAGACCGGGGAACATAGAACCCTTTTTTTTTAAAAAGGGTCCCATGTTCCCTGGTCACATACATATCGGGGAACATAGGACCCTTTTTGGGAAAAGCGGGGAACATAGGACCCTTTTTTAAAAAAAGGGTCCTACCTATGTTCCCCAGTCTCATACAAAGAGGGGAACATAGGACCCGGGGAACATAGGACCCGGGGAACATAGACACGCTCCCACGAAATGCTAACCTTAGCTTAGGTGTTTGTTTACGTTCGCTGTACAGCGCCGCGCCAATCAACTGTGACTGGCTTGCTGCAGAGCGTGAGCGCCTTGGGAATACCCGGACAATATAATGGATATAATATGGACTAGGGGTGTGACGAGATCTCGTGCCACGAGACCTCGCGAGATTAAACTCGACGATATTACCCCTCGCGTTAAAAATCGGTCTCGCGAGATTTGTGAGCTATCCAAACTTCTATTTGTGGCCTGTAGGGGCAGTAATGCGCCTTTGCTACGTCAAGCCTGCCAGAACCTAACGAAGGAGAAGGAGGAGGAGAAGGAGGGGAAGCAGGGGAAGCAGCCATAGGCAGCCAGAATGACGTCGGAAAATACCCGTATTACCGTGGAAGATGCCCGCGCCACTTTTAAATGATTTGTTTGGCAGCATTTTGGGTACCTGGCGGAAATGATGAATGGCAGTAGAGTGACTGATAAGACACGGACAATACCAAGTTGTCAGTGACATACTTGGTCGGACTGTGTTTGCACTATTTGCACTCTGTATTGATGGAGTAGAACTTTGATTTGGTTTTGCACATAATATTGTTTGCATATTTCCATTCCCAAATCTCTTTCCTAATGAAGCCACTATTTACCACACAACTTTTCAAACGTCTGTACACATCTTCAAAATCAGTTCCACCGATTTCGGTACTGATTTGATGTGTACAGACGTTTGTTAAGTTGGTAAAATGGCACACCAGATACATTTGTATAAAACCTGATACCAACAGCAAACAAAGCAATTACACTTCCAAAAAAAAAGACTTCAAATGTATTGTACATCGATGTCAGACATTTTGTAACAATCCAAAAGTTTTCTATCCTGTATTAATCCTTTAAGCAGAACCATTGACTGTGTAGTGTAGTGTTTGTAGAACAAACCAATGTCCTCCTGCTGGCTCCTCTTGGCTGAAGGCCAACTAGGGGAAAGGTTACGCAGGAGAGCCACTAGCTTGACCCCTACCTCACCTGAACTACAGCATATACTCTCAATTACTCTCTCTCCCTCTCAAATATATTTATAATATCCATCTATATCTATATATAACCCAGTGAACTACCCTTCTGGATGCTGTGATGTAAAATCCATAACTTAGTTTTAACATTAACATTTTTCTGTTAACTAGTTTGATTAAGTTCCCCTTTGTTGTTCAACTTTTGCACATGGTGAACCGGTCACAAGGAAGCAGTATCTATACGAGAAAAACTCCTTTATGTTAACATTTCACCCATGATGTATAGGTTATAGAATTGCGTGGAGGGGGTGAAACTCTCAAAGAAAATAAAAGAAGGCAAGAAACTGTATTCCGGGCTCACACTGGTGTATGCATATATTAAACCAAGTACATTTTCTCAAACTATTTTAAAAGCTATACTTCTAATACAAAGCTCAACTTTGCAGTAGAAGTATCATCTGTCCTAGAATCAATATCTCAAAGGAATTTCCATGACAATGCACAACTCATCTGAATCACCTAAAGAAAGACTCTAGCAGATGCTCTTCCTACATGCCACCTGGATGGCTTAACTGGGCTCCTCCGGCACCAACACACAGATAGATGTGGCTGTAACTGTTTCTTTGAGAGTTGGCGAGATGTTAAACACAGAGCAGGTGGTGAATTCTAACATGTCAGCGCTCTGTCCTTGAGTCTGTTCAATCAATGGCCCAATATAGTGCATGTGTGCAGCCTCACCCAGCTCGAGGGGCTAGTCAGTCTGGCTGGTTTCTAAGGCACCTTACATAAACCAGAAACCACAGACACAAACACCAATTCAGAGATTTCTCTGCTTATCCCTTTAGTTGGTACAGGTTGTGTTTCCAAGAAGCTCAGAGACCACTCACAACGCGGCCATACAGCCTCCAGCATTGCTCAAAGCTAATCCATTACCACTCATATCAAACACCAGACCTAAAATCATATCTTCTGAGGTGTGTTTGTGTGTGCGTTTTAGGTGTGTTCCCACGACGAAACTATGCCCGATGTGGGACCCCCTGGCTCGTCTAGTGTGCGACCTGGAGAAACCCTAACAGACAAACACACACCTTCTACCCTCCCAACCACTACATTTGAAGCACCCACATGAAAGTGATGTACATGTATATGCAGTTGTATGTATGTGTTGGGTCACACAATACATAATATCATACAATATTGAATGTCTTTATTTTTGTAACTAATAATTAATCATAAAATTATGTTTGATTATTAATTTGAACTAATATGAATAAAAACGCCTAGCCTACCCCTAAATATATGACACAAAGCAATTTGACATTGACATTACATTGCCTGGCTTCCCCCATCATTTGCCCGAGGGGAAGGAACAAATTGACACAAACATGCTTAATAAGATAATGGTTATAGCAGATAAAGAAAACTGAAAGGCCAAATGCACTTTTAGCCAAAATGCAAACACAGAGCTATTCGATCACCCGATTGAAATGACAATGTAACTTAAAAAATGAGGAGGTTCAATTCCAGATACTGCTCGGCTGGAGCACGGAGCACGGAGCACTAAAATCTCTAGATCTGTCTGGGTCTGGGTCTCACCTTGCAGCCCTCGCAGGCGTGCACCCCATAGTGGAAGCCCGACGCCTTGTCAGAGCACACTCTGCACTGGAGGACAGGGGGAGGAGTCAGGGGGCAGGGCATTTCCTCGCCACCGGGATTCACACTGTTGGATACAGAGGACGGACTGGAGGCAGGGGTCAGGCTGTCTGCACCACCCAAGAAGAGGAAGAAGAGAGAGAGAGAAAGGGGTATTACCAATGATGCCACAAATATACATAGCACTGGCACAATGCAGGCCACTGCCCAGGTCAACGGTTAAAGGGGACATATTACACATGAAAATCTGCCCCTTCTGACATCATTAGTGGGCGTGTACACCTAGATCTGTGCTGGATAGATGAGCCACGTTTACTTCAGTCCACTGGGTAGGCTGCTAGACTGATCTATCCAGCACACATCTAGGTGGACACGCCCACTTGTGATGTCATAAGGGGCAGATTTTCGAAACGGCTTGTAAGGCTAATCACACTCAAACCTGGTGTTATAATATGTCCCCTTTAAGGTCATGACCCCAGCTTAAAGGTGACAGTGTTTTGTTAGGCAAGTCTTAGATAGTCATAAAGTCTTAGATTCTTAGATCGTCATAAAGTCTTAGATCGTTATAAAGTCTTAGATCGTCTAAGGTAGATTTTGAAATCCAACTTGCTAAGCTATTTATTTAAAGATGCATTGGCAGATTTTCCTGCAATCTGAAAGTTGTGGTTTGAATCAACTATGATTCTACACAACGTGTCATATGATTGATTGTTCTACCTAAATTCTACCTAAAGTTGCAGGAGAAAGTAGGATTCAAAGTAGTTATATCAAGGATTTGTTTTGCTCTGTTTGCATTCGTGTTCACGTCAAAGCTTGTGCAAGAACCCTTTCAAAGCATTCACCATTCCAAGTGCGATATAAAATAATGAACGGCTGTGAAGTGAACATTGTAGAAGCGTGGCTTCTTATGTATACAGCAAGCAATTCACTGTACTTGCACATCAATATCATTTGTGTCATTGTATGCATGTGGATGACAAAAAGGTGGACAAACATTCGGAACAGGCCACAACAAAATACAGCGGTCACCTGTAATTGACAACCGTCTAGGATAATGGCCGATCCACGGCATCGGTATCGTTCCGATATTGGCCCATTACGCTGGATCAGATATCGGAGGGGAGAAAGAAATATGATCCGATCTGCGCAGCGTGTCACGTGATAACAACAGTTAGTCGTCAATTAGGCGCATGAGAGCTACCGCAAGAGAGCTACCGGTTGAAAAACCATTTCAGCAGTGTGGCTGTATTTCAACCTTGAAGAAAAAAGTGCAACAGCCTGGACCTGGCTGTTGCATGGCTCTCCTCGGCTATTGCCGAGGAGGTGCGCCGTCACATCAGACGCACCAATCTCGGCTAGAGCGGATCACAGCTGTTGTGATAGCAACTAGCTTGGCAATCACAAAAGCCAACCATTTCGGACGTCCAATCAATTAAAAATGATTAATCAATGGGAAATATGATTATTACAAATCGGGCGTTTGTTTGTTGGGAGACCCATTTATATAGCTAGAGGCTAGCTGCTTCTTACATATCCGATGTACTCCCGGTAGAAGCTAAATGCATACGTAAACAATCTTTTTCACGTCATAATATCTACACAAACGAAACGCCATATGAAAGAGACTCCAAGGAGTCCAACCGTACAAGCCTTATCGTTTTGTGAGCTTATCTGGAGTAACTAGATGTGAAAGAATAACGTCAATAACGCTTCCTGGTTACTACAAGTGATGACACACACGCATGCATTGCAGAAGCGCACACACTTGATTCAACCATTTCATACTATCAGCTGTAATAGCTCATCTATTCTATATCTTAAATTTAAGATAATAAATTTGAACCCCCCCCTCTTGTGGTGGAAGCATCACCCTTTGGGAGCTACCTTAAAAATGTTCCTCGCCACTGAGGCCAACACGGAGCTACCCAAGCTGCTGCAGGATCTAGGCACCTCAGACGCAGACCTACCATGGAACAGATCCAAGAACCGCTTCACCAACATCAAACCGTGTAGGTTCACCTGCTGCAAGTGTTGACAAGAATGAATGAACGGACGTTGTGTTGTGATTCCATTGGGCTAGAGCAACGCTGGCGTCTAGTTTGTTGACTGCCGCTTCTGTCCCAATCGTTCGTGTTTTGTTAGTCGTTAGTCGTTTCTAGTGTTTTGTTTTGTTCCCGTCTACATATCCGTCTACATATCCGTATTCCTTCAACTTCATCGGTCTTTGCTGCACCCGTTTTCACTCTTCTCCTCCCTCACTCCTGGACCATCTACTGCGTTAGCCAGCTAGCTAGCAGCTGGATTAACTTTCTCCATCTCCGGACTCACCTCATCACTGGACTCATCTGTTTTCTCCCGGCTTCGAGTGTGTGGACTGCGTGATCTGGGCTCGGTTGTCTGGCTATCTTGCTGGCGTTCTTGGAGGGAGCCTCCACTCTGCTACAGCCTGCTGAGGCCCGCCATGGCATTGCGGGTCCTACCTGCCGTGCAGACACGGTCTGGGGCAACCAACGCCACCCACTACACCAACTTCAACACCCGGTCCACTGCCGCTTTCCCTCAACTCCATGCCCACCAGCTTCTAGCTAACCAGCTTCTAGCCACCGCCAGTTTACTAAACGGATTATTCTCATTTGCTGCTACGTTACATCTCCTCCTTGGACAGACTACCACTACGCCACCAACTTCTCGTCCACTCACCTACACTGCTGCTGACCTTCACCTCCTCAACCACAACTACCGTCTCCCAGCTGCTGCTGCCTCTGCAGCTAGCTCAGCTGGGATCCTTCGCTGGCCCCGTTACATCCACCGGCGCTCTGGGCTTTCTCACAACCAACACTCCAAAGATGGCTCACCTACCCCCTCACTCTGGACTAGTCTTCGCCCCCACCAGCCGCACTGCCAACCTCAGCAACCTCCGCCACCCCACCCCTGCGCCCCCATCCATCTCCCTTGCACTGCTGAACTGCCGTTCCCTCTCCAACAAATCACCTATTATACTTGAACTGCTACTCGACAACAACATCGACCTGCTTTTCCTCTGTGAAACATGGCAACAGCCCCTGGACTTCTACGCTCTCAACCAAGCCACTCCATCCAACTACAGTTACACTGCCAAACCCCGCCTCTCCGGGCGTGGGGGAGGTCTTGCTGTCATACACAAAAAATCTACATCCATCACTGAACTGAACCTCAACCTTCCATCCATCTCATCATTTGAATACCTCGCTCTCTCCCTCCCCAATTCTATCACCGCCATTCTAATCTATCGTCCCCCAAAGCCCCACCCCTCTTTTCTCACTGACATGTCTGACCTCCTCACCATCGCATCCTCTCTCTCTTCCCGCCTCCTACTCACTGGTGACTTCAACATCCACATTGACTGCCCTAACGCCCCACTGACGTCTGACTTCCTCTCTCTCCTGGACTGCTTCCACCTCACCCAATACATCGACTTCCCCACCCATACCAAAGGCCACACTCTGGACTTAGTTTGTTCCTCTCTCCTACCCATATCCAACCCCCACCCCCTCCCCTTCTCACTCTCTGATCATCTCTGCATCCTTTTCTCCGCCCCCCTACCCTCGCCCCACAACCCCATAAAACGCACCATTACCTACCGCAACATCAAGTCAGTCAACCCCCTCACGCTCTCCCAGCTCATATCCTCTGCTTTCCCCCCTGACTCCGCCCCCTCTTCCCCCGATGACTATGCTGCCATGCTAAACACCACCCTCTCCGACTCCCTCGATTCTCTTGCCCCCTGGAAAACTTCCTCTGTCTCATACACCAACCCTGCCCCCTGGTACACCCCTGAACTCCGCACCATGAAGCAGACGGGCCGCCAACTGGAACGACTCCTCAAAAAAACCCGCCTCGCCAAAATCAGACACTGCCTCCCCCCCCCTGCTGCTGAATCCCTCATCCATGCCTTCATCTCCTCTCGCCTCGACTACTGCAACTCCCTCCTTACTGGCATCTCCTCCCATTCCCTCCATAGACTCCAAATGGTCCAAAACTCTGCTGCCCGCCTCCTCACCCACACCCGGTCCCGTGAACACATCACTCCCGTTCTCCACTCTCTCCACTGGCTCCCCATCAAGCAGCGCATCAACTTCAAAATACTCCTCCTCACCTTCAAAGCTCTTCACCACCTAGCCCCCCCCTACCTGTCTGACCTCCTCCTCCCCCACCGCCCCTCCCGAGCCACCCGTTCCTCCTCCACTCTCACCCTGACTACACCAACATCCCGATTAAAAACTTTTGGCGACAGAGCATTCTCACTCACAGCACCCAGACTCTGGAATTCCCTCCCCCAATCTGTTCGCCACTCTCCCTCACTCACAACATTCAAGTCCCACCTCAAAACATACCTCTTCACCCAAGCCTATGATCTTCCCTATCCCTAGCCACCATTACCCAACTGCCTACACTTCTACCCCCTGTTACATCTCAATAACTCTGTTTTTTCTGCCTGTGCTGTGTATGCTTGTGTTGTCCCCCCTGTCTGTAATACCCCCCCCCCCCTTCTTTGCCTGTAAATGTAAATGTGTCCTGCTTGTACTGTCCCCCTGTCTGTAATACCCCCCCCCCCCCTCTATGACTTTGTAATTTGCGACTTTGGGTATCTGAAAAGCGCAATATAAAATAAAGATATTATTATTATTATTATTATTAAATTTAATCAAACTTTAACCATTTAGCTATTTGTTTAACTCTTCACTTCATGTGTCCAACCATTTAATTATTTTTAAATGTGTGCATCCTGGTTGAAGCACCTCGCGGATTGTCATGCAAACTAGAAAAAAACCATTACCCTGGTCTGCTAAATGGCTAAAACAAAACTTCTAGGCAAATCGTTGATCACATGAAAGTTGAATGCACATGGCAATTGTTCAAAATAAAAGTAGATTTGATGAACTGATTGGAGTCCTGACGTGTTGATTACCCTACAGACACGTTTAGATCTTTAGACCATTTTCCAAGGCATAGGAGAAAGGTTGTGTCGCCTCACCCAGTATGACGGTTCTCTCCGAGCCTGGCCCAGTGCTCTGAAGGTCTGGGAGGTCCAGTGAACCCAGTGTATCATTGCTGATGGAGCGTGATATGTCCTCTAGGTCATCCAGCAGGTCTCCGTAAAGAGGGCTGCCCAGCATGGAGAACCTGAGGCGGGCAGCCGGGCTGTGCGCCTCCCCTGGGATGTCCACCATCATAGAGGGGGGCACAAGGACCCTGGGGGTGCCTGCACACACGTCAGCTAACTGGATGCATCGGCATACCTGTTGATGGACACACAGTAAGCCATTTGCAATGCTTGAGAATTGCTTCCTATAATAAGATTGGGTCAACTTCCATTGCAGGCAAGTGCGACAGGAAAAAACATTTCAGTTATCTTAATTGGCCAATTTTCATTAGAATTTTAACCATTCAGTCAATAACCAGACACTTATCTAATGCGCACAAGTTATTTCAAATAAATAGTATTAGATAGCAGATGAAGGTTACAAATCATGGCTTTGTTTCAAGTTCAATAATTTCCTTAATAGGTGGCAAACATAGGCAACATGGCAGTGTATGGCCAATGCTTCATTACAACTGCAAGTATAGGAAACACACTAATTACGTATTAGTTTGGAAACATTCAGAGGAAGCATGCTTAGAACAAGGACCAACATAAGTTGTCTGCTTCGTTATCACAATAAACAAAGAAGGCGGTTATTCAAACACTGCTGTTTCTTTCACTTAGTTATTGCATCCAGCTAGCTACCCATAGACAATATACTTAATTCCAAAATGTTTTGTGTAGTTAGGTTATGCTGCCTGGTTAGGCTGTCTCAGTTTTAGGTTAAAGGAAGGCGCCATGCATCACACAGAACAAGACCTGAACTGGAATCTTCTGACACATGTCGTCTTTCTACTAAGTGCTCTGTGGCTCGTATGCTCTGCGACCAGCATTACATTGAAGCTCTCCCGTAACCGAATAGGACACAGCACTTACTTGTGATATTGTAGTTTTGCCTATTTAAGCATTTTAAAAAAGAAACGTGTTCTTACCAATGGAACCTTTTCAGAATTTAAATTTAGAATTTAGAAAATCCAAGGTCAACTAATGTCAGCGTCATGTTATCATTAGCCTGCCCATCTAAAATATGGGATATACAGATGTAGTAATATTAATAATAAATACATTTTATTTGTAGAGCATTTACATTTGAGCATTACATTTGAAAATATCAATGTGCTGCAGAGTTTCAAAGACAAAAAATAATATAAAAGGTTGTTAAAACATATAATGCATGTACAGCAAAAGAGAAATTAGCAAAACGCTTTTTTAAAAATATAAGTCTTAAGGTTTAGTTTAAAAAAAGCTGTAGTCTGTGGGGCCTTCAGGTGGTCAGGGAGGGCGTTCCATAGTCTTGGGGCAGCAGCGGAGAAAGCCCGATCGCCCACAGTGCGGAGCTTGGTCTTAGTCAGTCTGAGGGTGTGTGTTGATGTAGAGCGAAGGGTGCATGAGGTGGTCTGGGGGTTGAGGAGCTCCTGGAGGTAGGGGGATCATGTCCGTGGATGCACTGGTGGGTGAGGAGGGAGACATTGTATTTAATTCTGAATGTGACAGGGAGCCAGTGAAGGGATTTGAGGATTGGGGTGATGTGAATATTTGTGCACGCTCATCAGGATCCTGGCAGCACTGTTTTGTATGTACTGGAGCTTCTGGATGCTCTTGCTAGAGATCCCGTTGAGGAGTGCATTGCAGAAATCCAACCTGGAGGAGACAAAGGCATGGACGAGCTTCTCTGAATCTGCCAGGGTGAGTGTAGGCCGGAGTTTGGCAATATTATGTAATAACTTGTTATAAGCAATCAAATATGTATGCAACCTCTGTTAACAACCTCTCTGATAAAGGTATGTGTACTGTATGATTGATATCTGCAGTGTAGGGGTGTGGCGGTGGTGGAGTCATCACCCAGCAAGCTACGAGCCAAGCAGTCCCTTCCCACTAAGTCATCACTGCCAGTCATGGACTGTTGGTCACGTCATCATTTAGCACTCTCGTCATTATAGAGGAGGTGGGGGGTTTATCAAGGATACCTATAGGCATACTTAGTCTATTGTAATAGGTATTCACACAGTATCTGTCGATACCTTTTATTGTCATCGATTTTTTACATAGACGACAATTACATCGATTTGACCGATAATGTGTGCATGGGTGTTGACTACGGATGTTGCAATACTCAATATAAAATGTAACCGTTCAATCCGCCATCCACGGTTAAATTCTCGCTTAAGAATTGTGGCATTGTCGGTTTTGCAAAAAAAGGAATAGATAGCTTTTAGATATGGTTCTCCGACGTCTCCGGTGCTTCCACAACAAGTAAAGACTCGTAGTGGTGGTTATCTCGGCCATGGTTGAGAAGGAATTGGGGGAAAGGAACTTTGGCTTTGACTCCCCAAAGTCCAGATTGAACAGCGACATGGGTAAGGTATCTTTTTTGCTTGCGGACTCGCGGACTCCCGCCGGTCTCCTGGAGCTGAGCTCCCGGACTTCCGCCGGAGCGGAGTCTTGAAACTTCCTGCGGTAGATCTCTGGCGCGAGATCTGGTTGGAGCTCCGGCAGGAGTTCCCGCCGGAGCTCCAGAGACCAGAGACAGTACCAGAGACATCGGAGAACCCAACGCAGTGTTTTAAGATTCATAATAACATCTGGAGGCGCACACAGCATTTGGCCGTGATATATTATATAATAATAATACATTTCATTTATAACGCATCAACTGAATGACCTCAAAGTGCTACAATGCACATGTTAAAAGGTAAAAACAACATAAAAGACTAATTTGATCAAAAAGAAAATCAGATTTTTTTTAAAAGAATCCACAGTCGCACAGTGGGTGCAGCTGAGCAGAAGGCGCGATCGCCCATAATTCGGAGCGTTGTCCTCGGAAGCTGGAGGATGTTGGCCTGTCCAGAGCGGAGATGGCGTGAGGAGGAATGGGGGGTGATGAGTTCTTTGAGGTATAGGGGAGCAGTGCCATGGAGGCACTGGTGGGACAGAAGGAAAATCTTGAATTCAATCCTGTACTGGACAGGAAGCCAGTGGAGGGGTTGAGGATGGGTGTGATGTGGCGGTACTTCCGCACCCCCATCAGGATCCTGGCAGCACAATTCTGGATGTACTGCAGCCGCTGGATGTTCTTGCTGGGGATCCTGATGAGGAGTGTGTTGCAGTAGTCCAGTCTGGAGGAGACAAAGGCGTGGACAAGTTTTTCAGAATCGGGGAGAGTGAGTATGGGGCGGAGTTTTGCAATGTTCCTGAGGTGGAAGGAGGAGGTTTTGCAAAGATGTTGAATGTGGGTCTCAAAGGTCAGGTGACGGTCCATTCTGACACTGAAGTTAGTGACTAAGGATGAGTGGTGGATGTCGTGGCCGGAGAAGCTGATGCTGGTGATAGTGGATGACCGGGTCTCGTGTGGAGTGCCAACAAGAATGGCTTCCGTTTTTGAGCTATTGTGCTGCAGGATGTTAGCCGCCATCCACAACTTTATCACCTCCAGGCAGGTGGAAAGTGTGGATAGGGCTGGAGAGGGGTTGGGTTCGTTTTTACGTAGAGTTCAGTGTCATCAGCGTAGCAGTGGAAAGATATTCCATGCCGGCTGATGACACGACCAAGGGGGAGCATGTTTAGCGTGAAGAGGGTGGGGCCAAGGACTGATCCTTGAGGGACACCACAAGTGAGAGTGCGTGTACGAAATAGCACCACCCAGGGATACATATTCTGTTCTGTCCGAGAGATATGAAGTGAACCATGCCAGGGTAGTGTTAGAGAGTCCGATGGAGTGGTGAAGGCGGTGTAGAAGGATATGGGGGTCGACGGTGTCAAATGCTGCAGAGAGGTCGGGAAGGATGAGAAGTGATGGAGAGCCAGCAGTCATCAGCAGGTCATTGGTGAACCTGACCAGGGCTGTTTCCGTACTGTGGCCAGAGCGGAAACCAGACTGGAACTTTGTTATGAGGGTGTTGTGGAGTTGGGCAGAAACTAGGGCTGGGCGATAAACCGATTTTATCGATTAATTCGAGTGTGTAGCTCACGTCGACTTGTTCAAATGAAAATCGGTTTTCTCTTCAACATCCGCAAACGCTTCCCTCTCAGCTCCCGTAGTTTGGAATGAGCTCAGCCCTCCCCCCGCACAGAGCACGCATTTACCAAAGTGATACACAAACATGGCAGCGAGTTTGACAAGTTGTATACCACAATTTATTCATATATGTATAATCTATTTTGAGGTAAACATAATTCATTTGAAATATATCTGTGTGGTTTAATAATTCGTCGATCTGTTGGTAATTCGTCGATCTTTTGGTAATGCCTCGGGGCTCCAGTAGGGGGATCGCACTCCTCTTCCTCATTCAATACAGACGAGTGAAGGAAAGAGCTGCGTGCGTGTGTGTTTTTCCTCATTCTTCTCCCGTTACTATTCCCTTTCTTAAGGTAATTATTACCGTTTGCAAAACACTGTATATTTATGACCAGTGTTGAAAGTTTGAATGTTATGTTGGCACTTTATCAGAAGTCCTCTTATCATTAGAAATATTTTATGTTTACAGAAATATTTTATTTTATATTTTATATATTTTACATTTTATGTTAGGTTACACTGTTTACAATGGCAGGGCCTGCCATAATGCTTTTTTATGTAAATCGATTTAAATCGGAAATCGGATTTTTTATGAAAAAATCGGGGATTTTTATTTTAGGCCATATCGCCCAGCCCTAGCAGAAACTACCTTTTCCAACACCTTTGATAGGAAAGGGAGGTTGGAGATGGGGCGGTAGTTGGCAGGTGCTTCGGGGTCAAGGCTGGGCTTTTTGAGTAATGGCTTGATGACAGCAGTTTTCAGAGACGTGGGGACATGGCTGAACCGGAGAGACTGATTGATGATTTTGGTGACTAATTGCAGAGGAGTGACTTTTTATCAGGGTTGAGGGAAATGGGTCCAGGTCACAGGTGGAGGGCTTCATCATCCTTAGGATGTCTTCAATCTCATGCTGAGTGATGTTGGTGAAACAGCAGAGGTGCAGAGTAGTCCCGGACGGAGGGTTGGCGGATGTGAATGGAGATGCAGGAGGGGAAATGGGGCTGGGGAGAAGAGAGAGCAGGCAGGCTGGAGAGAGGGGAGGGTGGGGAGGCTGGGGGGCTAGAGAGAGGGCAGGGCGGAGGGGCGGAGAGAAGGGAGCGGGTGTTGTCTACTTTCGATTTGAAGGAGATGAAGCTGTTGCACCCTTCCTATGTGTTGTCTGAGTGTAGGGGGGTCTGAGGTTTGAGGAGATGATTTATGGTTGAGAAAAGCTGCTTTGAGTTACCACGGCTATTGTTGATTATGTGGGAGTAGAACCGGGACCGTGTGTCAGTGAGGGACTTGCTGTAGGCCTTCTGATGTTCCCGGTCCTGAGTCCATGAAACACCGTTCAAAAACACACCCCGTTCTCTTCAGTAGTTGTAGCTCACTGGTGTACCAGGGGGCTGACCATGTGAAGGTGACGGTTCTGGGCTTGACTGGGCATGGCGGTCCAGGAGGGAGCTGAGTGATGAATTGTAGAGATCCACAGATTCAGTGACTGAAGAGGGGTTGGCAGCGGAGAGATGGAGGAGGTCATTAGTAGGGCCCTATGAAATCCAAATTTCTTTTTTTCAAGTTCCGATTTTTTTTTTTTTCAAATTCAATTTTTTCCATTTTAATTTTCATGAATTCCGTTTTTACACTTTAAGCTATTTAAATCATCAGAACAAGTGTCAAATAAGTGCGAACGAATACAATTCTTACAATTTAATCAGAAGACTACATTTATTAAAACATCAAAACATTGCACTGTTTTTAGCGCTTCAAATAAAAACATGAAATAAATAATAAAGTGCTTGTGTGTCGATTTGTGCGGGATGTGTCCGCACAAAGCGACACATCTGGTCACCCTTTTATCGACCACAAAAATAGACTAGGCCCAATTACACTGCCGGAATGTTAAGAACGAACGTTATTTCACGTTCCGAACCGGTTCAGGAACGATATGTTGGTGGCGGAACGCAAGAACGAGAACGTTAAATATACCGGTTCCGTTCGGAGCGGAACGATTGAAAAATAATTTCGTTTTCAAGCCCTGTTTACCAGTTAGTAAATGCCTGCTCACCTATCTACCCATCTATCTATCTATTATCTATCTATCTATCTATTACCTATAATCTATTCTATAAATGTAATTAAGGAAATTAAATTAACACAAGCTAGCTGGACTATGATACGCATTAAACACTCAGTTGACTAGCTAAATTCGATTAAACAATTAAATGCAATACAAATATAAAGTAAAAACAAGTGTTATCTAGCGATCCGTTATCTGTATTATATTATTTCGTCTTCGGCAACATGAGCGCGATTGAAACCTGCCTGGCAACGGACAACCCCTTACGTAATCTGTTGTCCGTTGCCTGGCAACGGACAACTGATGACGTAGGCCGGTACAATTTTCGCCCCCGGTACAATTTTAACGTGACAGAGGCGCTACGGGAGGGTTTAGCGGGGTTTGTTTACCTACGTTGCTATGGTTACCAGTCTTGTGTGTTCCACGGTTTATTAGGTATCTAAATCGCTGTCTAATCAATACTTCATTCACTGCCTCTTCCGTGGTCATTACAATATTATGAATAGACTGCGTGGAGAAAGTTAATGCTGTTACTGTAGTCGATAAAGTCTACAAATTCAACCCCCGACTGGTTGAAGGATTTCGGGTGGCTAGTTTATGATGCTAAGAACATGAAAATGTTCTGTACATTTTGTAAGGATACAGTTTCAAGTCTTCCCTCACAAGCTCGGCCAGGATGTCCAGCTACAGCGGACAACACGTTATATAGTCTAGCTTCCAAGAAAGACGTTTTGCTTTCCGTTCATTTATGTACTATGGCTGCAATGGTTGGCTACGTAATTCTTGGGTTATACTGTTAAGAGGCACCATTATTTTGAACATAAATCAATGAAAAGAATCACTGAACATAATGATAGCGCGTCTTGTGCACAATTTGTCTGTGCAAAATGAATTAATAACAACTAGGGATGGGCGTGATGAATCGATTACTCGAGTACTCCTCGTTACAAATGAACTCGGTTGGTGGACAGGCAAACCCGAGTTTGCATATACACACACAAACAAAGTTTTCTGAAGCAAATGTATACATTTTCTGTGCGGCGCCACTAACGCATGCCGTGGGCACAAAGAAAATGAAATGTATCAAATTTCTGTGTGGCGCGTTCCGTGCCGTGTGCAGGCACGCCAGAATTCAAAAAGTTAAGAGATGGCGGTTAAGGCAAAGCGCAGCGAAGAATTGAAATACTTTAAAGAAATAGCAGATCATAGGGTGAAATGTAAAATATGCCAAGTGAAATCGAGCTACCAGAGTACTACAAGTACTATGCGGCAACATATGCTCATGAAACACAACGGTGAGTTCGGGAAAGCAGACCCGCAGCAACCAAGTGTGTCGGCTATTTTCACCGCCGCAAGATGCAGCTGTAATACCGGCCGTGTAGAGAAGATCACAACGCTGAGTATTTCCATAGTCCATTTGCTGCCGTTTTATTTGCAGCTTTAAATTATTTGCAATGGTTAGGCTACTTGTTTCGTTTTTGTTTTTTTTAAACTGTTACAGGCCTTGGTTCGACGTGATTTAAATTGTGAGACGCATATTTATTTTTGTAAGGAAAATGTGTTTTGAACGTTAATAAATAACGAATACTCTATTAACTCTGACTGTTTTGATGTAGAATAAGCATTACATGTTTGGTTGGTAATATTGCCATTAATCATCAGGCCTATTCCTGCTGCAGATGCGTTGCATTCTAAAAATAGATTCGATTAAACGAGTACTCGATTGATCCTCGAGGAATTCCTTCGATCACTAATTACTAATTACGTTGCCTATTGTCAATATTTGGGTAAAATATCTTTTGAGGAGTTCAATACGATTTTAAGTTGAATTATGTTAGCCGTTTGCTGTATTGTGAGCTTGTTTGTGCTGACTGTGTGAACCAGAAAGAGATAACTAGTCCATTGCTTGTTTCCATGGCACCCAATACGTTGCAATTTAAGTAAAATTATCATTGATGACAGCGAGCAGCTGTTCGCCCACATGTAGAGCAGTAGTTAGTGTTATGTATGAAGCTGAAGGTGCTTCGTTCATGGTGACCACTAGGTGGCACCTCTGACTTGTATAAATTCCCGTGCACAATAAACCAGCCTGGCTGAAGTTGCAGAACAAGATACAATGTTTCCGTGTTGATCTCTGTATGGGCTGTGAAGGATAGTCACGTAAAAGATACAGGGAACATAACATAAATTGGCGATGAGGTGCGTAGTTCTGAAGACGTTTGACTGGTCATCAGAACAAAAGAAGAACCACGTTGGAAGCTAGCTATTGAGCTAGAGTGTATCTGTTAAGCGGTGATGAGCCAATCCTCTAACGAAGACTCCGTTATTGAAGAGAAAGCAACTGAGAGCGGACGCATCATGGCGGGAATAATTGGAAATATGGATCCCTTTGATGATACCGGTGAACAATGGGCAACGTATATTGAGCGTTTTGAACATTACATTCTGACTAATGAGATCAGAACAGCTAAGAAAGTGCCGGTGTTGTTTAGTGTGATGGGACCAAGAACTTATGGATTACTTCGCAGTTTGGTGGCTCCTGACAAGCCTGGGGAGATGGATTATGGACGTGTTGTGGAAGTATTGCAAAACCATTTCGCTCCAAGACCGCTTGTTATAGCGGAAAGATTCCGGTTCCACAAGCGAAATCAGGGGGAAGAGGAAACCGTGGCACAGTACGTTGCTGTACTGAAAAGACTTTCGGAACATTGTGAGTTCGGTGCTTATCTTGAAGACGCACTACGGGACAGATTTGTCTGTGGACTAAAGACTGAAACAGTTCAGAAGCGCCTTTTAACCGAGAAGGATCTCACTTTTCAGAAAGCAGTGGATTATGCGGTGTCGGCAGAGACAGCCACACGCGACGTGCAGCAATTAAGCAGTTCACTTAAAGTGCATGCAATAAGTGCCAACAAAGGTGATCAATGCCGCAGGTGCGGGAAAAGGAACCATGCAGATGAAGACTGCTGGTACAAAGATCGCGACTGCTACCAGTGTGGGAGGAAAGGCCATACCAAACAAATGTGTAAGAGTAGAGCCAGAAGCAGCCAAGCCAGAGAATGGAGACAGAAAGGTAATACAATGAAGCGCAGTGTGAAAGACAGAAAGAAGAGAATTCATCATGTTGATGCTAGGAATGTTAGTGAAAGTGATGAGACTAAATCTGACACTGACTCTGAGTTGGGACTTTATGCCCTGTCTGAAAAAGGGAAATATTCTAGAATCTCTGTGCTGCCTAGAGTTAATGGAAAGAAAATGGAAATGGAATTGGATACTGGGGCTGCTGTGTCTTTAATTTCTTGGGAACTGTATAAAAGCAAGTTAAGTAAATTACCTCTGCAACCCACTGAGATAATGCTTAAAACTTACACTGGAGAGCCATTGGCACCGGAAGGGGTGATCAAAGTACAAGTTAAGTTAAATAAGCAGTGTGCTGTTTTGCCTTTGTACATAGTGAAAGTTGATGCACCTCCACTGTTTGGCAGAGAGTGGCTGAGAGTTATCAAATTGAATTGGAAAGACTTGAAGACAGTGCATGCCTTTGAGCAAAGAGAGAAAGACAGCTTGAAGATGGTGTTAAAGAGACACTCAGCTGTGTTCTCTACGGAGTTAGGCACACTGAAGCAGATTAAATCCACACTGACTGTTAGACCTAACAGTATACCTAAATTCTGCCCCCCACGTAATGTGCCCTATGCACTTCGACC
Organism: Gadus macrocephalus; assembly: GCF_031168955.1. Taxonomy (NCBI): domain Eukaryota; kingdom Metazoa; phylum Chordata; class Actinopteri; order Gadiformes; family Gadidae; genus Gadus; species Gadus macrocephalus. The sequence goes on from NC_082385.1 coordinate 18,347,863, forward strand.
TCGAGTTGAAGCCGAGCTGAAGCGCCTAACTGAGCTTGGGGTGATCTCACCATTGGAGAATAGTGAGTGGGCCACACCTGTGGTGCCAGTTGTCAAGAAGGATGGCACAGTTAGACTGTGTGGCGATTTCAAGGTCACCCTCAACCAAGCTCTCTGCGTGGATAGATACCCATTACCACGCATTGAAGACATTTTTGCCTCTCTAGCAGGAGGGCAACGCTTCTGTAAGTTAGACTTGTCTAATGCATATCTGCAGATGGAGGTAGAAGAGAAGTGTAGGAAGCTGCTAACAATCTCCACACAGAAAGGGCTATTCCGCTTTAATCGCTTGCCCTTTGGAGTAGCGTCATCACCTGGCTTGTTCCAAAAGGCTATGGATCAAGTACTGCTCGGACTACCTTATACACACTGTTACCTGGACGACATCCTCATCAGTGGTCCTGATGAACAGACTCACCTCAAAGCGCTGGATTCAGTCCTAGGCAGGCTAGAGGAGTATGGCCTGCATCTCAAACAAGAGAAGTGCCAGTTTTTCCAGGAGTCTGTGGAATACTTGGGCCACATCATTGACGCAGCCGGGCTCCACAAATCACCAGAGAAAGTACGTGCTATTGTGGAAGCACCAGCACCACGTGATGTCAGCCAGCTACGTTCGTTCCTAGGAATGCTGAACTATTATGGACGCTTCATTCCTGATCTAGCCACTGTCCTTAAGCCACTAAATGAACTGCTAAACAAAGGGAAGCAATGGCAGTGGACAGTAGACTGTGAATCAGCTTTCCAGAAAGCAAAAGCACTCCTAGTATCACAGGAAGTATTAACACACTACAATCCTGAGCTGTCCCTTCGCCTTGCGTGCGATGCTTCACCATATGGGGTCGGAGCTGTGCTCTCGCACGCTATGCCTGATGGAGAGGAACGACCTATAGCTTATGCTTCACGAACACTCAGTAAGGCAGAACAAAACTATGCCCAGATAGAGAGGGAGGCGCTAGCGATAGTCTTTGGAGTTTGCAAGTTCCATCAGTACCTCTATGGTAACAAGTTTACCCTACTCACTGACCATCGCCCGCTGACCTCCATCCTGAGTCCAGTGAAAAGTACACCATCAATGGCTGCAGCCCGAATGCAGCGCTGGGCACTCCTCCTATCAGCGCATGAGTATACCATCGAATACCGAAAGGGTGCACTACATGCAAATGCAGATGGACTTTCACGCTTACCACTCTCCCACACTCATAAAGAGAAGCTAGGCGCAGTAGAGGTGTTCTACACATCTCAGTTGGACACACTACCAGTCAGTAACACCGAGATCAAACGTGAGACCCTGTCTGACTCCACTTTATCTCGTGTCCAGGAAATTGTCTCCACTGGTCGTTGTCCAGCTGCAAAGGATGCAGACGAAGAGCTGTCGCCCTATCTGTTGCGCCGGCATGATCTCACCATACAGCAGGGATGCCTCATGTGGGGTATGAGAGTGATTGTGCCTCCTAAACTGCGCCCCCGGGTTCTGAAAGAGCTCCACTCAGCACATCCAGGAGTAGTGAGGATGAAGAGCTTGGCACGCAGTTATGTGTGGTGGCCCGGCATCGACTCTCAAATTGAGCTTCACGCCAAATCCTGCCCCCCGTGTCAGAGCATACAAAAGGCACCTGGGTTAGCTCCTCTACACCCTTGGATGTGGCCATCCAGTCCTTGGGAAAGGATACATGTGGACTTTGCTGGTCCATTCGAAGGACATATGTACCTGATCACTGTGGACGCCCATTCCAAGTGGCCTGAGGTGCATATCATGGACAGCACCACAGCCAGCAAGACCATACAAGTGCTCAGGGGACTTTTCAGTCGCCATGGAATTCCGCACATCCTTGTGAGCGACAACGGACCTCAGTTCAGTTCTGAAGAATTCAGTGCCTTCCTGAAGTCCAATGGAGTCAAACACACCCGCTCAGCGCCGTACCATCCTGCTACCAATGGCTTGGCAGAGCGTTTTGTGCGCACATTCAAACAGGCCTTAAAATCATCCAAAGGCACCGGGATGGTGCAACAACGCCTTGATACGTTCCTGCTGGCATACTGCAACATCCCCCACACCACAACAACGGAAACGCCAGCCATGTTGTTCCTTGGACGCAGGCTGCGTTCTCGTCTGGATTTCCTGAAACCCAATATTGCTGGAACAGTGCACAGATCACAGGATGCCCAACAACAACGCCGCCACCAACACTCAAAGGACAGGCAGTTTGATGTTGGGGCGCCAGTCCTTGTGCGTGACTATCGGAAGGGGGAGGAGAAGTGGACACAAGGTATTGTTGTGGAAAAGACAGGTCCAGTGTCGTACAGGATAAATGCGGGAGTACCAGGGGTATGGAAACGCCATGTGGATCAGATGCTGACACGCCCCGATCCAGAGCTGCAGCAGATTGCAGTGAACCTTCCAATACCAGAGGACTTACCCCCGGGTGATATCTGCACCACACTCCACTCTAATACACCTCACACACAGGAGCCTGACTGTCACATTTCTCAGCACACACAATCTCCACACCAGTCCACTGACCCACCACAGACTGTGCTAACCGGTACTCCGGTAACAGAGACAATGAGACACTATCCTGTGAGGATTACTAAACCGCCCGTACGTTACGGTGCGGAGTGACCGCATTGTTTTATGTAATATAACGTTCTGAGATCTATTGTTTGCAGGATAAGAAGACATCCCCTCATTATTATTTGATGTAAAAAAAAAGAAAGCTATAATCTTTTCTGTTATGTTAAAGTAAATATCCTTTGTGTTGATTGACAACATATCTTAGCGGGGAGGAAATGTTATGTATGAAGCTGAAGGTGCTTCGTTCATGGTGACCACTAGGTGGCACCTCTGACTTGTATAAATTCCCGTGCACAATAAACCAGCCTGGCTGAAGTTGCAGAACAAGATACAATGTTTCCGTGTTGATCTCTGTATGGGCTGTGAAGGATAGTCACGTAAAAGATACAGGGAACATAACAGTTAGCATTTAATAAAGTTTGTTTTTGTAGTGACTATGGTTGAAGGCATCCTCCCCTGAGACGGGTTCTAATGCGGTGCACAACCCACTCAATTGTTTTCCTACACATTGCAATAAGCAAACATGTTTTGAACATGTTTAAACTTTTGTGTTCGACCCAGCGACAAACACGGATGGCAATTGCGTCTCTGGTGAATGCACCTTGACACACTCATGGTAGCTCACCTACGTAGGAATAATAGTAGGATACTACAACAATGGGTGCAGCGGGCATACGGCCGCGCCATATAAACAATTGAATAGCAATGCAAATTATGGAATAATGCGCCGAATCATGTATGAATGGTTCTTCCGATCTTAAATACAAGCAGATCATGGAAACATTTACCTTTTATTGGTTTAATAAGAGTCAAATCGAATCACCCCTGTGTCTGCATCCATTGATTAGCTCTGGCCCGCTACCTACCAGGGGTAATGAACAGTGTTACAGTAGAAAAATGTCCATAAAATTGGTGGCTGGCACGCTGTAGTGAAGAGCGGGACGATGAGATGAGAGAATGGCTTCACTGTACTGAGATAGGTATCGTAATTCTGTCTGAGAACATACAGTGCATACAGAATAGGGTATTCACAGCGCTTCACTTTTTCCCTATTCCGTAATTTTACAGCCTGGAATAAGGCTGGATTCAATTATTTTCTTTTTAAATTCTACACACAATTCCCCATGATGACAACATAACTTTTTTTTTACAAATAAAGGCCTAAAATATAATTTGTACATAAGTATTCACAGCCTTTACTTAATAATTTTATGTGGCACCTTTGGCAGCAATTACCGCCTCAAGTCTTTTGGAATATGAAGCCACAAGCTTGGCACTATCTTTCTTTTGCCAGTTTCTCCCATTCCTCTTCACAAAACCTCTCGAGCTCCATCAGGTTGGATGGGGAGCGTCGGTGCACAGCCATTTTCAGATCTCTCCAGAGATGTTCAATGGGATTCAAGTCTTGGCTCTGGTTGGGCCACTCTAGGACATTCAGAGTAGGGATCGACCGATTATCGGCCCTTCGGCATTTTGACGCATATCGGCATCAGCCTTTTTTCTTGATCCGACGGCTGATAAGAGATCAATTTAAAACTGGGTTATTTTGGCTCTGATGCAACTGCGCCTCTCTGTCTGCTGTCACTACGCTGTCTCCAGCATTGTCCCACCCACAGCACCATCTGATTGGTTACACGCTCTGGTTACACGCAGAGCCACGACGGGTAACAGCCAATCAGCAGTGAAAGCTGTGCATGCACAGTGCTCACACACACGGCAGAGAGGAGAAAAGGTTTTGTCTTCAAAGTTATGAGTGATGCTGGACTCCCGAACCTTCCGTTGGTCGCCACACCCTCCAGCTGGATGTTAACGAGGGGCTTTTGGCTCAGATTGTTGAGCCAAAGTGTTGCGGATGCGGTGACAGTGGCACATAGAACAGTTGTCATTTTAAACATTTCGCCCTAGCGTACTCCCGTCTGGAGGATATACAATTACAGCTCAATCGGCCAATAAGACTCCAACGTGCAGACTCGTTGGAATAGCACGTACTACAGTCTCTCATCGGGCAGAAAAGGGCCCTAGGAATATTAGGGTCTGAATACAAGCTCCCCGACAATCTCACTTACCAGTGGGCACCTCTGGAAAAGACTGTCCTGAATTGACCCAAAAATGTTGTTTCTCTAATGCATTGGCATTAGATTTGATTCCTGTTGTGACTTTGACTGACTAATGAAAAGGACGAAGACAATGGCATGAAGACGATGAAGGGAACGTTAGCTGCAGTCGTCAAAAGACGCTTCACGGATTAAAAAAAAGAAAAAAAGAAAAACACTCCTCTGCATTGCAACTGTACTGGATCAAAGGAAAAGTGTATTTCTTACTCTTTTTTGTGTGGCTGTGTGTTTTAATTGTGGGAGTGTGTGTGTGCGTGTGTGCGTGCTGTTACGTATTTTAAGAACCTGAGCTACCCACACATAGCCCCTAGGAAGCAGGACCAAACATATAAGCCGTAAATACTATACATAGCCACAAGGGGAGCAGGGCCTTACTGAAGGCTGCAATAGCTGCTCTATCCACAGAAGGCAGCACCACAGACAAGTGAGGAAGCCGAGGGTAATACGTCACACCGGCTCCGCCCACTCCTTCCAGGCCATGCGGATCCTACCATAACAGTCAACATCGAGCCAAAGCTCTTCAGAATCTCCTGGCAGCGAGCAGACAAGGGGTTAATGTTTTTGATCAGCTGGGAGACGCTCAGCACGTGCTAGACACGCTTCCACCTCCTTTTGCTCCGTAGTTTACCATACCGAAATACTTTACAAATAAAGTGTCTTAAAAGCTATCCTGAATTGGAACCCTTTCTTGGAAGAACTCAGCAAAATTGGTGACCCTGCCGTTCTTGGAAAGCACCAGGACCGAGACTCGAAGCACGCAGCCATCGGGACGCAATACAAGCTATTTGCAGGCGCCACTGAAAGGTAAACAGAACCTGTTGTCGATGACTAAACTCTGTAATAGTTAGAATAGAAACATTTAGGTGAATTGCTTGTGGTGCCTCCGTCTGGTTGCGGAGCTCCGTGGTCTCGGCCCTCGGGTTGAAATTCATAACAGCCGGTTAGTTGGACGGCCGCGGATACGCTAACAGATTAAATTAAATAATTATATTCAAGGAGCAAAGGGCCAGGAGTGTGTTTTTATGGGACTGTAGATAGAAGTATCCACTCCCGTCTAGATCTAATGTTTGTACCGTGTTAGAGACGTATTACATGCGGTTTAATTGTTAAATGGAGAATGTACTGAAGTTAAGCCGGTACTCGCCATAGGTATTATTTATAACTGACCACAAACGTTTAAAACAGTCACGGAGCGGTGAGGACAGGTCAGGTATAGACTTTACTCTAGCTTAGTTGCATATTCTACCAGTGGCTTGGGCTTTGTTTGCCCTGGAGTTCGAATGGGATTGGTTCCTCCCGGCAAGGTTCATGTGATAATCACATTGTGCAATTTTGTTTAGAGTAATGACCCATCCGTAGAGGCAAACTTGCGCAGTTTTAACCCAACTGCTTTGCATGCTTCGCTAACCCGCCGTGGAAACAAACTTGCCGGAATCTCATACTTCTTACAGAGATCCAATACAGTGCGTTTGACCAATACTATCTGGGTCAAATTGCGACGCACTTTGCTTGTTCTGCGAATATTGAGTGTGACACGTGGTGTCAGGGCTTAAAGAGACGGCACGTCTTGCAGACCTGCAAACTCCTCAGAGGAAAAAAGGTGACAGTGTCAGGGGGGGGGGGGGGGGGGGGGGGGGGGGGTTTATTGTAATATGCAAATGACACTAGTCTGAGCGTGACTTAACAAAACTCGGCATACTTTATCAAAAATCAATGTCTAAACATCCTTGAGGCTTATAAAAAATATTTTATTTACAACTGTCACAATTCTTTTTTTTGTCTCTTAGCCTGTGGGGTGTTCCACAAAGCCGGTTTTATCACATAACCGGGTAAGTTAACCCCGGATTTGCTGTAACCCTAGGTTTTCCGTTCCAAAAGGATCACGGTATGTTAGTTGCTATAGAAACATATGCTCTGAATCAAACCTGGTCGGAGCAGGTTTTGCGCAGGTTAAGTTTGAAACATAACCCGGTTTTGGGTATTTAAACCCGCGTTCACCGCAGATTTCATGTGTTCTCAATGGCATGCCCTTTTGATGAGAGAACTGCTGATATCGGAGCGCAAATTATACGTGCAATCCACCGGGAGCGATTGATAAGACCACGGCTCGACATCTTGGCATATCAAAGGACTTTTTGCTGGAGTGGAGAGATAGGCCTATAGATTCTCGCGCAAATCTTTAATATATTTAAATAGCCTTACATAGCCAACACTACCAATCGAGGACCTGGCCTCAGTTCACTCCAGACTATTTGCGTAGCCCTCCGTTTTTTGCAAAAGGTAGTTTTATCTAGGCTATAATGTTGGAGAAGCTGAGCACATCTCAGTCCTTTCAGATGACCCATCCAAGATTTGTATCGGCCTCCTATCATACAAAGAGCAATATTGTCGAGTACTATGCCGAGAGGCACTTACAACACAAAGTATAAAATAGTCCTCAGTGGAGGACTATTTTATACTATAGTCTCTCTTTGATACTATAGTCTCCAGTGGACTTGCATCCACTGGAGAATGTTTGATCGTTACACGCACTAATCCATCTTGATCTGTGAAGTTGATGAATTGTCACTTTTAGGTTTTCTACCCAGTTACCAAAAAAATAAACATTTGGAATAGTATGCGCTGTGGCAAGCACATGGTTTGCATGTGTTACTTCGAAGGCAAAAAATATAGAAAATACAAGAAAACACAAAAACCTACATTCAACCAGTGGGGTATGGCCCCTGACTCTCTGAGGAGGTATACCTCCAGGTACCCCCTCCATGCCAGGGCGCCCCGAATTTATGTTTATTAACAGCTCCTCCACCGGGGTCAAGACAATTTGAGGGCCAGATCCAGTCTGCCGACTGTCGGCCTTTTCACGATTGGCTTAAAAAAATGGCTTATTTAAATTTATACCAATACGATGGTGGGAAAAGCTTACCAGTTTGTATGTTTTGTATACTTCATTTTTATACTTGATCCGATGACCGCTTGGAAGCCATCGGAGTACATATTTTTTTAGAATAAAGGGGTTATGTGGAAGGATCTTTAAGAATGCTTAACTGGGATATTTATATATTCATGGCTGAAATATTAAGGATCATGCTTTTGACGTGTAACTAACGCATTTACGCGGCCTGCGATCCGCTGCCAGGCTTTCGTTCTCCGGGTTGCAGAGGCTTTAGCGTTCCCTTTTCTTGTGATAATGTCCTTCTCCTCGTCATAGCTCTCCAGGGGAACCTGAAGTTCCATTTCATTGAAATAAGCGGCCCGTTTCGCCATTTCGATCAGGGTTTCCATGATCCATACATCACGTCTTTTTAGGTTTGGCGTGGACGCGCACAACCCTGTGTTAACCAACCCCGAGTTGATTGAACTAATGCATAACCGCTGCTGTGGAACCGAAAACTCTGGGTTAGTCGGCACAGGGTAAATCAACCCTAGAGTCAGCGTTAACTCAGTGTTTGTTAAACCTCCGTTCGTGGAACACCCCTCTGGGACGAGTGTTTCGCAAGCTCTCTTGCGTTGTTTGGCCGCATGCATGCGCATGCGGATGCGCATGCGCGGTAGCCAGGCGACCGTCTCATCCAATGGCGAGCTCAGTTGGGCGCTGTGTGCTTCAAGATCCGAATGGCCCAGAGAAATGACAACTATAAGAAAGATTCTGAGAGCAAGTGCTGAGATTCCGATTGCCCAGAGAAATGTCAATTATAAGAATGATCCAATAATTTTTCGCAATTCTGGACCCCCCCCCCCCCCTCCCCAAAACAAAACTCTCCGGTTCTACACGATTCACGTGGAATGACCAAATTGACCAAGAAAACGGCGATTGTCGCCGAAAAGCGACAAGTTTGCAGCTTTGGTCTTGATGACGTGGGTTTTCTTTTGTTACAAAACGCCTGCGCCATCTTTGTAGTCAGGCCTTTTTGTTAAGACAATAACGCCATCTTGCTTTGTGTAGGACCGCTTGGTCTGGCATGGAACAAGAGCAGCGGGGGGGCCCAGCTAAAGTGTTACATTCTCTCTCCCTCTCTCTCTCTCTACCTCTCTTTCTCTCTCTCTCTCTCTCTCTCTCTCTCTCTCTCTCTCTCTCTTTCTCTTTCTCTGAAAAGGTGATTGACGCATTTAGTTATTCCCTTTTGTTCATACCACCGTTCCATCTTGTGGTTTTGATTTCCTATAATTCTATTCTGCAAATCGGTAGAGGCCATCTTGTCTTTTGTTAAGACTGCATGGTCTCTGAACTGGACAGTAGCTCTCTCTCTCGCTCTCTCTCTCCACGCACACACTTTTTGGAAGGCATCTAGTGCCGTCTTGTGGCCTGGGTGCTCCTGACTGTTCGGTAAGGCAGTGGTCGCCTGCACAGCGGGACCCCCGGGGTGTGCTCGCTCGCCTCTCTCTCTCTCTCTCTCTCTCTCTCTCTCTCTCTCTCTCTCTCTCTCTCTCTCTCTCTCTCCTCTCTCTCTCTCTCTCTCTCTCTCTCTCTCTCTCTCTCTCTCTCTCTCTCTCCTCTTCTCTCTCTCTCTCTCTCTCTCTCTCTCTCTCTCTCTCTCTCTTCTCTCTCTCTCTCTCTCTCTCTCTCTCTCTCTCTCTCTCTCTCTCTCTCTCTCTCTCTTCCCTTAAAGATTCAAATGATAATGATGTGATGGCAGCTACTTATTCAGCCAATGGCGCAAGTATAATTGTCACATTTCACTAGTCAATAGCTGGAGGTATATTGTATATTTCATTCCAATATTTGGAGGTATTATATTGTATATTTCATTCCAATATTTGAGGTATTTAGTTTGACTTTGATTAAATATCAATATTTAGATCATAACTACAGTTTCTGCACGCGCATTGAGTGCCCTCATCCTCTACGTCTCATTAAATCCATAGAAATAAGTTGGAAACCATCGGTAATGACACTAGTTTCTGAGCACATAATGTTTTGGCTATATTTTTACAAATAAAGCATTCAACATCTTTGGGAGAATAATATTTATGTATACATGTGGAAATATCTGTAAATCCACTTTGTGTATGAACAGACATATTACTTTTGGGCATCATACGAGAATGTTGTGCCACAATTTCAAGATGAAATATTAATATTGAAAAGTAATTAACGTTATACAATCTAGTAACTCTCTTCCTCTTACTTCCTCTCTTCCTCTTCCTCTCTCTTTCTCTCTCTCTGTCTGTCTGCCTGCCTGCCTGTCTGAAGGTAGCCCCCCCCCCCACCCCACACAGAGTGGCTTTGTATTTCATGCCCCACTCCTGAGTGGTTTACTCGTTGTTAACGATGGTTCTTGGTACTGGATGAGGTGAAGTCCTCCACTATCGGTCTCTGTAGATCGGGCCACAACAGAACATCAACGAGAGTTCCAATCCTTACTATCTTTTCACTTCTCCCATCCTTCTGAACTTTCCTGAGGCGGTCTGTGTTCCTAAGCAGTAGCTCCATAGCGGACGTTCAGAGTAAATAAACCATCTTATCTGCTGATCCCTAGACTGCATGCTTACATTTTACATTCAAGTCTGTTGGTATTTTGTTATTAAAGACGATGAATTATTAATGTACGAGTCCCTCCTAACCCCTTACGCTCGTAAAGTACCCACCACCCCCCTCCAGGCCCAGTCTAACACCCCTCTCCCCTCCCTCCGATCCCCCTTCGTGGATCTCCTCCTCCTCTCCTCTTCATCTATCCTAGTAAACCCCACCCTTCCCACGACACATCTCTCTCTCTGTCGCTATTTTTACCAACGATAACTTCTATTTGTAGTTCCCTTTATCATCCAAGGATCTCATAGGGCTATCTGTGTACATATAAATGTACACACAGTGCAGAGACAGTGTACTGAGAACACAAATTGCGGTTAAGTGGTAGCCTTATGCCATAAGATACCACAGATTTCAGCCGGACAGATAGAACTCAGAGAAGTTTCTGTTGTCGGCTGATACGTATGTAGTTTGCCCCGCCGCCATATTTGTAGTTCTTGGTAGTGAATCCAACGCCCCCCTCTCCCCTCCCTCCGAACCCCCTTCGTGGATCTCTTCCTCGTCTCCTCTACATCCATCTTAGTGAACCCCCGACCACCACTCTTCCTCCCGCCAAACCCTCCTCGTAAACACCCCCCCCCACGACACCTCTCTCTCTCTCTCTGTGGCTGTTTTTACCAACGATAACTTCTGTTTGTAGTTCCCCTTTTCATCCGAGGATCTCATAGGACTATCTGTGTATATATAAATGTACACACAGCGCGGAGAAAGAGTGTACTGAGAGCGCAAATTGCGGTTAAGTGGTAGCCTTATGCCATAAGGTACCACAGATTTCAGCCGGACAGATAGAACTCAGAGAAGTTTATTTTATCGGCTGATACGTGTGTAGTTTGCCCCGCCACCATATTTGTAGTTCTTGGTAGTGCCCCCTACTCGTTAACACGAGAGTATTCCCAATTCCATCTCAGCATCTCCAACTGTACCACAAGAATATAACTATTATAAGTCCCAACTGGACGACCCCCTGCTTTCCAAGAAGCCGACTACTACTGTTTTCCACCCATCCAGCTCAAGAATCCCCTTAATTGTCTGCCCCCACCAGGCGAGACCAAGTTTGCCTTGCAACAATAGGGTAACCCATTGAACAGCCGTTCAAAACCCCTCTGGACTTTAACATTCATACAGGAACAGAGGGATCTCATACATTTCTATACACCCCCTATGCCACATCAACTTGATAGACAAAGACCTGTTGATTTCCCTGCAGATCACACAGACCTGCAACTTAAAGAGGAACCTAGTCTGTACCTTCAAACGCTCTCTTCCACAGACTCCCTTATTCATATTGCTGAAAGAAGGAGGCTAAACCCCTTCCTATTGTCAGTTAAATTGAAGTATTTTCTTATTGTTCTTTCTCCCCCTTGCCCCCTTCCTCCAAACACTTGGCCATGTGTTGGGACCAAAAAGTACATTTAGTGTATTTGTCTGTGTGTGTGTCTGGGTGCTGAAATACGGGGAGCCAGTCCCTTGTTAATATCGGCAGAACACGCAAGTATTTGTGTAGGTTGTAATCACTGTTTTTTGATTCACCAACATTAATAGTTTAAACAAACTGTAAATGTTTACATTTGTACTAAATTTGTTCTTTCTCTTCAGGCCTTTCCAACACGAGCAGTGATGGATGCCCAGCATTCATCATTTTAATTGTTTACATCACTACAAATATTCTCTCATTACAGGTTGCCCAACACACATCATTTTACTTCTGTGCATTGATCTTAATTCTCTCTCTCTTCAGGAAATGGCAGTATAAGCAGGAACGAATGCCTAACACTCACAGTCAAGATGTTTATCCAGGTTGCTGAGCCCTTCTGTCTATTTTCATGCGTTTTGTGTGGCAAGACAGGAGTAAAATAGTCACTGGTTGTGTCATTAGAGAACCAGGATGGTTCAAATAGACACAGGGTTCAACTGCTAAAATAATATGTCTAATTAATAAATGGTGCACATGGTTTTAAACGGTGCACAAGGAGGGAGTTAGCTCAACTGCTGTAGCAACAATTACAATACATTTTTTGCAAATATTAAATCTAAATGGGTAAAATTCTGCACTAATCAGCTACTACATACGAATAAACTGTATAACACTGCGTGAGATGTTCAAAGGTCAACTATTGCTTCCATTGGAGCGATTGCAATAGATATAATATCGTACCACCAATATGCACGCATTATCTTGTTTTCAATAATTAGGGAAGCCGAATTCCAGAACCAAAAGAGGACCTACCAAAAGAAACCGACCCAGGGGTCTTACATCAAAGCAGATCCCTGTACAAGAGTTACACGGTGATCTTAAGATAGGGATAATAATCTAAACTCCACATCATGAACGGTTAGCCTTTAAAGTTGTCCATAGCATGCATACCGCTCGTCCACAGAAGTCTGTGGATTATCCGGGCCTGGGGATTCTTATTAGAAGAGTTCTGGGATAACCTCCCTAGAGTGGAAGAGTCCCCCCCAATAGAGGATCCTGAGGACAAGCGGTAGAAATGCATAGTTCAACAGACCTGACGAGGTCCGTGTACAAAAATAAGAAAGAATAAAATATATATTTCCTTACAAATTATGAAAATAACAACATTTCAGTAAAACTTCACGTCATCTATGGTTAATAATTGGCAATATATTTATCAAAATATAAAATGAAAACAAATGGTGGATACATATACCATGGCTGAATGTCCTCTCGTGTGTGTCAGAGCCACCAAGATAATGGAGGTTACTCGACTGTTACATACACGAGGGGATATTGAAAGCATACCACAGATAAAATGATAAGATAATTAGAAAATGGTTCATTATAATTAACTTACAATAACATTTGTTTCAACCGATAACTTCTGAATTTTTCTTTTAGGTTCAGTTTTTGCTTTGTTTATAGAATATCACCCTATATTTAATACCCAGATGTGCATAATTGTTGTGAGTTCGGATGACTCTTATTCTACCTAGTTTAGACAGTTTTGATTGACCGAGCTCAAGATTCACCAGGTGTCACAGACGTAGGATTGTGGAACTCCTTGGGAGCCCCCGAGCCACGCGTCAACTGACTAATCGTTCCTGCGGGTTCTGGAGTGGTGACGGTGGAGCTAATGGGGAGGCTCCGGGAGAGTTGGCAATCACGGGCTCACACGTGAAGAATCGAGTAAGTCAGGATCAGAAAGTTGAATTAATATATCGATTTGATGTTGACCAACAAAAAACTTGATAATTATAATAATAAATACTGTTCATGTCATGGTATAGTTAGGTCTGGGACCTGCGTAGCTAAAAAAACTGTTTTGGAAATAGTAATGGACGTGTCCGGGACATGTATAGCTATAAATAAGTAAAGATAAAACTGGGTTTTACTTTACTTCACTTTGCTAAGGCATATGCACGTTTGATGTGGTATGCAAAAGGTAGCGCAATAGGATGTTGTGCAGAGAATAAGGCGTATGCACGTTTGATGTGGTATGCGATGTACATAGGAGTGAATCAAAGTGTGGACAACATCAAATGCGAGCAATACGTAGAATAAATGAAGATTAGGTCATCCAATATACAGTTAGTGTAGGACAATCGGGTAGTATAATGAAGGTAACTGTTAGAACCAGATGCGGTTAACACAGAAGTCATATTGAACATGCAAATTTTAACATTGTTATTTCCCTTTTACATCTTTTTGGGTTATAGATAAGAAATGGATTAGTGATACATCTGCTGGGAAGGGACAATATAGGCTATGGTAGTGCTGGGCGATATGGCTGAAAACTGTATCACGATATGAGTGTTTCATATCGGTCGATATCGATAATTATCGATAATTTGTATGACCTATTTAAAATAAGGACCAGGAGATAAATATCCTTTTTTTTTTTTACTATTATGCTTTTTCGACTTTTATGACCTATAAACGTTGTTATAATGATTGATAGTCATGTTTAACCATACCAAAGTTTCAAATAATGACGTACATGCATTTCGACGTATTCCCTGCTGACAGTCTGGGGTGGCTGTGCAGAGCGCTAAACACTCGGGACAACGTTTGCGTTTCACTTCTTCACATTTCCGGGAAATCATCTACGTAGAGGCACTCCTGCCGCGCCCCCATATGCCAAATCTGCCTGGGCGCGCGCTTCAAGGAAGGTAACCAATCACAACGGAGTTGGTTTGGCAGGAGGGGGGCGAGGGGGCGAAGGACGAAACCGAGCGTTGACAGAGAATGCTGAAAGCGCCCAGATGAGAGGAAGAGTTTCCCGAAAATCTACATCGTTTTTTGGTTGTAGGCAGACAATGGAAATGAATGTCAACAACACAGCCATGGAAAACACTCAAATAAATACCATCCCGATGAAAACTTAACAATTATCAATAATAAAGTGCTTAACAAAAATTAAGTGTTACAAAAACATGTGCAAAGTGTAAAATGTAAACATATAGAAACCCTAGACCCGAGAATAACTATCGACTATATATTTTTTACTGCAAGTTCAGTGCAAAAAAGTTCACCCTCTGGTGAATAACATTTATTTTTTTAAATATATGCAGTGTTTAGTAAACATAGAAGAAATTCAAGTAAAACTGAGGTAGACTTAACCTTTACATCTGTAACATCTAAACTATTCATTTTATTGAAAAACAAATCAAAGAGGCATTCGCAAGGACAGCTACGTGTCTGGTCCCGTTTTCCAACAGCTGGCGTAGCCACGACAACAAGCGACGCATTCGGCTGGTCACCAGTTAACACGGTCACGAGTTGAACTGAAACACCGGGCTTCTCACCGGTAGAGCGGAAGCATATCCTTATCCATATCTATGTGATATGCCACTGCCTGGGTTATGTCTTTGTAGCCTTTGGATGTTTTGTCATAAGGCACTGATGCCGAGTACCTCTGTTCTGCCTTCCGTAAGAAATGTATTCTTTCCTTAGTTTGTTAAATACTGCCACCCTGTGGTCAAATTGTGATATTGACGACGCTATAAACAACCGCGAACCTACTTCCGGTTCTCTTCTTGATTCACTCGACAAAGAAAGACCACGCCGTACTATCAATCCCGCAAACTATCAAATACGTTTGAACTATATAAATGATTTGTCTGTAAGTTAAAATCAGATCACTTCATACGAGTTTGTGTTCAGATTTTATGTTAAGATTCTGATCGAGTTAAAGTGTAAAATGTAATCTGTATCTGTTAGCAATACTAGCTCTCGGATTCCCGTGTGTTAGTAATGATGCAAGACATCTAAACGTATATATGTTTTTATTTCTGTATTTGTTACAGTTCTACAAAAACAAAGTTATGAAGAAACTAACATCCGATAAAGAAACAAGAAAAGCAAGCCTTGTGTACCGGATTCCACTTCTTTGTAAATACTGTTAACTAGCTGTCTAGTTTTAACTGGAACACATTACGAGGGCAGCATAACCTCTCCATGGTGGTCTGCTGCTGCTTTTGCGGCGTTGTATTTGCAGATGTTGTTGGCCGTTTTTTTTATACGGCTGTGCTCCAAAGGGTGAGAGCGGCTACGGTGGTAAAATACTTTTGTTGTACTCCCAGCCTTGCCGGGGACTATGGTCTTGCATAATTTACAGACATTAGTCTGACTACGGTCTGACTTGTAAAATCCAAAAGAACTGCCATACTGGCGAGCTGACATTTCCATTTTTATCGACTATTTCCTCGCTCGTTGCGGTACTCATCTTTCACATCCCACAGCACGCTGTTTCTGTGAACACGAGACAATGAGATGGCGCAACCAAACTTGATACTGTTACATGATTGGCTATTAGCATGTCAGATACGTTGCTGGTGCGTTGCGAACCGACTCGGATCTCGGATCTGACGCCATGCCCACACTTCAAGCTTATTATTTCGCTCGGTCGAAGCTGTTGTCACGGTAGCATTGGCAGAGTACCAGGCGCTCCAAAATAGGTAGGCTATAGGCCATAGGCAGAGATACGGACGCAGTAAGGTATTGCAGTAATACGAGTGATTGAAATGGCCATTTAAACCACCAAAGCGGTCCAAGCACTATGAAAACAGTTCATGCTTCAAGTCACACTGGGCGCAGCCATCTTGAATAGTTCAACCAACGTTGCTTCGCAACCTCTGGTTCAAAGCGGAGCTAGAAGTAGACTTTTTGCTCCGGTTTCTTACGAGGAATAAAAATAATAAAAAATAATATCGAAACGTTCTATCGAACACATTTTCTATTGATATTGATTACGTATCTATCGCGATACATATCGGTATCGTTTTATTGCCCAGCCCTAGGCTATGGTTCTCAATTTAGATTCAAAAGTAGTGGGTTCACCTTTCAAATGCCACTGCTACTGCTGTAACGCTTTGATACAACGTCAGCGTTTCATAGTCTGATATTTTTTTACTCTGATAAGTTACGGCACACAGGTATACTGACTCATGAAACATTTACGGTTTACTGCATTTGACAACAGCGTGGTCTCAAGACGGCTGCATAGACCCACTACTATCGACCTTTGGTTTTGTATGTACTGGTCTTCATTTCTCTTCACAATAGATTGGTTTATGTACAGATGATTAAGGAAAGGAACTTCAGCTTAATTGCACTACACCGTTGTTAGGATTGGTTGTCATTTAATGTGCATGGCTGAAGCATGCGCAAGGAGGGATGTAGTGTGAATATTAAATCAAGGTGGATACCGTAAATCAAAATTTTTAAAATAGAACTGTCATGCCAAGGTTGAAATCAGCTCAGAATAAGGAATGGGACACTCAAAACAAAAATTTTAAATCTGTACAAGCACTAAATAGAATTGGTTAGATCAGGGGTTTTCAAAGTGTGAGAGAGTGAGCCCCCCCTCAGAGAAAAAAATTCAGCTGAGCCCCCCCCCCAATTTTTTTTTTTCTAAAGACCTGTGTTTTGAAAGCTATCCTAATTATTTTACACATTTTAAACATCTCTGATCATAATTTTAAAACATTTGAAACATATTTTTTAAACATTTGAAACATCTTTGTGCGTTTTTAAACACATTTCTTAACACAATTTATGAACTTTATCTAAGCATGTTTTAGCTTAACCTTTTTTAAATACATTTGAACATCTTAATCTGTGTAAACTGCCAGTTTACACAGATTCATTCAGGGTCCCCGACTCTGAATTTTCAGAGTCGAATCAGATCTGCTTTTTCAGTCCAGAGATTCGACTATTCGGCGGGGTTTGTTTACCGGCGTTGCTATGGTGACCTAAATTATTATAAGCAACTGAAAACGATGCCGGTTTGAAACTAAAACTGATTCTGAAAAAAGTATAAATGCTATCAAAATTCCGTTTCGATAGTATTGAAGATACAAGTGTGTAGATTTGTTCAATGGTTTGAACTATGGTAAACGGTCGAAAAATGAATGAGTTATGATGTCTAGAAGTAGGTGTATCAGAATGGGCTGACGTCTTCAATGAAAACAGCTGAAAACGAAGCGGTATGAAACAAAAACTGTGATTCTGAAGAAATTTTAAATGATATCGAAATTCTGTTTAGATATTATTGAAGATACAAGTGTGTAGATTTGTTAAATGGTTTGCACGAAGATAAACGGTTGAAAATCGATTTAGTTAGGTTACTTCTACAGTTGAAGTACGATTGATGATTTGAATCATCGACTTTCAGGTTTTTCTTCGGGTTTATTTTTTTCTCACGTCGCGCCCCCCCTGAAGAACTCTGGCGCCCCCCAGGGGGGGCGCGCCCCACAGTTTGAAAACCACTGGGTTAGATGAAGGAATGCAAATGAGGCATTATCAATTATAATACAAACACATTTATAACGCATACAATTTTCAGGTCCAATGTTTCCAGAAGCAAGATGAGTACTGTTAAGTATTTTAAGAAGATGCATTACCCTCACATTGCCACAAGGGGAGCAAGACCTTATTGAAGGCTGCTCCACCACAGAAGGCATCACCTTTAGTTAGGTGAAGAAGCCGAAGCCATTACGTCACCCCGGCCACGCCCACTTGACGTCCTCTCTAGCGGGTGATTTCGAACTCCAGAGGAGAGATCAATAGGTAGACGGCGCAGAGAGCCCCCGGGCCTAAGCCCGGGGGCTTGAAGTAGATCACGGTATTTTCCTCTCACACGCGTTAGATACAATTCCCTCCCTTAAGCTTCAGTTACCATACCGAAACATGCAGACTTTATAACGAATAAAGTGAGTTAAAAGCAACCCGGGATTGGACAACTTTCTTCAAGAATATGCAACATATTTGGTGACCCACGACGTTTGGAAGAAAGTCCAGAGAATCCCGGCGGGCGCGACGCTAAAACAACTTCAACAGGTCACACACGTCTGAGGTAAGTAGAACTCAAATCTGAAATAGGATTGGTTATAAGAACATTTAGGTGTAAGTTTGTTTTAGCCACCGTCCGGTCGTGCTGCTCCAGAGGCCTAGACCTCGACTTAAACAGCATAACAACACGTGTAGATCAACGGTTGCAAGGAACACTGAAGGCCCTCCCTCCCCCCTTCTTTACGCTTGAGTTGTTTTGAGTGCTCGTCGTTAACAATCGTTCTTGGTACTGGTTGAGAGGTAAACCTCCACTATCCGTCTCTGTATAGATCGGGCCAAAATAGTATATTAACGAGTTATCTTTCACTTCTCCGCTGAGGCCGGCACGGTCTGTGTTCCTAAGCAGTAGCACCATAGCGGACGTTCGGAGTGTATACTATCTTATCTGCCGATCCGCTAAATGTTACCCTAAACGGCATGCTTACATTTTACATTCAAGTCTGTTGGTATTTTGTTATTAAAGACGATGAATTATTAAGGTAAAAGACCCCCTGACCCCCTACACTCGTAAAAGTCCCCACCGCCCCCCCTGCAGGCCCCCTACACACGAGTACCCCCCCCACCCCACCATTCTAACGCCTCCCTCCCCTTGAAACCTTTTCATGCCCCTCTAAAGATCCCGTCCAACACCCCACTCCCCTCCCCCGCACCCCCTTCGTGAATTTACTTTCAAACACTCTCTTCCTCTACCCTTATTCATATTGCTTAAAGAAGGCCACTCGCCTCCCTATAATTAGTTAAATTGAAGTTCTTTTCTTATTGTTCTTTCTTCCCCTTGCTCCCTCCCACCTAGACATGTGCAGTTGGAACCAGAATGTAAATTTAGTTAAGTGTTTGTATATTTGAGGGTCTGTGTGTCTGGGTGCTGAAATACAGGGAGCCAGTCCCTAGTTGATATCGGCAAAACACGCAAATATTTGTGTAGGTTGTAATCAATGTTTTTTGATTCACCAACATTAATAGTTTAAACGATCTGTAAATGTTCACATTTGTACTAAATTTGTTCTTCCTCTTCAGGCCTTTGCAACCCAAGCAGTGATGGATGCCCGGCATTCATGGTTTTAACCGGTGCACAAGGCGGGAGTTAGCTCAACTGCTGTAGTTCAATTACAATAACAATAACTTCTGAAATTTTCTTTTAGGTTCAGTTTTTGTTTTGTTTATAGAATATCACCATATATTTAATACCAAGATGTGCATAATTGTTGTAAGTTTGGATGACTCTTTATTCTACCTCCCTTTGGACGGTTTTGATTGACCTAGCTCAAAATTCACCAGGTGTCAGATGTAGGATTGTGGCACTTCCTGGGAGCCCCCGAGCCACACGTCGACTGCACCAGGTGTCAAGACGTAGGATTGTGGCCCTCCTTGGGAGCCTCCGAGCCACGCGTTAATCGACTAATCGTTCCTGCAGTGTTCTGAGGTGGTAACGGTGGAGCTCGATGGGAGGCTCCGGGAGAGTTAACAATCGCAGGCTCACACGGGGAGTGGTGGCGGTGGGGCTCATGGGGAGGCCCCGGGAGAGTTGTCAATCACGGGCTCACACGGGGAGAAATCAAGTAAGTCAGTAGGTCAGAAGGTTGAATTAATGTATCGATTTGATGTTGACCAACAAAAAACTAGATAATTATAATAATAAATACTGTTCATGTAATGGTATAGTTAGGTCTGGGACCTGCGTAGCTAAAAAAACTGTTTTGGAAATAGTAATGAACGTGTCCGGGACATGTATAGCTATAAAATAAGTAAAGATAAAACTGGGTTTTACTTTACTTCACTTTGCTAAGACATATGCACGTTTGATGTGGTATGCAAAAGGTGGCGCAATAGGATGTTGTGCAGAGAATAAGGCGTATGCACGTTTGATGTGGTATGCAATGTACATAGGAGTGAATCAAAGTGTGGACAACATCAAATGCGAGCAATAGGTAGAATAAATGAAGATTAGGTCATCCAATATACATAGTTAGTGTAGGACAATCGGGTAGTATGATGAAGGTAACTGTTATTAGGCCTAAAAAAAAAATTTGTTTGGTTCCGGTTTCCGACCGACCCTGTCAATTTATGTGCGACCCAAATTATTTTATGAGCTTTATAAAAAAAAAAAAAAAAAATTTTTTTGATGCAAACTATAATCACGTTTTGGTACAGCACCTCTTCATTCTGTACAAGGATGAGCGAATTTTCTCGTTTTTAAATGAAAACAACCTACCTATCATTCGCTGCCGCTGGAAAAAATAAAAAAATAAAATAAAAAAAATTCCCTACCTACCCATGACCTCAACTGACAACCAACAGGAACCAAACTTTTTTTTTTTTTTAGGCCTTATGAGATACGGTTAACACAGAAGTGATATTGAAAATGCAAATTTTAACATTGTTATTTCCCTTTTACATCTTTTTGGTTATAGCAACTTGGTTGCACTACGGCGTTGCTAGGTTTGGTTGTCATTCAATGCGCATGGCTGAAGCAATGCGCAAGGAGGGATGTAGTGTGAAATTAAATCAAAGTAGATACTGTAAAACAATTAAAATTAGAACTAATGGAAATATGTTTTTGAACAACTAACTGCTGTACATGAGTTTGTATTTCTGCAATAGAAACAAAAGTTCCAGAACCAGATGCAGACACACCCGGAGCATACAAACTACCACCGCCGAGCAAGGACTAACAGTCACATGAGGAGATCAAATAACAGCAGGATTTGAATCGGTTCTGTTTTGGTTGTCCACCATTAGAAAAATATTGTTTGTATAAATAACATATCATAATCAGCAACAGTTCGTACAGTTTTCCACGAATAAGGTTAAAGGAATATATAAGGTATGGATATGTTATTGACAGAGCAAGGAGGGATGTATGCGATGATAAGGCACAACATGAACATGTTGTACTTTTATTCCCAATAACACAGCTCCGGTTGGGTTGGTGGCCAGGGCGCTGGCATGATTACAATCCCTCAGGTTCGAATTAGCAGAGAACTCCGGCATTAATGACCCTTTCACAGGATGGATGGAGAATATGTTTGGGAGGTGGAAAGGCATGATCCAGTAAGTGCCCGTCGCGGGAATAAATGCAGAGACCGTGTTAATTGTCACCGGCTGCCGTTGTATTCCCTGTGCACGAGGGCTACTGCATCTGCTGATCACCACAGCAGTGGGTGCTACAGAAGCGCCAAGTGCCATTCAGGCTTACATGGGGATCAGATATGATCCGATGAAAGTGAACGATACATCACCTGAGGGGCCCGACCCTATCCAGCTGTAATATGTAGAATAGTCAACACCTATACTATTCTAGTAGAATCGCCTGTATATAAGATAATCAATATCCCGGATTTACTTGAATAACAAATTTTAAAACAACCATACCAGACTATGTTTGTTATTGTGTAGTGTTGCTTGGTTGCGAGTGCAAACCGTTATTTCTGAATCGCTGCATTGATAATGGTACTGTTGATCTTCTTTGAGACGGTTGTTTACAGGCCACCTGTTGCTGACACGACGACGACGGAGAACCTGTTTGGAGGCTCCCATGATGTAAAAGTAACCTCTCTGTGAGCTGAGCCCTTGACAAGGAGGGACGAGTCTTGGGTTCATGAATTACCGGGCCCGACGGCGACAGAAGAAACAATGTCTGCCATTATAACAATGTCCAAAACCACCCACATGCAACAGCGCACCAATACACGAAGATCACCTGAACCACCCAAATCCATGCTAGCCTATCAATAATCTTGAATTTTTAAAAATGTTATGACTACTAATTTTGTACTTTACTTTTGCACATGTTGAAAATTGTATGACCTTGTTACACATAACCAATAAGTATTAGCTTAGGATTTCTATGGATACTTTTGTTTGTGTGCTGTTTGACCATATGATTGTATGATAACCAGGATATATGTTCATTGTTGTATTGTTAATATGACTTGTATTACCTATGAGACCCATCAAGGCAAATGCCGTTTCAGTATTGTGGTAATCCGTGGTGGTTTATCTCTAATATGGAGTTTTTACACTCGGTTGGTGGTGTTGATGATTTATCCTACTTTGACTATGTTTTCGGTGTGGTAAATGGTATTTATGATTTAAAATATTATTAAAATATTAAAATATTATTGTATGGTCATCTGAGATGACCAAGGAGGGATTGTTATGTATTTTAAGAACCTGAGCTACCCACACATAGCCCCTAGGAAGCAGGACCAAACATATAAGCAGTAAATACTATACATAGCCACAAGGGGAGCAGGGCCTTACTGAAGGCTGCAATAGCTGCTCTATCCACAGAAGGCAGCACCACAGACAAGTGAGGAAGCCGAGGGTAATACGTCACACTGGCTCCGCCCACTCCTTCCAGGCCATGCGGATCCTACCATAACAGTCAACATCGAGCCAAAGCTCTTCAGAATCTCCCGGCAGCGAGCAGACAAGGGGTTAATGTTTTTGATCAGCTGGAAGACGCTCAGCACGTGCTAGACACGCTTCCACCTCCTTTTGCTCCGTAGTTTACCATACCGAAATACTTTACAAATAAAGTGTCTTAAAAGCTATCCTGAATTGGAACCCTTTCTTGGAAGAACTCAGCTGTGTGTGTGTGTGTGTGTGTGTGTGTGTGTGTGTGTGTGTGTGTGTGTGTGTGTGTGTGTGTGTGTGTGTGTGTGTGTGTGTGTGTTTTAATTGAGGGAGTGTGTCTCTGTGTGTCTATGTGTTTTTATTGTGGGAGTGTGTCTGTTTGTCTGTGTGTGTGTGTATGTCCATCTGCCTGTGGTCCGTCTGTCTGTGCTGAGCATGTGAGGTATTACTTGTCATTAAGAACAATACAAAACGTTTAACAATTACATTTTACATACTATTTACTTTAAGTGAGTTGGAAGTAAAATACTGACACTGACATTTCAGACAAGCTTGTCAACAACCAGTTAAATAAAATAAAAAATCTGTCTTAGGTATAAAGATCACTTTTCTCCAATCCAATTGGTACTCGGTATCGGCAAGTACCCACAATTTAGTACTTGTACTTGTTTTGAAATAAAGTGGCATCGTTGCATCCCTAGACAAAACTGTAAAAATAACATGAAGCACCACTTGGCGTGTGACGGACGGTATGCATTAATGTTATTAAAATGTCTAAAACAGAAAGACTTTAGTGAGTGAGCCATGTATGTTTCAACACTAACTTCCTAACTCTCTTGTACAGTGTCTTTAAAAAGCATATTCAGCTTAGCCAGTCCAAGCAATTCCTGCTTTTTTAAAAGCTTCTCTTTAATAAATGTTTCACAGTAGGCATTTTTAAAGCAGGTACGGTCGCTGCTTAGCAGAGGTTACAATTTCACTGTCTTGCCTGTGTAAAACCGAGGGGGTATATTCCCCCTTCGTAGAGGAGCCGGCTTTCTTGGTTCATTGGAGCAGGCGGGACTACTCAAGAGACCTTGGGACTACGCACTGAAAGTATGTAGGCACAAAGTATACAAATAATTTGCATACTCCTAACGTTATATACCCGGTCAATATAATGGATATAATATGGACACATAAGACAATCAATATTCGGTATTTGTTATGGATTTATTGTACAAATTCCCTGAAAAGATGCACGTTCCAGGATGAATTGAAAAGCTCCCGCAAGGGCTGAGATGGCAGAGGACAGCTGATTCGGTACGGAACAACAGCTGTTCGCTACCACAGGGAAAAACTAAGGAACTTCAACCTACTTAGGAGTAGCACTACTAATTAACGTTCAAAAGCTATTAAATCTTCAACAAAATATGCAGATACTGTCAAAATCGGTTCCAGAGAGTATATAGGGGTTATTAATGTTGTTTTTGATGGTGTGTTTTTCTGGAACGAGTATTCAAATATTCTGTTTAAACACACGCAAACTAAACACGTGACGCATAATACAGTCCATGGCAATGTGTATTAACGGGGGGACACATGCATATATAGGAACACAAGTCGAACGATAATGCATACAATACTGATAAGAAACGATGTTTATAATGTATTGCGTACATCATTAAATATCATTAAATAGAACCAAATTAAATAGGACTCAGTATTTGAAGTTGTGGAAGTAAACCTTATTCCATGTGTGAATTAGGCCATATTATTTGTCCATTAACAGCCATTTGAAGTTTGAAATTCATGTGCATCTGTCTCATCGGAGACTGCAGACGCGCTGTCAAAATATCAACTTGTCAGATTCAAATGCGCTCATGGCTCTTAAAGAGGATGGGAGCTGGCACTCTCATTGGTTTATTGCACGTTACGCCCAAACCACACCTACGGGTAATTAGGCAACTTCAGACCAACCCTTTTTAGATTTGCACTGGGCGCAAGAGTAATTTTTCGCGCCGATAAACAAGCGACATCGCCATAGAACCGCCCTCAAAGCTACTTGCGCTTTGCGCTTCTCACTTCTCGCTTGCGTTTCAGACCATTAGGGCCCTTAATATTACTTGTATCCATCAATAAGGTCATCATATAGGTTGCCTTCTGTTTCCAAATATTTGTTTTTGGACAGATAGAGTATACATACTTAGTCTAGGTCCTGGGTAAGATTTGTATGCACTTCATTTAGCGGAGAATAACTCAACTATTATAGACTAATATGACCCCATTGAACAACGTTGGATGTGTCTCTACCGGGACAAAGTCCTGAAACAGGTGACACTATTATCAAACTACAGGTGAATGGGACTTTTTCATCCCTTTATATATATCCTCATAATGTTCTACCCGATTAATTTTCATATTAAGAGAAATTATATTTTTCTAAAAAAATAAAATACAATATGCAGATGAGGCAATATCTCATTCAGATACATATAAACCCTTGAAACTACAGATTTTCCGATGTGAACACAATGTTTACAATGACCATGATTATAAGGTCATAGAAGAGTCTAAGCAATCTGATTAGATGTAAAGAAAATGGCTAAAAAACAGTTAACATACAGCAACATACAGGATTTGCCAGTTATTTATGAACCTAAACTTTTAAAGCTTACATTTCCAGAAATAATGAGTCAATATCGATACACTCGAATATTAGGAAAGTTTACTTTGCCAAAGTCCACCTTGAATTTGGCTTCCAAAGTAGATATCAAAGATGAGATAATCAAAGCTCTCATGATTATTGAGTATGGGTATCACCTGGGGTTCAGAGTTGAGGAGCTACTCCAGCATGAGATCGCCAACTCTGCATTCTTCTTGGTTGACAAAGACGGTTACTTGAGGAAGAGTGCCAAATCACAACTTGGGAATGAGCTGCTGAAGTTGTATCCACAAATAGATATAAAAAAATAGATAAAAAAGGTCCAGATAACCCCCGCAAAAAAACACCATCATTATCGACTTCATGGCATTGGTGAGAAAGGTCTCCTTAAAGAAACTTGATCCATCCGTCAAGACATTCCACGACTTTACTATTGTTTTGACATTTATTGTCACCAAAGCTGGAAGCAACTGTGATGAGATCCGCATCGTTTGACACTTTAACGGCATCAAACATGGAGAGAGGGAGAGAAGAGGAAAATTAAAAAACATGGTTGTCCTTGATGTGATATCACCAAACCAAAGATTTCCAGTAGTATTAGAGAACTTTTTGTCATCTTCCATTAGCAAAACTGCTTTTCTGACATTTTATGTTGAGTGGCTGACCACCAATTACAAAGGCACCAAGCTACTATACTTTGGTATATCACCACAGGCATGGATTGTGTCAGCTGCGGGGGCTACTCCATTCCCACGGCTCAACTGTACACACAAGCTGATGACGCATGAGGATGTTCCATGTGCAGGGCATTTCACCGGTCAACGTACAGGATCTACATCACTGACACTGTCATCAGGTGACACAGATGTCTTTGTGTGCCTATTATACCACCTAACAATCAATTCAGGAGTAAAAATATCAATATTACCCCTTCATGATATCTGCATAGCGCTGTATGATGAGGTCACACTGTCTCCCAGCAATACATGCGCTGACTGGGTACAATACAACCAGCAAAATATCAGCCAAACTTGCAGCTCTGAACACTGTCCGAAAACCAGACAATTCTTCTCTGATTCTTAATCTCAAGTGAACAGAGAGTGCAATACAAATGTCGGAAACAATCATGGTCAAATGTCTCAAACCAACAACGGACATGGAGATATTTGATGACCTGTGCATTGCTGCGTTCAATAGTAATGCCCTTAAGACTTTGAGAGGACCGCTTGCATCTCAACTAATGCAAGAAAACATATACAAAGAGCCTATTATCAACAGCAGCTTTGGGTCCAAGCACAATTTACAGACGCCACCTCGATCTTAATAGCAGATGCTTATGGTTTTGTAAGAAAAAGGCAGTTCATTAGTCCCTGAGATTGTAATCTCAAAACCTGAAGGTTTGCCAGATACCTGCTCATGTGGCAAGTGGGCACACAAGAATGGGTGTCCCTGTCAGGTAGCGTGTATCCGTTGTTGCAAGTATTGCAATTTCAAGGGAGGCAATATATGTAAAAATCATATCACATAAGCTCTCATCAGATTTCAGACTTTATTGTCATTGTGCAAACATGTCATCATCCCCATACCTGGACTCTGTTGTGAAAGTTTTACCTTGCAACAAAAGGAATAAACCAGTTTGGTATTTTTCACTTTAAGTTAACGTTCCAATGATGATAGCAAGGTGAGATATAAAATGTCTGCATATTAATAAAATGCCTGTTTTCTTTCTTTAAAAAAAGTCCTGTTTGGATACAATTGTATTTATAATTTTCCATCCAATACCATCCAAAACCTGACATCCCCCCCAACACACGCGTCATCCACACTGAACATCTACAGAAACACAATTAAAAATATTAGGGATGCACCGAAATGAAAATTCTTGGCCGAAACCGAAAATGAGGAAACCAAGGCCGAAAACAGAAAACCGAAACACCGAAAGAAATTATTATGACAATTATTAGTACCATTTAGGGTTGCTGCGGTATTCGGTATTAGGTCAAAAAGGTTAAAACTTCGGCAGTTTGTCTTTGCACCATTTTATTTTTGATGTGTTTTTTTCATTAAAAAATATATATATACAACCCTAATAGATAGGCAACCTAATAAAGCGTTGGAACACGCAAGACCGGTAACCATAGCAACGCCGGTAACATGGTTCCTACAGCTTAATGAAAGTTAAATTTAAGACTTTTTTAATGCCACTTGAAAGGAAATTTAAGACCAACGACATAATCAACACTAATGGAAAAAAATATTTGAACATATTCCACTATCAGTAGGCTTTTTGGACAGAAACAAAAATGCCCTCTTGCGCACATTGTGCAGTAGAGTACAGGGAAGATAAAACCGATAAAACTCAACAGTAAGACCTATCATCTGATTGCTATATCCTATATCATCTGAACACTGTAAGGAGATTAAATGCAAGAAAGCATTAACATTAAAACTTGTCGGAACCGCATGCAAAGGAGTGGGCACTATCAGAGTCTGGGAACATCGCACGGAATAAGTCTCCAATTCCCTTATTTGACTTGTATGATTGGCGTCTTGTCACGGTGTTCAGACACCACAGTAACTCTGCTTTCATCGTTGGCGTGCAACCTAACATTGTCCGGAGATTTGTTGCTGCTGTCCCAGTTGATGATTTCGGAGATGGGGTTGGAGGCACGGTAGAAACGAGAGCAGAACAGGGGGGTATACCACGAACCTCGCTGAACATACCCTGGCTTTCTTGGGAAAACCTTGGGTTTGACAGAGACGCAACTCGCAATCAGTTAAATGGTACCACGACGCTAACTTTAGATTCAATTAGTCAAACCAGGTTTTCCGCTTTAGGTTCAATGCGGGTTTACAATATAAAAGGGGCGTTTATCGCGTCATTTGACTCACCCTTATGCAAAATGAATCGAGCGAGAGCGGTTTATTTCACCCAAGACGAGCAGTGTATTATTATGAATTCCTATGAGGAATTCAAAGTCCAAATCACAGCCAAGGGGAACACGGTTGCCCATAATATGGCTAGGGTGGCGTGCTGGCAAAAAATAGCCGACCGTGTTAATTCGTAAGTGAAAAGATTCTGCATATTGTCTAAAAAATATCATGTATCATCATGCCTTTTACCCCCATAGATGTGGTGCCGGCACGCTCCTACGAACATGGGGCCAAGTCAATAATAAATATAAAAATATTATTCAATGTGATAAGTTGCAATCATCCATTTGAATAATTTCAGGTGAATCTAGCCTATGATTTGCAATGGCCTAGGCTCCAGGGCAACTATGGAGGTGATTTTTCTTAACAATTCTCACAGCTATTTGAATTTGTAGAATAAAAAATGCCTAGGCCTAATTGTGTCACTGACATAGCGGTTATGTAAGGGATAATGGACACAGCACTTGACTATCCAAGGTTAATGTACGTTGAACGTGGGGCTACCTTTGAACTTGAAACACAGACACACTGCGCAACAGCAAGTGCACGGCTTTTTTGTGTAGCATTGCCTACATACGGTCCAACAAGGACGATCAAATAACGAATACCCTCTGAGGAGAATCTGTATCTCTCATAAAGAATATCGTCAGACAATGCCAAGGGATTGGTTCTGTCCCGAAAAACCCTCCGTCTCCGGAGAGACGCCTGTACGATAAGTGCGCCGAGGTCCACGGGAACACCCACAAATGGTGACTAGGGGTGGGAATTGGC
Organism: Gadus macrocephalus; assembly: GCF_031168955.1. Classification (NCBI taxonomy): domain Eukaryota; kingdom Metazoa; phylum Chordata; class Actinopteri; order Gadiformes; family Gadidae; genus Gadus; species Gadus macrocephalus. The sequence continues at coordinate 18,377,134 of NC_082385.1, forward strand.
AAAAATTTGACGATTCGATATTATTGCGATATTTGGGCCACGATTCAATATTATTGCGATTCTCAATATATTGCGATACAGCAAGTATTGCGATTCCATTCTGCGATATATTGCGATTCATGTTCCCCATATTATTCAAAGACATTACAAAAAAAGAGGAAAAAAAGACTGCTCAACTCACTTCAAATGGCACATTTAATTATGTGAACAACAGTGCAAAAACGAGGGTAGTGCAAAACTTTGTCCTTGAACATTCAGGACACAGGACCGTTGTAATTATTTCGGAATAGGTGACCTCTCACATGAACGCTGAGCTCCCAGCACATAAATTTAAATTATTTAAATACAATAGAGTAACACAAAGCAGACTTAATAGAGTAACATAAACCTTATAAATAAGAGTAACTCAGTGCTTCAATCAACTTGAGAAAAATAAACAAAAATGTGAACTGCTAGAGTCCAGTCTAGTTGGCTGCAAGGTCATGAACCAAAATGTTATTAATTAAACTATTTTCGTGGCTACAAACATCGGTCGAAGTGCCTGCATTATGTCCTCAGCGTCTGTAATGTCATTTTCGTTGAGGGTGCAAATATCACTTCCTGACCGCCTGACGTCAGAGGACAACAGAGCAGCACAGATCGCTGGTTGTTGTTCCAAGAAACGCTGAAGCATTTCGTAGCCACTGTTCCAACGGGTCACAACATCGGTCTTAAGCTTGTGAGTGGGGAGGTCCAGGAGCTTTTGTTTTTGTTCCAACATGGAGTTGGCGATTGTACTGCGAAAAAGTGGTTATTCTCCGGACTCTTCCCAGTAAACTAGCGACAGCAGGCAGCTTAAGTGTGCGCTGTGAGGCAAGGTTGAGGGTATGGGCAAAACATTTCACGTGAAGGTAGCCCCCGACCTGCGCTGCCACTACCATGTTGGACGCATTGTCCGTTACCAAAACAATCGGCCTGTTAGAGATGCCCCACTCTTCGGTTGCCGTTTTCAGCACCTCAGCCACATTAGCCCCGGTATGACTCTCATGCATCGCCCTGGTTTGAAGAACATGAGCTAAAAGCTGCCATTCATCCGTGATGTGATGCGCCATTATGGTCATGTAGGATTCAGTAGCTCTTGATGACCAACCGTCACAAGTTATAGCAACTCCTTCGGCTAAACTTAAAGTTCCATTTACCTCCTCTTTGACTTCGCTGTAGAGTTTGGGGATGGCAGTGTCGGTAAAATATTTACGTGAGGGGATCACATACCTGGGCTCCAGTATGCCTAGCAGATTCTGGAAACCTTCATTCTCCACCACACTGTAAGGCTGTAAGTCTTTGGGGATGAAGTAGGCTATTGCCTCAGTGATTTTCTTTGCCCTTTCGGAGTTTTGAGGTAACTTTATCACTTTAGTTTGGTCCAAGGTGCGTTGATTTGCGGGTAGGACAACTTTGGGTCGTTCCTCAGGGGTCGCTATCGCTAACTCTAAATGGTACCTTGTGAGATGCACTCTCAAATTCGTCGTATTAACCACAATACTTAATTTTTATCCGGCACTCTTTGCAGATGGCAAACTGCATGTCAAGGTCTTTACTAGTATTACATTTTCGATAAAAACCGAAATGTAGCCACACTTTCGACTTAAAAGAAGACGGAGCTTCGTGTACAATCGGTTGAGATGGTGAAGCCATTTTCATTTAAATTTGTTGAATGCAAGGTAACAAAGCACCACCTAATTTGTTGTTTAATGCACGTCATCAAAGCACCGCAACAAGCGCCACCTTGTGGTTGTAATATGGAAATGTAATATTATCAGAGTAAAGTCAGAGAAAACCCGAAAGTAAAACACATAATTATATAATTAAATATCGCAATACTTTGCGCTACTGTATCGATATAATTGCGAACGCAAAATATCGCGATACTGAAGTGAATCGATTTTTTCCCCCACCACTATTTAATAGGTTGCAACGGTGGACTGAAATCACTTCATGGCACAATTTGACCGCTCGATAAATAAGTAAACAAAGAGAAGTTTGTTATTTTTTAAACACAACATGTGTGGAAGCCAACATTTAGCTTCAGTCTGAGCTAGGATGATTTTTCTGAGCCCCCCCAAAACCAGGCCGCGTGCCTGGCAAAAAGAGGCCTGTTCACGATTCTGATTATAATTTGGGCAAGTGAACATCACATTCGGGCAAGTTGAACCTGACCTGTACTTGCCCGATGGGCAAGTGCTTTTGAAACCTTAAAGTCAACCCCTGACATGTATTCCATCCTGAGTCTGTAAAATAAATGATGGATCCATTTTTCTCAACTAGATGCATTCAGCACTATTTTATGCGATGTTTGCCAGCAAACATGGGTACAAGACCATATTTTTAGGGATGCACCGATGTGAAAATTTTGACCGATACCGATATCCGATATTAAAATTGCTGTTACGGCCGATAACCGATATTTACCGACATCGATATTGGTATAAAAACAAGTTTCTATGATGATTTTGTATACTGAAGAACATGTAAACACTGTGAATATGAAAAAGTTATTTCTTTCTTTATTTACCAAAACTTCGAAATACATTGTTTCTTCAACAAGTTACAGGGCATCCATAACAAACACAAGTTACTAACAGTGTTAGTTTTAGGCTACTTTTACAACTTGCATCTATGAAAAAGTTTGGATCATAAATCACAATAACGATCACAAATCAAAATATCTTGACAAGGTTTTATAACTTAAATCAAATTTGCCAATATTCATGGTAACCAGTAGCCTGGCTCCGCCCGCCTAAGTACTTCCGCTCAATTTGAATTTCCCTTCAGTACTAGGTCTGGACCTGCTGTATGTAATTTGGTTTTTTGGCGCCGCCACAGCGGCGCCCAATCAGCGAACAGAGGGCGTGTCTGAGAACAATGACGATAAAGTCGTGCGCCAGTTTGAGTTGTTGTTGTAGGTCGGTAGTTGATTTACAATGTGCAATTTTTCCCTGATAAATTAAATTCGACGAACAACACCTGCAGCTGTCGTTGACGGACATTTTCGTGCAGACGCGCAAGGTGTTTGGTTTGTGTACAACCTGCACGCGATTCCCGGCGCATGACATACATCACAACCAAACGTTAGCGATTGGTTATGGCAGATCCAGAGTGGCACTGGGCAGATCCAATCATTTTAAACTTCAACAGACACCCGCCTTCAAGTGAGTTAACGTTTGTCAATTGATTAGGTCCAGACTCTCTGTACAAATGAAATTAAATGAAGTGAAGTACGAGAGTCTGGTAGAACCAGGCTAGGTAACCAGACACTTGTCTAATGAATTACAAAAAGTGTTTCAAGTTTAAGTCAATTTCAACTCAAATCTGTGAAATAGGCTAAATCAAATATATCAAGGGAGGTTGGTTGTAGTCTTTTCACTCGGTTCTAGCCCTATTGTTGATCCGGACAACCGAGCGAAAAGACTACAACCAAATATAAACATATCCGGTTCCGGTTCCCGTTTTAATGGGATTACGAAACGCCAAATAAAACACAACAGAAACTGTATTTCGCTACGATTATGTATATAATGATTTGACACGGCATCCTCCGCACATTACTTCGGCTTTGCAAGAACTGCATATTGCAATTCGAGTACCTTCATTTGAGACATCCAAAAAAACATCCAAACCGCCGACATTGATTCTTTTCAGTTAAGGTGACAAAACACTCCTGTACTGCCTCTCCGTGCGTCTCTGGCTGCGTCACTGACAATGTCACATGACCAAACAAGCTGCGCATGGGCAAAAAACACACAACGGCAACTAGACGGAAATAAATCCTCATCCTCATCCTCATCCGCTTATCCGGGGTCGGGTCGCGGGGGGAGCAGCTCAAGCAGGGGGCCCCAGACTTCCCTTTCCCGGGCCACATTGACCAGCTCTGACGGGGGGATCCCGAGGCGTTCCCAGGCCAGTGTTGAGATATAATCTCTCCACCTAGTCCTGGGTCTTCCCCGAGGTCTCCTCCCCACTGGACGTGCCTGAAACACCTCCCAAGGAAGGCGCCCAGTGGGCATCCTTACCAGATGCCCGAACCACCTCAGCTGACTCCTTTCTAAGTAAAGGAGCAGCGGCTCTAATCCGAGTTCCTCACGGATGGCTGAGCTTCTCACCCTATCCCTAAGGGAGACGCCAGCCACCCTTCTGAGAAAACTCATCTCGGCCGCTTGTACCCGCGATCTCGTCCTTTCGGTCATCACCCAGCCCTCATGACCATAGGTGAGGATAGGAACGAAGATCGACCGGTAGATCGAGAGCTTTGCCTTGCGGCTCAGCTCTCTTTTCGTCTCTTTTCGTTCTTTTACGGAAATAAATATCGGCTGTTAATATCGGACCAGTTTTACTTATCGGGCCGATGCCGATATGTTAAAAAATTACTAACATCGGCCGATAACGATATCACTGCCGATATATCGTGCATCCCTAGATATTTTCCCCCTTACTTTCTTTATTGTAAACATGTTCATATACAAAGGATGGGTGTGAACTAGGGTTGCTGCGGTATACGGTATTACTGGTGTTGAGGCCAACACCGATTACTCGGTGTTGCACACCGGCAATGACGTTATGCTCATCATTTTGTCAAAATATTGACAGGTTGAGATAGCAATACAACAGCTCCTACATTTGTGACATCAGATATGTGAAAAGCTCACAAAGAAGCTTTTGTGGACAGCAGTAAATTTATGACAAAATATGCAAGTTCTAGCACTGTCATCTAGGATGACAGTAAGGACTTCTTCTAAAATACTGAGATTTGTGTTTTATCAAGCTGAATAACGAAGTAGGGAGAATGTTAACTTGTGTTAAACCTCTAGCTGTTTTTGCAGAAGCCCGAAATTCCAGGGAATATGTGATTTAAATACCCAGATTCAACATGTCATAACAAGCAAGTACAATGAAGCTAATGAGAAAAACGTGCAAAAACGACAAGCATACAAAATGTTGGATTTCAAAGTATGTGGTTGCAACGCAAATCTTTTTTTAACTTTGTTGCTAGTCAAATGTGGTTGTGCATTGGAGTATTTCCAATTAAACAAACCAGTGTTAGTGCAATCTGAGATCACTCATTGATTTAATCCCTAGGATTGAGGCACGTCATGCATGTCTGAACTCAAACAGCTGCTGGAAAAAGTTAATTTGACCAATTTACAGAAAAGAAAAAATTCTCAAGGTACTTTTGCATTTGTTGAAACTGTAGACGTTTTAAACAAATGACAATTGTTTTTTTTTGTTTCTATATCCTCCTCTACTAGCAAGTCCTGAGTCCAGACTCACTCAAAACATTTAGCGGTTCACCCCAAGGTCTAGGATATGAAGAATGAAGAAGTAAGTGAGGAAATTGTCTGTGTGCCTTTGAGGATGAAAGTGCCATTCACAAAACTGACTTATGCAAGATCTCTAAATATATGATGTATAAGATATAAATAATATTATTTCCATCAGTTGTTTTTACCCTGAAATATACAGCAGTGGAGAAATGGCATGAGGCTATTATCTAAATCATAATAACTATTTTTCATCCCCACCTCTAAGACTAGCAGGAAACGTGTTTAGACGGAGGATTAGCTGGACTTATTGATTAATTATTGGCGCCGATAAATAATAACAGTGTGATGTAGTTAACGTAGGCTATAATTAACAATCCATCATTTGGTTGATGTCGAACCACAACAAATACATCAAACTAGACATACAATGATACACCAATACCGTCTCCACTGGTTGGGCTCATGACCTCCGGAGGGGCGTCATATTATGGAGGGGGGTCATATTATGGAGGGGGGCACATTATGGAGGCGGGGGGGGGGGGGACATTATGGAGGGGGCGGTCACATTATGGAGGGGGGGGGTGGTCACATTATGGAGGGGGGGGGGTGGTCACATTATGGAGGGGGGGGTGGTCACATTATGGAGGGGGGGGTTGGTCACATTATGGAGGGGGGGTCAATTACGGAGGGGGGTCAACTATGGAGAGGGGTCATATTATGGAGGGGGGGTCACATTACGCCATCCAGTGAAGCATATGTCAGTTCATTTGGACTTGCCCGAGAATGAGAAAAAAGCCCTCTCTCGATCATGATATTCCGCAAGTGACGTTTTAAGCGAAGAAGAGAAGTAACATGTGCATGGGACATGATTTCACTCCTCGATTCCACAAGTTATGAAATGTTAATGACATTCATAACATCTAGCTTACATTGCTGTTGCAGATTGAGTCGGTGTCCGAGGACTCTGATGTCACGCAGTGGGCGGACTTCAACAAACCGTTTTTTAAATCATAAATTTGATTCTCTACAATCATTTCAAAATACTTGATACACTCTAGAGCTGATCGTGTTTAACTATATAGCCTTATATTACGATTAATATCTATTGGGATATGAAACGTAGGTAAACGGTGTGGACCTTATATTACATCCCAGATTTAGTCAGAAAATCAACAATAAATCCCCACATTGGTAATTCGAAGTGATTCAAGAGGCCTACCTCGGGTCGGTGTCGAGAAGGCTACATGTTCGAATCCCAAAATGAGAACAGCGTTCACGGTGTGTCGTTATTTAGCCAGTAGGTTGTCGGTCATGTCCTGCGACTTGTTGCGCTAATGCCTAACTTTTCCAGTGTGGCTGTTGATCGGAAGTGACGTGTTTTAGGACACATGTTATACTCACAAGTAATACAGACAACAGCGGCGGCCCATACGTTTGATTCGATTTCAGTGGTGCATTGAGGCAAAGAAACAGAGGAGCCCCGCGACACGGGGTCTGACAACTTAACTCTTGTTATATTATTATACTTACCCAAGACATGCCTGGCACTACTGGGATCTCATTGGCGTATTACCATCAGTATCCACGGCGCGCGGCTGCCGAGTTGTGTGCGTGTGCGTGTGCGTGTGTGTGTGTGAGAGAATCATTTAAATACCCTTTATATTATTTGATATTTTACCTGCATGATTCTGCATAGCATTTTATATACTACATTTTTCACCATCAAAATACCTTATTTGGAATTGAAATGAAGAAAATCAAGTCAATCAATTAATTCTTATTTGAAAAATGTGGTGAATTTAACGACACGGTTCATCTTTTACTTTCAAAACGATTTACATGGATATTAAATGTGTTTAGTGAATGCTGATTTTGACCTTTCCAACTAAAGCCAAGAGCCAGATGTTAGGGGATGTTATTGGGGGTTTTATCCAATGAGAAAGGGCCTTAATATCTATGCAAATACAAATTAAAGTTGCAATTTGCAAAATGTTTTTAGCTTGGATGGTTGCTGCAATTCATCAGGGAAGGCAGTAGGTTGTATAGTTATCTCATAATAGGGTCAAATCACAATCTTCTCAGCCCGCATCAAATGCCATTGTCTCTGTTAGCGACACTCCCTCAGTTACTCAATGAAAGGGTCCCTGTTATCCCACCAGATGCGATGTTGATTAGAAATGACAAAAACAACCATCATTACAATGAGTTTGAAACCAGAAGTAGGGTTCATCGATCAGTCTACCATCCAGGGATGGACTGGCCCAAAAATTTGGCCCGGGACTTTGGGATGGAGGGGCCTTTTAATGAGACCGCGGGAATAGCGCGCGTAGAATTTTGCCACGGTGTAAAATAATAAAAACTAGTCCTTATCCGTGGATATGTGCATTGCAACGGCATGTCAATGTTGGGATGTGCATGTGTTTAGAATATTGTGAAGATCACTGGGAAATATTTTATAAGCAATCTTGTCCATGTACAAAATATTAGAAATTGCATGTGCCTAGAAAGGTAAATCAAGGCTGAAAATTATCTAAATAGTGCAAGATACAATTATTTTAGTGGAAAAAATTGGTCATACACATACACAGGGTTTGGGAGATGGGGGCGGGCCGGGGTTTGTTGTGCGTTGCTGTGGTTACCGGTGTTGAAGTGTTCCAATGGATTATTAGCGGTGGTATCTAATAAATCGCTCTCTAATCAATACTTCATTCACTGCCTCTCCCGTGGGCATTACAAGATTATGAATTGTTCTCCGACGTCTCTGGTACTTCCATAATTAGTTTAAGTCATTATTATATTGCCAAACATGCTCGCTAGTGCACCATCATAGCTATGCTGTTGTGTCCTGTTCCCGCCTAACCATTGGTCTCGCTGACAGGGGCGTCGCCGTCAACCAGGCGCGTTGTTAGACCTGGGCATTCGGGGCTATAGCCCCGGATCTTTTGGGATCAGCCCCGGATCTCTGCCGTGAAAAAAAGAAACGTGTATATATATATATATAATAATAGCTGCTTTCATACACGTAAGTACTGGCTGCTCTTCTGAATATATGCTGCATCGTTGCAGCAACATTGAAGACGATCGCGTTGACTTCTGCGGTCTGTTCTGCCTCCATGCTGTCTGCGTCAAACCAAAACAAACCTGAGTGACAGCGGCCGCACTTATCCCGCCTCCTGCGAATTTACATAATATCCCTCCCCTTGCAATGCCGGCGCTGGCACTGCGGGAGCGGCCAGTTATTCAAACAAAAATGCATCAATCATTGTTTTATTCTTTCATTACACAATTTCTTTCATTCTTATAAATAAAAAAATAATAAAAATACATATATAAATCTAGCCAACATGGTGTCGCTAAACAAATTCTGGTGTTGCCATGGCAACACCCTGGCGCCCGCCACTTCTCAGAGGTCTTCTCAGGTCAAGTACAGTTATAAAATATCGTTGATAAGAGATGGATATAAGAAAATTCTTAGGAAGAAAAGGGCAGAGCAAGAACAAGCGGTGGAGAGTGTGGCATCATCTCCACCAACCCCTGATGAGAACACTTCGATCAGCTCTGGTTTGTGAAAAGCAGCCAGTCGATAGCTTAATTTTGATTGATTAATGCTGGTCTGGTGTTACTACCTAGTAGCTAGCATAGTAGCGGCGCCTGTCTTGTCTCTCTAGTGGTCGTTCGTTCTAAAACACTACAATCTTTTGAGAAGCAAATGGTTGCAGCCTCTATAGGCTTACTGTGGCGCTGATGTGAGTACTGTATGCATGCAATACTACTACTCATAGTAATAATCGGAGAGGGTTGAGAAACAGTAGGTTGACAATCCATTCTAGCTTGGTACCTCATTTTGAAAATCCCCAAAAAAGAAACTACGCATAGGACTGTTCTTTCAATTTTTAATACATTGCTTTGGAGGTTTTCAATCTAACATCCCACTGGTTTGATTTTACCTAAGAGAATTTTTTTTTTTTTTTTAAGCATCCACAGCAGTCTTAATAATGAGATTATGAGACAATGAGAATGAAGCGGCAACAGTGTGACTGTACAGAGTGAGAGAGATGGCTTCAATGGATGACCAGGGATTGGTGGTGGCGTTACCCAGGAAGGGCGGCTGTAGTTAACTGCAAGCAACAGAACATGAATAGTGAAGTGGAGGAAGGAGTCGAAATGAGACTTCATTAACAGATTCATGTACAGCTCAGATTTATATGGAGATAAGCTTCTTACACAACTTGCATACAGCATAAGCAAGTAACAGAAACAGTCTGGGAAGATAATTTTTTCATTATTTAATTCTACGTCCTGGTTACAGGTCGCGCGATAGCGCATATCATTTCATGCAAGCGAGTGTTTACTTCCTGGTCACAGGTCGCGCGATAGCACATATCATCTCATGCGATCTTAAAGAGAACATGACGTGAACAGTTTAGGAATGCATATTCCGGGAAAACATTAGAACTCTGCAATACTGACTAAATATAAAGCATGTTTTTATCCGTAACATTAAACCTACACTGACAACAAGTAATAACTTAAAAATGAAACATAAAAGCAGACCACTACTTACTTGCCGTTGCCTGGCTGGGGGAGAAAGGTGAGAAAGGAGCAGCGATGGCTTCCTGACATCGGGTAGGTGCACGCAGGCTATATAGGCTATTCTAATAGCGCCTCGCCTATGCACTCGGCATAGGCGACCTATGTGTTGGGGGCGCCCTTAATTAATTAATTAATTAAGATACCGTAGCACGCAGGAGTCAGGACGGTGCTCCGCCCCGGGCTAAAGCCCCGGATGTTTTCAATTGCTAACGACGCGCCTGCCGTCAACCTTGGCTTTTCCACGGAAAAGGTTGATTAATTTAGCACATTTGGCTGCGTCTTGCTCTAACATTTTTTTCCTTTTCAACCTCAACTTCTGAGCGCCACCCAATTCTTTTTCCTCTCCACCACCTTTTTTCCTTTTTGACATTTTCGTATTTCTGTGTAACTTCAGTGAGATCAACGAGAGGTAAGTGACCCGGCCGTGTGTCAGGCTGAGCCAATCAGAAATGACAGACCGCGGAGCAGTCCAAGTTGGGAGGGGCCGTTCGGCCGCTCGCTTTGGCCGCTCGCTTTGCCCCCATACACTGTGGGGGTGCTCCCCCCTCTAAATTGACAGTAATACATCGGCCCTGTTTCACCGTCAGGCAAGAGCTCTGTTTCGCGCTGTAAGTAAATATCCGGCAGCAGGCCACCCCAAATCACGGCTTACTTAACTTTTTCTTTTTTTTTTTACATCTTTTACAAAAATATATAAATATATAATAATAATAAAAAATAAAAAATAAATCTAAAAGAATTACGGCCGGCCGGCTCGGCCTGAAATCGTCCGGCCGTTCGGGAAATCTCCCGAACCTCCCGATGGCCAGTCCGCCCCTGCTACCATCCCACCCAGTGGATTTTACCAAGGGACTGATCCATCCATCATACACCACGTTGGTATGACCAGATCCCCAAAAAACAAATGTGGGACAAAGAATATGTTTATGTCTGACAATGTGGGACAGGTTATCAATGCTCAGAGGTAGCCTTAAATTAGTATACCGTATATATCTCTTAACTTAATGTTTTGTTACTCTCTGTCACATTGAGAAAAAAATATTTTTAGAAGTAGTTTTGAACATTTTGTTGATTTTTTTTTGTCTATAGTAGGTTTACTAGTTTACTAGTTATTTTTTACGTGTTTAATGCGTGGAGTCGTACAGTTGCTTGACAGGTGGTGGACGCTGGTGCGTTTTGGCCACCACTGCTCACCAAACGCTGGCACGCTTGGCTGCCAGCCAAGCGTGTTCATTCTGAACATTATTTTGAACATTATTTTTAAGTTCTTTGGTGCTGCTTTACTATTTTTAACAAGCTAGCTGCCTCCTTTTTCAACCAGCCGTCTTGGACACTTTGACTTCTGCTTCAGGATCCATCGCCCTAATCTGGTCGAAGGTAAACCCAGGCGGGCCTCCACCTGTACAAGTACGGTTGCGTTGGCCCTCGCTCTGGCCGGACCGCTGCCTTCCTTTCGAGCCAACCCAGCTCCCATCTGGCGGACGTCTTTCATCACCGCTCAGTTGAGGCCACCATCCACCTCCAGCAACGTTTGCTTCCTCACAACCTCGGCCATGGCACTTCGCTACTCAACCATGCAGCTCTGCCAGCTTTTTCCCCAAATGCCTCCTTCCACTGAACTCATCACCACACTGAAGAATTCTCGGCTTCTTCTCCGAGGTTCTCGTCGTAAATGTATGTACAGTTCCACTGCCATAAACAGTATTCCATCGCTGTGGTCTGATCGCAGTTCACAAACCGGCTCCCGCACTTCCTCATCGCATCATCACAACAACACAAGTCATCAGAATGACTCCAGTGTTAACACTTTCAACCTCCGCCCAATCCCTACTTCCGCTCAATCAATTTCAAAACGAAAGTACCTAAAACTTGCCCACTTGCCCACACGATCCCTCAACATAAAAGCCTCATTCTCAATGAATTTATCACTGACAAGCAACTTCACCTCCTCTGTCTAAATGAAACTTGGCAAAAACCCCAGGACTACTTTGAACTCAACCAAACTACCCCTGTTGGATATTCTTACCTGGACAACCCACGCTCTGCGGGCAGAGGAGGGGGTATTGCTGCTGTTTACCATCAAGACCTCCAACCCCAACCACTCTCCATCCCTGCTGCCCCATCATTTGAACACCTCATTTCCAAACTGCCCGGCCCCAAACCTCTCATCATTTCAATCATCTATCGCCCCCCAAAACTCAACCCATCATTCCTACCAGATCTCTCTGAATTCATCACTGCACAATCTTCAATGTCGCCATCTGTTTTATTCCTCTGCGATTTCAACCTCTACATTGACTCCACGGAATGTAAAAACGCTACGGACTTCCTGGACCTACTCAACTGCTTTAGCTTCACCCAACACATCAGCTTTCCCACCCACAACCATGGGCACATCCTAGACCTGGTTTGATCCACTGGCCTCCACATCTACAATGTCTCCAGCACCAACCGCTCCATCTCTGACCACCTGAAACCTCGGCATCATCATGGACCCCACGTTCTCCTTCAAGTCACACATGAACAGAGTCAGAAAAACATCCTTCTTCCACCTCCGCAACATTGCACACCTTCGACCCACTCTTTCATCCTCTGAAACAATAATCCACGCCTTCATTACTTGCAGACTCGACTATTGCAAGACCTTTCTGTATGGCCTCCCCTTCACTATTCTTCAAAAGTTGCAATATGTACAAAACTCTGCTGCCCGACTGCTTACTAACTCCCCCTCCAGAGAACAAATTACTCCCATCCTCCGTCAACTTCATTGGCTTCCAATAAAACAACGCATCAATTTCAAGATCCTCCTCAAAACCTACAAAGCACTAAACAACTTTGCACCCTCGTACATAACAGATCTCCTCCATCGCCACTCCCCCACTCGCCACCTACGCTCCGCTGATGCCAACCTTCTCACCTCCATCACCAAGACCAAGTATCGCACCCTGGGGGACAGAGCCTTCGCCATCGCCGCCCCTACCCGCTGGAACTCCCTCCCTCTGGCCATACGAAACACTGATACACTCTGTTCATTCAAAAGTCACCTTAAAACCTATCTCTTCAGGACCACCTACAACATTTGACAAATCATCCTCCGCCATCTTCCACTCTCTCCCGCTCTCTTAATGTGTTGCCTATTGTTGTGGTGTTGTTTATTTTTTCCCTTTTGTTTGAGTGTCTGTACTGTCTGTATTCCTTTCTTATTTGTAAAGCGTATTTGAGTATTTAGAAAAGTGCTATAAAAAACAGATCAATTATTATTATTATTATAAAGCAGGATACTTTGTCACCCAACCTGTCCAATATCATCCCACTGCAGACACAAATGGGCATTCTCATGTGGTGGGGGAGGGGGGTTCTCTTTTATGCAGGCTGGTACGCCCCCTTCTTCTTCTTCTTCATCGCCTTTCTTGCTGAAATGTATTAAAATGTCAAAGTATACTACTCCGACTCCTTAATCCGACTCTGATTGACTTGATTTCAGTGGCGTGCACAGGGGGGGGGCTCGCGTGCTAAAAAAACGCGTGCTAAAAAAACGCGTGCTAAACTGCCCTCAAGTATCCTTTCGGGAACCAAAACGTGTGCTAAACTGCCCCCTTTGAAGCCAAAACGCTTGCTAGAGTGCTCTCAAGTGCCCTCTCAGGAGCCAAAATGCGTGCTAAACTGCCCTCTTCAGTGGTGAGAACGCGCTATCTGTGCCCTTTTTTTCTCTTTCCGCCCCTGCCCTTCAAAAAGTCTGTGCACGCCACTGCTTGATTTTCTTCATCTCCGACTCCGACCATTAAAAGTTCTCCGTCGGGATGTCGGATAAGCAATGCAATTCGCCGCCCTTATATGTTGACTGCAAACCATGTAAAAAGTGTTGTAAATAAACTTCCAAAGCTTTTCAAATCTTATTTGGTGTTTATTGGTCTTTAATGTGGAAAGTAAACAATGTACAAAGTAAATAAGGTGCAAAGTCAAACCGGAGGACCAATCACAGCGCTTGCCATCTCCGTTGCGTCGACGGAGAGCGTCTCCGACAGGCTCTCCGGCTATGGAGAGGGCTCTCATTGTCTACAGAACTCTACGGAGGACTGTAAACCGGCCTAACTTTCACCATCAACACCGGCCCTCTTCTTCGCACGGCTGTCAACATCCGGAACATTCGCTAATTAGATTTTCTCAAACAGAAGTTACAAAACAACATCTAGTAGTAAGTACGGGTAGCATAGAACTAACGTTAGCCAAGGGAGGCTCCATGTTTCTAAATCAAAATATAGCTGCGAGCGGCAATATGGGGGTCAAGCATATTGGGACTTGATAAATTAATTTTGCTGGACGGACGTAATCGGCTAGGTGGCTACATGACGACCGTCTCGGTAATCGTAATACCGACAGCCGGTGGGATGAGCATTATTCGAGTATGCGTCAATGTTTACCAAATGGGAAAATGACCCCACCTAGAGGTAAGGGCGCAATACAGTCTGCCTGACAACAAATGTCACAAATACATAGGGGTATTCGGAACAATATCCCTAAAAGAGACACAATGTAAACAAGCATCCATTCTGGAGGTGGTTCGTGAAGCATCTAATCCAGTGGGAATTGCAGTTTATATTGTAAGTGGGCGGAATGGTAAATATAGTCATTGTTGCATTATACATTAAGTACCGCTTGTGCACCGCTTGAGCTCTGTTCAGCGCAACTGACATTGATATAAATGAAGTAGTGTTCTGATTGTATGCTGTATGTCAGATTTACATGATGATTGAATATGATTGATATGTTATCAGTTTTATAATAATAATAATAATACATTTCATTTAGAGGCGCCTTTCAAGACACCCAAGGTCATGGGTTTCCTTGGGTACATGATATGATACATAACCAAGGTTATGTATCATATATAACACAGTATATGATATGACCATGAAAAAATACATATGATTAGATTTTACTGACAATGAAAGTTATTGGCAAATGTTTATCGCAATGAAAATACATTGAAGTTGCTTCCAAAGGGCTGGAATAGACTTTCTGCTAACAACGCACCCCTAAAAGTCAAATCACACCAAATTATTTGGGCATCATCGGGATAGGGTCATAAGTCTATGATCCAAGTTTGGTTTGGATGCATGAAGGCCTTGCAGAGATATGAGCTCACTTCCTGTTTGATGTGCCCCTGAGGTCAAAGGTCACCAAATAGTTTGGATGTCCCCAGAATGATGTCATGAGTCTATGTACCAAGTTTGGCTATGATATGTTAAAGAAGTGCTGAGAAAAGGCTTACTTCCTGTTTGGCTGCTTTGCCGTCAAGTTAGATTGGCTGTCACGGCGGTTTTTTGAATTTGAGAAAGCTGTTTGACACATTTGTTCAGCTTGGTCTGAATATCATATATGCCAAGTTTATGAAGATTGGACATAATTTGTGGCCTGTGGAAATGTACAACTGATTTTGACAACTTTCAACATGGCGGCCAAGTTCTGATGTTGCCATGAGAAATAATTTATAAGCTATATGGGGAGGTCTGACAGTATCATCAGACATTGAAAATAAGTTTGAAATGTACTCATGTGAAGAGAGAGGAGTTAAAACACGTCTTCATTAATTATAGCACCCCCTAGAGGTCAATGGTCACCAAATTCATTGAGTGTCCCCATGATGACGTTATGGGTCTATGTATCAAGTTTGGTTATGACATGTCAAAGGGTTGCTGAGAAATTGGCTTACTTCCTATTTGCCAGCTTTGCGGTCGAATATGATTGGCTGTCACGGATATTTCTGCAAGAAATAATATACTAGCTATATGGGGAGGTCTGATAGTATCACCAGACATTGAAAATAAGTTTGAAATATATGTGAAGAGAGAGGAAGGTCAGAGGCCAAAGGTCACCAGATTCATTGGGTGTCCCCATGATGATGTCATGGGTCTATGTACCAAGGTTGGTTATGATATGTCAAAGGGCTGCTGAGATATCGGCTTACTTCCTGTTTGGCGACTTGGCGGTCAAATTTGATTGGCTGTAGCGGGCAAATGGTTTTGAATTTGAAAAAATCTATTCAATGTTTTTTTATCAAGCATGGCCTGAATATCATGTGTGCCAAGTTTCGAGATGATTGGAGAACATTTGTGATAGGAGATGCATTTTGAAGGTTTTTGACATAAACCAAGATGGCGGAAAATCCATCATGGCACAAAATGACGTCATAGGGTGCTTTGAACTCGGCTTGGACCAAGGCTTCCAATGATCCCTTGTTTGTGAATATTGGACGAATGGGTCGAAAGTTATGAACATGAATGCATGTCCAACTTTGACCTGATGGTGGCGCTAGAGCTGATGAGCTAGCGACCTCAAATTTGCTTCATGGGCTAATGGGACTGCCATAGACTCCCATGGCAGGAAAATAATAAGAAAATGTACGAAAACAATAGGTTGTCTCGCAGCTTCGCTGCTTGACCCCCAATGAGGTAAAATTGCCATTAAGGAAGGAAGCATAGTATGCCTTGCGACTATGCTTCGCAGTATGCCTTGCGAAACCCAGTATGCTTTTCGAGACACTTGATGATTGGTTGATGAAACGCTACCAGGAACGCCTAATGGGCGTTCTTGTGTCATAACCGAAACGCCCAAGCCTGCAACTGGACCCTTCTCAACCTATCACCCCTACCTTTTGAGGTCCTTAAAGGGTCGATTTTAAGATGGCTTGTAATCACAATCACACCTGGTGGTAAAATATTTAAAGCAATGAGCTTAAGGTAAATACAATTTAGAGATCTTCTTTTTTTTTACGGAAAAAACACATTTAAATCTTAACCCTGGGGCAAACTTACTCATGTAACACCAAACAGAAAAGGTAATCTCTCCTGCCAGATGATAGGGCAGTCACTTTAGGAAAGACGTAAGTAGTATAGTCATCCAATATCTGGGAAGTGACCCTCAAACTTTACAACCTACTACCTCACCCCAAAGGACTGTTCTCCTCAGACACCCTGAGGGGCACCTCTTCAAGGTGCAAGGACCCCAAGAACCTATAGGAGGAAAGTTGACTGAAATTAGGTTTTAATAATAGCCACAATTTTACTCATCCTAAATTATTCATAACATGCTGGAGAATACAAATTTCAACATCATTCATTTGTTTACTTACAACATACTGCATATCATTAATATATCACAAATCTTCATCATCCTCATTTCATTCAATGGTCTGAACCTCTCACATAACAATTCAAGAACAATTATAACTAGAACTGCAAGCAGTTATGCAGGGGTCCAAGAAGTGTGCATTTCGCCGGCACAACGCGACAAGAAATGTGCATTTCGCCGGCACAACGCGAAGCATGTGTTGAAAACGCTACCCTGAACCTGTGGATACAAAGGATTTGACTGTGGTAGGAGTAGCGAGAAGTCAGTGTAGCGTTTTCGCGGCGAGATTTTGTAGAAGAAATACAATTTCCTCGTTTATTGCGCCCCCTAATGGCGAAATTTTCCGATTTTTTTATCGTACGACAATAAGGTTATCTACAACATGTGTGTACAATTTGGACTCGTTCCGATGTCTAATTTTGGATTTCTTTGGATTTTTGATTTTCCACGTCTAATTTAGCTCATAAACCAATATTCAAAACGCTACCGTTTCGTCGTCGAAGGTCGGATCAAAAAACTGTATACGATTCCTTTTCGTGTGTGTCTGAAGATGTCGTGTGCAAAGTTTGGTGTTGATTGGGCGAGAAATGTGGGAGGAGTAGGGAAAAAACTGTTTTGCGGTTTTCGCGATTTAGCGAAAAATATTCATAGACGCAAATGGGCGTGGCCTAGGCCAAAAGATGCAGCAGACTCCAGTGCATCTGTGTGTACAAGTTTTTGGACTCTGGGAGGTTCGGTGTGGGAGTTATAGCCCAAAACGCGTTTTCAGAACATTCCATTGGCAAATTAAGAGACATACAATGTCTTAGTTTTTTGGCGCCGCCTTGTGGCGAAATTTCCGAAGACAATTTTCCTTTGCCAAATAACTCCCGCCCACATTAATAATTCTTGGCCATATTTTCTATATAGACTCGAGATTGCCCCTTGATGGTTTCCCTCGAGTTTGAACAACATTCCTTAGGCCAATTAGAAGATATACAATTTCCTCGTTTATTGCGCCCCCTAATGGCGAAATTTTCCAAATTTTTTATCGAACGTCTTTATGGTTAGCACCAACATCTGTGTAACATTTGGACTCGATCCGATGTGTAGTTTTGGATTTTTCCTGGATTTTGGATTTTTCACGTCTAATTTAGCTAATAAACCAATATTCAAAACGCTACCGTTTCGTCGTCGAAGGTCGGATCAAAAAAGTCTCCGAGGATTTCTTTGCGTGTGCGTCTGAAGATGTTGTGTGCAAAGTTTGGTGTTGATTGGTCAAGAAATGTGGGAGGAGTAGCGAAAAAACAGTTTTGCGGTTTTCGCGATTTTGCGAAAAATATTCATAGACGCAAATGGGCGTGGCCTATGCCAAAAGATGCAGCAGACTCCAGTGGATATGTGGGTACAAGTTTTTGAATGTGGGAGGTTCGGTGTGGGAGTTATAGCCCCAAACGCGTCTTTCCTTGGTATAGCGCCACCTAGTGGCCGGCGTGTCTGGATTTTGTCGTCTGCCTAGAACTCAGGGACCTGGATCTAGTCATGCAATTGGCGTGTCGGCACCATTTACGGTTTGGGCTGTGGGCCCACTTCTAGGGGGGAATAATAATAACTAGAACTGCAAGCAGTTATGCAGGGGTCCAAGAAGTGTGCATTTCGCCGGCACAACGCGAAGCATGTGTTCGAAATTGAGAAACGGCGTATGGCAAAAGATGCAGCTGACTCCAGTGAATCTGTGGATATTAAGGTTTTGACTGTGGGAGGTTCGGTGTGGGAGTTATAGCCCAAAACGCGTTTTCAGAACATTCCATTGGCCAATTAGGAGATATATTATTTCGTCGTTTTTTTGCACCCCCTTGTGGCGAATTTTTCCAAAGACATTTTTCCTTTTCCAAATAACTCCCGCCCACATTAATAATTCTTGGCCATATTTTCTCTATAGACTCGGGATTGCCCCTTGATGGTTTCCCTTGAGTTTGAAGAACATTCCTCTGGCAAATTAGAAGATATACAATTTCCTCGTTTATTGCGCCCCCTTAGGGCGTAATTTTCCGATTTCTTTAGCAAACGCTGTTAAGGTTAGCACCGACATGTGTGTAAAATTTGGACTCGATCCGATGTCTAATTTTAGATTTTTTTTTATTATTATTTTTCACGTCTAATTTAGCTAATAAACAAATATTCAAAACTGTACCGTTTCGTCGTCAAAGGTCGGATCAAAAAACTGTCTAAGATTTCTTTGCGTGTGCGTCTGAAGATGCCGTGTGCAAAGTTTGGTGTTGATTGGTCAAGAAATGTGGGAGGAGTAGCGAAAATACAGTTTTGCGGTTTTCGCGATTTAGCGAAAAATATTCATAGACGCAAATGGGCGTGGCCTAGGCCAAAAGATGCAGCAGACTCCAGTGCATCTGTGTGTACAAGTTATTGGACTCTGGGAGGTTCGGTGTGGGAGTTATAGCCCCAAACGCGTATTCCTTGGTATAGCGCCACCTAGTGGCCGGCATGTCTGGATTTTGTCGTCTGCCTAGAACTCACGGACCTGGATCTAGTCATGCAATTCGCGTGTCGGCACCATTTACGGTTTGGGCTGTGGTACCACTTCTAGGGGGAAATAATAATAACAAGAAGTGTGCATTTCGCCGGCACAACGCGACAAGAAATGTGCATTTCGCCGGCACAACGCGAAGCATGTGTTGAAAACGCTACCCTGAACCTGTGGATACAAAGGATTTGACTGTGGTAGGAGTAGCGAGAAGTCAGTGTAGCGTTTTCGCGGCGAGATTTTGTAGAAGAAATACAATTTCCTCGTTTATTGCGCCCCCTAATGGCGAAATTTTCCGATTTTTTTATCGTACGACATTAAGGTTATCTACAACATGTGTGTACAATTTGGACTCGTTCCGATGTCTAATTTTGGATTTCTTTGGATTTTTGATTTTCCACGTCTAATTTAGCTCATAAACCAATATTCCAAACGCTACCGTTTCGTCGTCGAAGGTCGGATCAAAAAAGTGTTCGAATTTTATTTTTTGTGTGCGTCTGACGATGCCGTGGGCAAAGTTTTGTGTCAATTGGTCAAGAAATGTGGGAGGAGTAGGGAAAAGACAGTTTTGCGGTTTTCGCGATTTAGCGAAAAATATTCATAGACGCAAATGGGCGTGGCCTGGGCCAAAAGATGCAGCAGACTCCAGTGCATCTGTGGGTATATCGCTTTTGACTGTGGGAGGTTCGGTGTGGGAGTTATAGCCCCAAACAAGTTTTCCTAGGTATAGCGCCACCTAGTGGCCGGCAGGTCTGGATTTTGTCGTCTGCGTAGTCCGAACAGACCTGGATGTAGTCATGCAATTGGCGTGTGTGCACCTTTTACGGTTTGGGCTGTGGTACCACTTTTAAGGAGGTAAGAATAAGAACTAGAACTGCAAGCAGTTATGCAGGGGTCCAAGAAGTGTGCATTTCGCCGGCACAACGCGACAAGAAATGTGCATTTCGCCGGCACAACGCGAAGCATGTGTTTAAAACGCTACCCTGAACCTGTGGATACAAAGGATTTGACTGTGGTAGGAGTAGCGAGAAGTCAGTGTAGCGTTTTCGCGGCGAAATTTTGTAGAAGATATACAATTTCCTCGTTTATTGCGCCCCCTAATGGCGAAATTTTCCGAATTTTTTATCGAACGACAATAAGGTTAGCACCAACATGTGTGTAAAATTTGGACTCGATCCGATGTCTACTTTTGGATTTTTTTGGATTTTTGATTTTCCACGTCTAATTTAGCTAATATACCAATATTCCAAACGCTACCGTTTCGTCGTCGAAAGTCGGATCAAAAAAGTGTTCGAATTTTATTTTTTGTGTGCGTCTGACGATGTCGTGTGCAAAGTTTGGTGTTGATTGGTCAAGAAATGTGGGAGGAGTAGGGAAAAGACTGTTTTGCGGTTTTCGCGATTTAGCGAAAAATATTCATGGACGCAAATGGGCGTGGCCTAGGCCAAAAGATGCAGCAGACTCCAGTGCATCTGTGTGTACAAGTTTTTGGACTCTGGGAGGTTCGGTGTGGGAGTTATAGCCCCAAACATGTTTTCCTAGGTATAGCGCCACCTAGTGACCGAAATGTCTGGATTTTGTCGTCTGCGTAGTCTACACGCACCTAGATCTAGTCATGCAATTGGCGTGTGTGCACCATTTACGGTTTGGGCTGTGGTACCACTTTTAGGGGGGTAAGTATAAAAAATTATGCAGGGGTCCAAGAAATGTGCATTTCGCCGGCACAACGCGAAGCATGTGTTCAAAACAAATCGGCTTGGCCTATGCCAAAAGATGCAACTGACTCCAGTGAATCTGTGGATATAAAGGTTTTGACTGTGGGAGGTTCGTTGTGGGAGTTATAGCCCAAAACGTGTTTTCAGAACATTCCATTGGCCAGTTAGGAGATATATTATTTCGTCGTTTATTTGCGCCCCCTTGTGGCGAAATTTTCCAAAGACAATTTTCCTTTGCCAAATAACTCCCGCCCACATTAATAATTCTTGGCCATATTTTTTATATAGACTCGGGTTTGCCCCTTGATGGTTCCGTTATAGTTTGAAGAACATTCTTTTGGCCAATTAGAAGATATACAATTTCCTCGTTTATTGCGCCCCCTAATTGCGAAATATTCCGAATTCTTTATTGAACGCCATTAAGGGTAACACCGACATGTGTCTAAAATTTGGACTTGATCCGATCTCTAATTTTTGTATTTTTTGGATTTATGATTTTCGACGTAAAACGTAGCTAATAAACCAATATTGAAAATGCTACCGTTTCGTCGTCGAAGGTCGGATCAAAAAAGTGTCCCTTGATTTCTCTGCGTGTGCGTCTGAAGATGCCGTGTGCAAAGTTTTGTGTCAATTGGTCAAGAAATGCGGGAGGAGTAGGGATAAAACAGTTTTGCGGTTTTCGCGATTTTGCGAAAAAAAATTATAGACGCAAATGGGCGTGGCCTATGCCAAAAGATGCAGCAGACTCCAGTGAATATGTGGGTACAAGTTTTTGAATGTGGCAGGTTCGGTGTGGGAGTTATAGCCCCAAACGCGTATTTCTTGGTATAGCGCCACCTAGTGACCGGCAGGTCTGGATTTTGTCGTCTGCATAGTCTTCACGTACCTGGATCTAGTCATGCAATTCGCGTGTCGGCACCATTTACGGTTTGGGCTGTGGTACCACTTTCTTGGTAGGAAGTATAAAAATAATAATCCTTACAAAAACAATAGGGATCCAACCTGTTGGCTTGGACCCCTAAAAATCCTTACAAAAACAATAGGGATCCAACCTGTTGGCTTGGACCCCTAATAAAAAAAATCCTTACAAAAACAATAGGGATCCAACCTGTTGGCTTGGACCCCTAACTAGAACTGCAAGCAGTTATGCAGGGGTCCAAGAAGTGTGCATTTCGCCGGCACAACGCGAAGCATGTGTTCAAAACAAATGGGCACGGCGTGTGCCAAAAGATGCAGCTGACTCCAGTGAATCTGTGGATATAAAGGTTTTGACTGTGGGAGGTTCGGTGTGGGAGTTATAGCCCAAAACCCGTCAGAACATTCCATTGGCCAATTAGGAGATATATTATTTCGTCGTTTTTTTGCGCCCCCTTGTGGCGAAATTTTCCAAAGACAATTTTCCTTTGCCAAATAACTCCCGCCCACATTCATAATTCTTGGCCATATTTTTTATATAGACTCGGGTTTGCCCCTTGATGGTTCCCTTATAGTTTGAAGAACATTCCTCTGGCCAATTAGAAGATATACAATTTCCTCGTTTATTGCGCCCCCTTAGGGCGTAATTTTCCGATATTTTTATTGAACGCCATTAAGGGTAGCACCAACATGCGTGTACAATTTGGACTCGATCCGATGTTTAATTTTGGATCTTTTTTGATTTTTGATTTTCCACGTCTAATTTTGCTCATAAACCAATATTCAAAACGCTACCGTTTCGTCGTCGAAGGTCGGATCAAAAAAGTGTCTATCATATCTTTGCGTGTGCGTCTGAAGATGCCGTGTGCAAAATTCCGTGTCAATTGGTCAAGAAATGTGGGAGGAGTAGCGAAAAGACAGTTTTGCGGTTTTCGCGATTTTGCGAAAAAAAATTATTGACGCAAATGGGCGTGGCCTAGGCCAAAAGATGCAGCAGACTCCAGTGAATATGTGGGTACAAGTTTTTGACTGTGGGAGGTTCGGTGTGGGAGTTATAGCCCCAAACGCGTATTCCTTGGTATAGCGCCACCTAGTGGCCGGCGTGTCTGGATTTTGTCGTCTGAATAGTCTTCACGGACCTGGATCTAGTCATGCAATTGGCATGTCGGCACCATTTACGGTCTGGGCTGTGGTACCACTTTCTTGGTAGGAATCATAATAATAACTAGAACTGCAAGCAGTTATGCAGGGGTCCAAGAAGTGTGCATTTCGCCGGCACAACGCGACAAGAAATGTGCGTTTCGCCGGCACAACGCGAAGCATGTGTTCAAAACGCTACCGTGAACCTGTGGATATAAAGGTTTTGACTGTGAGAGGTTCGGTGTGGGAGTTGTAGCCCCAAACGCCTTGTCCGCTACCGTTTTGATTGGTTTGCATTACCAGAGCCCCGTTGGCCAGCATGTTTCCAGGTCCATCCAGACAGCGTCTTGGATGGACCTGGAATACAGACACACTGTTTCCGCCTCTCACGACGTGGACGAGGGGTTGGGTTTTGAGAGGCAAATAAATTTGGAAAAATCAAAAAAATTCAAATGGTATTTTAAAGATTGAATAAAAAGGAAACCTAAATCCATGGTTAACATACTACAATGAGGGTACATCATATATATGTGGACTAATACTTACGTAATGTTATCAATGGTTTGTTAATGCGTATTTAACACTATTTAATGTGAAGTAATGATTGGTTAGGCATTAAGTATGCTTAGTTAACTATACTTACCATAGTATTAACTAAGCCTAACAGTTAGTTTTACTTAGTTAATGCTAAGATAAGTATTAACTAAGTAAAAGTAACTGTAATGCTTAGTTAATGCTAAGATAAGTATTAACTAAGCATTACAGTTAGTTTCACTTGGTTGATGCTTAGATTAGCATTAACTAAGGATAACAGTTAGTTTGACTTAGTTAATGCTAATCAAGCATTACACAAGTATTTAGAAATGGTTAGTTAGCTATGAGTTATTAACTAAGCATTAACAAATAGCTTATCTATGTACCCTTATTGTAAATTGTAAGTTATAGATTAATAGGGAAAAAATGCTGAAAAGGGCCAAAATAGCTATGGCTTTTATTAGAGGGGCAAATAAAAAAAAATAAAAAATAAAAATGGGGAGAAAATGTAAAGTTAAAATCCAAAAAGTAAAAAATGGATAATATGTATTATTTATTAGAAAAAATTGAAAAAAAAAGGTAAAAATTGATAATATTTATTATTGATTAGAAAAAATAGAAAAGACAAAGACAAAACATTTAAATCATTGGGTAGTGCTAAAAAATAAAAACATATCTATGGCTTTCATTAGAGGGGCAAATCCATAAAAAAATAATGGGGAGAAAATTCATGATTTATAAGAAAAAATAGAAAATGTAAAAAAAAAATATATATATAATATTTAATATTTATTATTTATTTGAATTAATAGAAAAGACAGACAAAACATTTAAAATATTGGGTAGTGCTAAAACCTGCGAGCTAAACGAGCTAACCAGTTACCGAAGGAAATCTAAACAGAGGCACTCATGATCGGAGTAGTAGGTGGACAGAATTTGCACTTTGATATCAGTGGGACTAATGTCACGAATGTAAACGTGATCAATTGTTGTGTCGTTTTCTGTTGTTGGCGAAGAGACAATTTGGGTGTAACCTTGTTGTTGCATGAAATTTTCTGCAGATTTAGAAACAAGGGCATTGTCGTTGAAGTCACCCATAATTACCTTTCCTCCTGAAAGTTGGTTAAATTGTTGCATTACCAAAGCGAGATTTTGTTTGAATAAGGCGAGTTGATATGATGGCGGTTTGTACAGCACAATGAAATTGTAATTCAAAGGCTGAACATTAAACATGATGGCTTCCAAGTCACTGCACGGCATGTGTATAATGTTACAAGTGATGTGGTCTTTGTGATAGTAGCCCACACCACCGTGCCGTTTGTTGACCAAGTCTTGGAATTGGGTCATGTTATGGTAGGATTGGGACCGGAGTTTGTGATTAAAAGTCCAACCTGGCATTTCAATGGAACTGACTGATGTGCTTTGTTCCAGCCATGTTTCTGTCACGCAAATGATGTCAGCACTCAAGATTCTCTGGTCATGTTTAAGGTCTTCCATGTGTTGACATAGACCTTGAATGTTGTGGAGGCATATTTTGAGGGTTGAAGTTCTTTCTGCTGGTGGAGTTGCAATGAATGGTTCCATTTTTTGCAGGGAAATGTCGATGTCTGGTTTCGAATAGAAGGCTTTGGCTGCGTAGTCTTGAATGATAAGGTTTTCCTCACACGTTACTCGGCTTAATGCTACATATGCTTGGCCAGCTGCAAATATCCTTTTAAGGGACACTACAGCTCTTTCTAAAGTTAAACCTTGAACTTTGTGTATGGTACAGGCCCATGCTAGGCGTAACGGGAATTGGCGTCTAGATCCACCAGTCATTACTTTGTCTTCCACAGCATCTATGGGTGTTGCTTGTTGAAATTGAGGCTCAAAGCATATAGACCTACTCCTCAGTTTCCTGCCGATTGTGTCATTGTCAAACTTAACCAAAATGGTTTTGGGAAACTGAACGTTCCCTTCAAAGGTGATTTTGCAAACGGTACCGAATACACCATTGACCAATCCATCTGACAGATCTATATTTTTGATGAGCATTACGCGAGCTGATGGACCAACGATTAACGTTCTGCTTAAACATGTCTGACTATCAAATTTTGGATTATTTTTTCTTGTTACTTGTCCTGTGGTAGGGTTTCTCTGACTATCTTGAGCTTTAATTTGCACCAAATCCGTACACGTCTTGTGTAACATGGCGATGTTATGGGCTGCCACTTCATCGTTTGTGGCGAAAATGTGAAGGTCCTGTGTCAGTTCCCCCTCGCCGGTCTCGCGTTGTCTTAGCAAGACTTCATCTCGCTGGTAAAGATTGTCTCCTTTTCGGTGTTTTCTAAGACGATTCAAGGTTTCAGCAAACTCTTTGTTTTTTTGTCGCATTATCTTGGTCAACTCAATGTGAGTGAAATGATTGTTCCACAGATCGGTCACCAATTGCTCGTGGTAAAGAGGTGTTCCCTTTACAGGGCCGAGCTGGAAGAAGTCACCAACTGCCATGATTGATACATTCCCAAACAATGCATAATCTCCTTGTTGCTTTATTTGTCGTAGTCTGCCATGGACATACGTCAGGATTTTATGATCAACCATACTCACCTCGTCCAAAATGAGTATTTGTAAGTCTTTCATGGTGGCTCTTAACGAATTGATTCTTTCATCTCCTAGAGGTTGATATGGCAGTTTGGCAGTGGTAGTAATAGCAAAGGTGCTGTGTATGGTGCTTCCGTTGATGTTATATGCTGCTACTCCTGTAGGAGCAGCTAGCAAAACATGAGTGTCGTCTGGATTAATGGACATTCTTGCAAAGAGTCTGCATGACTCGTAGTACACAGCTTTAATCAGGTGGGACTTTCCCGTGCCTGCTCCCCCTGAAATGAATACGCGAAACGGGTCTGGGTTTTTGCCATTGATTTTGTCAAGGCACCATGCGCGGATTTTGTAAAAAATGTGAGTCTGTTGTTCGTTTAACGTGCGCATAATGGACAGACCTTCAGCTCTTTGTATCGAGTGTGTGGGAAATTCTTTAGACAGCGTTGCCTTTGCGTCCGACTGCAAGTCCGGTATGGCTTCTCTTTCATTTGGATTTGTGTCGTTGTTGTTAGACATCTCCTCCTGACATTCTAATCGCTCCAACTCAGATTCAGGGCAAAGGTCTGCCCATGCCTCGTCGTGAGCCCCGCGGTGCCCTGCAACCTCTTGGCATCTGTCGAGCTCATCTGCATCTACTTCAAACAGGGATCTGTTGAAATCTACAACTTCCTTAACACTTTGCGTTGTATTGCTGCTGTTAGTGATGGAACCGGTCCTGTAAAACTGCTCATAACTGTTGCACGGTGGAGGTTTTAACTCATCTGTTGAATAATGAGGCAAAAACAATTGTAGCAAACTGTGGTAGTGTTTTTCTGGATATTTGGTTTGTGAGAAACGAGCGTATCTAGCAACAGCATCAGGTCCCCTAGTTCTCATCTTAACAAAGCCAGTGTTATTTTCCAGTTTAACAGAGCCCTGGCTGTGCTGCTCTTTCCCGTACAGAACTCTGTATTTTGAAGCAAATGTGGCTATACAAATATCACGGAAAATTGCGCCCTGGGGGCGGTTTTTGTAGCGGTCCGTTATGCTCGTCATCCATATCGAGTCTGTTGATGTGTCACCCTGTTCTGCTTTGCTTTGAATGACACTGAGAGGATAACTCATTCTGACGGTATTTTCACCAGTAGGGATAAATGTGACCAGTCTTGAGCATTCGTTGAGATGCATGTTTGTGACTCGATAAACACTTTCTTGAGCTGAGACCTCGCGATTGTGGAGAAAGACACTTCCCAACTTATTGAGTGTTTGTTTTGCATCTAAATTTCCATGTTTTTTCATTTCATTTTGAGTATGTTGTAACAATAAGCCCATGTCTTGTTCTGCTTTTGAGATGTAGGATATTATGTATACTACACAAGCAAAAGCATCACAGACATATTGTATGTCCATGTTGGCATCCCAGCAACGCAAAAGGTCTTTGTTGTATTGATTAACGTAAACATCTGATGGGTTGCGTTTGTGTACAACCGCGTTTTTATTGGTTGTCAATCGGTAGGCATCTTCAAACATTTCCTGGGTGATGTTAATGGAAGCAAACAGCTGATCCACAGTGTCGAAGGTTAGGTCTGGACTTGAAAGAGCATGTTTGACCCTTGTCATGACACTTTTAGCCACCTCTTTTTCTTTTCGCATTTCTAATATAGAGACGTCTATCGGATTAGCGTCTGTTACATCCTGGTTCTCGTCTGTTTTACTTCTACAAAGAAAGGTGTGGTTGCTTGGAGGACGTGGAAAGTTAAATCTGCATGCTGTGCCTTTTTTCCTACAACTCTTTGAATGCTTGGAGCTGTGTTTTTGAACGCTGGAAACAACTTCATGCAATGCGTCGGTTGCTGGCGGGAGTTCACAACTGATGTATTTATCAATAAATTGTGTGACTTCTTGGTCCGTGTTTTTGCCTATTTTCGGTGCATTTTCCACCCAGAACAGACAATGAGTATGGGGTGAGCCGCGTTGTTGGAATTCAACTCTGAAAAATGTCTCGATAACTTTACCAATGGGGTTAGCTGGTGACTTGATGACGTCATTTAGGAAAGTCTGAAACCTGTGTTGGAACATTCTTGCCGCAGTAACCGGATTCGTTTTGAGTAAATTGCACCTCTGTGACCAGTCCAGGTCGTTGACATTTCCCTGTATTTTCTGTAGTCTCATGAAAACATCGATGAGTTCAGTCCAGCGTAAATCAGCACATGAAAATGAACAGAACCAAGTAGGGACACCAAGCTGACGAACCATAGCAAATAGATTTTTCTGTACACCTTGCCAAAAAACTGGAGTCCCTCGGATCGGTTGAAGGAACTTGTAACCGAGATCGGTTTTTAAGACATTTTGTACATAGTCCTTGTTTGAAAGCATGGCGGAAGTTATAGCCAATGATTCCCCTGCATGGTAACCTTTTCTCAATGCTATGGACACCTTGGAAACAACCTGATTGACCTCAGATAAATATTGAGCATAGAAAATGTAGTCCAAGTTGCTGCTAAACCTCCCATCAGCATTTAGGATGCGTGTGTTGATGTATCTACTGAGAGTGAGCCTGTGGGGCCGTGCATCATGGAATGTACCCGTCCCTTTGGGGAAAAGAGTTGGGAAACATTTTGCTTCATTACCCTTATCTGTCAGCAGCCTAACAGGACTGTTGCCTTCAGCTGGAGCTATTGATAAAACACTTTCGAAATGCTGATCAAATATTTCTTGTGCGATATCAATAGGTTGCAAACATGTGTCCAAGAGTAACCCGTGTGTTTGAGTTTCATATATGTGGTCAGCTTCTTCATCATCCGACACCTGGTCTGATTGAGTTGTAATGTCACTGCTTTCAGGTGCAGATGGAGTGTCATTAACTGGGTTGCATTCTTTCAAAACAGAACATGCATCTTCTGGCAAGGGATTTTCCCATTCTGCGTTAAAGTCTATGTCCTTATACCATTTATTCATGTCCTTTAAACATGCTATCGCATTTTGGATTTTTTGAGTGTGCACATATTGATACTGATAATGCCCCTTATAAGTAAGTTTTCTTTTCAGTTTTATTCGGATCATTAAATCTTGATTTTCTAGCCTAGGGAGAACCGAAGTGACTACATCGCTGTTTGATGGAACGCAAGTCACCGGCCCATGGACAGAATTCTGAGAACCTCGTGGCAATGCCACAAGTCGCATAAAGGGAATATTCAATGCGCACAGGTGTTGTTCTAATGAGTTCAGTGTGCCTAATTCGTCAGGAATTGGATCCAATGCCATATTGTTCATAGCGCTCTCCTGGGGAACCTTACCACTGAGTATCTTGGAGTTGCAACTGAAACATATCCACAATTTCCCAGCAACTGTCTGTTTTAGTGTGCATGGCGTTAAACATGCAATATCACATTGATGGAGATATGTTGTAGTAATGCATTGTTTTGCAATTCGTGACACACACACCTTGGATTCATATGAAGTTATGTCACATAATCGAACTTGCTTACGGAACAATAATCTGTGACATACACAACAAACATGTTCTGGTCCATGTTTGACCTCTTCTTGGAAAAGCTCAATTACAAAGTCAATATTGTGTTTCAAGAGGGTAAGATTAAGTCTCTTTTGACAGTTTCTTTCAATTACAGAGGGTTTATAAGCCGGATCTTCTCTGTATTTGATTACAATACTTTGTATTACCTGGTTACGATAGGCAGGATTGTTTGCGTATTTTTCGATACCGCTGTTTATCACTTGTTGTTTGAACGGTTCATTATTAGCATACTTTTCAATACTTCGTTTTTTTACTTGTTGTTTGAATGGTTCATTATTGGCATATTTTTCTATACTGCGGTTTTTTACTTCTTCTTTGAACAATTCATTATTACCATATTTTTCAATACTGCTGTTTTTTACTTCTTCTTTGAACGATTCATTATCAGCATATCTTTTAATACTGCTAGTTTTCCGATTAGCTTGATACTGTTCATCACAATTGTATCTTTGTTGTGTTTTTAGCTTTTGAACTTGCCTATATTCTGCGTCTTCAGCATACGTTTTCTTATTTCTCAGATGTTTTGCTTTATCAGTACATTTTTTACGTGGTGAAACAAGCTCTGCATTGGACCTTTTGTGAGACATTTCACAGAAACTAGTTAAACAGAAGCATGTATGAGAGGTTTTTTCTTTGACACATGCAATTGGTTCATAATGGCATTCATTGCAGTGATTCAGATATATAGCTTTTCTTGAAATCGGCTCAATGTTCGCCGTAAACGTAATCCATTTCTGTTGACTGTATGTGTAAATATCAACACAGAGCAAATCTGCAGAAGCTTGTATTTCCAACTCTGTTGCCCAAGATCCAACATATTTCATTTTTGAGTCCATGAGATATTGCTCCACGGAAGCAAATTCCCGTCTTAGACGAGTAATGTAATGAAGTGTATTATTTGAGATGTGATTCACTACAGCCTTTCGAAAGGCCTTGTGATGTGACTCGCAACCACTCAATACAGACGAAAGAGAACGAAAGAAACAATTACCGTCACCTTCAATGGATGTTGTTTGGCATGGTTCAGGCTGTGCCATATCGAAGGTTTGTACAACAATATTTTGATCTAAACTTGGTACGATATTCAGTTTGTTGCAGATCCTGTTTTTTTCCCTTAATGTCAATCCAGTAAAAATTATATTGGGGCTATCTGTTACAGAAATTAAACAGACATCTGATGCACCCACTGTGTGAATTGGAGGATCACTGTCAATGTTTACAGTTGTGTCACATGTAGAAGTGTTTGCTACAGGCTGCACAGTTTCAAGGGAAAAAGACGCGTTTACTGCAAGGGAATTTCTATCTGTTACCAAAAGGACACAGAGATCAGAGTCACTGTCTGTGTCCAAAGTACCGTCATGTGCCAAAGTGCTGGCTTCAGGCTGTGCAGTTAAAGCAGTAAATGGTGAGTTTACCTCAACAGCTTTCACACCAGTGACTTCAAACACCTTGTTTGGGATATCAAAAGCATGTGGATGATTTTGATATAAGGAATTGACAAGGTTCTTAATATGGTCATATAACTCATACACAGTAGCATAGTGCGCTACTATGCTGGTTCCATCCGGTGCAACTGAACCCCAAGTACTACGAGAATGAGGATCGAAAACTGCAAAAGCAGTTTCGACCTTGAAAACGGCACAGACACTTCCTTGGATGTTGAGCAAGCATGTGTCTGTCTGCAGCAGTGTCTTCTGAATAGCCTCTTCTAAAGGCATGGCTATGTTTTGCAAAGAAGCGTCATAATCATCTTTTTGATCAAGACTTCCAGTGAGTGTATCAAAATATTCCAAACTAAATAATTTATTGTTGAATTTGCAGTGTCTGGGTAACTCGGAAATGAAAATATGCCCACTGGTTTTGGCTGCACTGATTTCCTTATTTTCTAGCATAGATGTGTACAAGCCATTACCTTGTTTTAGAATATGATGAATGTTATTTTTTTTCCATTTGAGAACGCTATGGGTGGTGTGGGTCATAATCGCCGCTATGCCATTTGTAGCACACTGCTTACCTGCATTTTCCCCGAATATGTGGCTGCTCTGGTCAAACGATCCTTGAAGACACCCAGGGTTCTCATAAGTCACATGACTTGATGTAGCAGCTCTGGCAGGTGCAAAATCACAGGGTGCCTAAAAACACAACAGTAGTTCAATCAAAAAGGAGTGTAACCAATAGTTGATATCGAAATTAACAAGGAATTCATAAAAAGGCTAGGAATCAATCAGCTGTAGTTCATGGCTGTGTATAATGGGAAAACGGAATTGTACATGATATTAACATTACTTTAACTAATTTCCAAGATCTAATAAATGGCAGGAAAACTCACAAGGAACAGGGAATAACATGTTAAAAATAAGTACCTTCTGATTGCCAAGTGTTAGATGAGGATCTTCAAGCTGGCCATTGTCCTCAGGCGGGCTCTGCTGAAATGACAATTCATATAAGTGTTTTTAAAAGCATGTTGTTTCCCAGTAAGTAATTTGAAAATGCACATAGTTTAGGCATATTTATCAATGTTCTAAAAGAATAAAAAAAAAATGGGTCTCTTAAGCTGTGGCTTTTCCCGTTGGTATACAATTTTTCCACTAGTAATTACATACCTGCTGACTGCTCGCAGTGACCTCAGGTGCTGGTTCAACCCGCTCATGGTCCTCAATGTGTGTCATCTGCAATCACAAGCATTAAGAATTTGAAAAGATTGAGGTTTACCCCTACATGCAAACTCATAAGCCATAAAAAAAAATGGGACATTTGGTGTATTGTGGTGAAGAGAATTAAGGACAAAGAAAACTTTTATTTCAGTTCAGCTTAAATAGTTAAAATGAGCACAACAAGTTAATCAGCCAACCTTCTTGACATTTCCAATTCAAAGTGTGTAGATATTACCAAGAACATGTTAAAAACAGTTAAACTATGTAGAGATCCATTTTCAAACTTTATAACGTGTGGCTGTGTGTCTCTCCAACCTAACATATGTTTACTATTTTTTCTGGGTACATCCCCATTCACGAGGCTTTAGTAGGCTAATTTCTTGCGATGTTGACTAAATAAGTGTGGGTTCTTCGAAAGCGCCCACCAGAGCCCCCGCCCCCCCCCCCGCCGCTTTTTTTCTACTCGTCCTCAGCGCTCCGGGAGCTCCCACTTGACAAATTAAGCACTGTGTGTACTACAGAGCATTAACATGTGTTTCATGGAGCGGAAGATATGATGACTAGTTCCCTGTAAGTATTGGAATGGTGCAAAAAGTCAAACTTCAGAGGCATGTTATCAAAAGCCTTTATTGTAACAATCAAAAGCCTTTATTGTAACATACTGCAGCTAGTAGGCTATGTTTCAAGCTTAGCTGCAGGAATTTAAGATGTAACGAGTAAAATCTGTGCGTATAACGTTTTTGACTGTCGGAGGTTCGGTTTGGAGTTATAGCCCCAAACGCGTCTTTCCTTGGTATAGCACCACCTAGTGACCGGCGTGTCTGGATTTGGTTACCTGAGTAGCGGTGCCGTACCTGGATCTAGTCATGCAATTGGCATGTCGGCACCATTTACGGTTTGGGCTGTGGACCCACTTTCAAGGCGGTAAGTATAACAAGAAGTGTGCATTTCGCCGGCACAACGCGACAAGAAATGTGCATTTCGCCGGCACAACGCGAAGCATGTGTTCAAAACAAATGGGCACGGCGTGTGCCAAAAGTTGCAGCTGACTCCAGTGAATCTGTGGATATAAAGGTTTTGACTGTGGGAGGTTCGGTGTGGGAGTTATAGCCCAAAACGCGTTTTCAGAACATTCCATTGGCAAATTAAGAGACATACAATGTCTTAGTTTTTTGGCGCCGCCTTGTGGCGAAATTTCCGAAGACAATTTTCCTTTTCCAAATAACTCCTGCCCACATTAATAATTGTTGGCCATATTTTTTATATAGACTCGGGTTTTCCCCTTGATGGTTCCCTTATAGTTTGAAGAACATTCCTTTGGCCAATTAGAAGATATACAATTTCCTCGTTTCTTGCGCCCCCTAATGGCGACATTTTCCGAATTTTTTATCGAACGACAGTAAGGATAGCCCCAACATGTGTGTAAAATTTGGACTTGATCCGATGTCTAATCTTTGATATTTTTGGATTTTTGATTTTTCACGTCTAATTTAGCTAATAAACAAATATTCAAAATGCTACCATTTCGTCGTCGAAGGTCGGATCAAAAAACTGTCTATTGTTTCTTTGCGTGTGCGTCTGAAGATGCCGTGTGCAAAGTTTGGTGTCGATTGGTCAAGAAATGTGGCAGGAGTAGCTAAAAAACTGTTGTGCGGTTTTCGCGATTTAGCGAAAAAAAATTATGGACGCAAATGGGCGTGGCCTATGCCAAAAGATGCAGCAGACTCCAGTGAATAAGTGGGTACAAGTTTTTGACTGTGGGAGGTTCGGTGTGGGAGTTATAGCCCCAAACGCGTTTTCCCTGGTATAGCGCCACCTAGTGACCGCCGTGTCTGGATTTGGTTATCTGAGTAGCGGTGCCGTACCTGGATCTAGTCATGCAATTGGCGTGTCGGCAACATTTACGGTTTGGGCTGTGGTACCACTTCTAGGGGGAGGTAGTATAATAATAATAAAAAAAATCCTTACAAAAACAATAGGGATCCAATCTGTTGGCTTGGACCCCTAATAATCCTTACAAAAACAATAGGGTTCCAACCTGTTGGCTTGGACCCCTAACTAGAACTGCAAGCAGTTATGCAGGGGTCCAAGAAGTGTGCATTTCGCCGGCACAACGCGAAGCATGTGTTCAAAACAAATGGGCACGACGTGTGCCAAAAGTTGCAGCTGACTCCAGTGAATCTGTCGATATAAAGGTTTTGACTGTGGGAGGTTCGGTGTGGGAGTTATAGCCCAAAACGCGTTTTCAGAACATTCCATTGGCAAATTAAGAGACATACAATGTCTTAGTTTTTTGGCGCCGCCTTGTGGCGAAATTTCCGAAGACAATTTTCCTTTTCCAAATAACTCCCGCCCACATTAATAATTCTTGGCCATATTTTCTATATAGACTCGGGATTGCCCCTTGATGGTTTCCCTTGAGTTTGAAGAACATTCCTTAGGCCAATTAGAAGATATACAATTTCCTCGTTTATTGCGCCCCCTAATGGCGAAATATTCCGAATTTTTTATCGAACGCCATAAAGGGTAGCGCTAACATGTGTCTAAGATTTGGACTCGATCCGAAGTCTAATATCTTTTTTTTCTGGATTTTAGATTTTCGACTTAAAACGTAGCTAAGCGACAAATATTCAAAACGCTACCGTTTCGTCGTCGAAGGTCGGATCAAAAAACTGTCTATTATTTCTTTGCGTGTGCGTCTGAAGATGCCGTGTGCAAAGTTTGGTGTCGATTGGTCAAGAAATGTGGGAGGAGAAGGGAAAAGGCAGTTTTGCGTTTTTCGCGATTTTGCGAAAAAAAATTATAGACGCAAATGGGCGTGGCCTATGCCAAAAGATGCAGCAGACTCCAGGGAATATGTGTGTATAAGGTTTTGAATGTGGGAGGTTCGGTGTGGGAGTTATAGCCCCAAACGCGTATTCCTTGGTATAGCGCCACCTAGTGGCCGGCATGTCTGGATTTTGTCGTCTGCGTAGTCGCCACGGATCTGGATCTAGTCATGCATTTGGCAAGTCTGCACCATTTACGGTTTGGGCTGTGGGCACACTTTAAGGCAGGTAAGTATAATAACTAGAACTGCAAGCAGTTATGCAGGGGTCCAAGAAGTGTGCATTTCGCCGGCACAACGCGAAGCATGTGTTCGAAATTGAGAAACAGCGCATGCCAAAAGATGCAGCTGACTCCAGTGAATCTGTGGATATAAAGGTTTTGACTGTGGGAGGTTCGGTGTGGGAGTTATAGCCCAAAACGCGTTTTCAGAACATTCCATTGGCCAATTAGGAGATGTATTATTTCGTCGTTTTTTTGCGCCCTCTTGTGGCGAAATTTTGCAAAGACAATTTTCCTTTTCCAAATAACTCCCGCCCACATTAATAATTCTTGGCCATAATTTTTATATAGACTCGGGTTTGCCCCTTGATGGTTTCCCTTGAGTTTGAAGAACATTCCTCTGGCAAATTAGAAGATATACAATTTCCTCGTTTATTGCGCCCCCTTAGGGCTTAATTTTCCGAATTCTTTAGCAAACGCCGATAAGGTTAGCACCGACATGTGTGTAAAATTTGGACTCGTGCCGATGTCTAATTTTTGATTTTTATTTATTATTATTTTTCACGTCTAATTTAGCTAATAAACCAATATTCAAAACGCTACCGTTTCGTCGGAAAAGGTCGGATCAAAAAAGTGTCTATGATTTCTTTGCGTGTGCGTCTGAAGATGCCGTGTGCAAAGTTTTGTGTCAATTTGTCAAGAAATGTGGGAGGAGTAGCGAAAATACAGTTTTGCGGTTTTCGCGATTTTGCGAAAAATATTCATAGACGCAAATGGGCGTGGCCTAGGCCAAAAGATGCAGCAGACTCCAGTGAATATGTGGGTACAAGTTTTTGACTGTGGGAGGTTCGGTGTGGGAGTTATAGCCCCAAACGCGTATTCCTTGGTATAGCGCCACCTAGTGACCGGCGTGTCTGGATTTGGTTATCTGAGTAGCGGTGCCGTACCTGGATCTAGTCATGCAATTGGCGTGTCGGCACCATTTACGGTTTGGGCTGTGGTACCACTTTCAAGGCGTGAAGTATAATAAAAAGAAAAATCCTTACAAAAACAATAGGGATCCAACCTGTTGGCTTGGACCCCTAATAATAATCCGTACAAAAACAATAGGGATCCAACCTGTTGGCTTGGACCCCTAATAATCCTTACAAAAACAATAGGGATCCAACCTGTTGGCTTGGACCCCTAATAATCCTTACAAAAACAATAGGGTTCCAACCTGTTGGCTTGGACCCCTAACAAGAAGTGTGCATTTCGCCGGCACAACGCGAAGCATGTGTTCGAAATTGAGAAACTGCGTATGCCAAAAGATGCAACTGACTCCAGTGAATATGTGGATATAAAGGTTTTGACTGTGGGAGGTTCGGTGTGGGAGTTATAGCCCAAAACGCGTTTTCAGAACATTCCATTGGCCAATTAGGAGATGTATTATTTCGTCGTTTTTTTGCGCCCTCTTGTGGCGAAATTTTCCAAAGACAATTTTCCTTTTCCAAATAACTCCCGCCCACATTAATAATTCTTGGCCATAATTTTTATATAGACTCGGGTTTGCCCCTTGATGGTTCCCTCATAGTTTGAAGAACATTCCTTTGGCCAATTAGAAGATATACAATTTCGTCGTTTATTGCGGCCCCTAATGGCGACATTTTCCAAAATGTTTATCTAACGTCATTATGGTTAGCACCAACATGTGTGTAAAGTTTGGACTCGATCCGATGTCTAATTTTTGATTTTTTTGGATTTTTGATTTTCCACGTCTAATTTAGCTAATAAACAAATATTCAAAACTCTTCCGTTTCGTCGTCGAAGGTCGGATCAAAAAACTGTCTATGATTTCTTTGCGTGTGCGTCTGAAGATACCGTGTGCAAAGTTTTGTGTCGATTGGGCAAGAAATGTGGGAGGAGTAGCGAAAAAACAGTTTTGCGGTTTTCGCGATTTTGTGAAAAATATTCATAGACGCAAATGGGCGTGGCCTAGGCCAAAAGATGCAGCAGACTCCAGTGCATCTGTGTGTACAAGTTTTTGGACTCTGGGAGGTTCGGTGTGGGAGTTATAGCCCCAAACGCGTATTCCTTGGTATAGCGCCACCTAGTGGCCGGCATGTCTGGATTTTGTCGTCTGCCGTCAGCTCACGGACCTGGATCTAGTCATGTAATTGGCTTGTGTGCACCATTTACGGTTTGGGCTGTAGTACCACTTCAAACGAAGGAAGTATAAAAATCCTTACAAAAACAATAGGGTTCCAACCTGTTGGCTTGGACCCCTAAAAATAAACACTACAAAAACAATAGGGTTCCAACCTGTTGGCTTGGACCCCTAACTAGAACTGCAAGCAGTTATGCAGGGGTCCAAGAAGTGTGCATTTCGCCGGCACAACGCGACAAGAAATGTGCATTTCGCCGGCACAACGCGAAGCATGTGTTGAAAACGCTACCCTGAACCTGTGGATACAAAGGATTTGACTGTGGTAGGAGTAGCGAGAAGTCAGTGTAGCGTTTTCGCGGCGAGATTTTGTAGAAGAAATACAATTTCCTCGTTTATTGCGCCCCCTAATGGCGAAATTTTCCGATTTTTTTATCGTACGACAATAAGGTTATCTACAACATGTGTGTACAATTTGGACTCGTTCCGATGTCTAATTTTGGATTTCTTTGGATTTTTGATTTTCCACGTCTAATTTAGCTCATAAACCAATATTCAAAACGCTACCGTTTCGTCGTCGAAGGTCGGATCAAAAAACTGTATACGATTCCTTTTCGTGTGTGTCTGAAGATGTCGTGTGCAAAGTTTGGTGTTGATTGGGCGAGAAATGTGGGAGGAGTAGGGAAAAAACTGTTTTGCGGTTTTCGCGATTTAGCGAAAAATATTCATAGACGCAAATGGGCGTGGCCTAGGCCAAAAGATGCAGCAGACTCCAGTGCATCTGTGTGTACAAGTTTTTGGACTCTGGGAGGTTCGGTGTGGGAGTTATAGCCCAAAACGCGTTTTCAGAACATTCCATTGGCAAATTAAGAGACATACAATGTCTTAGTTTTTTGGCGCCGCCTTGTGGCGAAATTTCCGAAGACAATTTTCCTTTGCCAAATAACTCCCGCCCACATTAATAATTCTTGGCCATATTTTCTATATAGACTCGAGATTGCCCCTTGATGGTTTCCCTCGAGTTTGAACAACATTCCTTAGGCCAATTAGAAGATATACAATTTCCTCGTTTATTGCGCCCCCTAATGGCGAAATTTTCCAAATTTTTTATCGAACGTCTTTATGGTTAGCACCAACATCTGTGTAACATTTGGACTCGATCCGATGTGTAGTTTTGGATTTTTTCTGGATTTTGGATTTTTCACGTCTAATTTAGCTAATAAACCAATATTCAAAACGCTACCGTTTCGTCGTCGAAGGTCGGATCAAAAAAGTCTCCGAGGATTTCTTTGCGTGTGCGTCTGAAGATGTTGTGTGCAAAGTTTGGTGTTGATTGGTCAAGAAATGTGGGAGGAGTAGCGAAAAAACAGTTTTGCGGTTTTCGCGATTTTGCGAAAAATATTCATAGACGCAAATGGGCGTGGCCTATGCCAAAAGATGCAGCAGACTCCAGTGGATATGTGGGTACAAGTTTTTGAATGTGGGAGGTTCGGTGTGGGAGTTATAGCCCCAAACGCGTCTTTCCTTGGTATAGCGCCACCTAGTGGCCGGCGTGTCTGGATTTTGTCGTCTGCCTAGAACTCAGGGACCTGGATCTAGTCATGCAATTGGCGTGTCGGCACCATTTACGGTTTGGGCTGTGGGCCCACTTCTAGGGGGGAATAATAATAAGAAAAATCCTTACAAAAACAATAGGGATCCAACCTGTTGGCTTGGACCCCTAATAAGAAAAATCCTTACAAAAACAATAGGGATCCAACCTGTTGGCTTGGACCCCTAATGAGGTATAAATGCAGTAAGTAGTTATATTTCAGATATTTAAATGTAGTGTGTTAAATATTTTAATGTAGTTTTATTGTCTGTCATTTCAAGAAGTTATTCTAGATTGGATCGCCCTCCCGGGCCAATCACAGCCCCCCTTGTATCCCTGGTCCAAACAAAGGGAAATGAGATTGCTAATTGGGTTAATTGCCTGCTATCAGTTGGGTGAAGAGATCGAGAAGAAGGCAGAGCCATTGGCTGTATGCGACACACACACACACACACACACACACACACACACTTAACTTTGTCACATTTGCCCTTAAATAAGTGAATATGTTCACTATGGAGCAGTAATATAATGTAATATGCTGTATCCTATTTCATTTATTTAGCTGACACTTTTGTTCAAAGCAGCTTACAATTAGTGCCTTTAGCAATAAAGATACAGCAAAGAAATTGCAAGAAGCATGCAAATATAAAGACAACTTTTTTT
This sequence comes from Gadus macrocephalus, assembly GCF_031168955.1. NCBI lineage: Eukaryota > Metazoa > Chordata > Actinopteri > Gadiformes > Gadidae > Gadus > Gadus macrocephalus. Next base: position 18,417,179 of record NC_082385.1, read on the forward strand.
TTCTAATAATATTGTTATTATCATACATTTACTTTTAAACTGCATATGATGTACTTGAACATATTTGTTAGGGTATGTAGGGTTTAGGCTTTCCTGATGTCAGTGGGAAGCTAAATAAGTAAATAATCAAGATTTTGTTGAGCGGCGGCTAGGGTCCCCTCATAGTGAGCAAGTAGTAGTCACAGAGCAAAGTGGACTGGCTGGGGCGTATGGTTTGATAATGGCCTGGATGTAGAATGGCCCAGGGCAGTTCAAAGCATGGTAGGCAAGCACCAGTGACTTGAATTGGATTCGAGCAGCCAACAACAGTAGCCAGTGCAGGGTGCAGAGGAGTTGTGTAAAAATGGAGAACTTGGGTAAGTCGAAGAGACCAGCCGAGTTGCTGCATTCTGGATGAGATGCTGAGAACGAATGGCACATGGTTAGAGCGCGAGGACGTGCAGGCAGTGCTGCCAGATTGGGCAGTTTTTCTCCCTCAATTTGACAACTTTTACGACGTTCGGGCAGCGTTGCCAGATTGGGCGATTTCCTCGCCCAATTGGACAACTTTTAATAACGTTAGGCTGGAAAATGAGCATAAGGCGAGTACATACAATTTCGGCTATTTCAGATACTTCAGTTCAATTCATTTTACATTTCTGCATTTTTAGCAATGCTTTGCGCTTTTCATTCAGCTGTCAATTTATTTGTCAACCATTACATTTTTTTTTTAAATGGTATGCATGTTTACATTGTTTACTCCATTTACACTTTTGAACTCTGTTCAAATCCCTTCACTTGATTGAAGCCATTTAACGTTTCTTTATGACTTAATCTATGTGGCTTTATTAAAAACTTTGTACTACAGCACTCACCAAATGTTCTAGTTCTTAATGTGCTCACTTGCTGTAGCCTGTATACATGTGTGTGTGTCAGTTCTAGTGCTACCACTTTGTGCAGTTGATAACATACAACAATAAATATTATTTTTAAGAATAAATATGCCTCCTACGTGAGCTGAATTGGGCCGGCCTATACTACTGTATTTTGTTACATTTTATATCGGTCGTTACTTTGGGAGACAAATATTTTCTGAGGTGGTACGCAGTATAAAATGTTTGAGAACCACTGCTCTACCATAATCCGAGCTCCTACTAGGCAGAGTGATCATCCTTTCAGAGCGTCTTGTCTCATCTTTTTCAATTTCACACCAAAACAAAGCAACAAACAAATCGAAACGTATTGCTTGTTTACAATTTATTTGAATGCACCAAGTATGTTCTCAAATGGCATCAGATACACACATCACGTAAATGTAGCTTTCCAACGGTTAAGGCACACATACATTAAAGCCGAGGCCCGCCGATGAACTAACACTGGCGTACAGCTGAAGAATGCAGTGGGAAAGTGAACGGTGGTAGCGAGCTTGTTAGGTTAACATGCCACTCACTAAAAAGCACAGCCGGGAACCAGGCAGGTGTTCTGTTAGCCGTCTGCCATACTGGCCGCCGGAACTACTGACGCTCCCTACAGCCGGCCCATAGTGTTAACACGTATAGTCATTAATGATGGGATCCAGTGAAAACAGGTTAGTACGGGGCGTGTGTGGATGTGTTGGGTATGATGACAATTTTATTCTGCAGTTTAATGGCTCCACTCCCCTAGGTAGGAACGACTGTCCACCACTCCATACCGATCCCAAACCACAGCAACTGGTGAGGAGACAGGAGTGTACATGGTGGCATGGCCATGTCCAAATGCACAATAAGCATGAGAAGAGCTGCCATATAATAGAAAAGGTAAGGCTGGAATAATATGTTGTGTTTAGTATTCAGTACGTATGGAATGGAGCTTATTGAGAGCAAATATGAGACTTTAGAAATAAATATGACATTGTTAGTATTAACACTTTCTAAATGTCTAATGTTTTTGCTCCTTATCTACATTGCATGCCATACAGGCTTTATAACCTGGTAATACATTCTAGTTAAGGTAAATATCCTAGTCCTAGTTAAGTGCAATGATTCAGAATAGCCTGTTTAGAGAATGGGTCCAGGATCAGACTTAAAATACAGGTCAATAATAATAATAAATAGGTAATGTAATGTGAGCAGGTTCGTATGTTGGTTGCATAGCTGACAGTATGGAATTATATTATTCAAGTCAGAGTCCTAAAACAGTAATAATGAACGTTAAAGTATAATCAATTAAGAAAATGCAAAAGGAAGTGTTGTCTCTGGATTAGGCCCTTATTCCAGAGAAAGAATATTCTTCACCACAGAGTAGAGAGGGTGCTTAACCTCTGGTAGAAGCTGCTTCGAGACCATTGGGCGACCCATGGGTCAGCTGCTTACCAAACACAACCTGGCCCAGATCAGACTGCTGTTGTGGGGTTCTGACAGCTTTGCACATGACCCTCCTCGAGTCATTAGCTCAGAACCGCAGAACAAATCACATAGCCTAAATAACATAGCCACTACACCTAGGGGCTATGTTGGCACCATGTTATTGATGTTTGGATGGCACACTGACTGGCACTCCCTCTCTCCATACCTCGGGCTAGCTCTCTATTTATTCACCTCCATCTCTGTTCTTCCTCTCTTTGCCTCTCTTTCTCCATCTTACTCCCCCTCATCCCGTTTGTCTCTCTCCATGTCTCTCACTAGCTCCTTTCCTCCCACCCTCTCCCTCTATCCCTGTCAGTGTTTCTTTGTTGTTTTGAGCAGCAGTGCTCCATCTCTCTTCTCTACGTCAAGGCCCAGCTCACTGAGTGCCGAGTAGTCAGCATTGCCACGGCGATCCATGGCGGCCACCAGTGCCTGGTTCTCTTGGTTTTGTTCCAGAATGTTCCTGATGGCGAAGATGGCCCATTGGCTAATGACTGCACACTTCGTAAAGGAAAACAAGCGGAAAATCAGACATTTCAAGGTGCATGAAAGACTTGAAATGTCCAGAGATAATACATTTAGAAACAAGCTTGCTATGTTAAATATCTTTACTATTAGTTAAAAGTAGCAGTAAATAATATATTTATATGAATCTATGAAATATCTTATACTCTAAGGTAAAGGATACAGGGGTTGTTGCTGTCTATGCTGCAGTTGTCCAATATCAGAGGGATGCCGTCAAGTTCTCTGACCTAAAAGGAATGAAGATCACAGTGATGCCATTTCAGCGTGGAAGGTAGCCTAAACTATGGAAGGCAGCCTAGACTAGAACATGTGCACAGTAGAGCACAGACCTCTGCCAAGGCCAGCGCCTTGAAGAGCCCCCTTCAGTAACATATCCAAACCTTAAGATTCATGGCCCAGGGAGGTTCACCAAATAGGTGTGAGCAACCTCCCCATGACGAAGATCCTGATTGTACAGTTTGCCATCATCAAGCTATTGCTAACATGCTAGCACGCTATGGTACTCAGTTATCATAGACACTGCACTGCCAGTGCTGCTCACAGAGACCCACAGTTGAGTCTACGGGACATTCTGAAACGTTTTGGGAGACTTGGATGAGTTTTGGAACAAATCTGTTTTGTGTGTTCAGCTATGTTGGAAGCTTTTGGAACCGCTCAGGCGGTGTCTTGTCTGATTGAACTTGCAAAGTCTGAGAGCATTGGCATCTGAGGATTGGAGCCATTGGATACTCTGATTGGTTGTGTGCTAGCAAATCAATGCGGTGTGTGGGATGGGGGGAAGTGACGTTGCTAAACAAACCACTTAAACAGCATTTTTGGGATATTATGAATGATATCCATATTTTGGATAAATACAAATAATGAGCCAATACTGTGTGTGCTTTGTTTTTCTAATCTGATAATCTATGGCCGGCGACGGTGCGTCGACTGCAAAAATTCGTCAACATAGTCTACTGCAAAGATTTGAAGAAAAGCTAGACGCTAATCGCTATAGACGCCATAGTTTAAGATGGATGAAGAAGAAATCAAACTTCAAGAATAGCAGTCAGCGGCAGCATACTCGCAGCAGTACGAGCTGACGGAGATTGAAAATAACGTGTTTTGGTTTGAGTGTTAGGAAAGAGATGGGCTTATTATCCCTATGGTTACAAACCACGGCAACTATTTGAAACTTATTTAGTATCGTTGTATGTGATGCTAGTGGCGAATAAACACAGTAGAAACTTGTGGATTTGTTCTTCAGTAGGCATATTGGAGAAAGCTACCTAACCAGGGCAGTTTGTATGCCTTCACTTTTGTTGGACAAACCAAGATACAGCTGTTAACAATTGTTACAATTATAATGGATGTCATTCACTGTGTCCAAACCGTGAGGCGGCAAGTTGAACAAAAATCATGGCTGATTTACTTGTCATTACAATGTCATTGTCATGGCATTTATTGATAACTATTAACCTGGGATATGCAAACCGGACAGATCCTTTAATGCCAGCGCACATAAAGAAATAATTCAGCTATTTGTGGCCATTCCACCTTGTTTGCTAAGGTACTTTCTATTATTAATTGACTTTTTCTCTTTATGCTTATAAAGCCATTCATAAGCTAACACCTACATTATCATACATTTTCTATTTTAGCAGTATATTTTTAACTTTTTGAAACTTATTTAGTACCGTTGTAAGAAATTTTGCCGCACACCTACTATACGTGTCCGGGAAGCCTAACCCTTACAAAGACATTAAATAAATAGCCGCTCAGACAGAGCTTCAACATCCACACACACTGTGGCTTTATAGTATAGCTAAACTTTCTCTCACATGCCGCAGCCAACCACTGCCAAGAGCTCCACACGTCCACACAAACCATGCAGCCGGTGCACCCTCTGTCTTAACATCTGAGGGTCTCGGAAAAGGCACTAAGTCGGAAAAGGCACTCAGACGACACGAACAGAACGCAACCTGCGTTTGTATTGGAACGTTCACGCTGTGTTTTTGGAATAATGCCAAAATATGTCTAAATTGGGGACTTATATCAGTAACCGTGATAGAATGGCATTGATTACTATGTTGACATTCATATACGACAAATGACCTCGTCTAAAATAAAATTGAAATAGTTTTTGGATTACTGAAGACTGGACAGCGGTGGGAACATATATGTTTGTTATGCCTTGTTTGATATCGCTTGTGTGCGTTTCTTCAGGAACAACCTTCAAGGTGTAGGGATCATGGGTTACAAAATGGATTCAATTGGTTTAGTAGGATCTGTTGTGAAACCAGATACAGGTGGATTTCTGACCACAAGTTGACCTCGGAGTAGGTGTCGAGTGCAGGGTATGGGGCGCTGATCCGCAAGTGTTCTGCACCACAGTGCCTCTAGGAGGAGCCCCACTGTGAGTTGATGATATGGACGGTCAGCCTCCTACTACCCTGATGTGACCAAGCTGCAGGTTAGGTACATGTATCCATGTATTTAGTCAACCCATCCAGCTATAGCTACTGAAGTCCCATGTTGTTGTCTGCCCAAATAAATGATTCTTGGGCCAGCGGTCTTGCCATGCTGGCATGGATGTTTTGTACTTGAACGATTGTAATCACAAAACCTTAAAATCGATTGTCAAATCTTAACACTGCCTAATTTACTTTAATTAATATATACCGATCATAACCTACTACAAACAAAATGACCAAACCACCAGAATTGCCTAACATAGTATACTACGTAAACTGGCTCGTACCCTGCATAGATAGATAGCAGAAGAAGACTTGCATCTGCTTTGAGTCTGCTTTTGTTTTAATGTAATACACAAATATATACAACAACGTATGATGACAACATATTGACTTCTACATGAGTTATTATCTTATATCCATCTACCCATCCACATCCCCCCACGGACCTGGTTTTGGTTGAAGGGGTGACGATGGCAGAGGTTCCCAATGAGTCGGATGAGATGGGCCTTGAAGCTGACGGAAGGGGAGGAAGGGTCACCTCCTCCAGAGGAGGAGAAGTTCTGGGAGGAGCTGAAGACGTTCTTACTGGCCTTACCCAGAGCATGAACCTCCTGTAGGAGAGCTGCAGAGGAGGGGGAGAGTGAGGCAAGGGGTGGCACCTGGTTAGAGCTGGCAGTAGGCAGGACATGATGCAGAAAGTACGCTGTGGAAATCCTAATGTTTTGTTTACAGTACATTGTAAATGGCTGACGAGAGTACTGACTCATCAATAATGTGTAATGTAAAGCTGTTTTTGCGTTGATAAACAACATTTATTTGGATGTATCCACAATATAATTCTCTTCTGGGTTCTGATTTGGTTGATACTGAATGAACTGATTGGGATACTTGCATTGTAACATAATAATAATAATGTATACTTTATTTGTCAGACAGGTCTGCAATTTGTTTTGTGTAAATTTATTTGCTCCATTGTGTCTTAACACATACTACATGTAACATTAATTGTCCATAGTGTACGTTGCAGTTTTCATCACACACCACAAACAGAAAACAGAAAAACACAAACACATAGAAGACACAAACATAAAACATAAAAGTCCCTATATCATTGGTTTTGTTCTCTTGCAGACAAAGTCTACATGGTCTTTCCAGGATAACAGGTAATCTATCCATACTCCCAAATATTTGTAGGAGGAAACCTGCTTGATTGTTTCATTGTGGATTAGAATAGGGGTTCTGTGTGAGTCAGGTGGTGACCCAAACATAATATGGTAAAAAGCACTGCTGAGCTCACACAGCCCTGTGGGGGTCGTACATTGGTTATGGTGGCAGATGAGAGGGATCTGTAAACCTTAACTATCTGGATTCTGTTGGTAAGAAATGATGCGTACCAATGGATTAGGAATGGGTTTCTTCCTTCTTTCACTCTTAATTTTCATTGCTATTTGCAATGTAAATATTGAATTGTAAATATAACCCACTAAGAGATGTCCACTTCTTACTTTTATTTTATTTATTTATTTATTTATAATCTTATCTTATCTTCTATGCTTGTAGGGTTAGCTTGTAGGGTATTTATATTTATATTGTATGGAGCACCTGGAACAACAATGGAACAACAATTACCCCCCGGGGATCAATAAAGTATTTCTGATTCTGATTTTCTGCTGGATCATCTTGTTCACTAAAATATGTTTGTATTGTGTTAAACGCTGATGAGAAGTCTAGGAAGAGCGCTCTAGCATAGGTCTTAGGTTTATCCAGGTGTTTTGCTATGAGATGGACAGGTGTAGTGACGGCATGTTCTGTTCCACAGCCGTTCTTGTAAGCAAATTGGTATGGATCAACTCTTTCATAGTGTTGACCAGGTGGCAGAGTACAATTCTTTCAAGAGACTTCATAATTACTGAGGTCAAAGCTATTGGCCTGAAGTCACTATGTTCTTTTGGACATGGGTTTTTTGGTATCAGATTGATATGGGAAGTTTTCCAAAGTGAAAGAACAATGTGTGTGTCAATGGATGCCTGGAAAACTGCCCCCCCCCCAGAATGGGGCCAGTTGAGGCAAAAAGAAAAAAGAAAAGCACTGCATTCATCCAGCCCTGCTGCTTTCTTTGGGTTTGTGTATTGAAAAGTTTTTCTTACATCATATAGCTTGAGTTTAAATATTTCATCTTTGACGCAAATTTCGCGTGATGACAGCCAATCTGCGTTCAACAGCGTGGCCACTGAGTGACATATGTAACGTAACAGCCAATCAGCATTCAACTGTCAAACTCAGTGCATTGCAGTCCGGGGTGAACTGCAGCATGGAGGAGAAAGTGATCGTTGCCGTTTGCGACTCCCGGAGCTCTATACACAGTATAATAGTATATAATATAATATAATTGAATATATAATATCACGGCCAAAAGCTCTGTGCGCCATGACCCACGCTAATCTGCCTCTTATTGGCTAATACTCACTGCCTTTACTGATTCGATTGTTGAATAATTTGAATGATGATGTTTAATCATCATATGATATTTATATATATATATTGATATTATTTATATCTAACGAGATGATTGATGTGGAAGAGAATGATGTGCGTTTTTTTATTTCTAAGGTGCAATATGAACAAGGATGCATTGTCAAATTCAAGTATTTTATTTAAATAAATGTTCCAAAAATGACTGAAACACCATGTTTGCCTCATTTTACATTCATGCAGGCTGCCTGTGTGACCAGTAATACCTAAAAACTGCTCCTGATCAAGTCATGTTAATTTTATAATAGTGGCCCACGCTATGTGTTGCAAATCAGCTGTTCAAAGAGTTTACAAAATAAATTACTGACTTGCCAAGTGAGAGAATAGGTGTCATTCCAGGAATAAGGAATAGATCACTCAAAATGCATAGTTGTCTGTCACTAGTCTGTGGGCCAGTATTGGTTTAGTAATTTCATAATCCTTCCTCCCTGAGAACAAGCAGCAGAAATTATGTGACAATGAGAAAATATTACTGAAGGATTTTTGGGTAAACTAAATAGAGTAGTCTCACATGTCACTGTTTCTAAAACAGGGCGTTTTTCTGGGCTTCGTTAAAAGAGGGTAAACATTTAGAGTATACCCACTTCTCCAGGGACCACTACACCACTGACCCAAGGGTACTTTCAATTTCAAAAGCAACACGGCCAAGTCAGCATCTGATTTGCAGTCTTCTTTTTCTTTCAGTTCACGCTATTCCTGAAAAACTTTCTCAACGTTTACTCGTGTCTGGCCTCTCTATCGGTCAGTCTCCCTTTTCTCTTCTTCTGTTCATCCGACATTGGGTTTCTCTGTCTCTTTTTAGTCGGCTGATCTATGATGTATGTAACAATCCCTTAGTTACTTGTGTTTATATCGAGCCGGTTCCGTGTTTGGGGGTCTGTGCCGTAAAGCAATTCGTTACTTCGAACAATTCCCGGCGCCTCAGGGTACTGGAGATGAATGTCATGCACACAGACAGCAATAGTGTGTGCTGCTTATGCCGCTTTAACGTATATATTTCCTCCAGGTATTGTCTAGATGAGTTCATGGTTGCAGTGCATGTGTGTGTACGTGTATGTGAGTGAGTGAGAGAACTGTGTACGCATATATCCCACCAATAAGAATCCACACACTACAATGAGGAAATCTCTATACTATGATGGTGACCTCAACACCAGGTCTGGACAGGACCCTGACACCATCAGCACACAGGGAGATAAACATCTACCAGGAGACAGGACCAAAACCCTCCCTAAAGTGTCCCACCTACTACGACAAAACAAGCATTCCAGAGATTTCTGGAGTCCCTCAATACAGATTTTTTTTCAACTCAATGATTCTGATTCATGAATTCGGCCCGCAGCTTTCTCCGCAGGGAAAAACCGACACCAATCCTTCATCCCGGCCATGATCAGGTGTTGATTCAGAGAGTGCACAGAGAAGGGGGCCTTTCACAGAAGGTCCATTGTCGTGGTTTGGTGAGCAAGCGGACGAGATTGATGCATGTGAATCAGTTTCTACTTTGGATGATGATGTTCTCTTGGATGGATAAAAACATAAGAATAAAAGATTACCCACCCAAGTTGCATGATCATGACCTGCTCGCTCGAGGTCACAGCACGTCTTTGTGTGGGAAACACTGCATAAGATTAGTGGCTGGAATGAGCCACTTGTCAAAGTAGCACATCTTAAGTAAGCTTGATTGATATGGAAATATCATATCGTGTTTCCCCGGAAGTTACAGTAGGCGGTAGAGTGCATATGATGCCATTGACATGCGACTGACCGTTACCAAGAATAAAACTATGGATTTCTGAGTTTGAATATTATTGGAAACAATTTGAATGATGAAATTACACAATTCAACAAAATATTTTATTTGTTTTAATATTTGAATGCTTAAAAGGTCCCATGGCATGCTACTTTATGGACGCTTTAATAAAGATATTAGTGGGCCCCAAACACAGTAATTGAAGACGTTCCCGAAATTCAGCGTTGGTGCAGAATTACAGCCACTACGAGCCAGTCGCACATTGAGCTTTCCCCAAATGCGCCGTTTCGGTATCTGTAGCTTTAATGCAAATGAGGAGGAGAGATGCGGGTCAAGGAGGAGGGTGGGGGTGTGGCCCTGAGCAGCTTGCGACCACGTTACCATGCGCTCTGTTTACAGTGGAAGTTATCGCAATGGCGAGGAGCACACAGCCTTTGGCCGTGTTCTGTAAATATTCTAGAACACATGGAAGTCCTGGAGCTCTATATCTAAATAATATCATATTATACAGATATCTATATCATATAATATATATTATCACAGCAAAAAGCTGTGTGAGCCTCCAGATGATATTATGAATCTCAGACGACTGCGTCGTTGTACCACATCAATCTGAAGTAGTCTGAACCAGAAAGGGATAGTTGACCGCGGTTGTCTCCCGCCGGAGCCTCGCTGCAGAGGAACCATCGCCTCGGCAGGGGTCAGCGCTTAGGCACCACTGCCACCTGCAGCGGGCAGGGAAGCGGGCAGGGAAGCGGGGCTCAAGCGAGTAGGGTCTGTTTGCGTCCTGCAAGACGGAGGCGTAACATGTAGTAGGCGTAACTTGTAGTAGGAGGCGTGTCTTGTGCTTTCCTAAATCGCGGTACACGCGAGATCTTCCTCTTATAAACTGTCTTAAAAAAAGTCTTGTAAATCACGGTTCACACATTATGCAAGCTCTTCCTTGAAGTCGAAGTCTGAAGTTAAGATCATGTCGGTAAGTAAAAATAAGTGGATTACTAATCCCCCATCTGTAGCCAGGAAGGCTTGCAGACACACCCTCCACATATTCCCAAATGTACCTTTTGCATATTTGAGCCTTTGTCTATCTAATTATTTTGACTTTAGGATGAAAGCTGCTTTCTAAGGTGCTAGCTATGTTTACATTACTTTACGACCAGCCACGGTTGAGATGCACACTGAACAGTCACAAAATACTCTATACTGTGAAGGCTAGTAGATGTTGCTTGCTTCTTTCTGCCCCGAGTTTGCACAGTGCAACAGTGATGACGTAGCTGAGAAATTGAAATGTATTGAAGACCGGCAAATATATATAAATGAAGGCTTGTAATGTGAACGCTATAATATGAAGGCTTTCTCATAACTATCCTCCTGTTAGTGAAATTGTTCTTGTCTTGTTTCCATCAGTAATATTTATTTTAATTCATTGTTTTCTATCTCATGCAGGATCTTGAAAACATGCAGGAAGCGAGCAAGTGGCTAAAACAGATGAAGGAACAGAACCTCTTCAAAAGGTGTATTCCAGGTGCCGCGCTTCCTTGGCATGGGAGACAGCGAGGCTGTACAATCCCTAGAGAATTACATCGAAAATGGTGACACCTTAATTGCTAAAGAAAAGCATGAAGTTATGGATCCTTTTCTATTCATGTTTGAGCATTATGAGGACATGCAATTGTTTTTTTGGAAAACTTAAAAAATAAAACGACAATTAAAGTCCATTGTGGATTGTTTTTACTGAAATGTATTCAATAAAATTCTTTGAATAATTATCTGCCGTCTTTTCGTTCAAAGGTATAAAGGGATAAAGTAGGCTAAACTTAAGCAGGTTCCCCATGTTAAACTTCTATATGCATTAGGCTACATGTCATTGTAAAATTGCAATAGGCTTCTTTTCTTAAATGCATATGACTCAGGGATGTCAGTTTCACGTAAGCCAGTAAGGCTATGATTAAGCTAATCAAGAGCATATTTTTAAATGAGCGGGTCGGGTGCATTCTTTTCATATAAGGACTAATATTTGAGGTCCGAGTTGCTGTCATTTATGTTCCCGTGCTCCACTGCTACATACAGATCACTTCCGCAATTTAGAAAAGTACTAGTCACGCCTCCTACTTCCGCGATTTAGAAAAGTACAAAACACGCCTCCTACAAGTTACGCTACTACAAGTCACGCCTCCGTCTTGCAGGACGCAGACCGATACTATATTTGCGGGGCACAATCCCTTTCCCCTCCATGTCGTGGTGCATGTAATTCAGGGAGCCAAAGCCAAAGTTCCTTTCCCATAATTCCTTCTCAACCATGGCTGAGATAACCCCCACTACGAGTCTCATTGTGGAAATACCAGAGACGAGAGTCTGACATGTTATGCGCCATAAAACCAACAGCAGAACGGTTATCCAAATAACAAAGAAGTGTACAACACTTGCGTTACAGTCCAGGAGCTCTATTCCTAAATTCTATCATATAATACATAGATATCTATATCATATGATACATATTTCCACGGCCAAAAGCTGTGTGCGCCTCCAGACGATATTATGGATCAGAAACGACTGCGTCGGGTTCTCCGACGTCTCTGGTTCTTCCACGTCCACATCAATCTGAAGTAGGCTGAAACACGACATGGAGGAGAAAGGGATTGTTGACCGCGGTTGTCTCCCGCCGGAGCCTCACTGCTGAGGCACCACCGCCTCCTGCAGCGGGCAGCGCAGAGGCGATGGTCCCTCGGAAGCGGGAAGCGGGGCTCAAGCGGGAGACATTCGCAGGCAAAAATCCCTTTCTCCTCCATGTCGTGGTTCATGAACTTCAGGGAGTCAAAGCCAAAGTTCCTTTCCCCCAATTCCTTCTCAACCATGGTTGAGATAACCCCCACTACGAGTCTCGTTGTGGAAATACCAGAGACGAGAGTCTGACGTGTTATGCGCCATAACCAACAGCAGAACGGTTATCCAAAAGCAAAGAAGTGTACAACACTTGCGTTACAGTGTGTGTAATCTCACACACACACACACACACACACACACACACACAGATGGACGAACAGACAGCTCATTGGCGGGCCAAATTCTCTGGGATGGCAAGGCAGAGAAAGGGGAGGTGGCATCTCCCCTTATGACGACATACAGGGAAAATTCCAAAACGGCGCGTCTGAGCTTTGATCTTTCAAAGTCGGAGCAGAATGCCTAGTGCTCGTTTTACACCCAACTAAATTTCTAGCTACTGGGGGAGCATAGGTAGGCTAGGGGAACTCATATTAATGTTAGAAACCTCAGAAAGTGATATTTTCATGCCATGGGATCTTTAAATGTTACACATAATACATTTAAGGGGCTCCCATAGTGCTGATGTCTTTGGGATCATGAGAACAACTGTCAATCTTGCTGATTCCAACACTGGACGTAAGGTGTTCGTCAGAAAGGTATTCAAATAATGTTCTGAGGTCGGAAGCCCCAATATTTTTCAGAATCCTAACATTAACAGGAGCGCAACCGCACCCTGGGTCGCAGTGAGCTTACCAACAGTGGCCTGCAGCAGGCCGGCGTGGTCTTGCAGAAACATGAACTGCTCGAGGTCAGAGGTCATCTCACACAGCACATCCAGCAAGCTGATGACTGTCAGCGCCTCCTAAAGGTCAAACGGGGAACTACACATCACTATGATGTCTAAACACAACACACTGGGAATTACAACTCACTTTGATATCTTTATAAGACACACAGGGATCTATACCTCCCTCCGATATCCCTACAGGACACACAGGGATCTTTGCCTCACTATGATGTTCTTACAGGATACACAGGGATCTACAACAGACTTTGATGTCCCTATTGGACCTAGCTGCCTGTAGCTGCGTTTCCACCAAAAGTTAGAAAGTTTGTAGCGAAGTACGGCAGTTTGCGGTGATGGGGATTGGTTGCACATACTTTAATACATCCATGTTTTGGGGACGTCAGTTTCCCTGTCAGATAACTAAAAGTAGGCTATCACTTTTTCAGCACATATAACAGAAACATACACACACGAGGGGGAAGGGGGTACCTTATGGTCTAATGTGGACTGTGAATGTGAGTCAGCTCTGCACCAAATAAGTGTCATCGTTTGGTGGTGGTCATACCTCGTCTCCGTCAGCAGACCCTGAGGCAAGCGCCAGGACAGCTCTGCAGCCTGTCTGGAAAGAAGAGGCCAGGTGGGCCGCCACGCCCCCTGGGATCCCACTGTCCCCACCACCCCCTTCCCCCAGCTGGGCCGCCAGCAACTCCAACAGGGTCATCCTATATTACATTAATGTATATACAGTTTATATCAAATTATGTGTTTTGCCCGCCAGACGTATCACATTAGAAAATTCTAATTGGGCGAGGTCCGGCGGGCACAATGCAATGGTCAGGACTGACGCAAAGGGTAAATTATGTCCTGCAGAGGCGACTTCAATCTTTGTCCAAGCTTTGCGTGAACTCATATACTTGACTGCTGCAGCTCTCTTATTCCCTTGGGGACACACAGACCACTAATCAACCAACTCTACTCTGAATTAGTTTAAATCTAGTCCCTTTACCAAACCGCGATTTTTTATTGTGCGTGATTGCCCAAACGCAAATGAGCAAACGCGTATTCCCCCCCCGCCAAGACTCTACGTCCTAGCCCCCCCCCCCCCCACCGCCAGGGGGGCACCACATATTGCTACCTGGTCTGTGGGAAACACTGTGGTCCTTTGCTGCCTGTCTTCCCCTCTATCTCCCATACCTTCCCGTCTATCTCACTCTATCATAAAAAAAAAAAGAAAAAATATTTCAGTTGACTACCTTGACCGCATGAGCTGCAGCACAAAGATAACAGCAAAAGAGATTCAACTATGATATATCTGAGTGGGGACAACAATCTTCCTTTGGTACTTTTCGTAGTTTCATATTTTCATACATCGATTGAAACAACACATTGTAATTCAGATGCTCATGATCACTAAAATGTCATTATTTGTATGAAAAACGAAGGATAAAAATATAGTACTGTGTAGTTGTTATCATCCATGACAGCGAAGTGGTTTCAGTCTGAACATTTCTATCCCGATTGAGATGACCCTTTGACCTTGTGTTGCCTGTGTCCCAGGATAAAATTACATATCAATATATCGCTTTTCATATCATCATATTACTAACACAAATTACATTTTGTAGTTACTCCAATTGTGATTGTACGCTTTGGTTGTTCTCAGCCTCAATTGTCAATAACTTGGATAAAAAAACTAATCTAAAAGGACTTAATGTAAATGTTTATGATAACAGTGTAATGTAATTTGAGAAAAAGGAATTAGCCAAGTTAAATTCAGACTGTGAACTAGGTGTAGAATCACCTCTCCAGGTGAGAAATCCCAGAGTACATGCTGACCACCAAAGCTGAGGACTTGAGGAAGTGTTGGGTGGCGATCAGAACCCTGCAAACACACACTCCTGGTCAATCAATGACGCAAACCTGGTCAATCATTAATACAGCACACACACACACACACACACACACACACACACACACACACACACACACACACACACACACACACACACACACACACACACACACACACACACACACACACACACACACACACACACACACACACACACACACACGTACGTCCAGTCGAGGTCGGGGTGAGTTCGGCAGAGCTCCATGACACGGAGGGCTAGAGGGATATTGTCGGGCTTGGCCAACTCCTCCACCTTTTCTTCATCCAGACAGGTGTGCAGCACCATGGAGGCATAGCTCACCACCTTCTCATCCTTTCCACTCAGCAGATCTCTGCTCCCACACAAAAGGAGAACATCTTGGTATCATTATGAACCACTTAGAGTACAACAAGTACAACCACTTGGACACTCCTTGAACCCATTAAAACAATGTATAACCAAATATAACCAGAAAAACTCTTTACCAGTTAACCATTAATTACTTCTAAGAATCATTTGGAACATCTTACTAGCCAGTGTTATGACCATCCATAGAACAAATTAGAACCAATTACAATAAATAGACCAAAACTGAACTAATTAAAACCAATTTATTCTAGAACAGATGCTTCGATATCACGAGAGATTGCTTATAACATTGACTGGAGATAAGGTCAGTGGACAAAAGTTCAGTGTTAGGGGTTACGTAGGGTCTACAGCATTGAAGGGTTTTGAAGGGTCTACAGCATTGGTTCTGAAAGTGCGGCCCACGGGCCAATGGCGGCCCGCGGAATCATTCCTGGAGGCCCGCAATGACATACATAATTATGTAAGTTATAAAAAAAAAAATATATATATATATTTTTTTTATCATATCAATATTAATTTAAACAAAAATAAATAAATATAAAGAGAAAAGTCGACTCTCTCTAGCTTTCAATTAAATCCTTTTACATTTGTTAGCTTTAATCCGACTGTACATTACTTTGAAAGGCTGAACCTCAGTTTCGGGATTTAGAGCTCACTTGACCTCAGGTCCACGGTGCAATGTTTTTTTTTTCCTTTGGCGGCCCTCAGTCAAATTTTGGGTTCCTAAATTGGCCCGCAGTGGTCAAAACTTTGAGAACCCCTGGTCTACAGACAGTGTTTTGTCATTACATTGTAAAGTTTCGAACAAACCTTTATCAAAACTGTTGCACTTGCTTTAGAGATAAATCTACAGGATGAAACTTTAACTCCTTATATATATTAGGGCTGCAACTAACGTTTATTTTAATAATCGATTAATCTGTCGATTATTTTTTCGATTAATCGATGAATCGGATTAAAAAAAAGAAACATTTGGAATTGCCGCATCTTTATTCAAAAACTGAACATTACTTCAAATTCACAGTGCAGACTGAAGTGTAAAAACACCAGGTTATTGCTCCAACGTCTCGAAACTATTAAAAGTAATATTAAATAATAAAAAAATTAAAAAAACATAACTGGGATAACACAAAAAAAAACATACAATGTATGATATACTTTTATATGTATTTAAGGGATGTCCATGGTTAACCGGTCAAACCTATTGATACCATTTTCGAGACTCCTTGAAATAGAACTTGTAATATTGCTTTAATTGCTGATAAGATGATGATAGTTCAAGATAGGACATTAAACAGGTCATAATTCTATCTTTACTATCTATTTTATATTACTGGGAAAACAAGTTTCCACCAAAATCTCAATGATTGTAATTTTTTTTTTGAACGCATCAATCATATTACTGAGCCGACCTGAACGAATCACATTTGACACTGTTTGTGGCCATTGGTTAGTTGTTTTTTTTAAGCTAACTAGCTCTATATCCTGCTATTTTTAACTGACGGGACTTTCTACACCGTCCGGTTGTGTGATTACTACCGCTGCTTTGAATGACTGTTGATGCACGCGGTGCCGACTCCGAGCCCGTCTGCACAACGTCTGCAGCAGCAACAGCTGACAGAGATTTCGGTACGACGCTGAAGTTGGCATCCGATTCGGAGCATCCGATTCGGCAGTTGCTGGTCCTTAAATCGGTCCTGATTGAAAACCACTACACCTAGATTCTTCAAATCTGGACTAAATTATCACAGTGAGGCTATACATTATGTAAAACATAGTTTCAGATTTGTGAAACCTTTACCCTATTTGTGAAAATGCAATAAAGGCACATTTTAATGCTTTTTAGGGGTCCAGACCGCATTAGAACTGATCCTGATTGAAAACCACTACACCTAGACTCTTCAAATCTGGACTAAATTATCACAGTGAGGCTATACATTATGTAAAACATAGTTTCAGATTTGTGAAACCTTTACCCTATTTGTGAAAATGCAATACAGGCTCATTTTAATGCTTTTTAGGGGTCCAGACAGCATTGCATTTTCACAAATAGGGTAAAGGTTTAAAAAATCGGAAACTATGTTTTACATAATGTATAGCCTCACTGTGATAATGTAGTCCAGATTTGAAGAGTCTAGGTGTAGTGGTTTTCAATCAGGACCGATTTGAAGATTCTAGGTGGTTTTCAATCACGACCGTTTTAAGGTGGACCAGCAATTGCCGAATCGGATGCTGCGAATCGGATGCCAACTTCAGCGTCGTGTTTTCGGTTGGACTAGACTGATACTGAGTTGAAGGAGTTTTTTTAACCCAAAGACAGTGAAGGTACAACACTTTTATGTAGGCCTACAGTCCAGTTTTAAGATATGACCAAAATACAAGCTGTGGTCGCTCACACTAAAGCTCGCTGTGGGCGTGCATGAACCATGAACCAACCTGTCGGCGGCTGGCTGTAAACAGTGCTGCGCCTATGAGTAACTTATTAATTGCGCGACACAACGAATCGACGACCAAATTCGTTGCCAACGCATTTAGTAATCGATTTTTATCGATTCGTTGTTGCAGCCCTAATATATATATATATATATATATATATATATATATATATATATATATATATATATATTCAAAATCCCTTAGTTAAGTATAATATCTTAGCTAGGAAAATACAAAATCATCCCTGAATGAAAGCAGAAATTAAATACGCATCACATGCAAAAGTGTTTCTACGCTGAGACTCACAGCATCAGGTGTGGGAGGCTGAGCGTCCAGAGGCTGTCCTTACAGAGCTGGTTCCCAACGGCAATGTTCCCCAGGAACTGGAGCCCACAACGCAGGGCTGGCAGACAGACACACCAGGACGTTACTAAACAATACATGACAGCATGTTGAACCATACATGATAGATCATTTTTCACAGAAACATACGATACAATAGAATACCAATATAAGAAGACTGTTAATAATACAAATATGAGTTAGTAGTATTGTCTTATTAATCTGCTTGGCACTGACTTAGTATTAGCTAAGTGATATTTATTAGCTTATAATTAGCTTGGGATTGGCCTCGGAAATTTGCTTGCAAGTGAGGAAAGGACAGACTAAAGACTTACGGTCCAGCGCAACTCCCCCGCACTGCAGATATAGACGCTGCAGCACACTGATTACCTTCAGCGACTCATCGATGAAGCTCAGATCGCTGAACAAAAACAGACATGATGTGGAATTCTGCGACAATTAATTGAAGGCCTCTTTTCTGCCACCAGGTCGAGGTTGAAACCATTTACAAATCAATCCAGATATGATTCCAAAGTGGAAATGTCAGCCCAACTTTACGATAGTAGACAGATAAAACTCAAGCCTGCCAGTTGCCGACCAGGTCGTACATCTGGATAAACACTCTATAGAACTAGTGGATACATCACCACTCGAAATATTACTAACACCTATCACATCTAATGCAACACTTTTTTTTTCAATGTCGCCTTTCTTTTGAGGAATGCAGATTTTAATGTTTTTTACTGAGTAACGCCTAAAGATAATTTGCCGTTTGAAACGTCCCTCAAAATTGCTCAGTGGGTAATACCTGAGCAGTGCCTGGTTCCGGGGGCTCTGGACGCATGCGTTCCTCTGAGCCCTGAAGCACTCAGCCATCAACTGAAGGTTCAGTTCATCCCCCTCCTCCTCGCCTTCTCCAGAGGCCTCTAGCTCCTCTCTGAGACGGGACAGAAGGCTCCAGAGAGAGCAGAATACATCCTTCTCCACCTCCTCCCTAATCAGAGAACACGTCAGAGATGATGTGGAACAATGTGTAAAGAGACTAAGAAAAGTTTGATCGGTTATAATAAGCCTTAGAAAAGGACCCATAAAGGATACCGTATGGGTGAACAATAAATTGTAACCGCCCCTCTAAGCTGAAACATCTGTAAACTGTATAATTTGTCAAAATGACTTTCTTGTACAGTGTGCGCAAATATTAAACAATAGCAATATAGCAACATTACCTTATGGAATCAATGCACGTTGTGTCCCTACAGAGTATGTGAAACAGTCAATTACAATTACTTCACAAAATGAGCAACCTCAGCACTACTACTTTTGTTTATGGGAGTGGCAGGACAGGCTCAGATAAACAAACCAGTACGCCCAGTAAAATACGTTTATACATAAGCAGATCTTCAGCATATTTTCAAAAGCGGGCCCCAAGAAGCAATAAAAAAATAAAAAATAATCACCTTAAAACATTACCGAATTGTTGACCGTGGTGATTTTGCCAAGAGTATGATAATACGGGTCTTACGACACATCCGCAGACATTTCGGAGATATTCCTGAAGACATTTCACAGGCCTGGACAATAAAATGTCTTTGCGTGCCAACGACGGAAGTGTCTCCGTAGTGTAGCTGAATAATCATTGTTCATATTGCAACACAAAATTTGTGCTTTTAGGGTGTAATTGTTACTGATTTCAGCCCGGAAACATACGATAATGCCAGAATAATGGCAGCCAACTGTTTCGAAAATTCTAACTCTGGATTTACAAATCATGGACGAAATAACATGATTAAAGATTATAGCAAAAATGATTTCAATTATTTATTTTACTGATTTCAATGGATAATAACTCATAATCTCTGTCACATGGCAACTCCTAGTCAGTGAAAAACGTAAATTGCTTTTTATATTATTCATTTTGGCCGATTAATATTTATCTTGACAACAGTCAATGTGTTTGCGGTTTGTCACACAGTCAGCTAGAGTCAGATAAACAATGCGTTTCCTAAGTTTTTAAATCTATAATTACTGCATAATAAGATTTTGCTGCTACCTCGATTGCACGCAAAGCCATTTTATTGTCCAGGCCTGCGAGAGGTTTACGAAATGTCTATGGATGTGTCTTGATGTATCCCAATTTGAGTAATAGATCGTTCAGATGACGCTCAGATGATTCTACTTCCGTTCGGACACTGGGGCCAGATGACGTTGTACCCGTCTGTTGGCAGCGACTTTGCTCAGTTTTAAACGTTGTACTGGTAAACCAGCTTAAGATAAGGACAAGTGTAGCGTTCCCTACAGCGGCAATATACAATGTGCTTCTCATATATAAAAGCAAAAGGATAGTAGGTGATAGTTTACAAGGAAATAAAGGCTTGTCAACTTGAAACTGTTTACTTCTGACTGCTTTTTTACTAGCGAGTAAAAGAAAAAGGTTACCGCTATGAAGGCAAAAAGTTACATGTTTTGCCTTTGATTTTTTACATACTAATGCTGCTATCCATTTGGATGTACGAAGTGGTAAAGTCGCAAATCTCCCAGCTTTCTTGCGGCATTTCACTGAGGCACGCCCCCTTTTGGTCGTAGTATCTCGTCGCTTTCAAAGTAGAGCGAGCAGATCTGTACAACTAGCAAAGAAGATGGCTGCGCCCGTAGTCAATGGAGATTGAGCTGTATTTTCTTCGATTTTAAATCCTCTTACACACTTGATTTCATTGCTGCTTTAATCCGGTCACCAATTTATGGTCTTGCTTTGCGTGAAATTCAATGTAAAGTTGTGTTTTCAAGCTGGATTGCTAAAGAGGCTATGTTGCTAATGACGACTAGCCCGCTACTACACCTCGTGGCTCGACAGAAACACGACAGCACAATTAAAATTGGCGAAAATGGCAAAATATTATTGCAATGTTAATGTTTCTGAAAAGACTGGCAACCATTATACACTGGATTATTTCTTTTTTCCAAAATAGTTTTCTTCTCAAACTCGTCGGACACAAATAGCAAACGGGAAGGCTGGAGCAAGGGAAGTACGTCACGTTCTCGCTGAAGCTGGTCGTTCGTACCAGCCTACCATCCAAATGGATAGCAGCAAAAGCGTATTGCCGGAAATGATGTAGTAAGCGGACCAATCATAATCATAGCTCTTGCGGCTGCGTCGCCTCGACGCAAGGTTAGGATTTTTGGGAGGCGCACATCAGGCCATTACGGGGGAGGCAAAGAGGGGCCACAAGGAGGTAATGGGTTTGTAACGCGTCAACGGAACCATAAAGAACCCTTAAGCTTGAGCGTCATCACTGAAGATGTATCTCGTTATTACCAAGAAAAATGAACGGAACATGCGTGTTCCAGATGCCTCGGACACCAGCCTTCCGAGCTGCAAGTGGGGAAATCTCAAGGCTTCCATGCGGCATTTCACGAAGGAACACCCCCTTTCGGTTGGTTCCCCTCGGAATTCTGAGAGTATACCGAGTTCAGTGATGACGCTCTCAACAAAAATGTTTGCGCCAGTAAAGCGATTTATTTTCTTTGTATTTGTAGGCTACCAGTTGGTCATTTTAATGTTGATTTGAAAGGCTCTGACACACAGGGTCACCAATTTATGCATTGCACGGTCTTGCTGTGCGTGCAATACAATGTAAAGTTGTGTTGTTTGTTTTCAAGCTAGTTTGCCAAAGAGGCTTATATAGCTAACATTAAACAACGACTAGCCAATGACATCACACAATCACAAAGACAAACGGGAAAGCTATAAGCGCTACGGGACAGGAAATCACGTCACAAGTGCAACTCGGAAGGCTAGTGTCCGAGGCATCGGGAACACACCATAAAGGCGAGTTCACGGTCCTGGTGATAACGAGACGGCTCCCCAGTAATGACGCTCACGTTTACGAGTGTTCCCGACAGCTACCGTTCATGTGCACTGCGTTGGGAATCTAAAAGT
Organism: Gadus macrocephalus; assembly: GCF_031168955.1. Lineage (NCBI taxonomy): Eukaryota > Metazoa > Chordata > Actinopteri > Gadiformes > Gadidae > Gadus > Gadus macrocephalus. The sequence goes on from NC_082385.1 coordinate 18,439,331, forward strand.
TCTTCACAGCAGGGCTTTTTTGTCCGATAAAAAAAGTCAGAACTAAACAGAACTTAGGATCAGTTCCAAGTTCGAACTCCTTTATTTCCTTTTAGCCAATCACCAACTATCCATTTGCTTTTATTCATGAGAAACTCATTGTATTGCCACTGTATGGAAGGCTACACTTGCCCTTATCTAGAGCTGGTTTACCAGTGCACAACGTTTTAAACTGAGCAAAGTCGATGCCAACAGAGGGTTACAACGTCAATCAATAGTAAAGTATGTGATATCATGGTTGATACTTTTATATTGAGTCAAACGTCCACGCTCCGCCATGTACATGCGCGTCACTAGTAAACCATGTCACCAACTGGGCAACTCTGTTATCAAAACCAGGCCCCAGTTAACCCTAACCCTAACCAAATGTTTTCCCCATAATTTCCAGCGATTTGAACGCACCATAAGACCCTAATAATAACAGGGATAATACGGAATGGTAACGGTACCAGTGACGGGGTATAATAGTTCTTTGATAATATTCTGCTTTTATTGTGTGCATCTTAGCATGAATTGATATTCTCTTCTAATAATGAACCTTCATGAAAACCTGAAAAGGCGCAGGGCATTTTTAAGGTAAGAACAAATTTGAAATAAATTACTAATATAACTACATCTAAGAATTACTTTAATAAAAACCATACAATTCAATACCATCTATGAAACAGTCAAATTAACTGGCCACATAAAAATGGCAACAGCCAATATCATTACAAGACACAAGTCAGAATGACTAATGATAAAGGCCGTTAAAAGAAGACATATCCTAGTAGGCCTAGTAAAACCAAATCAAACCTGTATTCCTGTCTCCGCAGCATAGATGTAAATGATTTTAAGACATTTAAATGGTTAGGGCACAACTTTTCATTTAATAGTCCGGAGAAGAAAGAAGAAATGTCCATAGCGCTGTCTGTGGGGGCTGCCATGTTGGTAGCTGGTGTGGGCGGGGCTTCGGGGCGCGTGCAGGCTTCCGGTGCGTTATGTTAGAGCGGCGAAGTTCCGCCCTTTCCGGTGGAGCCCATAGGAACTATGAGATCGAAAAATATGAATGGGTTTCAATGGAGAGAAAGTAATTATTTTCTGGTCCCAGACTTTATGTGCCCTGGATTACACATATGTTGTTTGTGGATTTAAATGATCATTTTTAATGTCAAGAGTTTGACCGTTTATTGCGCAATTGTTCTGTTAAAGGCTGTAGAGGAAACACAATGGGAAAGACTACATGTCTCGTATGTGCCGTCACGCTCCCTGCGACTGGCGTGGGCAAGATCGACAATCTCCCCATCGGCATAACTGAAACTCTCCACATGCCCTGACTTATAATGGTTTTCACCTCTTTCGATGCTGTTATCCTCCCCTTGGAAAGAAGCGGTGAAGTGGAGCAGAGAGATCGCCATGGCCGTTTCTCAATTCCAAGTACGCGAACTACAGACTCGCGGACTTGGAAGTTCGTACTTGGCAAGTCCGGACTTCAAGTAAACACTTCCGAGGACGGGAGTACGCACCTGCAATTGGAACAGCAGTGGACTCAGCTCAGCTCGTCTGTTAACTGTACTCCGGCCTCATGTAGGCATATAACTACTGAACAATATAAACAAATTATATAAAACAAAAAACCAGCTTCTTTAGTTTTAAAATAGTAGGCTATATTAATATTTTTAATGAATATAAATGAAACGTTATGCGTATTCACACAGAAAGGCAGCTGTACCCCACATATAAACAATCAGTGGCTTGAAAAAGATTGTATGAGATAGCCGTTTCGAAATTTTCCTATATAGCCTATTATTATATTATTGGAGAGTAGGCTATTGATATAATTACGAACGAGGGAGAATAGAATAGAAACACACACACCCACACACACACACGATCAGATGGATCCGACCGGGGTTTCCGTTGCGATGGGTTTCCTCCATCAGCGACTTATACAATATAAACAAATAATATTAAAAAAAAAAAACTCTTTCATTTTAAAATAATAGTGTGTAAATATGTTGAATAGGTCTCCATCTTTGTTATACTTTTAAAATGTTCCTATAGCCTGTTTTATAGCTTACACACTGATATTTTAAAACAGGAATGCGAAATGCATCCTGGGATATTTAACGGTCCCAAGTCCACACAAGTCACCATCGATGCAGGCTCGATATTTCGGCCAATTTAAAGGGACACTGTAATATTTTAAAGGCACCCAGTGCAACTTTATGTAAACATTCAATGAAAAATAAACATTCAATTTCTAGTCTTTTTTACACGTAGTAAGTTTCAATAACTCCATACCATTACATATCGACATTCAAGGAGCAAAGATGAGACGTCGTTGTGTGGTGAGAACTGATAGAAAATCGTAAACAACAACAATCGCCGGTGGGGAGAAGCCATTTTTCCATTGACTGGAAGCCTGCTTTATTTATTGTAGGTTACAAAAAATAAAGAAAATGGCGGCATTGTTGTTGTTATCGATTTTCTATCAGTTCTCACCACACAACGACGTCTCATCTTTGCTGCTTGAATGTCGGTATGTAATGGTATGGAGTTATTGAAACTTACTACGTGTAAAAAAGACTAGAAATTGAATGTTTATTTTTAAGCCTCGAAAGTTGCACTGGGTGCCATTAAGTCATTTATTACCTCAAATCAACGTAATCATTCATAAATAAGTCTTCATTGGTGTACAATTATCTCTGCCAAATATTTCACTTATCTTCCTGAGCGAAGAATAATTAATATGTAGTTACGGTCAGGCGCGGCGCCAGGATTTCAATTTCAGATGGGCCAGAGTAATTTAGGATGGGCCACTATTTGTATCAACGTTATTCACGATCAAATATAAACAGCAACAACATCCGGAACGTCTAGTTTTTCAGTTCACAAAATCATAATCATGAAACGTGTTCGCACTTTGGTTAAATAATTTATAATTTAACTTAAACTACATGTAAATCCTGATGGCATGCTTACACTGTATTCTAAAAATCTGTACCAGTGTGATGAGAAGCTCCTGTCCTTGTGCCCAAAAACTGTGATGGGGTACTTCTTTAGTTTCGGCTGTGCAGCCGGTTCGTCTATTGCCGACAGGTCCACTGGAGCCAATGAACCAGCGGAGCTTGACTGGCTGGCTGCTCCTTCTTGCCCGCCAATAGGCCCCTCTTCCCACGCTAATCCCACAGCTTGCCTAGCTGGTGCAGGTGCTGTCGCCGGTCCGGCAGCATCTGGTGACTCCGTTCTAACTCTCTTGATATAGTTGGAAAGTGATGTCTGTCGAGCCATGCTGTAGGCCTATGCTAATAATCTGTATCTGTATGCTAATAATTACGGATGAGCTCCATTGTGGATTTCGATAATGCCAAACGTAAACTGTACAGGACGTAAAAAGGCGGCAAGTTTACTATGACAACCACAAACAATACTGGCGCAGACTTCACACATGTTAATAACATAATAAATATGATCTTTCCTTTTTAGCTGGATGTTTTTTTAGTCTTTATTATTAATGTAGATGTTAATTTGAATTATGAAAAATAATTAAATAATCACGCTGTCATTTAGGGCGGGCCAGTTGTACAAGTGGGTGGGCCCAGGCCCGTCAGGCCCACCCATGACGCCGCGCCTGGTTACGGTACCATGCGCTTTGTTTACAGTGGATGTATCGCAATGGCGAGGCGCACACAGCCTTTAGCCGTGTTCTGTAAATATTCTAGAACACACGGGAGTCCTGGAGCTCTATATCTAAATAATATCATATAGCCTACATAGATATCTATATCATGTAATACATATTATCACGGCCAAAAGCTGTGTGAGCCGATATTATGAATCTCAAACGACCGTGTGGGGTTCTCCGACGTTCCTGGTTCTTCCACGTCCACGTCAATGCGAAGTAGACTGAACCGCGACAAGGAGAAGAAAGGGATTGAGTCTGCGAGTGGACGATCGGAAACTAAATTGGAAACTAGATTTCTTCCTCGAAGGTTGTGCTCCACACAGAACCTCCTCACCGTCATAACGGAGCACTTCGGGGCACCAGATTGCTTTAGAGCGGTACTGATCGCGTCGTGTCTTTCCAGTGTCAAATAGTTCAAGAATAAAATCACCATACGGTTCAAGTGCGGCCATAACTAAGGCTAAATATAATTAGACAGTCTATTGCTGGTTTAGGTGGTTGGCTCTTTTTTCTTCGCTGCGTTCTGCCTTCTGGTGTAGCCTATAACTATACATGTATCTATTTTTGTTTTTCTGTTTCGGGTTTAAAAAACCAACGCACAAAACACACAAACACAAATGCCGTTTATTTGGTTATTCCTTTTGCCCTTTTTCAGTTTCAAAACCAAATCAGAAAAAAAAAAAAAAAATCCTGTTAATTGTTTTTTCTGATTTAGTTTTAAGTCGGAATATTCAAAGAACGAACCATACACGGATTCTCCTAGTGACAGGATCATTCCATAGACCAAAATCTTTCCATGTAACTAATTTAATTTAGGATAGTCATTGCACAGCTGTAACCAAGTATTCTCATTATAGCCTAGTTATATCCTAGTTTTGCATATTTATACATTGTATCCTATTTTCATATTTCATGTGGCATCTGTATTTTTATGTAGGCTACAGCATCTGTATTTTAAATTTAGCTTATATCTTCTTTTTACATTTTACCTTTTGCTGAGGTGGTCGCTGTATTAGCCTACTGTATAGGCTGTCTTTGTGTATTTAATAATAATAATAATATTTCATTTAGAGGTGCCTTTCAAGACACCCAAGGTCACCTTACAGAGCATATAGTCATCATACATTTTTTAAAAAACAAGACATTGTGGAAAAAATAAATAAATAAATAAATAAACATAAGCAATAAGAAATAAAAAAAACAAAAACAAGACAAATCAAAACAAAAAAAACAAAAAAACAATCAAAACAGTGATCAGTTAGACGTTGTGTGCGAGTTTGAACAGGTGAGTTTTGAGTTGTGACTTGAAGGTTGTAATGGTGTCTGACTGTTTTATGTGTGGGGGGAGGGAGTTCCAGAGCCTGGGTGCTGAACAGCTGAATGACCGGGCACCCATTGTAGTGAGTCGTGATGTGGGGATACATAGTAGTCCAGCAGAGGTTGAGCGGAGGGAGCGGGAGGGAGTGTATTCTTGGAGGAGGTCGCAGAGATAACTGGGGGCTAGGTTGTGGAGAGCTTTGTAGGTGAGGAGTAGGGTTTTGTATTGGATACGGTAGTGTACTGGGAGCCAGTGAAGTTGAATGAGGACAGGGGTGATGTGGTCAGATGATTTGGTGCGGGTGATGATCCGGGCGGCTGAGTTCTGAATGATCTGCAGTCTGTTGATGAGTTTGGTGGGGAGTCCGGTGAGGAGGGCGTTGCAGTAGTCTATGCGTGATGTGACAAATGAGTGAACTAGGATTTCAGTGCTGGATTGGGTCAGAGATGGGCGGAGTCTGGCGATGTTGCGGAGGTGGAAGAATGCAGTCCGGGTGATGTTGTGAATATGGGGTGCGAATGAGAGGGTGTTGTCCAGGATGACGCCGAGGCTCTTGACTTTGGAGGAGAAGGGTACTGGGAAGGAATCCATCGATAATTATGAGTGGAGCTGGGGTGTGTTGTGATTTAGTGAGGGTGGATTTGGATCCGATGAGCAGGGCCTCGGTCTTGTTTCCATTGAGTTTCAGGAAGTTCCTGCTCAACCAGCTCCGGATCTCTTCCAGGCACGTGATGAGGGAGGTGGGGGGGATGGCAGCGGTGGGTTTGGTGGAGATGTAGACCTGTGTGTCGTCAGCGTAGCAGTGAAAATGGACCCCATGGTGACGGAGGAGTGTGCCCAGCGGGAGGAGGTAAGTGGTGAAGAGGAGTGGACCCAAGACTGACCCCTGGGGGACACCCAGTGAGACACCTGAACACCCAGACTTGTGGTTGCTTAGTTGAACAAATTGTTGACGGCCGGTGAGGTAGGATGTAAACCAGGAGAGTGCAGCACCAGTGATCCCAATACCAGCTAGGCGGTCAAGGAGCAGAGGGTGGGAGATGGTGTCGAATGCTGCGCTGAGATCGAGGAGGATGAGAATGGTGAGTAATCCAGAGTCGGCTGCAAGGAGGAGGTCGTTGGTGATTTTGACTAGGGCTGTTTCAGTGCTGTGTTTTGGACGGAAGCCAGATTGGAACGGTTCATGGAGATTGTTAATGTCGAGGTGGGACTGTAGTTGTGCGGCAACCACCCTTTCAAGTGTTTTGGAGATGAAAGGGAGATTGGAGATGGGCCGGTAATGGTTAAGGTCAGTTGGGTCAGCACCAGGTTTTTTCAGGATGGGAGTGATGGCAGCCATCTTGAGAGTGGGGGGTACAGCACCAGTAGTGAGGGAGGAGTTAATTATGTTGGTGATCATGGGGGAGATGGACGGAAGACATGCTTTGACAAGGGAGGTGGGAAGAGGATCGAGCTGACAGGTGGTGGTTTTGGCTTTGCGGATGATTTGTGTAAGAGTTATTTGTATTGTGTAAACTGCTGGATGATGAAAGTTAGTTTGGAGTAAATAAAGTGTGTGTCTGTCTGTCGGGTAAAATGCCGTGAAAAATGTACGCACGGTGTGTTCAGGATTAGGACTGATATAGCATATGTCGGCCTAGGCCTAATCAATCGTGTTTTAATATTTGAAGAATTCATATTCGTCTATTCTTTTCGTAGGCTACTCTGCTGTTGGCCTTGATGGGGAGATATTTTTTTGCTGCCATGCACAAATATTTGAATCCAACAACATTCCTGCGTCTCCCCCTCCTACAGAGCCCATTTAAGCACCGTGTCAGTAGACAGTTACAAGCCTCTGAACGTTGTTAGAGCAGTGCACTCGCGTTCATGTAAAGAGGAGTTTTGGGAAAACTGACATTTTTTACGAAGGTTCGAAAGGATGATGGGCTGATGGGCCTCTTAAGCCTATCAGTTAGATAAACAAATAATATTTAAAAAAAATACTCTTTCATTTTAAAATAATAGTGTGTAAATATGTTGAATTGGTCTCCAGCTTTGTTATACATTTAAAATGTTCCTATAGCCTATTTTATAGCTTACACACTGATATTTTAAAACAGGAATTCAAAATGCATCCTGGGATATTTAACGGTCCCAAGTCCACACAAGTCACCATCGATGCAGGCTCGATATTTCGGCCAATTTAAAGGGACACTGTGTAATATTTTAAGTCATTTATTACCTCAAATCAACGTAATCATTCATAAATAAGTCCTCATTGGTGTACAATTATCTCTGCCAAATATTTCACTTATCTTCCTGAGCGAAGAATAATTAATATGTAGTTACGGTACCATGCGCTGTTTACAGTGGATGTATCGCAATGGCGAGGCGCACACAGCCTTTAGCCGTGTTCTGTAAATATTCTAGAATACACGGGAGTCCTGGAGCTCTATATCTAAATAATATCATATAGCCTACATAGATATCTATATCATGTAATATATATTATCACGGCCAAAAGCTGTGTGAGCCGATATTATGAATCTCAAACGACCGTGTTGGGTTTTCCGACGTTCCTGGATCTTCCACATCCACATCAATGCGAAGTAGACTGAACCGCGACAGCCAAGAAGTTATTTTGATGAGACGACAGGAAAATGAGAAGATGTCCATATTGTCCATGTTTTTTTTAGTTAACATAATTTGTGTTTGAAATTGTAAATAATTATACTTATACAGCCAAGTATAAATAATTATACTTGGCTCCCCAGTTCATCAGTGTCTCTCTCTATGGCTCCCTCTCACTCCTTTCCACTGTGTATTTTTATCGATTGAACAAGAGAGGATGTAACGATAACTCCACGAAAATAAAGGCTCGATGGCTATAATAATTTAAATATAATTAACTTATAAAGCGTGTTACAAGACAGCGAGATGATCTGGCTGGATGACTAAAAAGGCACTGACTTTGGAACTTATAACACAGGAGGTCTGGCTTGCTGACTAAAAAGCATTGCGATCATAAAAGCGTGACCATCTTGGTCTGTAACCTCCTGCCTACAGACCAAGTGTCTCTATCGATTGAGCCACGGTGACCACACTGTTGCAACTGCATTTACTAATATATATATCTATATGACGCTACAACTAACGCCAAATGAGAGGAGAAATCCTCAAGGCAGATCTGTGCTGAACTGATTTGGTCTGCTTGTCTTGGTCAGCGATTGGGCGCAAACACTTCAAATGCATTGGCTGAGAGAAAAGAAAGGCAGAGATTATTAGCGTACTAGAGAAACGCCGTATTTTACGCCGTTGTGATGTGAACAAACGCGCCGTATTTTACGCGCGGTTTGATGTTCAAAGCGGCGCTTTTTACGCGCGCTCTTGAAAGGCTTAATTGTGGCGTAAAAAGCGGCGCTTTTTTGCGCATGACGGCGTAAAATGCATAGTTTTGCTACATTTTACGGCGTTTTTTACGGCGTAATGAAGGTGATACACGTCTAAATGATGCCGTTTTCTGCCGGGGTTGGCTTGACATACTCGGCAGCGGGAAGCGGGTCTCAAGCGGGAGACATTCGCCGCCAACAATCCCTTTCTCCTCCATGTCGTGGTTCATGTTCTTGAGGGAGTCAAAGCCAAAGTTCCTTTCCCCCAATTCATTCTCAACCATGGTTCAGATAACCCCCACTACGAGTCTCGTTGTAGAAATACCAGAGACGAGAGTCCGACATGTTATGCGCCATAACCAGTGTTGGTAATAACGCTGTTTAAAAGAACTTCGTTACGTAACGCCGTTATTTTTTTCAGTAACGGAGTAATCTAACTTATTACTATTTCCGTCGTTACAACGCCGTTACCGTTACTGTTCGAAAAATGCAGTGCGTTACTATGAATTGATTGGAAAAACTGCGTAATACGAACGCACCCCTGGCTCCTAACACAAACTGCTAGTGAGGAGACCGGTGGGTTAACAACGAGATAAGCGATTATGACTCGGCTAAGGCCGAGTCATGTTTCATGGCAGCCAATCGGAGCCAGTGTTTTTACACACAATCCAGGACACGCGCGCCACACACACATGCAAACGCACGCACCAAACAGATTCGATGAAGCAGCAGAAATGGCGAGTCAGAATCAGAATTGTCTCTTTATTGTCATTGCACAAAGTGCAACGAAATTGGGGTAGAGGCTCTCAAAATAAGTGCTTTTAAAACAAAAACTAAATGAGAAAAGGGTTATTTTTTACGGTGGCGCTGAGCATTCACCAAATAAAAAAAAGTTTCACAGCTAATGTAGCCGTTAGCACAATCAGGATCTCGTAATTACGAGAAAAGATCTCGTAATTACGAGATAAGGATCTCGTAACTATGAGATAAGGATCTCGTAATTACCAGATAAGATATCATATATTTACGACATAAGGATCTCGTTTACGAGAAAAGGATCACGCCTCTCATTCATCAATAACGTTGCTGGCTAGCTGCAGGCCGGCAAAGATGACGCTATCCGACGCTATCGTATTTTATTTCCTGCTCGGGTTGAGGCATTGGGAAATATTGATTCTCCTTAAAAGTGAGGAGGGCATTAATATAAGTTGTCAACATTGCGCAGACATCTGAAGTCATTCGCCGGCAAAGATGACGCTATCCGACGCTATCGTATTTTATTTCATGCTCGGGTTGAGGCATTGGGAAATATGGATGTTCCTTAAAAGTGAGGAGGGCATTAATATAAGTATGTCAACATTGCGCAGACATCTGAAGTCATTGGGACTGTTCAGGAGAAAAGCCCAGTCGGACCTGCTACAAGTGGCTCTCTTCCTGCAGGAGCAGTTGAACCAGTAGGCCTACGGGATGCTTCACGGATACAAATTGTATCCATATGTATTAATGGTGCTGTCGATGGATTTTCCCGTATGGTCATATGGCTACATGCTTACACCACAAGTAGCAATCCCCGTGTTATTTCTGGCTACTTCCTTGATGTAGACGAACCAGTTTTCTGAGAGATGCATTACCGGGGGTCATCCCTATGTTCCCCAGGTCCTATGTTCCCCGGGTTCTATGTTCCCCGTTTTTCCCAAAAAGGGTCCTATGTTCCCCTGTAGCCATACATACCGGGGAGCATAGGACCCTTTTTGGGAAAAGCGGGGAACATAGGACCCTTTTCCCAGAAAGGGTCCTATGTTCCCCGCAATCTATCAATCTTTAAAGATATTTGAACTTTGACGCGAAATTCGCGTGATGACAGCCAATCGGCGTTCAACAGCCTGGCCACTGAGTGACATGTGTAACGTAACAGCCAATCAGCGTTCAACCGGCCAACTCAGTGCAGTGCAGTCCGGGGTGAACTGCAGCATGGAGGAGAAAGTGATTGTTGCCGTTTGCGACTCCCGGAGCTCTTTATATGATATTATACAATGGGGGGCCTAAATCCAGCGATCTGATTGGTTCCCAACTGTTGTATAATGAGCGTATACATAACTGCCATGACGCCCAATCATTTTGTGAAAGTTTGCATATCACTCCGCGCCTGGAAGTAGAAACAGTTACAAAGTAAAACATACGTAGAATGAGAGGGTGTAAATGTTGTTACTCCGGGAGTGAGCAAGGCGATGGAGACAGAGACTAACCAAAGCGTAGGCACACGGCGAGAGGATAAATTGCCGGCGAACCGCTCTAGCCGAGCCTTCTCTTGGAGGGACGCTAAAGTGTGTTGCATAGCGACCGTCGTGCATTTTGAAGGCAGCCAGGAGGGACTACTTTTTTGTATTCTTTAATAAAACAGCTACTTTGACTTTCTTGTTTATTTTTTTAAATGTAGTGTGTCAATGACTTTCGTTTTGCCATAATAGTAACCGTTGTATAAAAGCCATAGATCACTTCAGTCAGTGGTATGTGCTCATTATACCACTGTGATTTTTTTTAAAAAATAATTTAACAACTGACAGGGTTTGCCTTTACTATGAACATAGTATTTTAAATTTGAATACATTAATTATGTGACATACTGTCACAGCCAATATTAAAACAAAATCTAATGTGGGCAGTGGGACAAAAATTATATTTCCCCACAAAAACAATATTTTATTGATTTGTATAAAAACAATTTAGCTCATTAATTGGAAAAGAGCTTGAGGTATGACGTTTTCTGAACAATAATGCATGGTATGAAGTTAAACACATAATGCACTGCTGTATTCAACTCTTAAGAGCTGCAATGTGAGGGGCCAGCCACATGCCCTTTAAACCACCACGACAACAACATTTCCACTTCTGGGTTCCACTGAACAATTAACGGGTCAATATTCGAGGGGCTTTGGCACATCAAATGATGGAACAAGCATCCCGTACTGGTTCAACTGCTCCTGCAGGAAGAGAGCCACTTGTAGCAGGTCCGACTGGGCTTTTCTCCTGAACAGTCCCAATGACTTCAGATGTCTGCGCAATGTTGACATACTTATATTAATGCCCTCCTCACTTTTAAGGAACATCAATATTTCCCAATGCCTCAACCCGAGCAGGAGATTAAATACGATAGCGTCGGATAGCGTCATCTTTGCCGGCCTGCAGCTAGCCAGCAACGTTATTGATGAATGAGAGGCGTGATCCTTTTCTCGTAAACGAGATCCTTATGTCGTAAATATATGATATCTTATCTCGTAATTACGAGATCCTTATCTCGTAATTACAAGATATTTTCTCGTAATTACGAGATCCTTATCTCGTAATTACGAGATCTTATCTCGTAATTATGAGATCCTGAGTGTGCTAACGGCTACATTAGCTGTGAAACTTTTTTTTATTTGGTGAATGCTCAGCGCCACCGTCATTTTTTGAAAAAAAATATAGAATGTTAAAGAACTCAAACAAATATATACATTTTAAAATGTCAGCCAATTTTAAAGGTCAGATTGGTATGATAATGCAGTAATTTATAATTCTGCATTATTTAGAGAAATAACAGCTCTGGGGTAGAAACAGTTTTTAAGCCTATTTGTTCATGATCTGATTGCCCTTTAGCGCCTTCCAGAGGGCAACAGTTCAAACAGGTAATGGCCTGGGTGGGATGAGTCTCTCAGGATGCTATGAGCTCTCCTGAGGCAGTGTCTATTGTAGACATCCTCAAGAGAGAGAAGAGGACATCCAATGACTTTTTGTGCTGTTTTTATGACCCTCTGGAGCGCTTTCCTCTCAGCTGCAGTGCAACTAGCAAACCACAGCGAGATGCCGTAGCTTAGGACAGTCTCAATGGTGCAGCAATTAAAGGTCATCAGCATTTCCTAAGGATCCTGAGGATCCTTAGGAAATACAATCTCTGTTGGGCCTTTTTCATAAGCGCCTTGGTGTTTATTGTCCAGGTCAGGTCCTGCTGAATGTGCATGCCCAGGAACCTGAAGTCCGAGACTCTCTCCACGCTCTCCCCGTTCATATAGATGGGCTGAATGTCCGGCTTATTCCTCCTATAATCAATGATCAGCTCTTTGGTCTTTGAGGTGTTGAGGATGAGGTTGTTCTCCGCACACAATGTAGACAGTCTTTGGACCTCCTCCCTATATGCAGTCTCATCCCCACCTGAGATGAGCCCCACCACTGTTGTATCATCCGCAAACTTAATGATGGTATTGCTGGGGTGGCTGGGGATGCAGTCATTGGTGTAGAGAGTGTAGAGTAGGGGGCTCAGCACGCAGCCCTGTGGGGAGCCGGTGCTGATGCTAAGTGCAGAGGAAAGATGGGCACCTACTCTAACTCTCTGGGAGCGCTCTGTCAGAAAGTCTTTGATCCAATAACAGATTGGTTGTGAAAGACCCAAGGCCATTAGTTTGGTGAGAAGTCTATTTGGTATGATGGTATTGAAAGCAGAGCTGAAGTCTATGAAGAGCAGCCTGGCGTAGCTCCCCTGATGTTCCACGTGTTGCAGCGTGGTGTGGAGCGCGGTGGCTATGGCCTCCTCTGTAGACCTGTTTGCTCTGTATGCGAACTGGTGGGGGTCAGAAGTGGTTGGCGGGCTTGTTGTGATGTGGCTCCGGACTAGTTTCTCGAAACACTTCATGATGACTGGTGTAAGGGCCACCGGCTGGTAGTCGTTGAGGCTGCTGACAGTAGTCTTTTTTGGTAGAGGAATGATTGTGGAGGACTTCAGGCAGGGTGGGATCTTGCACTGGGACAGGGACTGGTTGAATATATCATTGAAGACATCAGCCAGTTGGTCAGCGCAGTCTCTCAGCACTCTCCCCGTCACAGCATGCGGTCCAGCAGCTTTCCTAGGATTCACTGCCCGTAGTGTGCACCTCACCTCATGTGCCTGCACTGTGAAGATGTCGTTGCTGGGGGCTGGTGGATGTGATGGAGCCACTTCCAGTGTCTCAGCCTCGAAGCGGGCAAAGAAGCAGTTTAGTTCCTCAGATAGCGAGGCATCACCGTTGGTTACTGTGAGGTTGCTGGACTTGTAGTTTGTGATGTGTTGGACCCCCTGCCACACCTGCCGTGAGTTGTTGATGCTGAAGTGGTCCTCAATAGTGGTCCTATATATCTTCCTCTTATATGCTGTCTTGGCCTCCCTGATGCCCCTCTTCAGGCAGGTTCTGGCAGCGCTGTAATGTACCACATCTCCAGACCTGAAGGCAGTGTCCCTCTCCTTCAGCAGGGTCTGGACGTCTTTTGTCATCCAGGGTTTTTGGTTTTGATACACCCGGATGCGTCTGTCCACAGTGACAGTGTCAACACAATGCTTGATGTAGCAGAGAACGGTGTAGGTGTACTCTTCCATGTCCTGATTTTTGAAAATGGCCCAGTTGGTATTTCCAAAACAGTCCTGCAGCTGCTGTGCGGCTTCATCAGGCCAGGTTTTAACAGTCCGTGTTACTGGGGGGGCTTTTTTTCCTAATTGTGGTGTATGCTGGAATCAGAAGCAGGGACATGTGATCAGATGTTCCCAGGTGAGGTAGCTGTTTAGTCTTGTAACCTCATCCTCATCATCCTCATCGTCATCCGCTTATCCGGGGTCGGGTCGCGGGGGGAGCAGCTCAAGCAGGGGGCCCCAGACTTCCCTTTCCCGGGCCACATTGACCAGCTCTGACGGGGGGATCCCGAGGCGTTCCCAGGCCAGTGTTGAGATATAATCTCTCCACCTAGTCCTGGGTCTTCCCCGAGGTCTCCTCCCCACTGGACGTGCCTGAAACACCTCCCAAGGAAGGCGCCCAGTGGGCATCCTTACCAGATGCCCGAACCACCTCAGCTGACTCCTTTCTAAGTAAAGGAGCAGCGGCTCTAATCCGAGTTCCTCACGGATGGCTGAGCTTCTCACCCTATCCCTAAGGGAGACACCAGCCACCCTTCTGAGAAAACTCATCTCGGCCGCTTGTACCCGCGATCTCGTCCTTTCGGTCATCACCCAGCCCTCATGACCATAGGTGAGGATAGGAACGAAGATCGACCGGTAGATCGAGAGCTTTGCCTTGCGGCTCAGCTCTCTTTTCGTTACAACGGTGCGGTAAAGCGAACGCAATACCGCCCCCGCTGCTCCGATTCTCCGGCCAATCTCACGCTCCATAGTACCCTCACTCGCGAACAAGACCCCGAGGTACTTGAACTCCTTCACTTGGGCTAAGGACTCATTTCCTACCCGGAGTAAGCAATCCACCGGTTTCCTGCTAAGAGTCATGGCCTCAGATTTAGCGGTGCTGATCCTCATCCCAGCCGATTCACACTCGGCCGCCAGCCGATCAAGTGAGTGCTGAAGGTCACAGGCCGATGATCCAATGAGGACCACATCATCTGCAAAAAGCAGTGACGAGATCCTCAGACCACCGAACTGCAACCCCTCCCCACCATGACTACGCCTCGATATCCTGTCCATGTATATCACAAACAGGATTGGTGACAAGGCGCAGCCCTGGCGGAGACCAGCACCCACTGAGAACGAAACTGACTGGCTGCCGAGAACACGAACACAGCTCTCGCTTTGGGAGTACAAAGATTGGATGGCCCTGAGGATAGACCCCCTTACCCCATACTCCCGCAGCACCTCCCACAGTTTCTCCCGGGGGACCCGGTCATACGCCTTCTCCAGATCCACAAAACACATGTAGACCGGATGGGCATACTCCCAGGCCCCCTCCAGGATCCTTGCGAGAGTGAAGAGCTGGTCCGTAGTTCCACGTCCGGGGCGAAAACCGCATTGTTCCTCTTCAATCTGAGGTTCGACGATCGGCCGAACCCTCCTTTCCAGCACCTTGGAGTAGACTTTACCAGGGAGGCTGAGAAGTGTGATACCCCGGTAATTGGCACACACTCTCTGGTCCCCCTTTTTGAACAGGGGAACCACCACCCCGGTTTGCCACTCCTTTGGCACTGTACCCGACTCCCACGCGATGTTGAATAGTCGTGTCAACCATGACAGCCCCTCAACACCCAGAGCCTTTAGCATTTCTGGCTGGATCTCATCAATCCCTGGGGCTTTGCCACTGTGGAGATGTTTGACTACCTCAGTGACCTCCACCAGGGAAATTGACGACGAAACACCATCAACCTCGAGCTCTGCCTCCAACATAGAGGGCGTGTTTTTCGGATTCAGGAGTTCCTCAAAGTGTTCCTTCCAACGTCCGACGACCTCCTCAGTTGAAGTCAACAGAGTCCCATCCTTACTGTACACAGCTTGGATGGTTCCCCGTTTCCCCCTCCTGAGGTGCCGGATAGTCTTCCAGAAACACTTTGGTGCCGACCGAAAGTCCTTCTCCATGGCCTCTCCGAACTTCTCCCACACCCGCTGCTTAGCCTCCGACACGGCAGCCGCTGCAGCCCTTCGAGCCTGTCGGTACCCTGCAACCGAGTCAGGAGTCCTCCAGGATATCATATCCCGGAAGGCCTCCTTCTTCAGTCGGACGGCTTCCCTGACCACCGTAGTCCACCACGGTGTCCGAGGGTTACCGCCCCTTGAGGAGCCTAAGACCCTGAGGCCACAGCTAGCCACCGCAGCTTCAGCAATGGAGGCTTTGAACACCGCCCACTCCGGCTCAATGCCCCCAACCTCCACAGGAATGCCAGAAAAGCTCCGCCGGAGGTGTGAGTTGAAGATACCTAGGACGGGGGCCTCCTCCAGACGTTCCCAGTTCACCCGCACTACTCGTTTGGGCTTACCAGGTCTATCCGGACATTTCCCCCATTCCCTGATCCAACTCACAACCAGATGGTGGTCGGTTGACAGTTCCGCCCCTCTCTTTACCCGAGTGTCCAAAACATGCGGCCTCAGATCAGATGACACGATCACGAAATCGATCATCGATCTTCGGCCTAGGGTACTCTGGTACCAGGTACACTTATGAGCACCCTTATGTTCGAACATGGTGTTTGTTATGAATAATCCATGACTAGCACAGAAGTCCAATAACAAACGACCGCTCGGGTTTAGATCAGGGAGGCCGTTCCTCCCCACCACGCCTCTCCAGGTGTCTCCATCGTTGCCCACGTGGGCGTTGAAGTCTCCCAGCAGAACTACGGAGTCCCCTACTGGAGCCCCATACAGGACTCCATTCAGGGTCTCCAAGAAAGCCGAGTACTCTGAGCTGCTGTTTGGTGCATACGCACAAACAACAGTCAGAGTTTTCCCCCCTACAACCCTTAGGCGCAGGGAGGCGACCCTCTCGTCTACCGGGGTAAACTCCAACACCGCGGCGCTCAGCCGGGGATTTATGAGTATCCCCACACCCGCCCGGCGCCTCACGCCCTTGGCAACTCCGGAGAAGAATAGAGTCCAACCCTTATCCAGGAGTACGGTACCAGAGCTGAGACTGTGCGTGGAGGTAAGCCCCACCAGATCTAACTGATAGCGCTCCACCTCCCTCACAAGCTCCGGTTCCTTTCCCCACAGCGAGGTGACGTTCCACGTCCCCAGAGCCAGCTTCTGCCGCCCGGGTCTGGTCCGTCGAGACCCCTGACCTTCGCTGCCACCCATGTGGCTGCGCACCCGACCCCAACGGGTCTTCCCACAGGTGGTGGGCCCATGGGATGAAGAGAGGGGGGGTGCCACGTAGTTTGTTCGGGCTGTGCCCGACCGGGCTCCGTGGCAAACCCGGCCACCAGGCGCTCGCCATCGAGCCCTCCGTCTGGGCCTGGCTCCAGACGGGGGCCCCGGGCTTCCTCCGGGCCGGGTCACGTCACATCTCCTCTTTTTTCGTTCTTCATTGGAGTTTTGTGAACCATTCTTAGTCTGGCCCCTCACCTGAGACCACTCTGCCATGAGAGACCCTACCAGGAGCACAAGGCTCCAGACAACACAGCTCTCAGGTTCACAGGGACACGCAAACCTCTCCACCACGATAAGGTGACGGTTCCAGGAGAGGTCTTGTAACCATGCTTGATATTTGAGTAGGCTTTGTCCAGAGCGTTTCCTCCCCTGGTGGCACAGTTTATGTGCTGATGGAATTTGGGAAGCACTACTTTCAGATCAGCATGATTAAAGTCGCCTGCTATGAGATGCACTGCCTCTGGATGAGTGTTTTGCTGAAGGCTAATGGCGTTGTACAGCTGACTGAGGGCGGAGTTAGCATTTGCATTCGGTGCTATGTAAACAACCGTAACCATGACAACAGTAAACTCCCGTGGAAGATACTTGGGCCTGCATTTGATGGTCAAATACTCCAAGTCAGGGGAGCAATGGCTATCGATGGTAGTAACGTTGGTGCATCAATCGTTGTTCACACAAATGCATAAACCCCCTCCTCTGTTCTTACCGGAGTCGCTATTTCTGTCGTAGTGGTGGGCTGTACGACCTGTTATTTCGATAGCCGTGTCCGGTATGGATGAGTGAAGCCAGGTCTCCGTTATTAGCAGAATGTAACAGTCCTGGATTATATTGTTTGCTGCAATCTGTAGTTTTAGTTCATCTATTTTATTTGTGATTGATCTTGCATTAGAGAGGAAGATGCTGGGAAGCGGCAGTGTGTGTTGTCGTCGTTTTAGCCGCAAGAGAACGCCAGCCCGGCAGCCTCTTTTTTGCCTTCTCTCTCTACGCCGCCTCCGCTTCCTACCAGCAGGGGATAACAATCCACGGAGCGACCGGCGTCCTTGCGATACATTCCGGTATGCCGTTGGAGTGAATAAAGTCCTTATTTATGGCCTGTTCGGCCCGAAATCCAATGCTGATTAGATCCTGACGACTGTAGACAGCATTCGCCCAGCTGACGTTACAATTGAAAAACAAATGTATGTACAAAAACACTAAGAAAAAGCACCGAAAAGGAGAGCTCAAAGCCGCTGCGCCTAGACGCGCCGCCATAGCAACGCAACATCAGTCCGAATCCGAGTCCGGAGCAATCCGATGAAAAGATGGCATTTACTGTAGTATTCGGCATATGTTCCACAGCCTTTGCAACCAAGCAAATTGAAATCCAGTGCCGTGTTCCAATACCCGTACTTCCATGAGTATACTTAAAGGAAATATACTAGCCGTACTATCTAATTTTTCAGATGTGAGTGCTGTTCCAAATCGAGTACTCCGTGGTGCACTAACCGGAAATTACGATCACGACTGCCGCCGCGGCTCCTCCCCCGCAATAAACATCCTGCTTTGAACGGTGAACTCTTTAAGCCTAGCAGCTATAAAAAGCTATAAAAACTACAAAATGACTCTATTAATGCAGGCTATGTGGAAAATGCGCCGACTTTGGCTCAGCCTGGCTCCGCCTCTTCCGCCACGTAGCTAAGATGGCTGCCGTTGAGTACGGAAAGTGTCCTTCGATCCACACTTCACGATTAGACCGTTTTGAGTACGACATCCGGGTCCTTCAAGTATACTTCTTTTCGCAGGTCTAAATTGGAACGTACTACGTACTCAAAATTTGGCTAGTAAGTACGGAGTGTACGGGTATTGGAACACGGCACAGGCCCCATCCACACTAACCCGTGTAAATGTAAAAACGCACATCCGCAATGAAAATGATCTCCGTCCACACTATCGTTTTCATATCGTTTTCGGAATGTTTTGCATCCACGTTCCACACTGAAATTATTTTGATAAACAGTTATGGTTACGTAACTCCGCCACGCTTCTCTGTTTAGATTACAGGTGTGCGATCAGATGATATTTACAGTTGATCAGCTGGTTAAGCGCTCGCCTCCGGCGTTTGAGCAACGAATATGTTTCAGCCAATATGTCGAGTTGTTTCTGGAGATAAATTAGAGCATTGTACAGAGATATCCTCATTTGCATTTCACCTGCCATTTTTTTGGTGAGCGTCTCGGTCTCGAGGGCAAGCTTGTGGCAGTGTCATGGCAACCAAACGTCATCGTTTCTGAAAGCCTCCGTCTACCCACTGCGGTCAAGCCGGCCGACCCATCGAGAACGACAGTCAAGCCAGCCGACCCAGTTTCTTGCTGTACCTGTATATACTAGCCATTACGGTAATAGCGCCTCAGAACTAATTTACAAAATAAAAGCACTTGTCTGGTACATACCGAAAGACAGTCATTAAAAGCAAATACTATCAAAGGAAATGTACGGACGTTGTGATATTTACTTTCAAAATAAAAGCCCAACTAATTGACAAATGTAAGCTTATACCAATAGTTTATTGGAGATTTAAAATGAAACGCCCTGTTATCCCAGACTCATTCCACGTCAGGGTCATAGTTCACGACCCCATAGTGTCAGAGAATCTCTAATATGAGGAAAATGGGCACTCGCTGGTTAGTTCCGGTTTTCTGGACTGGTTGCAGTAATAATCTCTGTCCACGCGGGGCGCTCGCAGGCGAGTCCAGAATTAATGGGAGCCTATGGGGTTTTATCCTCAGAATCCACTTTTCTCACGATGTAATTTTTTGTCAAGTAATTTGAAAATTGCGTTCAAAAAGAGGGGCTAAGATAATAAACTCAGCTGAATATTGCATTTTTTAAGGTCACGTATCTGTTCTAAAAAGGCGTTAAAAACATGCGATGACGTCACACATTGTCATACTGTCAGAGGTACTGCTTTACGGCAGTTTCTGAAGCACTTCGGCACTTCCGCATTTCCCTTTCCCCGCAACGATAACACCAGTGCCGTGTTCCAATCTTCCAATGCCCGTACTTCCATGAGTACACTTAAAGGAAGCATACTATCCGACACTTTCGTACTCAACGGCAGCCATCTTAGCTACGTAGTGGAAGAGGCGGAGCCAGGCTGAGCCAAAGTCGGCGCATTTTCCACATAGCCTGCATTAATAGTCATTTTGTAGTTTTTATAGCTTTTTATAGCTGCTAGGCGTAAAGAGTTCACCGTTCAAAGCGGGATGTTTATTGCGGGGGGGGAGCTGCGGCGGCAGTCGTGATCGTAATTTCCGGTTAGTGCACCACGGAGTACTCGATTTGGAACAGCACTCACATCTGAAAAATGTATGTACTCCGTGAGTTCCTTTAAGTATACTCATGGAAGTACGGGTATAGAGTGGCGAAGTCACGCCCCTTCCGGTAGAGCTCATGGGACCTATGAGATCGAAAAATATGAATGGGTGTCAATGGAGAGAAAATAATTATTTTCTGGTCCCAGTCTTTATATGCCCTGGATTACACATATGTTGTTTGTGGATTTAAATGATAATTTTTCATGCAAAGAAAACTAAAAATTTTCGTGAAGAAGTTTGATGATTTTAGGTTTTATGTGAGGCCGCTTTGTGAACTACAGCTCTTCGCTGCTCTCGACGCATATGATATACGTCACCACACCCGCACTTGGAACTCGGCACAGAGCTGGCACATAGAGATGGCACATAACTAAAACTCTCCAAATGCCCCGACTGTGGTTTTCACCTCTTTCTATGCTTTTATCCTCGCCTTGAAAAAAAGTGGTGAAGTGGAGCAGAGAGATCGCCATCTCTGTGCCGAGTTCCAACTTGTTTTCAATGTTCAATGTGTTATATACATGGTAGGTACGGTATGACCACCTTAAATAATACAGTCAATGTCCCGCTCAATATCATTTCATCTGTCATTGTCTATTTTTCGAAAATAAAGATAGTTTAAAAAAGAAATGCCTCGTAAATGTGCAATGATAAACTGCAGTGGAAATGGATTGTCCGTCTTTTCGTTTCCCAAGGACAGAAAAAGGTAACGTTCTTGCTTGCTCCTGTATGAATGGTCCTAGGCTACCTGAGGCTGCACCTGGTAAGGAAAGTTGCGCTGGAGCCCGGGTAAAATCGCACATGGCTTATTCATGTTGGGCGTGTGGTAGAATTTAATGAGTATATTCTATGGTAAACTATGATTATTATTAGGCCTTATATCTTAATGGTAGAATTCACACGATACCAAGCCTGGGGTCAGAAGTGGGATGGTGGGACACATGATATGAGCCGGAAGCTACGGGGTTAAGCCATGTTGACCTCAACCTTCAGCCTTGGGTCATCTTGGCTACGGGGGTTAATGCATGCTGACCTCAGACTGGTGTCCAAAATCACTTTGTTGAAAATGTGGTAAGACAAAGATTGATGTGGGCGGAAACCTCCATTAGAACAAAGGAATTGTTGTATGTATGTGTGTATAAAGAGAAGCTGGAATCCGTGGTCCAGCAGTGACTCTTAAGACCTACTCGGCTGTTATCGTTGTTGTTTTTCTTCACGATAAAGTCTTTTGTCAATACTTGCTCCAGACCCCTCGATTTATTTTACTCTCTCTCTCTTGAATTAGTCTAAGTGTTTTATATCTCGGTTAATCTTCGACATATTGGCGTCACGACCAGGAGGAAATAGGGACTCGCCAGCTGCCGGGCCAGAGGACGGGACGCGAACGGATCATACGACCAGAGCTCAAGGGTAAGTTGTCTTGCCATAAATAGGATAGAGTCGTTTGATCTGTTCTTGCCCCGTCTGAACGCTGAGCAGCAGGTAAAGTGTCTCTTCGATCAAACGAACCAAAATTATAGATAATGAGCGAGTGAGAGATACGGGGGCTCCGGGAGAGATTGACGTGTGCGCGCACATAGGCCATACGCGCGTCTGTGGTTCTAAATGACCAAGACGCTTTGTGGCTCCCTATTTTGATACGAGTTTTTGTTATTTGGATTCCGATCTTGCTATTTTGAGAAAACAGGCTTCTCGCACTTTTTGAATAGATAAGTCTCTTGGTTGGGATTCTGCTTCAGTTGATTAGCTAATCCTGATCTTGGTGTTTTGAGAAGTTTCTTGTTTGTAATTATGTATTCAGCCATTATTTTAAAAGAATGGGCTTGTTGTTTGACGTTCCGTTTGAATGAGTTTGACCCGCTAATCTTCCAATCACGCTGCAGTGTTGGATCTAAAGAAAGGGCCAGTCTGTAACTCTGATCTTGGTGCTGTGTGGCAATAGGTTCTTGTTTGAAATTCTGGTTGATTGATTATCCATCCGACCGTTCATGTTTTAATCAAAAGCCCAGTTTTTACGCTCGGTCAACCTTTTATTTGTAATTCTACAAATAATTCGGACATTTTTCGATATACTCTTAAAATTGTATAAATCGGTTTATTTCTGTATTCAAGCCGTGATAGGATTACCTCGGAGTCTTGTACGGCACGTTTTCTTTTTAGTGGATTCTGTCATAAATAAATTAGGCGGACAGAGAATAGTTAATTTGTTTGAAGTAATTGATAATCATAAATAAATTAGACGGATAGAGAATCGTTAATTTGTTGAAGGAATGAATAAATGTGTAAATCTTCTTTGACTTAAACATAATCGCGCTGACTCTAACTGCATGTGCACGAGCAAAACACAGGTGACGAGCAGGAGCCTACAAAGCAGGGAGGGAGACGAGCGCCGGGGAGGAGTTCACATTTATAGCCTTAGAGATAATAAATTATTTAAACTAACTAGTAGAATAAGCTCAAATAAATTGTATTAATAAATAGTGTATTTCAAAATAAATAAAATGAATAAAGTAATAAAGTAATAATTAAAAATGGCACCAACAGCGGTAGAGATTTTGAGCAAAAACAATCGATTGCTCAGAGATGAGATAACAAGGATCTCTGAGAAATGGGAGAAAGGAACAGCTAAAACAGGAACGATATGGCCCATGGGAGGGATTTTTGATCCAATAATGTGTAGGGACATGGAGGTAGTAATAAGGAACTACAAACCTGACAGAAGTGGAAAAAGGCCTTAGAGAAGAGAGACAGGGAAAAGTTAGTGCTAGCTTTGTTCGAAGAGGAGGGAGAGAGGTGGCGCGCATTACAACGGGTGGCCAGAAAAATAATCACAAAGGAAGAAGAGGCTCAACCTTTGCCTCTGAAGCTTGAGCCACCGCCGTACAAACCAACTAACATGTATCCACTGCCCTGGTAACAGGCAACGTGGAATTTAAAGGGGAAGTCACACTAGATGAAGGAGATAATAAATGTAACACACAAGGGAGGGTCAGTGGGGACCCAGGCACAGAGGAGTCTGGCTGCAGTACATCAATACAAAGCCCCCTAGTACTCCAGTCACGGGGGAAACTAAGGAGAGCACGAAGGGGAAAAAAGGCACCCGACACCCTCCCGGGAAATTATCCCATTCTAGTCAAAGGACAACAGGTCCACTATCAACCGTGGGGTTCACAGGACCTGGAGGGAGTCATTTCTAAACTCCCTAACATAAATAACGGGGCGTCAAAATGGGTTAGAACATTTGAGGAACTCACAGTGGGAAAGCTAATGGCAGTAGGGGACCTGAAAGCAAGAGTATTGGGGTTATCTAAGATGGAGTCTGTACTGAGGAATGGAGGGTTGGATATAATGGACGGAATGTATGATGCAGGGCTGTAGTGGAGGGTAAACGCACCTAAACGCCGTTTACGCACCTCTGGAATTTAGGAAATAGCGTTTACGCACCTCAAAGTTCCCTGTGCCTTGTATTCTGCCGTTGGAATAATCAGAAATAAATTTAGTATCATTTTAAAACACCTAAGACAAAGTTTCATATGGTTGAACAAATAAACGCTGTAATCGGAATCATTTTCATCTGCGCTGTAGGCCTATGCTATTATGGTCTGTGACCATATCAGTGCCTTGCGGCTGCGGCGGCGACACCAATCAGGATCCAGGAAAATATGTAAACAGGAAGTATGTAAACACATGGCCCTACGCGTTGTGGATTATCATGCCTGCCTACCTGTCATTAATTATCCATGGATATCAGGCGATTTTTGAGACCTTCGAGTGCTCCCACTCCAACAGATGCCCGAAAAAGGCCTCAAGTACAAAGTAAGACTGAAGATGATGGCCCAATCCCGTTTCTTTGCTCACTGTCTCAACCCTACATCTCAACCCTAACCCTCATTGCTCATGCTCATTGCTACCCCTCATTGCTACCCCTAACCGATCCCCTACCAAATGGGACAACCCTACCCTGTGACGTCATCATGGCCTCCCCGTGCCCCCTAGCAGATAACCAGACCCCTGGTAATGTTACAAGAGACAGACTGGCTGCCATTGTCTCGGGCAACGAGCAAGACCCATTGTAAAGATGTTTAACCTGAAATGGTATTTATATTTTGTAATTGGCATGTTTAAATAAAGTGTTAAAAAAAAAATACTGCGCTCACACTAGGCCATCTGGCCGTGGCCGTTGGCCGTTTTCACCCCTAACCGTGCTCAAATGGCCCCATTGTTCTCTGGCCTGCACTCACACTAGGCCATCTGGCCATGGCCGTTGGCCGTCGCAGCTGTGGCCTGGCCACGGAAGGCTCTTGTACATACGTCATCACGTCGTAACACGTCATCACCAAGCGTCCGCTGCATGGACCATAATAAAGTCTGCCGCCAGTCAGAGTTTTAACAACAATGGACAACAACACAGAGAACACACCAACAGTTGAACCGCTTGACGCGATGTTTACCGTTTAATGGGAAAGAAGGCTCGTAGCCTTTATTATGTCCGTGGTCGTCGCATTGACTATACGTCATCCAGCTCAGGTTGCGTAGCGCGTGTCGGCTCATTAGCATCTGTACCGTAGCGGCCCGTGCCGTAGCAGCACACCTCTCCCAAGTGGCCAAATTGGCCCGGCCTGGCCAGACTGGCCACACTCACACTGGCAGATTTGAGCACGGTTAGGTGCTAAAACGGCCACGGCCACGGCCAGATGGCCTAGGGTGAGTGCACCCTTAGATAATAATCGGTTATGAACAAGAACACTTTAGAAGAAACACTTTATTTAAATAAGAAACACTGAACCACACATCTAAAAATACACACACACGCATCTAAAAATACACACACACGCACACCTAAAAATACACACACACACACACACTCTCTCAGCTTTTGAGAGAATGGTGGAGAATCACATCTTCTCCACCATTCCGCCAACTTTGCCTCGCTCTCCTCATGCCTCGCCTGCTCCCTGGCACTCTCCTCTTGGAAGGGGTGTCTGGGGTGGTGGAAGAGGTGCCTGGGGTGGAGGAGCATGAGGGAGAGGTGGGGGGGGGCTGGTGGCAGTGGACTCAACAAAGTCCTGAAAGAAAACGAATGCCAAAAAATACATTGATTAACCATGTAATATTACTAATATAATATATTAGTATATATAATAATACTTATAGAATATTACTAATATAATATAATATATTAGTATATATAATATTACTAATATAATATAATATATTAGTATAAAGCTTATTTTTAACCTGGAGTCACTAGAACATGGAAGATCTGGATATCATACGACATGATATCCAGCTCGGTCGTATGCAGCCCGGTCTGCAGCCCGGCCGAGAACCGGGGTCGGGCGGCCCGCGAAAGTCGGCCGCGGACTTTCGCGATCTTCCGCGAAAGTAGGCCGCCGACTTTCGCGATCTTCCGAGAGTCCGCGGCCGGGCTGCAGAGTATAATTAATAAAATAATTACTAGTTAATTACAGAGAAAACACTTACATTTGTGTTTTTCCAATCCTGTCGCATCTTTTCGCCCTCCATCTTGTCTAGGATATTTCTTGATTTTCCGTTTTCTCGCAAGGTATTGTGGGAGCAAGTCAGAACTGAAGCGCTTTGAGGGTGCCCATCGAAAATCTCAATTTTGAGGGGATGTTAGCCCTCCCCCTACCCCTTAAGCTACCTTTAAACTGGTATTGGGACATGGCTCCACGGCGCGTGAACGAGCAACAGCGAGGGTTAGGGCTGAGATTTTGAAGCGAGCCAAGTAATGGGATTCAACCGATCAATTCACGTGAGTTGTTTTTGTGATTTATAAATCAATTTTACTTGACGAACTATTCAATGACTACGAGCATTCAGATTGGCCAATGCGTAGTCATGCTATCCGTGTACTGCCCAGTGGCGGACTCAGACTGTTTGAAGGGCAGG
Organism: Gadus macrocephalus; assembly: GCF_031168955.1. Taxonomy (NCBI): domain Eukaryota; kingdom Metazoa; phylum Chordata; class Actinopteri; order Gadiformes; family Gadidae; genus Gadus; species Gadus macrocephalus. Next base: position 18,465,624 of record NC_082385.1, read on the forward strand.
GGTGAAAAAATAAAAAGGGCACATTCTGGACAACATGGGGCCCCATCAGCGGACACATGATGGTGTTTTGTTCCCCCAACGGAGCCTTAAAGGCAGCGCTGCCTGGAAGGTCCTATCCCCTAACCTTAGCAAGCGCTGCCTTGAAGGTCCCATTCGGGGCACTTGTTACCTCTTAGCCAAAAGCCATTTTAGCCAAAGAAAGGAGGATGCCTTAATGCTTTCATCTTTACTAGCATTTAAGTAAAAATTAGACTGGAGAAAATTCAATGTGCCGCTACCATACAATCTTTGACCGCTGACAGCCAGCTACGGAAACATTTAAGGAAGTTTTCCTTCATGTTGAGGTGATAGCTGACCATTATCGTCTCTCTTGCACGAAATGACCTACACTTGAATGATCTTGAACGCTCAGAAAATGTATATACATTTTAAACGGATTATGCAAACTGAAAATATTAAGTTTTTCTAACTTGGCATCTAATTGCGCATTTCCACTATGGGTTCTGGCATACTCTTAATCCGCTTTTTTCTTCTTTATCCAGTGGAGATTTTAGTACCACTAGATGTAGCTGTTTGTCATGGCGACGCCACATGAAAGCAACGCCACGCATTCCCCGTTCGTCAGCTACCAAAGAGAGGAACGTCTGCACCTCAATAGCTAACCACAACATGTTTTTTCGGTTTGCCATATTCTTGCTCCAGAGGGCACATCATCATCATCAGGGGCAACCTAGGGCACTCATTCATTTTTGTTCACGTGTAAAGGGCAGCCAATAAGGCACTTTCTCTCATTTTCACCACCATAGAGGGCACTTTAGCACACTTTTTCAACCATGGGGGCACTAGACGGGCAGAAGGGCACCAGACGGGCAGAAGAGCACTATCAGGGCACTATCAGAGCACTATCAGGGCACTGGAAGGGCACTGGAAGGGCACTAGAAGGACCAGACGGGCAGAAGGGCACTATCGGGGTACTAGAAGGGCACTAGAAGGGCACTAGAAGGGCACTAGAAGGACCAGACGGGCAGAAGGGCACTATCAGGGTACTAGAAGGGCACTAGAAAGGCACTAGAAGGACCAGACGGGCAGAAGGGCACTATCAGGGTACTAGAAGGGCACCAGATGGGCAGAAGGGAACTTGAAGGACCAGACGGGCAGAAGGGGACTATCAGGGCACTAGAAGGGCACCAGACGGGCAGAAGGGCACTATCAGGGTACTAAAGGGGGCACTAAAAGGGCACCAGACGGGCAGAAGGGGACTATAAGGGCACTCATTAAGGCACGTCATTGAATTTTCTTGTTCTAGAGCAGGGATGGGCAACTTTCATGATAAAGAGGGCCACATTTTTCATCATAACCATCGGAGGGCCACATGACTGCACACTTCAACTAAACGTGAGCTGAGAGAAGCTACACAATTTTGAATTTGGTAGATATGATTTCCTGTATTCTGGTGCATTTTGGGGATGGCCACTACCTAAAAAATCATCCAGAATCATAACCTATGTACGGTATGTTAATTGAACCAACATACATTCATTTCATGTTTTCCATGCTCAAACAGCCACATGAATGGTCAGTATTTTTATCAGTGCAAAGGGCTCACATACATACGGAGCCCCTTAGGTGACATGGAGGAGAGAAAAAAAAATGAAGGAGAAAAAAAAAAACGTGTTCTGGGGACAAACACTAACTACAGTTTTGCGAGATCTTGAATTTGTTTTGCGAGATCTCGAGTTTATTTTGCGAGATCTTGACTTTGATTTGCGAGATCTCGAGTTTATTTTTGCGAGATCTTGACTTTGATTTGCGAGATCTCGAGTTTGTTTTGCGAGACCTCGAGTTTCATTTGCAATATCTCGCAAATCCTAGCGTAGCCTACTTGTCGGTGTGTGAGTGTAGTTCTTCATATTACCAGCAGGGGGGGAAATTTACTCTAAAGTCAGCTCTGGTTAGGTGAGACGAAAGTGATGTCGAACATATTATCCTTTGCGTAATTCTTCTAAAAACGTGAAGATATAAGATGTGAACATTATTGTTAGTATCAGTTTTTTAAAAAAGTTCAACGTTTTTTGTCTTTCGTGGTTTTTAAAATCAACTTCCGGGTCAGTAGATGGCGGTAAATAACGTAGATATATGGTGAAGAAGGTCATAAAATGGAGGTGGACCTGGAGAATTTCCTTATCGCCAGAGCCGTGGCACAGGACAAGATAAACCACATGAAGACAGATAAGGTGGGTAGGAACTGCTCTTAAGTTGCTTGCTGTGTCACCCAACCTGGGCAAACAGTAGCCTATGTGTAGTTAAGTGTCATATAATTCCAGTGAGTGAACCGCTAACTGATAGCAGGCTAACTAGCTCAAGTGGTTAGCGCTCGTGTCTTTCGATCCTGATGTTAGAGCATGGAAGTAAAGTTAGAATTGTATTTGTAATGCTTTCTGTAATCTTGCAATTGAATCGTCGTATGACGATTTTAATTGAAGCGTCGTATGAATACGGGGACGGACAAAAATGTCAGTTTCGAAATCATGTCGTGTCGGTATCAAGACTAGCAGTTAACATTTAACTGGTCGGTGGGTGAAGATTTGGAGTTCGTGCTACTGCTACTAAAGATCTGTTGTAATATGGTGGTCCTGGAATTACCTGACTGTTAAGTGAAATACAGTTCACTCAAATTAACTAGGCTATTGGTTTATGGTTCATGTTTGTTGGTTTCTGCACTGCATGTGCGTTTCTTTAACTGCTTTTCTCCAACGTTTTTGCTTGCAGATTGACAAGGCTGTGCTTACACTGATGACTGATAAGCAGCTTGCACGATATATACCAACCTATGGCGATCGACTAGCTGTTGTCTCTTTTTGTCATCAGCAGCGCCATACACCTAACAGAGTGACCCTTTTGGAGAGGATAAGGGAGAAGATAGGGGACAGGAAGATGTTGAAAACGGATTGTCACATGCCATCAGAATCGCATGGATTGTCTAGAAAGTGCAACAAAAGTGCAGAAAAGGTGGTACGGAAGATTGAAATTGGGTGGCTTCACTATTCAAAACCTCACTACACCCAGGTGAGAACGAGGCATGGTGGTGGGACTAGACACACAACGGTTCCTAAAGAAACTACCGTGGAGCAGGTTCTAGAAACCGGAAAACAGCTGTTTTTCCCAAATGGATCGTCGACCAAGGGGCCACAACATACTTTTGATTTTGAGGTGCGTGACTTCAAAAGGAATTGCATTCCGTTGGAAGAGACCGTGGGCAAGTTGTACGAGTCAACAAAGTTGAAGCTTCTCCGTTTTTACATCTGCTCAAAGGACAAATTCTCTGTGGAGGACGAAAGTGACTCATCGACTGAAGATTTAGAAGATCTAAGCACAGGGGTTTGTTACTTTTATTCTTTCTTGTTCCCATGGACAGTATATGGTGACCACAAACAATGGGGTTACGGGTCAAATAACACTGAATTCCCCTTTAGCAGATGTATTTTGGTGTTTGTTAGAATTGACTTAGTGAACAATGTGTAGTCGTCCTGGTACATTTTTATTGTGAAGTAATGTGTTGCAAGACTTAAAGCATTTTTTTTGTGTTTGTTGCAGAATCTGAATGCCATTGTTTCAGACCCTGCAACATCTGACTCATCCACCAACATTCCCAGTGATCGGCAAGAGGAGGCCGACTTCATTATTAATGTTGATGAGACCGCTTCAGAGCAGTCTTCTGATTTGGACATTACAGACATAGAAGACACGAGCCCGAGGAGAGTCAAAGATTCCAATGCAGTCTCAGAGTCAGACACAGTAGAGTGGTGTTCGGATTATGAGGCTGCTTCAGAGGATGAGGTGACAGTCCAAATAAGATGTTCAAATGTTTTACAGGTAATTAATGTTAATAGTACCTAATGAGAAAGGGGCAAACTTCAGGGAAGCATGTAACCAACAATCTTATAAAATGTTGGGAGTGCTCATTCTGAATAGCTGTGATTCTAAACTCCAGTTTGCGATTTAAACTGCTAATTAGCACGTTAGTATAGATGGTTCCTTTGAATACCCTTTTTGACCACGATGGCATTAGAATCACAGAAAGTCTAGGCCTGTATGCATTAGGCTTCACATTTAGTAAGCAATTGCAGGATCACATTCCCTCATTTTTGAAGGAGTTTTTTTGTGATCATATACATCTCTGCACTCTTAACACCCACCTGAATGATAAAAAAAACATTAACATTTGAACAAAATTTTGCTTTAAGTGCTTTACATTTACAGATAATTTACCAGTCTCCCCAAGAGCAACTTAAGGTTAAGTGCCTTGCTCAAGGGCACAATGGTGGCAGCTTCGAAACCACAAATTCCAGGCTACTAGCATGTTAGCCAGGTTCCTTAATGACTATGCTACCAGAGCCCCAGTGCTTGCGAAGATAAAAAAGACCATGATATTTAAGACCATTTCCACTTTGTTCTGGACCATTTCAATTGTTCTGGGCTTTTCATGGTCAACTCCTTTTGCATGGTTTCACATGACATCACCAAGTGAGATTGTGTTGGTTCTGCTGGGTTCTATGTTTAGAAAGTTGTCATTTCTATTTTGGTGTGCCAGTGAATTTTTGATAAATGTGATGTCTCCAGTTTTTGTACCTCGAACATACTGCTGTTCCTCATGCAATGACTCTTTTGTGTTCTGTCTTCGCCTTCCAGTCGAGAGAACTACAGCCGAATGCTCCTGCCCATGCATCACCTGATTCCTCTGTCCAATCAATAGCTGCCATCTCAGGGCCCACAGAGGGTTTTCGTCGAGCTTCAATTCAGGTTCTGTGATATTATTTTGAAGTTTAGTATTTCTATTTTGGAGTTATGCATTTGAATGTTGGGGAAAATGTCATGTCTCCCATTTTTGTACCTCAAACATGCTGCAGTTCCTCATGCAATGACTCTTTTGTGTTCTGTCTTCGTCTTCCAGTCGAGAGAACAACAGCCGAATGCTCCTGCCCATGCATCACCTGATTCCTCTGTCCAATCAATAGCTGCCATCTCAGGGCCCACAGAGGGTTTTCGTCGAGCTTCAATTCAGGTTCTGTGATATTATTTTGAAGTTTAGTATTTCTATTTTGAAGTTATGCTATTGAATGTTGGGGAAAATGTCATGTCTCAAATAGTTTGGGCCTTAACCATGCTGTAGTTCTTCATACAGTGACCCTTTTATTGTGTTCTGTGTTCGCCTTCCAGTCGAGAGAACTACTGCCGACTGCTCCTGCCCACGTATCACCTGATTCCGTCCAGGCATCAACTGCCAGCTATGGGGCCACAGAGGGTTTTCGTCGAGCATCAATTCGCAGAATTAATGTGGTCGAAGATGTTCTGTCTGTGTTTATGGACAGTAGTATCATTTCTGTGTTTTTGAAGATGGATTTTGTTAATGAAAATGCTGTTGATGATTCAGGGGTTTCGCGGGAGGTGTACACTGCATTTTGGGAGATGTTTCTTCAGCAGTGTGATGGGGAAACTGAGAGGGTCCCAAGGCTGAGGCCTGATTTCTGTCATGGTGAATGGCAAGCGGTTGGACGTGTGTGGGTGAAGGGGTTACTAGATCTTGGTGTACTTCCAGTGATGCTTTCAAAGGCCTTCATGGTAGCGTGCATCCATGGTATGGATTCGGTAGATGTAGACCTGCTCATTATGTCCTTTCTCAACTACTTACCTCCAGTCGAGAGGGCAGCTGTGGAAAGGGCTCTTGAGGGGAGGATGGAGGAAGACGATGAAGATGATTTGCTTGAGCTTTTTTCACGAATGGGCTCACATTCTCTTCCACCAAAAGATAATATGAGAACAGCCATTGAATCCATGGCTCACAAAGCCATTCTGCAGGAGCCTAAATTTGTCAGAGATAGCTTCAGTACAGTTATCTTGGTTGTACAGCAAACCTTCCTGACAAAGAAAGTGTGTTGGCTCTTTACGAGTCCAAAAAGGCCACAGGCAAACGAGTAGTGCAGTTGTTGGACACAACAAATGTTGTCCTTAGTCGGAGAGAACAGAATGTGTTCAGTTATCTCCAACGTTACATTAAAAATGCCGACCAAACAAAGGCGGAGAAATTCCTACGCTTCTGCACAGGGTCCAGTGTCATATGTGTAGATAAAGTGATGGTATCCTTTAATGCTGAAACTGGACTTGGGAGAAGGCCAATTGGGCACACGTGTGGTGCTACTCTTGAGGTTCCTTGCACATATAGCTCTTTCCCTGAATTCAGGACGGAGCTTGATAACGTCCTCTCAAGCAATTACTTCGAGATGGATATAATCTAAAAGTCTTATCTAAATTTTTATTTTGTCATTTGTGAGTTTTCTGTTCTCTAAAATACCTGTTCTTGCTGGTAAAATGCTTACATAATGACATTCTTTCTGTTGAAATGTTAGTTTGTATGTCCATAGTCCATATCTATTTTTGTACTACCAGCATGACTATTGTTGGGAAAAATAACCTGCTGAGTACATCACATGTACATTATAAATATAGCTAACTCCTACCCTAGCCTGATGAGCACATCACATGGACACATTATAATATAGTCAACTCTTGCTCTAACCCAACAACACAAACATGATAATATATAGTCAGGTCAAGGCCGGAGCTGAAGGCCCCATCTCCCAGGCAGGCAGATGGTGGACACTCAGACAATGCACCAGTATCATCTCCAGAACGGGAGAGCCACATTAATTTATCACACAGGAGACATTTTGAGAGCTCTTCCCCGTTAGGAGGAACCAAGAGATACCTCTGCCCACACCAGGGGCCTGAGAGCCACATTAAATTATCACACATGAGACATTTCAGGGGGGCACTCCCCGTTTTAATTTATCACACCGGAGACACGAGGAACTCTCCCCGTTACGAAGCTCTCTCAGGGCCTGGGAGCCAAAACACACAGAACCGCACACACCTCAAACGCACACACCTCATCGAGAGGAGGATACAGCATAAGACTGCATCACACAGGGACTCTTCACCTTCTTCTGAAGCAGACCTTCCACGGAGGCGAAGCTCCAGACGAACCATCAGCGCTGATTAGGGACTTAGACATATTCGATCTCTCACGCTTTATGACTCTGTATAACCGTTGCCACTTTACTTAATAAATCCAAGGTCCTCGTGCCGATAGACTTTATTACCTCTCCGTCTCATTTTATCTGGTCCAGTAGCTAGACAGACCGTTTTCCCCCACAATTTGGTGACCCCGACGTGATTTTTTCTGAATTGAACACGCAACTGGGAAATGAGAGACGGAGAGCGGCACGACCTCGGGACCCCGGAGCACCGGACCAATTCCTGCAGTCTCACCTCGCGATCGCCCAACAAAAGGTAGGCAGAACCTGTTGATAAAATCCAAACTCTGCATAGTTATATAGGAACCACATTAGGAGGTGAGACTGTGAGAGCGGTTCGCTACGGGATATCTCGTGGGGACGAATAGGACTGCATCCCAGCATTTCCCCATAAACCCGATTGACCCTGAACGCGTGACACATCGAATATCGGCTCGTTGCATGGTGAAAGAATACCCTCGAGACCATAGGGCCTATAAGAATCGGGCATAGTGATACAAGACTACCGATGGCCAAGTAATGGATGTGTAATAAATACACCTATGTCTAAAGGGGGTTAGAGTCCCTCGGGGGGGGGGGTTAGAGTCCCCACCTATGTCTTAAAGGGGGTTAGAGTCCCTCGGGGGGGGGGTTAGAGTCCCCACCTATGTCTTAAAGGGGGTTAGAGTCCCTCAAGGGGGGGGTTAGAGTCCCCACCTATGTCTTAAAGGGGGTTAGAGTCCCTCGGGGGGGGGGGGGGGGGGTTAGAGTCCCCTTCTTTGTTTGTGTATTAAATAATTCTATGTGGTAAGAAGGTTAGAGTCCTTTATCAGGGTTAGAGTCCCTTTGCAGAGGAAACGGTGCCTAGGGTACGAGTGACACACAGAGAGACAGTGTGTGTATAATAATAATACATTTAATTTAGAGGCGCCTTTCAAGACACCCAAGGTCACCTTACAGAGCATATAGTCATCATTCAAAACTATGTAAAACAGACTAGGAATAAAAGGAAAACAGAGGTTAAACATGAAGAATAATAATAATTAATAACACTCAAAGACGCCTAAAGTGAAGGGGGGACCTCACTAACCACCACCAATATGTAGCACCCACTTGGGTGATGCACGGCAGCCAATCGGTGCCAGAACGCTCACTACACACCAGCTTGAGGTGGAGAGTTAGGGATGAGGTGGAGAGTGAGGGAAAAGAACATTTAAACACTATCGACCATATTTAAACACTATCGATCACATTTAAACAATATCGACCACATGTAAACACTATCGCCCACATTTAAACACTATGGACCACATTTAAACACTATGGACCACATGTAAACCCTATCGACCACATGTAAACCCTATCGACCATATATAAACACTATCGACCACATTTAAACATGTAAACCCTATTGACCACATTTAAACCCTATCGACCACATTTAAAAAACTATCGACCACAATTAAACATTATCGACCACATTTAAACATGTAAACCCTATCGACCACATTTAAACACTATCGACCACATTTAAACACTCTGTATGCGCGTGAGAGAGAGAGACAGAGTGGCTGTGTGTGTGTGTAAGTGGCCCAGAGAGAGAGAAAGACAGAGAGAGAGAAAGAAAGAGAGAGAGAAAGAAAGAGAGAGAGAAAGGTTGATATGTTTCTGTGTGTGCGTCTGCGGGAGACAGAACGAGAGGTCCGTTGATATGTTTCTGTGTGCGTCTGCGGGAGACAGAATGAGAGAAGTCTGTTGATATGTCTCTGTGCGTGCGTTTAGAGGAGACAGAGTGAGAAAGGCTGTGTGCGTCTCTGTGCGTGTGTACGCAAGAGGTGATGTTTCTGTGTGTGCGTTTGGAGGAGACAGAATGAGAAAGGTCTGTTTAGGTGTGTGTGTGTGTGTGTGTGTTGGTGTGAGAGGGAGAGAGAGAGATAGCAAGGAGAGATAGCAAGGAGAGCTAAAGTCGGAGGACGATCGAGAGGGACCATTTTCCCTCTAGACAGTTGGAGGTAGCGATAGAGTGCGTGTTTTTCTAACAATGAACGAATGTTTCAGGACCACGAGAAGGGACTCTGTATGGTTTTCAGGCCCAGAGTGTAATCCCCTTTCCCATATGTGTAGTCCTCCCATTTGAGGTCCCCGTCCACCATATTTGAAGTCCTCTACTCCACCTCATGTTGTAGTTCCCCTCCCTAGAATTGTATGGAAGTTAGAACCTGTGAGGGTGTTTTGGTTCGGCCTGACGAGGCCTGTACCAATTTCGGTGGTCAGCTTCGTAGTTTTGTGTATATAGAAATTTGGAAAGGGGGAGCAGTATTAAGTTATATATAATAAAGTGAAAAGTTATTTGTGAATGAAGGGACAGAAGGATCTTTTTGTGTGTGAGAGATAGTTATTAGGCCTTGTTCCATGATGGAGAGTTGAGGATGTTGCATTCCAGGCTTATCTGTTAACGGTCCTAGCTGCTGCTTGACCCTAAGGGGAGCGAGGAAGGGTGAGAGAGAGAGAACACATTTCCCCCCCCATTTGTCGACCTACACCATTCAGGCAGTACAGAGAGACACACTAACACACAGTACAGAGAAAGGAAATAGAGTGCGTTCAACTGAAAGCGTGTGGTGGCCATACGCCATAAAATACCACATATCAAAGGAATGCAGGTAGAGCTCTGTTGAGTTTTCAGGCTTTGATAAATTTGTAGTTCCCTGTCTGCCATGTTTGAAGTTCCTTGTAGTCTCTGTCCATAGGTTTCACCTGAACAACCCCTCTGCTGGCCGAGAAAAGGAACTACCCATGGTTTCTCTCACACCCAGCCCCCAGAGCACACTCGCTTTCAAGGCGTTATGGCCGCACCCAACGTGGGAGGGAGACACGCAGAGAGAGAGAGCAGCCACATTCCACCCTTATCTGTTGTCTTGCACCAAACAGCACCCCGTACTGAGGAGGGAGAGAGCGTGTTCTCCTGAAGGAGGGAGAGAGTAACAGGGAGACACGCAGTGGATATTCACATTATGGCTAATTTGTTTTTCTTTAAGTTTAGTTTTAGTTTTGTTTTTTTTATTCAGGATGATGAACATCCTGACACAGTTATCATTCAGGATGAAGAACATCAAAGTTCATGAGGAGGTTATAAGGACAATAACGTTGATACTTTAATAGGACAACAGTGATGATAATCTAATGCAATTGGACTAAAGAAGGTGTTGCTATTAACTAAGTGATTCATATTATTTTCACACAGGAAAGAATAATTGAATAAATATGGATATGATTAAAGAAGGAGAATAATAATAAAATAAAGTAATCTTGATAAACTGTACAAGTAGGACTACACCTATTAAAATATGGGGTGTATCTCTTTGGTCAAGGATGACAGGTGGATTGATGCCACATCTGCTGGGAAGGGATCCTACATGCTATGTTGTCAATTTGGATTCGGAAGTAGTGGGTTTACCTTTCAAATGCCACTACTGCTGCTGCAACACTTTAATAATTTTAACTCTGATAAATTACCTTTTGTCTTATAGTCCCCCTGATGTGTATCCAATACGCACACGCTTGGCTGCATAGGACAGATGGGGCTGAAGACTCTGTCTCCATCCCTCCACTTTGCGATCTATACCACCATATAGGTGGGGATTGATTGTATCCCAGGTATGGCATCCTGCAGCGAGCCAGTATGGAAGGCTGGTTAGCCAACGACGGGTAAGATCCCACCTTGACACCCGGGACGACCTAAGGCAGGCACAGTCACGATTACTTGGCAGAGTCGCTGTGGGCACTGGCTCACTTGATCATGAAGTGACGAGCTGCAACAATCATGGGAAGTCCCGTCTGGGGTGTAGGGTGGAGGAGGAACAGGAGTCAGATATGTCAGCTCTGGCAGCAGAGGTGGTCTTGGAACGGGGCATGTCGCGTTTTATTTTATTTTACCTTTGTGGTATAGAAGCCCACTAACGCATGTACGTTATTCGGTTTAGTGCATGACTTTGGAACAGCGTGGTTTCCGGCGGCTGATGGTAAACCCACCCATATTGGGCTTTGGTTTTGGACATACTGGTTTCGATTTCTCTTCCCAAAAGATTGGTTTTAGTTTGCTGATGGTTAAGATTAGACGTTTCGACGTTGGTTGCACCAATTGCGCAAGGGGGGAGGTATTGAGGAGAATTAAAAAAAAAATTAGAACACAAGGTTTTTTCTTCACCATACTTGCAAACAAACAAAAAAAAACACAGTGTTCAACAGATGGGTAGAAGCAGTCCCATCAAAAGACCAAAGTGCGGCTACAGTAATCAAGTTTTGGACTAGAGCAGTCATGACAAGGTTTGGAATTCCGTCAGAAATAAGCTCAGACAAAACGTTTATTCAGAGAACACTCAAGTGATTCAACATTTGCATGTCGAATAAAGACTAGTCTGTGTCTACAATCCTCAGACCACAAGGTATGGTGGAGAGAGGAATGGGACGCTTGAGACAAAGATTAACAAAGTTAAATTAGAGTACTAAATTAAAGGACTAATGCACTACGACTGACACTAATGAGTTATCGCATGAAAACTAACAGAACGACGCATCTAACCCCGCATGAAATGCTTAAGGGTCGACCCATGCCTTCACTTAACATTTGAGGGTCCCAAAAGGGACTTCCATTAGAGTAATTAGAAATAGAATTAAGGAAAATATGTTTGAACATCTAACTGTTGTACATAAGTTTGTAATTCCAGCAAGAGAAACACAAAGTTCCAGGGCCAGAGGAGGAGCCAGATGCAGACACGCCCGGAGCCGACGAACTACCCAAGAATGATGCAATCAAATTTTGGCAGGGTTTGAATCAGTCCTGTTTTGGTGGTCCACTATTAACAAAAATGTTGATTGGATAAATAATATATACTATAATCAGCAACGTTTTGTCAATTTTTCCACGGATAAGGTCAAGGGACTATATAGATATAGATATACTATTGGCAGAGCACGGAGGGGTGAAAAAGTACAACACGACATGTTGTACTTTTATCCCCAATAACACAGCACCGGATGGGTCGGTGGCCAGGGTGCTGGCAGGGTTACAGTCCCTCAGATTAGAGTTGGCAGAGAGCTCCGGCATTAATGACCCCTTCACAGGATGGATGGAGAGCCCAATGAGCGATGGGCGCTACAGGTGCAGCAGGTGCCATCCAAGCTTACCTGGGGATCGAGTATACACCGGAGAGTTTGGACGAGGGACCGCCAGAGGGGCCCGACCTGATCCGGCTGGAGAACAAGATGGAGCTCGGGGATACACACGGGCGAGATTCCAGGGGCCTTGATTGCCCGTTTATCAGATGAGGTCCTGAGCGCAGTTGAATAAAAGGGTCTAATGCTCAGGTGGCGCCTTGCGTCCACCTGCCCGTGATGACGCTCAGGACTATTCCGTGGTTTCAGTTGTTCCCGTGCCCCGGGCCTACCCTGAATACCCCATGCGTGTGATTGCTTATTGTTACACGACCAGTTAACTCCTCCTCACATCCTTAGTGTGTGGTCATCTAGGGATGGGTTGAGGGGGATTGCCATTCGTTGTTTACCTCATATCTTTCTGATATTATTATTATTATTTAGGGACACGTTTCATGGTTACATTTCTTTCCTGTGATTGTTATTGTGTAGTGTTTGTGTGATTGTTGCATTTTTGTTTATATCGTTATTGTTTACTGTTAGTTTTGTTGTTGCATTTTGTTGTTGTTGTTATGGTTTGGTGTTGGTTTTGTTGTGTATCATCTGCTGCCAGTATTGTTGGTATTGTCTGCTCGCGATGTAAGGCCGGGGTGGATGCCACCCCTAGGTGGGGTGTGTATGGCATACCCATGTCTGAAGCATGGGTAGCGTTTCTCCCACGTGGTTTCCCCATACACCAGGTCCAGCGAGTTGTTTTAGTCCCATGCTCATGGTTGTTTGTTTTTATGATCATTTTGCCTTCTTTCTGTTATTTCTAATGGTGTTATAATGGTAGTCCCGTGCTGGAGTCCTATCCCTCGTACCCCAAATGAGTAAAAGTCGTCTTGCGACGACTTGAGGGGGATATGTTGGGAAAAATAACCTGCTGAGTACATCACATGTACATTATAAATATAGCTAACTCCTACCCTAGCCTGATGAGCACATCACATGGACACATTATAATATAGTCAACTCTTGCTCTAACCCAACAACACAAACATGATAATATATAGTCAGGTCAAGGCCGGAGCTGAAGGCCCCATCTCCCAGGCAGGCAGATGGTGGACACTCAGACAATGCACCAGTATCATCTCCAGAACGGGAGAGCCACATTAATTTATCACACAGGAGACATTTTGAGAGCTCTTCCCCGTTAGGAGGAACCAAGAGATACCTCTGCCCACACCAGGGGCCTGAGAGCCACATTAAATTATCACACACGAGACATTTCAGGGGGGCACTCCCCGTTTTAATTTATCACACCGGAGACACGAGGAACTCTCCCCGTTACGAAGCTCTCTCAGGGCCTGGGAGCCAAAACACACAGAACCGCACACACCTCAAACGCACACACCTCATCGAGAGGAGGATACAGCATAAGACTGCATCACACAGGGACTCTTCACCTTCTTCTGAAGCAGACCTTCCACGGAGGCGAAGCTCCAGACGAACCATCAGCGCTGATTAGGGACTTAGACATATTCGATCTCTCACGCTTTGACTCTGTATAACCGTTGCCACTTTACTTAATAAATCCAAGGTCCTCGTGCCGATAGACTTTATTACCTCTCCGTCTCATTTTATCTGGTCCAGTAGCTAGACAGACCGTTTTCCCCCACACTATACGGCAGCCAAATTTGTATTTCTTCACCTTTAATTGGAAATCATAGTAATGATTGATTTAATAAGAAAAAGTGCAGTAGTTTAAGGCCTACACAACCTCCAAGGCTGAGATTAGATGAAATTGATTGGCTATGTGGGACATATCACTGAGATTTCAACAGAAACCATGGCAAATGATGTGTGGGTGTGTGATGTGGTTACCATACCAAACTTTGGGTGATGCATGTGCTCCATTTACTCCAAATACAAAAATTTGCATTTTTTTTTGTGCATATTTGCATAGACCTGTTTGAGCAACTCAGTCAAATTAGTTCAAAAATGTAAAACCTTTTTTAAGTTGCTGTTTTCAAAAGGGGCTTGTTTGATGCAAGGACTGCACTTTCACAAGGTGATGTGAACAAATGTGATCAAGCACTTTTTGTAACTTTAATTATGCTCGACAATCTTTTGTGTGTCTAGCCCATTATATACATTTATTCAGAGGTACTCGTTTCCTTAGAAGTTTAGATCACCCCACACTAGTTTTCTTTTTCATTTTTGGAAGAACTGTACATTAAAGTGAGCAAGCATTTTTCAGATCCTGCTTTGTGTATGAAAGTGTCTGCTGAATTTCTTCCACTCCATGTTCTATTCAATTGTATACCTTCAATTGCTATCTCTAACAAAAACCAAACCAACAAAGCCAAAAAGTAGTTTAACCCTGACGGGCTATGTGCTGTGGGACACTAAATTTCAACACCTGTCTGGAAGCTGCACTGTGTCCATTACAGTACAGGCATGCAAACTAGTCACCTTTCGGCGAAATTCGCCGTTTTGAAGACAAAATTGACCACTTGTGTGATTCGTGGAGATCCGTTGAGAAAACATTTGGGGGGGGGGGGGTCTGATGGCCAGCCATGGAGTCCTTGTAGCGCCTGCTAATGCATTCTCAATGGAGAGGCGAGCGGACAGAGAAGGCGCAGCATTCTGTCCATGGACATATTAAAGGATGGACCACAGACCGAAAATGGCCGCCCATTCATTCCTATGGAAACTGCTCAGTGGCGCAGGGCATCATACAGGAGCGATTTGCTTCCGCGTTATGGGGCCAAGACACGTGACCTATTCCGTGACGTACCGGATGCAGAGATCTTCTTCTTCTTCTAGTTTAGTGGTGGATCATAGTTTTTCCCCATATACCGCCACCTACTTGACTACTACACAGGAGTTTGTGACAAGGACAAATGATGGCAAATGATACTTTAAATCGTAAAAATAAATTCAAAGAAAAAACCAAACTAACGAAACAAAATAAAACAAACTAACAAAAGAAATGAATAAATAAAAAATAAAATAAAAATATATACTTAAGGTTAAATTCTTCTAATTAGGTTAGTATCTTTTAGCTAATTTATCAGCAATTTCATTGCCATATATTCCATGGTGGGCTGGAATCCAACAGAACTGAATAACTAAACCAAGGCTTATAATATTTAAAAGAAGATGCTTTACCTCTATCACCAAATCTTCACGTATTGAATTATCTGTTATAAAACTTAGTATCTACAACCCATCTAAGAGCGGTTATTATTGTGGCCATCTCGATTGAGTATACTGATAAAGTCACCCACTCTATATCCATATCCTTTTTCAAATTCTGGAATATATATGCCAATACCACATTGTCCTTTGGGATCTTTAGAACCATCTGTAAATATTTTCAGATATCCATAGAATGAAGTATTTAAATAACTTGAGCAGGCATTAGCAAAACTTTGCTTGGTGAGATGCTTGCTTTTTCGAAATGGAATAGATGCAGCTGGGTAGGCGCTGAGAGGTGATGCATGAGGCATGATGGTGGCACGGCAGACAAGTAGAGGAGCATGATGGACTGGGATCTGATGAGGAAACAAAAAAGATTATCTAACTTAAGATAAAATATACTCTGAAGTTTCCAGTTTCTGCAAACAGAAGAGAAGGGGTTTAATTAAGGCTTTGTATCATCAATAAGATAGACTGTGAATAACAAACGAAAAAATATAAAAGGCCTGGCTTAGTTTAAAGCCCACTCACCACGTCAAGGTGCAGGCCAAGAGTGGGAACATAGAACAAAGACTCACATCACAAACTCAGACAGTCACAACATGTATATGAATACGAGACACAATAGAACAAAGACTCACATCACAAACTCAGACAGTCACAACATGTAAAAAACATAAATACATGAAATACATGAAACATGCATATAAATACGAGACCAAAGACTCACATCACAAACTCAGACAGTCACAACATGTAAAAAACATAAATACATGAAACATGCATATAAATACGAGACCAAAGACTCACATCACAAACTCAGACAGTCACAACATGTAAAAAACATAAATACATGAAACATGCATATAAATACGAGACCAAAGACTCACATCACAAACTCAGACAGTCACAACATGTAAAAAACATAAATACATGAAACATGCATATAAATACGAGACCAAAGACTCACATCACAAACTCAGACAGTCACAACATGTAAAAAACATATAAATACATGAAACATGTATATACAAGACCATAGACTCACATCACAAACTCAGACAGTCACAACATGTAAAAAAACATATCAATACATGAAACATGTATATACAAGACCATAGACTCACATCACAAACTCAGACAGTCACAACATGCATATGAATACGAGACACAATAGAACAAAGACTCACATCACAAACTCAGACAGTCACAACATGTAAAAAACATAAATACATGAAACATGCATATAAATACAAGACCAAAGACTCACATCACAAACTCAGACAGTCACAACATGTAAAAAACATATAAATACAAGACCATAGACTCACATCACAAACTCAGACAGTCACAACATGTTCCTTCCAACTAACTATTTACGAAAAATGCAATCAATAATTTATATAAAAGATATGTTTACATATCTACCAGCAACGAAGTTGGAGTAGCCTACCCAAATAATGAATTGTAATACACCAACATTGTCAACTGTCATACATAGCTAACCATAACCCTGTCATACATAGCTAAACAAGCAAATGAAAATGAAATACCTACCAACGCAACTGAAATGTTAATATTAGACAATTAACAATATTATGAAAATTACGTAGGTCTCCCATAATCATTCAGGTAATCAATACGTCCGTGCCTGTTACAGCTATTTCAATGATATGTGTGTTATATATCCGTGTTCAACGCCATTCATGTTAAGTAAAAGGACAAATCTCAGACAAATCTCAGACTTTGGAAGTTAATGGAGTTAATGGAAGTTAATTCGGAATTTAATTTAATTCGGAAGTTAATGGAGCCGTGCACTTCAAAATAGGTCCATAGCAAGGAGCCGTTTGTTTCAGTACGGCTCCTTTCAGCTGCCCACCCAACATCAACTGCTAATAAAACGCTTGAGGAGGCGTTTTGAAAAGAAAAAACTGAAATTTTTTTAGAACAGGGTAGAAAGATAATTATGAGCCTTTGATTGATATCCAGACATTTTTTGCGGAGACACAATCCTGTTCCCCACTTGTATTGGAGTGGACGGCGATATCTACTTCTGGGCCACATGAAATGACGGACCCCCGTCCACTGCCAGCTTAAACAGCTGCAATACCAGGCTTGGCCTCTGAGCACTGGTGGATTGCGGAAGTAAGCCCCTATCCTGGGGGCCTGATTCTGTCAGGCGGCACGACAAGTGGGCGCACTCCCGTGGAACTTTCGCTTCCGTGCTCGTCGAACGCATGCGCGCGCTCGTGAAGCCGCGCGGCCAGCCGACAGCGCGAGTGGAAAGTCGCCTACCATCTGAAACGGCCAAGCGTGAGCCCAGCGGAGCCTTTAAATGCCTCGTTTCCACCGCCAACAGTACCCTCATGGTAGGCCGGATGTCGATCGCCGCGGCAGCTACGTAAACATCCCGAAGGTGAACGACGAGAACTGATTCCGAAAACAACCATAACAAAAATATGGTCACGTAAATAAAATATACAAACGAACAGAGCTTCGTCTCCCCGCGACCTTATATTATCTAAAACGTTCTCATCGTTCAGCCAATGAGAGCCAATACCCTCGCGTTGCCATGGCAACGCGAGGGTAAACAAATGATAAGGCACCACCACACAAGTTAAGTAACGATCGCTGTAGGCTTCAATGTCATGCAAGCACTTTGTTTTGTTTTTATTTTGTTCTACATCACAATTGCATGCTTTAATAAAGTATTGCCTTCTTTAATAGGTCCATGCTCCACCTCCTTGTTCGCCCAAGCTAACGTTTTACGCGACACGTCCATTGTCCAGAATTATACCTCGCGGCTTGTTTTTATCCCCATGTCACGCCCACTTTTGGCGGTGGAAACGCAAACCGTGCCGCAACTTTGCGAACCGAACGCACCCTCCGGTGGAAACGCACCAAAAGAGAATTTTTCAGCGGGTCACCAGTTGTGTTGATACATAGGCCTACTAGTCGATATAGCCGAGAGGAAAGCGGGCCCTTGAGACACTGGTCCAGGCCAAGAAGAAAAATAAATAATGGCATACTCCTATTGCCCTGTCCTCCCACCTCTTGTTATTCTTCTCAATATTCTTTCTTAATTTTGTAATAAGTTATGTACCAATTGGGGCTGCCCTTGCGCATAATAAATTAATGCTTTGTTCGTAATTGTGCGCAGTCCTGTAATTTTTTTTAGCTTGTGACGAACCCTAATACGTTAAAAAAGTTATAAAAAATGTAAAAGAAAACTCCCCGGAGTATAAACCTGGAACCCTATAGTGGGTCTGTGTTTTTCTCAGCTCACGCATCATTCTCACCTTTTTCACCCTGAGCCAGTTTGCATGCCTGTCAGTAGGAGGGTTTGTGTGCTGCAGGTGAGTGTCCACTGTTAGTGGAGCGGGAGAAATCCAGACTTAAAACTCCAGGTGCAACTATTCAACCAGAAAATGAGTCCAGTAAAGGTAAAAGTTGTCCATGAACATATCAGTTTTATTCAGGTATCTACAGACAGGGGTGCACTATAGGTGAGTCCAATGGTAGGGCAGTGGGTGTGTGAATACTGTAGGTCACATTTGCAGAACAGTAGTAATGACACCTCTCAAGTGCATGTACAAGTTAACAGCCTGATAAGGATCCTCAGGTAGATGCAGATGTAATTCGACCATGATATCATTGCAGAGTGAGTAAACATCTCGATCACAGGGAATGGGCTCTCGAAAGATGCACTCAGTCTTGCATACACCCAGATGTTCACTCTGAACAGGACAAAGGTGGTCTCTAACATTATACAGTTGTGGGATGGCATACATGATATTAGGCCGGCCGCTAGGGACATTAGTATTTCTTGATGGCCTGATGGTATGGGCGTTCCAGGTCTGTGCTGTGTCATCTAATTCATCCTGGTGAGACAAATTGTGACAATTAGGAAAGATTGCAGCATAGTTAACCCGTCAGCCCATAGCACCCCTAAAGCCCCCAAATCCATACCACAAGCAACAGACGTCATTTCACTATTTAGACACAGGTAAATAGCATTTGTAGTAAAATTCATGAAATGAGAACAACTAAATGCTCAGATTTAACAATGTAGGGCCAGTTTGTAAGACATCAATGGTCTAAAAAATAATACAAATTTAGGCAATTTAGGCTAATTTAGGCAAATTTAGTCGATAGTAATAAACATGTGTGTTCTCTCTGGCAAGTAGGCCAGGCCTAGTGGCAGTGTTGGGTGAAACTCATTGCAAAAGAAAGCTATTGCAGATTAGATGTTGATGTCATGCAGTAATGCAAGGCATTACCAATAAAATGTCTATGTTAGCGGGTCACTTGCACTGTTACTCTTCTATTCAGGCTACATTTATGAAACTAAACAATTCTGGGAAGAGGTGCTCAGTCAAGTGGCCATTTGGGCCTTGTCTGCGAACCTTTGGGACAATGTGTAAATCTTTAGAATACTAGGCATAGAGTACTTATATTGACGAGAGTAAGTCAAACGTAGCCAATGCTAGGTTGTGTAACGCGTTACAATTCAGAGAATGTAAACTAAGACAGACATAATTACTTAGGCTACTTCCACAGTTCTCAGCCAACTCTTCCACTAGCTAAAGCACTTTAACATACGGCATGCGGCATTAAGGCACTTCTGTCGTGTACAATCACAACTATAACATGATGGTTTAAGGAAAATAATATTTTTTTTCAAACAATGACAATTCAGATACATGCCCCCATCTCATCTAATTTTCTTCCGCTTATCCGGGGTCGGGTCGCGGGGGGAGCAGCTCAAGCAGGGGGCCCCAGACTTCCCTTTCCCGGGCCACATTGACCAACTCTGACGGGGGGATCCCGAGGCGTTCCCAGGCCAGTGTTGAGATATAATCTCTCCACCTAGTCCTGGGTCTTCCCCGAGGTCTCCTCCCCACTGGACGTGCCTGAAACACCTCCCAAGGAAGGCGCCCAGTGGGCATCCTTACCAGATGCCCGAACCACCTCAGCTGACTCCTTTCTAAGTAAAGGAGCAGCGGCTCTAATCCGAGTTCCTCACGGATGGCTGAGCTTCTCACCCTATCCCTAAGGGAGACGCCAGCCACCCTTCTGAGAAAACTCATCTCGGCCGCTTGTACCCGCGATCTCGTCCTTTCGGTCATCACCCAGCCCTCATGACCATAGGTGAGGATAGGAACGAAGATCGACCGGTAGATCGAGAGCTTTGCCTTGCGGCTCAGCTCTCTTTTCGTTACAACGGTGCGGTAAAGCGAACGCAATACCGCCCCCGCTGCTCCGATTCTCCGGCCAATCTCACGTTCCATAGTACCCTCACTCGCGAACAAGACCCCGAGGTACTTGAACTCCTTCACTTGGGCTAAGGACTCATTTCCTACCCGGAGTAAGCAATCCATCGGTTTCCTGCTAAGAGTCATGGCCTCAGATTTAGCGGTGCTGATCCTCATCCCAGCCGCTTCACACTCGGCCGCCAGCCGATCCAGTGAGTGCTGAAGGTCACAGGCCGATGATCCCATGAGGACCACATCATCTGCAAAAAGCAGTGACGAGATCCTCAGACCACCGAACTGCAACCCCTCCCCACCACGACTACGCCTCGACATCCTGTCCATGTATATCACAAACAGGATTGGTGACAAGGCGCAGCCCTGGCGGAGACCAGCACCCACCGAGAACGAAACTGACTGGCTGCCGAGGACGCGAACACAGATACATGCCCCAAAGGTAAATGTCAAAGGGACGATGGACCACACGATGATCTCTCAAGGCATGCACATCACACCACACCACACACAGGGCTACATGCACACATCTCACCTCAGACTGACTCACCTGAATAAGTCCCATGCAGCAGAACTGGATGAGACTTTTGTCCAAGAATCCCCCACCGAAATGCCCGTTGTCCTTGAGCTCTCCGAATAATGCGATCCAGAACTCCGCGCACTGCCGCCGAAGAAACCCCCACCAGGATTCAATCCTTTGATTGGCGGTGCTTGCACCCCCCAAGTAACTGTCAAGAGTGTCCGGCTGGGTGGGGACAACAAGGGCACGCTGAAAGGCACTAACACGGCCGTTTTCAGTTCCCAGGTCACCTCGGACAACCCTGGGACAGCCCTGTAGACGATCTACTGCCTCATGGTAGTATCCCCCAATCAATCTAGGATCGCTGCTGGTGGTGTAAGCGTTTAGCCAGATTAACTTTCTGGAGAAGCCATCGATGCATCCATTGATACATATACCGTATGGTTTCAGTTTATCGTAGCTGTCCAAATGCCAAATGAAATTTGGGCCTCTGGCAAAGTACTGGCGACGCCGGAGACGTCCCGTCTGCCTTTGCCTGACACCTCTCGGGTCCAGTTCCTTCAGGATCAACCGCATGTCCTCTTTCCTCACCCGTAGTCCGTGTTGGTGACACTTCTCATGCATCCAGCGGTAGCCATGAAGCTGGCCCGAATGTTGTAGCTGGCCCTGGATGAAGTCCACGAGACACCCAAATTCGTGTAGCCTGTCCTGCGGTTGAGCCCCAGTCCGGCGATCCGCCTCTTAAGGTGTCTGAGGCTTATGCTGTAACCATGCCTCATGTCTAAGGCCGACTGAATGTCATTGTATTTGAGCCCCATCCCAAAATAAAGTGCTATGTGTCTATCCATCACTTTTACCAAACAAACGTAAACGACATTGTTGCTTATTGTTTCACCAACACTAAAACCTAGCCTGCATTTTGCGCGCAACCAAATAAACTTGTTTTTTTTTGTGGTTGTTTGCCTCCTGCTGGTAATATATGAAACTGCAGCCTTGTTTCAGTGCCTCTCCGAGCCGGCTCTAGTGCCCCTCGTAGGCATAGAGATCTCGCAAAACAAACTCGAGATCTCGCAAAACAAACTCGAGATCTCGTAAAATAAACTTGAGATCTCGCAAATCAAAGTCAAGATCTCGCAAAAATAAACTTGAGATCTCGCAAATCAAAGTCAAGATCTCGCAAAATAAACTCGAGATCTCGCAAAACAAACTCAAGATCTCGCAAAACTGTAGTTAGTCTTTGTCCCCAGAACACGTTTATTTTTTTTCCCCTTCATTTTTTTTTCCTCCTCCATGTCACCTAAGGGGCTCCGTACATACATCATCATTCAATGAAGTCAAAAAACTGAAAAACAGTGGCCCAACATTAAGTGCAACAACTCAATGAACTCAAACCCAACAAGCAGTTGTAGTAGTTGTAGTGGCGACTTAAGTGGATATCTTTAATGACTGATATCGCTTCTAAGCAAACTAGACGCATGGGTTTGCCTTCGAATTCTATGAATTCTTCTCATCTTTCTTGACTGAGTTTTCTGTAACTCGATCAATTATTATTATTATTATTATTTTTTATTTTTTATTTTTTATAATGTGCGGGCCTGACTGAGTGAGGATGCGGGCCGCACTGAGTGAGGATGCGGGCCACCAGTTGCCCATCCCTGTTCTAGAGGGCACATCATCATAATTTATTGTATGAAGGAGCACCCTAGAGGGCACCTAATCATGTTTTGCACGTGAAAAGGGCAGCCAATAAGGCATTTCCTCTCGTTTTCGACACTCTTGAAGGGCACTTTAGCGCGCTTTTTCAACCATTGAGCCACGAAGGGGGGCAGTCGCCCCCCCCTGCCCCCCCCCTGAGTCCGCCACTGGTACTGACCATGTCAAAATGAGCGAAAGTCAGTCAGAGTTTTACTATCCATATCAAACTTCGGTTTTGGCGTATCAACTTTGCTATAGCTCGGTCGCTATGTTAAAGCCTCAATTTGGAGATGCAAGGTTGGCGGTTGCAGCCGTGGACTCCGCGGCTGAACCGTGGATCGGGCGGATGACGCAACAAAAAAATATATTTTTATTAAATTCGGGCGGTTGGCGGTTAAACCAATAAAAAAATAAATATTTATAAATATTTTTATTTTATAATTTTAAATATTTTTATTTTATTATTTATTTTCTTTAAAGTTATTTTTCCCAGCAAACTGGCCTGTTCCCCTAGAGGAACCGTATGGCGAATCCAAGTTGAAACAACTTGCCCAAAGGTTCAGACTTGATGACAGAAAAATTCTTGAAGGCTATAGGGATTTTAAGGATAACTCAATCATTCCAGAAAACCTTGCACCACTCCTGAATATCGACCATTTCATTCCAGTTAGCACTGCTGAGTGTGAGAGGGGGTTCAGCTTAATGAACACCATAGTGTGCCCCCTGAGATGCAGTCTGCACTTGGTCACAGTGTCGTCCTTGATGTTTATTCAACTGAATGGCCCACCACTCACAAAGTTCAATCCAACACGTATGTGAAGTCCTGGCTGGTGAAGCACAGGTCAGCCATGAACCCCAGAACACGCCCCTGCAAGGCAGGACCTGACGTGGAGGACAAGGAGGCCCTCTGGGCACTACTGTGAAAAGCATGCATACTAATACACACGCATACACACATGCCATAGAGAGATAGTTCTTAATCTACACATACTTTTCTTTACCGTTGAAATTTGAATAACTTGAATAAACTACAAACACATTCATTGACTGTCATTGATTGATTTAATATGACTTTAATTGATAACATAATGGAATATAGCCAGGCTAGCCTTAAAGAGTCGCAACACTTTGCGTTGCATTGCGTTGTGTCGAGGTCGGTCTGATCACAAAATTCATAGTTTACCCACCTCTAATTTGACCACTACAGCCCTGGTATGACGGGACTACGCTTGATCGCTACAGAGTGGCGATGTGGACCACACTCAGAAGGGAGTTCCCGGCCCATATCGATCATAAAAATATGAGAGGCCTCCCTATCAACGACACAGAGAATCCTGCATCCTACCTGCAGGCCCAAGTGGACAGATGGCGCTTGGAGACGAATGAGGATCCTGAGATCCATCCTGTGTTTTCGGTCATGTTCAGATACTCTGTGATAGAGATTCTACCTAGCCCAATCAAAGTTAAGCTAGATGATGTGGTTGGACTGGTTACAAATAAATCTCATAGAGACTTCTGCGTCCATGTGGTTCATGCAGTGGAGAAATATCGGCAAAATAAACACAAAATACAGGAACAAAGCAAAGAGGTGCAGAGGAAGCTATCTCAGCTTCAGTTGGAAGAACTCACAAGAAGAGAAAAAGAGAAGAAAAAACAGGCGGTTGTTTCAGAGCCGGTTGAAACAATATTGCAAGCCGTCCAGCAGGGCGCACCACAAACCCAACCTCCTCAACAGGCATTCTCTCCCCCAGTACAACAGCCTCAGAGCCAATGGTCACCCACACCATTCAGTTACACCATTCAGATACACCTACATAATACTGGGAACCCAACAAATGGGAATAGGCAGAATCAGAATAAGGGGCCCCAAGGTCAGTATAGAAACAATCAACAACAAGGATCCCAAGGACAACGCATAGGTCCTTTAATATGCTATGGGTGCAACATGGAAGGACATATTAGGAGGAATTGTTTAGCTAACCCTTATCCACCACAGCAAGGACAGGGTAACGGCTATCAGGGAAGGCAGGAACAAGGAGGTAGCTACCAGGCAGGTCCCTTTTATGGGACAGGGATACTAGGGGTGCCAAGGGAATCCACAGGGGGAGGGTCAGCTTGTAGCAATCATAAAACAAGCTGATGAGGAACCAATACTGCAGGTTCTGATAAATGATAGAGGCACGCCAATGATGGCTGACACTGGAGCCACTTACACTTGCGTAGGTTCAAAATATGCCTCTCACCTCCCCATGGCAGGAAAATTTACCAAAACTTTAGGATTCTCGGAACACACGCAGTCAATACCTATGACAGCTCCAAGGATGACAATCTGAGAATTCTTATTTTAAGTTGTATATGTGAGTGAGTGAGTGAGTGAGTGAGTGAGTAAGAGAGAGAGTAAGAGAGAGACTGTATTCGCATTGTACTGAATAGATTATTTGTGTGCTTGGATGTACTCTGTAATTGGTCCCTGAATGTAACCTATGTCCACTGTTTTAGAAAAAACGTAGAACCACCACTGGGATTGGTGATTCTGTGGTTCTTGGAGACTCTCCATCGCGTCGAAGCGCCATGTGGTATAGATCATTACATCTTGGTACACAGAGCACTGGTGAGACAACAGGTTGGATCAGAGGGAGAAGGTGATTGGAGAAGGGGGAGGAATGTAAAGAAAGCAAAAAGGGCGGCTGCGGACCGACCCAGACGTAATAAATCAGCGGAGAGGAGGCTGGGGGTCGGTATAGCTCAGGAAGTAGAGGGTGTCTTGTAACCGAAAGGTTGCTAGTTCGATCCCCATCTCCTCCTAGCTGAGTGTTGATGTGTCCTTGAGCAAGTTACATGTTGATTACAGGATTTAGGAATAATTATCTTGACTCCAAAACATGAGCAATTAGCGTTAAAAATTGTCTGCACACCACACTCCAGAGGAGTCAATGGGTTCAATGGCGCCAGGGTAAAGTGACTCATCAAAAGAGGAGCTGACCCAACCCATGGACTCTGCGTGGATAGGTGGATGTTATTTTGGTGCTTGGACCTGACGAGGTCTAGGTGCCAAGATAACAACACAAATAAAATATTTCCTTAGAGATTATGATAAGTAATAGATAATTTATTAAAAGTGATCTTATAATTTCGAAAAAACAATCGGCAATACTTAAACTTAGACCAAATAAGTACGATAAAACGTTATCCAAATTTCTAATTGAGGTTATCCACAATGACAAATGTCATTTAAAATAAAGTAAAATAAAATAAGAAAGGATGTGTGTGTGAGCCTGTTCTCGTGTGTGCGTCAGGACCGCCGAAGTAGGGGAGAATCCTCTCCTACTCCGAGAGATGGAGTACACAAGGTGATACACAAGCGGGATACACAAGGGGATACACAAGCATACTTCAGATACAGTTCAATTCAGTGTTGAATAAACTAGTTAAGAACAACATAGAGGGTTTGGTATAGTAGCGAATCAAAATGTGGAAAACACTAAATGCAAGCAATAGGTAGAATAAAAGGTTTGATTAGGTCGTCCAATTTAAATAGATAGTGAAGGGCAATCGGATAGGATTATGTAGAGAATTGTGATTTTGAGTAACGATTAAGACAGAAGTGAGTCGCCCAATTTTGAAAATGCAAGTTTTAATATTGTGATTTCTGTTTTCTTTCACATCTCCCTAGTTAAAGACAATAGGTGGATTGACGCCACATCTGCTGGGAAGGAGTCATACATGCTATGTTGTCAAATTGGATTCGGAAGTAGTGGGTTTACCTTTCAAATGCCACTACTGCTGCTGCAACACTTTAATAACTTTAACTCTGATAAATTACCTTTTGTTTTATAGTTGCCCTGTGTATCCATTACGCACACACATGGCTGCAAAGGGCAGATGTGGCTGAAGACTCTGTCTCCGTCCCTCCACTTTGCGATCTATACCACCATATAGGTGGGGATTGATCGTATCCCAGGTACGGCATCCTGCAATAAGCCAGTATGGAAGGCTGGTTAGCCAACGACGGGTAAGATCCCACCTTGAAGCCCGGGACAACCTAAAACAGGCACAGTCACGATTACTTGGCAGAGTCACTGTGAGCACTGGCTCACTTGATCATGAAGTGACGAACTGCAACCATCATAGGAAGAGCCGGCTGATGAAAGGTGGAGGGGGAACAGGAGTCAGATATGTCAGCTCTGGCAGCAGAGGTGGTCTTGGAACGGGGCATGTCGCGTTTTATTTTTATTTTTTTATTTTACCTTTGTGGTATAGAAGCCCACTAACGCGTGTACGTTTTTTCGGTTTAGTGCATGACTTTGGAACAGCGAGGTTTCAGGCGGCTGATGGTAAACCCACCCATATTGGGCTTTGGATTTGGACTGGTTTCGATTTCCCTTCCCAAAAGATTGGTTTCAGTTTGCTGATGCTTAAGGTTAGACGTTTCGACGTTGGTTGCACCAACGGCGTCATTTGCTTATCATTTAATGCGCATGGTTTTGACCATTGCGCAAGGGGGGAGGTATTAAAAAAAATTGAAAACAAGGTTTTTCTTCACCATACTTGCAAACAATGATTGACATCCAGCTAAATGAGTGTGAAATATTTGAAAAAACAGTGTTCAACAGATGGGTAGAAGCAAACCTTGGCAGTCATGCCGAGGTTTGGAATTCCGTCACAAATTAGCTCAGGCGATAGGGCAGCGTTTATTCAGAAAACACTCAAACAAGTGATTTAACATCTGCATGTCAAATAAAGACTAGTTTGTGTCTACATTCCTCAAACCACAAGGTATGGTGGAGAGAGGAATGGGACAAAGATTAACAAAATTAAATTAGAGTACTAAATTAAAGGACTAATGCACTACGACTGACACTAATGAGTTATCGCATGAAAACTAACAGAACGACGCATCTAACCCCGCATGAAATGCTTAAGGGTCGACCCATGCCTTCACCTGTCATTCGAGGGCCTCACAAAGGACCTCTATTAGAACAATTGGAAACTGAATTAAGACGCTATATAGAACAACTAACTGCTGTACATAAGTTTGTAATTCCAGCGAAAGAAAGACAGAGTTCCAGAGTTGGAGGAGGAACCACCTTGGGGGGTGGAGCCAGGTGACCAAGTGTACCTCAGGGTGTTCAGGAAAAAGTGGAACGAGCCCAAGAGAGAAGGACCATACAAAGTCACCAACGCAACACCAACAGCCATCCAAGTGGAAGGAAGTGCCACGTGGTATCATCTCAACCATTGCACAAAAGCCGCTCAACCCAAATCCAGGGATTAGCGTGAGGAGGAGGAGCCAGACGCAGACACACCTGGGGCTGACGAGCTGCCCCAGGACCAGATCCAGTCGAGCCAAGAGATACAGCAACATGATGATGCTGAAAACGGGGAGCCTGTTCCTGATCCTTTACGGGTTGTGCCAGATTCCGCTGGCACAAGGACAACACAGACCTGGAAGAGCCAGGAATCAGGGGCTGGTACTGAAGGAAGCCAGAGAGGAACACAGGACAATCCGGCCCCAACTCATTCAGGACTAGTTAACAAGAAAGGGAAAATAGTCTTATATGCTCAGGTACCACCGCAGAACCAAGTCAATGAATTTGTGTTTACTGTTATGTCGGATAACCAACCCTTATGTGCATTAACCTTCTGCCAGAATTATGAACATGCGCATAGGAAAAATCGGTGTGAAGTACATATCAAACCTAAACCAATGAAATGGTGTTTAACAGTAACGTCAGGAAAAACATGGGATTATAACAGAAAGTATTAATTAAATATGAGAGAATATATACTTCTTAAAGCAGTGTCAGACAGAACGTTCAATTTTACATTAGAAGCAGAAGACCCTTGTGTAATCAAAAATCAACCGGGTAAGGTCGTTGAGATTGATCAAAGCAATCCACTAAAATCTTCAGATAATGACAAAGTAAATGTAACCACAGCCACCGATAAAGTAGATCAACCTCTGGTAAGAGATAATGGGATAAATTCATTGGTAACCATTAAGAGATTAAATTCAACTCTAGATGCAAGTAAGACTAATGAAACTTCTGATATCAGGGATTTAGCACAACCTTCAGTCACTAATATACCTTCTATTAGAGAGGATACAACAATATTAGCAATCACAAATGTAACTTCTATTGGAGAGGCAACCACAATACTAGCAACCACTAACGTAACTCCAATTAGAGAAATAACAACAGTCATGAGTGATCAAATAAAATTAACAACATTACTAGCAAAAGTAGAGGTGACCACAATGATAATGTCTAAAGAGGATAATATAGAAACACTGGCAACCGCAATATCAATGGCAAATTCAGAAACTATGGCGACAAGGATCTTAACATCGACATCAATGTCTCTTGAAGAGACTCTTGTAGAACAGACAGGCTTTAGATTGGCTTTTAGCAGAAAAGGGGGGAGTTTGTGTGCTTATAGGTGAAATGTGTTGTACCTTCATTCCAAATAATACTGCCCCAGATGGATCATTCACACTTGCGATGAACAACCTAAAACGTTTAATAAAGGAGTTAAAGGAAAATGCAGGCCATGATCAGGCTTTCTAAGGAGATGGCCCTCATGGTGACTTGCATAGAGGAGTCGGGTGACTGGGAGAGAATGCTCTATGGGGAGATAGATTGGAGTGAAACTAGAGAGGAGACGGGAATGTGAGAATCGGACATCAGAAGGAGGTCTTATTTTCTTACTGGTGACCTCTCCATGTGGACCACAACCATTGCAGACAGTGTGAACAAATGGACATTGGACTAATGGGTTCCAGGGCGTGGTGGCTGCGAACAGGAGCAGCAACCCCGATGCCCAAACCCCCCACGTTTATATAGTATACCGCTACATGACGATAATCAGAGCTATCCAAATCTATGCATGCTTGTTGACAATCTTATTTTTTAATTTCTATTATTTACTTATTTTTTTGAAATGTCATTTTTTGAGTTTCATATTTTTATGTCATATATTCTGAAATGCTAATTTTCAATGCATGCTGAAAATACTATGTTATGTGTGAATTCTAGTTAGACATTTGATAGATCTTTTTTGCCGTATCCAGGTTGAGATCCCTGAACATGCTTAAAGGTTTTTAACGATGATCAAATGTATTGCAAAATATGACCTAAA
The DNA here is from genome assembly GCF_031168955.1 of Gadus macrocephalus. Classification (NCBI taxonomy): domain Eukaryota; kingdom Metazoa; phylum Chordata; class Actinopteri; order Gadiformes; family Gadidae; genus Gadus; species Gadus macrocephalus. Next base: position 18,495,656 of record NC_082385.1, read on the forward strand.
GTTAACGACTGTTATGTTTTTGTTGTGATCATATCAGACAAAAAAGGGGAGGTGTGTGGTAGAATTTAATGAGTATATTCTATGGTAAACTATGATTATTATTAGGCCTTATATCTTAATGGTAGAATACACACAATACCAAGCCTGGGGTCAGAAGTGGGATGGTGGGACACATGATATGAGCAGGAAGCTACGGGGTTAAGCCATGTTGACCTCAGCCTTCAGCCTTGAAAATGTGGTAAGACAAAGATTGATGTGGGCGGAAACCTCCATTAGAACAAAGGAATTGTTGTATGTATGTGTGTATAAAGAGAAGCTGGAATCCGTGGTCCAGCAGTGACTCTTAAGACCTACTCGGCTGTTATCGTTGTTGTCTTTCTTCACGATAAAGTCTTTTGTCAATACTTGCTCCGGACCCCTCGATTTATTTTACTCTCTCTCTCTTGAATTAGTCTAAGGGTTTTATATCTCGGTTAATCTTCAACAGGCGCTAGACATTCTCTAAAGTGTCGAGACTCAAGCACTTAACTTACCTGAACCGATTGTTCCATGCAAATTGTTAGTTAACGATTTAACAACTTCAACATCTGCTATTACAGTCGTTATTTTTTTGTAGGACTTGGGCTAATGACCTTGCACAGAGGGAAAACCATCTGCACCACTTGTCACCACATCTACAATTGCTCTGCCCTGCAACACATTATAAGCTACACATGTTTGTTTAATGAGAAATATGGTCTGGGTCACATTGAAACAGTAACAGTTGTATAACAGTAATTATACCAACATTATACCAACATTGCAACAGGCAAGTTTATTCAAACATCACACTAACAAGAACACAATAAGAACAGTAACTAATAAAAAAAAAAAGAGAAATTATTTAACAACACTGAACATACTGAACAGAGGCAGGGAAAAAGGACAGAGGAAGAAGACTTGTCCGATGTCACAGCATCAAGGTCCGACTGTAGAGATCAAAAAAGGAAGAGGCATGGGGAGGAGTACAACAGAACACTGCTCTCTAGGAGATTGTTTACTGATGTAAACTAAATTGATTCAGTCTTAAAATTATGATTCTAATCCAGGTTTCTATTTCAGGAGAAATGGCTCATAATCGTTACTAATCGTCCTTGACCTCAGTTTACATGCTAAATTTGATTAAACAATTAAATACAATAGAAATATAAAGTAAAAACAAGTGTTATCTAGCGATCCGTTTTCTGTATTATGTTATTTCGTCTTTGGCAACATGAGCGCGAATGTTTTTTGAAACCCGCTTTAAACACTCAGTTTACTGGCTAAATTGGATTAAACAATTAAATACAATACAAATATAAAGTAAAAAAAAGTGTTATCTAGCGATCCGTTAACTGCATTATGTTATTCCGTCTTTGGCAACATGAGCGCGAATGTTTTTTGAAACCTGCCCGGCAACGGACAACCCTTCCGTAATCAGCTGTCCGTTGCCTGGCAACGGACAGCTGATGACGTGCCCGGTACAAATTTGGCACCCGGTACAAATTTGGCGTGACAGTGCCGATGATAAAGCTTTTTTTTTAGTAACGATTATGAGCCATTTCTTTCTCCTGAAATAGAAACCTGGATTAGAATCATCATTTTAAGACTGAATCAATTTAGTTTACATCAGTAAACAATCTCCTTGAGAGCCGTGTTCTGTTGTACTCCTCCTCATGCCTCTTCCTTTCTTGATCTCTACAGTTGGACCTTGATGGTGTGACAACGGACAAGTCTTTTTATTAGTTACTGTTCTTATTGTGTTCTTGTTAGTGTGATGTTTGGATAAACTTGCCTGTTGCAATGTTGGTATAATGTTTGTAGACCATATTTCTCATTTAACAAACATGTGTAGCTTATAATGTGTTGCAGGGCAGAGCAATTATATTCTATGGCTTAAAACAAACCCTGTCCACACTACAACGCGAACCCAGCGTTTTCACATTTATCCACCTCAGCGATCGTTTTCGTAAAGCATCGTTTTCAGCGTCGGAATTCTCAGTTTAGTGTGGACGGAAGGACTAAACAGCTAAATATTGATGCGTTTGTAGATATACCCGGGTTAGTGTGGACGGGGCCTCGGAAGCCTATCAGGGCATTGAATGGGAAGTTAAACCATTTAACACATTCAGGCCAAGTGGAAACTGCTCAGAAAAAGCCAAATTCTTTTCTTTTTTTTTACAGTAACGCAAATAGTTACTTTCCCTGGTAACTAGTTACTTTTATTATAGAGTAATTCACTTACTAACACTTTTTGGAACAAGTAGTGAGTAACTATAACTAATTACTTTTTTAAAGTAACGTTCCCAACACTGGCCATAACACCAAAAGCAGAACGGTTATCCAAATAACAAGGAAGTGTACATCACTTGCGTTACAGTCCTGGAGCTCTATATCCAAATAATATCATATAATACATAGATATCTATATCATATAATACATATTATCACGGCCAAAAGCTGTGTGCGCCTCCAGACGATATTATGAATCACAAACGACTTCGTCGGGTTCTGCGACGTCTCTGGTTCTTCCACTTCATATCAATCTGAAGTAGACTGAACCGCGCGCCGCCTGCTGCCGGCTGCCCGCTGCCGGGCGGTGGTGCTTCGCAGCGGTGGTGCCTGGAGGCAACCGGCGACATGTTGCAGTTCATGTACTTCAGGGAGTCAAAGCCAAAGTTCCTTTCCCCCAATTCCTTCTCAACCATGGCTGAGATAACCCCCACTACAGTCTTGTTGTGGAAATACAAGAGACGTCAAAGAACCGACAAGAAACACTTGCGTAAAGGCAGATTTAGGGTCGTTTTAGACGCAGAGACGTAAGCACGTAATTTACACAAGGGACTTGTTTTAGACAAGTTTTGATTTACGGTTCCTTTAAGGTTCCTTAAGGATTGCGCGTGTTGCAAGGGGATTCTCCGCCAGAACAGTAGGGGGAGCAACGAACAAATCTGTGGGCGTGGAAGTGGAAATCGCTGGCTTGTTTATATTTATGCACTTCCAGTATTTTCGACGAGAGTAGCAGTAGCTAAGTTTAGGTTAGCGGTCTTTTTCCACACTGAAGCTGTGTTCGAAATCGTTCCCTATCATGGATGTAGTGCACTAAATAGGGTGCACGCCATTTTGTAGGGTGTTCGAATTCTCAGTGGTCCACTATATAGGGCACTATATAGTGGACTTAAAATAGGGTACATACGATGTTCCCTACATGTTACTCCCGTATACCACAATGCAATGCGGTCGTGTTTTTCCGGAGGAGAAGAAGAAGCTGAATAACCGCGAAAACAAATACATTTAATGATGGAGTCTACAGGTTTTCGTTTAGAAATGTCAACAATTTATTTGGGATTTAACATAGAATATTTAACATTCAAAATTAATAAAAAAAATACTTAAACAAGGAAATGTAACATTCAACATCAATACAACCTCCAGCTTTCCTCGTGAGTGCCTGGTATGTTTACATGATGTGGGCGCATCTGTCTGCGTCACACAAATACCCGGCGCATTTACTGACGCAAATGACGTTTAGAAATGTTCAGCGTAGTGTCCGAATTCTCGTTCCCTATTCCCTATATAGTGCACTAAATCATGTACACTATATAGGGAATAGGGAACGAGTGTATAGGGAACGATTTCGAACACAGCTTCTGAACGATGTTAAGGTTGCTGTAAAACCGGAAATGTGAGACTCCTGAAAGGATGTGGTAAGCTGGCCAATCACAGTCTTTGCGAGCTGCGTAGGGCCGTAGTGTTTTAGTCGCATAGTCAGGAATTTTGGGCGACACACTTAAGCACGTAAGGGGGGATATTTTACCGCGCAAGGGGGGGTTATGTATCTTACGTGCTTACGCGTTACGTCTAAAACAGAGCATATATCTGCCTTAACAGTGTGTGTATTCACACACACACACACACATGTGGCGCTCGCACGGTCGTGTCTCATTGGCGGGCCAAGTCTCTGGGCGGGCCAGGCAGAGTAAGGGGAGGAGCTTACTGCAGTGTGACGACATAAGAAACCACATTCCAAATCAGCAAGAGCCTCCGTCTTTTTCAAAGGCGAGCAGAACACCTAGTGCTCGTTTTACACCGAACGCAAGATTTAGCCACTGGGGGACCATAGGGGAACTCTAGGGGAACTAGGGGAACTCATATTTATGTTAGAAAACCTCATAAAGGGAGATTTTCATGCCATGGCACCTTTAATGTTCCACTAAGCTGAGCCCGTATAATATATTTAATGTAGCCACAAGGCTGATCCCCATAATACATTTAATGTTCCACTAAGCTGAGCCCCCATTACACATTTAATTTCCTCACGAAGCTGAGCCCCCCTAATACATTTAATGTTCGCAGATTCGGATCCTAATGCATTTAATGTTCCACTAAGCGTTGCCCAATAATACATTTATTTGTTCCATTAAGATGAGCCCCCGTAATACATTTAATGTCCCACTAAGCTGAGGCCCCCATACTACATTTACTGTTCCCACTAAGCTGAGCCCCATAATACATTTAATGTTTCACTATGAAGCAACTGAGCCCCCATAATACCTTTAATCTTCTCAACTAAGCTATGCCTATGCATACTATGAATATTGTCAGATATACATGATCCATGTTGTCACTAAAATGAATAAAGACTGTGGCACATGTATGCTTTGTATTGGTTATTCTTATAAAATCATACAATAGAATTTGAAATGTGGGCGTAATGACGTGTTTGATATAGGCCTATGTCATCCCCGAGCAGAGGGCGTTGAAATGCTTATGGCTGATCTAGTTAAAACATAACTCATGTTATGCTTTAGTTATGTTTTCAAACACAATTCATTGCTATGTATTTAATATTATTTTTTATAAAGTCGAAAATAATTTAATCAATTCCCAATGCCAATCGTACAGCACAGGCAAGGCGCCAGGATTCCAGTTGTGGATGGGCCACACTAATTGTGGGTGGTCCTTAAATAATTTTTTTTTATCAAATCCTTGTTTAACCTAATACAAATGACTGACTAATATATTGTTATACTATCTGTGCATAATAGCATGAAGATCTTTAAATATTTTGTTAAAGACATTGTAAAAGTTTTCGGTACATATTAGGACGGACCCAGAGTGGTAGATATAACTGTTAAGGTTGAGGGTGCAGGCAGGCAGGTAGGACCCAGATGCAGACGGGTAAAGGAAACAACACTTTATTTCTGCCAAAAGGCTAAGGCAAGGAGCAAGGAGCAGGGAGTAAGGGAACACAGGTAGCCACAGAGAGCACGCAGGACGAACAAACTATAACTAACCACAGCAAACCACAAGCAACCACAGACAACCACAATGACAGCACAAGGAACAAAGGAAAGACAAGGGCTTAAATAACAAACACAACGAGGAACAGCTGACACATTAGGGGAGGGAACAGTAATCAACACAGGAGGGAAACACAGGGAAACACACACACCCTGACAGTACCCCCCCCTTAAGGGTCGACTCCCAGGCGACCCATGACAAGCAAAAAAAAACAAAGAAAGTCAAACCCAAAACGGGTGGGTGGAGGGGCGCCAGGAGGGGGGAATCAAAAAAAAATAAATGCACTGGGGCAGAGCCGAGGGACGTCAGGCGGGCGGCCAGAAAACTGCCCCAGGGCATGGCAGGGAGCCTCAGGCGGACGGCCTGGGGGGCAAGCAGAGGCAGAGTGAAGGCGGAACCCTTCAGGAGGCCGGCGGCAAGGACGATGAGGGCTCAGTCCCTCAGGAGGCCTGCAGTGGCAAAGAACCCCCTCAGAAGGCCGGCAGCGGTGAAGGCGGAACCCTTCAGGAGGCCGGCGAAGGCGAGGTAGAGGGCGGGTCCCCTCAGGAGGCAGGCCAGGTAGAGGGCGGGTCCCCTCAGGAGGAAGGCCAGGTAGAGGGCGGGTCCCCACAGGAGGAAGGCCAGGTAGAGGGCGGGTCCCCTCAGGAGGAAGGCCAGGTAGAGGGCGGGTACCCTCAGGAGGAAGGCCAGGTAGAGGGCGGACCCCCTCAGGAGGAAGGCCAGGTAGAGGGCGGGTCCCCTCAGGAGGCAGGCCAGGTAGAGGGCGGGTCCCCTCAGGAGGAAGGCCTTGAAGGGGAACCCCCCTCGGGAAGGAGTGGAGGAGGGCCCCCACCGGCAGGAGCGGAGGGCGTGCCTCCCCTGGACGGTCTGGAGGGCGGGCCACCTCCGGCAGGAGCAGAGGCTGGTAGCTAGGGACCAGGGGCAGAGGCTGGTAGCTAGGGACCGGGGGCAGAGGCTGGTAGCTAGGGACCGGGGGCAGAGGCTGGTAGCTAGGGACCGGGGGCAGAGGCTGGTAGCTAGGGACCGGGGGCAGAGGCTGGTAGCTAGGGACCGGGGGCAGAGGCTGGTAGCTAGGGACCGGGGGCAGAGGCTGGTAGCTAGGGACCGGGGGCAGAGGCTGGTAGCTAGGGACCGGGGGCAGAGGCCGATAGCTGGGAACCGGGGACAGAGGCCGATAGCTGGGGGCCGGGGGCAGAGGCCGGTAGCTGGGGGCCGGGGGCAGAGGCCGGTAGCTGGGGGCCGGGGGCAGAGGCCGGTAGCTGGGGGCCGGGGGCAGAGGCCGGTAGCTGGGGGCCGGGGGCAGAGGCCGGTAGCTGGGGGCCGGGGGCAGAGGCCTGTAGCTGGGAACCGGGGACAGAGGCCGGTAGCTGGGGGCCGGGGGCAGAGGCCGGTAGCTGGGGATCAGAGGCTGAGAGCAGGAGCGTGGAGGCTTAGGCCGGTCACCAAAGTCCGGTGGCAGTGGCATGTAGCTCTCCGGCCAAAAGGTTGTGGGGTTGAGCAGCTCGACTGCCCACTCGGGTAAGGCGTCCTCCAACTCTGGCCTTGACGCAACAGCCCTGCACATACGCCCCAACACAGCCTCCTGCTCCTTCCTGCTGGGAATGTTCTCCCAGCCATCCATAGCTAGGATTATCTTCACCAACAAATCCTCCAACTCACGGAAAAACAGAGCGTCCGCTGGGTCCAAACTGGGTGCTGTCATTCTGTTAGGGGGTTGAGGGTGCAGGAGGTGCAGGTAGGACCCAAACGCAGACGGTATTGGAAACGGCACTTTATTTCTGCCAAAAGGCTAAGGCAAGGAGCAAGGAGCAGGGAGTAAGGGAACACAGGTAGCCACAGAGAGCACGCAGGACGAACAAACTATAACTAACCACAGCAAACCACAAGCAACCACAGACAACCACAATGACAGCACAAGGAACAAAGGAAAGACAAGGGCTTAAATAACAAACACAACGAGGAACAGCTGACACATTAGGGGAGGGAACAGTAATCAACACAGGAGGGAAACACAGGGAAACACACACACCCTGACAATAACAGAGTGGCGACACTTCCATTGGACTCCGTTGTAGCGCCTACTTCCGGGGTATGGAGCCTCGAATAGTTCCAAACAACCATTTTACGGCGTAGGAAATCATTCATTTCCATTGCTGGCCGTCGAGTAACTTCTGAGGTAAATTGATTAAATAGCTACCTCTTTTGAATCGTCAACTGTCTGTGTTGTATCAGGACCTTTATGATGCATACTGATATTTATTTGTAAATGCGCAGCACAGCGTAATTATATATATATTTATCTTGGTAGACGACCGATTGCCTGCTAGTTTGTTCGCTCAACTTCGCCATCTGTGAAGGTATCTCCAGGGGTAAATTGATTAAATAACAACCTCTTTTGAATTGGCAACTGTATTGTATTAAAGGTCCTTTTATGATGCATATACTGATATTTATTTGAGTATGCACGGCGTAATTATATATATATTTATCTTGGTAGACGACCGATTGCCTGCTAGATTGTTAGCTCGACTTCACCACCTGTGAAGGTATCTCCAAGGGTAAATTGATTAAATAGCTACCTCTTTTGAATCGTCAACTGTCTGTATTGTATCAGGACCTTTATGATGCATATACTGATATTTATTTGTATATGCACAGCGTAATTATATATATTTTTTATCTTGGTAGACGACCGATTGCCTGCTGGTTTGTTGGCTCGACTTCGCCGTGTGAAGGTATCTACACCAACAATTACGTAGTTCAGTAGTGAATCTAACTTTTATAAAGTTAGTTATTTATGTTGGATTACTAGGATCATTTAGGTTGATTTAAGGACGGGTTTGATGATGCGATAGCTAGTAGAAATAACAACGTGTTTGTTTAATTATATCCTGGAAAGGGTGATTTTCAGCACATGAAGCCCTACAGATGCCGCCGCTTATGATGGGCGGTGAATTTAACCTGTATGGCTTTTTCGTTTTAACTTCTTGTTGACTGAATTGTTTCTCTTTCTTTGTGCCAAATTGATTCTTTTTTGTTTTACAAGAGCCCTCTCTGCTCTCCTTCTCATTCATTTTTCCTTTTCTATTTGCCTTATGGTCCTCCACAGTCGCCCCATCAGTCCCTGGCAGTCTGGTCCCTGGAGCAGCTGGCCCTGGATCACCTGCCCCTGAATCACCTGCCCCTGGCAAAGTGGCCTCTTGATTGCTCTCTGTCTCCTGTCATGTCCTTTTCATCGCTCTTGAAATCCACCTCAATTTCTCCCTCAATCTCTGTAACAATTACAAGGTAATGTTGCTGTTATGTATTTTGCATTTGCAACTGCTGTCATCTCCAATGTAATGGTACGAACACACCAAACGCGTAACCCGCGTAAGATTTACGCGCGTAACGCAGCTAAAATGTTGCTTGACCATTTTGTGTCAAAAATGGTCCTACGTACGCAGCTACGCGCCTGTGGCTGCGCTGGATTTAGGAGTCCGAGGGAGGACACCCAAACGCCGCCGTGTTTGGGTGCATGATAGCGCTTGGATCGGGTTAGATTAAATAATCTCAGATATAAGTAACAATAATCAGGTTAAATAACTTCACATGGTGTGTCTGGTGTGTTTCCAGCATTCGTAGTGTTGATCAGCAGAGATATAGTCCGCCAAGACGTTGAGGTTGCTTAGCAACCAGAGACTCTGTCCATGCAAGTGAACGGAGCGTTCCCTCTTCGTCATAACTATCAAACCAAACATCCTTCACATTCACCGAGCGAACATTATGAAAGTAAAATGCACATTTCTCGCATTTTTTTTTTACATAAACGCATTTAATGGCGTAACTATGTTACTATTTCCACCCAGAATAAAGAAAGATGTCGGCCGTATGCTTCTGTGCAAGCGTCACTACTCTCTGCCAGTGACGTCGGGTCAAGCTCAACGCTGATTGGGCAACGCGGCTAATCGTCATGCGTATGAGCGTAAAAAGTTAAATTTTTGAACTCTTCGCGTACGCGCGTAGGTGCGTCCGCGCGTATATATACGCAGCTCATACGCCGCTAACGCGGGTAAAATGTTGCTTTAGCGCATGTAACGCATCTACGCAGCTCATACGCGCGTAAACCAATGGTTCCCTATGGAAAAATTGCCGATTTTATACGCGTCTATACGCGCGGTACGCGTTTGGTGTGTTCGTACCTTTAGGCAATGTAAGAAATGTATTAAAGCGAAACATTTCTGTAATGTGAATTAAATCATCTGGCACAATCAGAAACCAATAGAATTATAAATGGATATACCGGCAATTGTTAATTGGGTAGAAATGTGTCGATTATCTACATTGTGTGCGAATCCCTGACCTCTGGTTGTTTTTTAAACTGAATGTAAAAATATGAATTATGTAATCTCATTAGGAGTGTAGTCTATCATTGAATTGCATGAAATGGGGAATATTGTTAGCTGCATGGATCATACCGAAGTTTAATTTGGTGCCATGTGTGGTCCGTTGCACTTGGTTCTGGAGGCACCCTCACAGAAGGGGGTTTCCTCTTCGGCTTAGGGCGATGAATGAAAACTGTTGGGACTGCATCGGGCCTCAACTTCAACATCCCTTCTTTTTGTGGCAGTGAATTGGTCATCTTCAAAGTGTACCTGTAGGTAGGCTTGTAAGATCATTTTCCATTGCACTTCAAATATCATTGAAAAGACATAATTCTCTACACTTAGAATTATTATGCCCTTTGAAATGCTATCAAGTGATGTGAACATTGCTTGCATTACATAGTTTTTGACTGTTGCTGACCCTTGTAAGTTTTGACGGCTGACCATTGCCATCCATTTCTTCCTGCGCTCTTGGTCCTTGGGGAAGCCATACATGTGGTAACCCTACTCGGACCGATTGGAGCATCCAAACGCTGCACAGCCAACCATTGTATGACCATTGATCTAAACCAATTTTGAATTTGCTCAGGGCTATTATAAGTATTGTAATGGCATAAAGTATAGTATATTTGCAACGTTATATGTTAATGGTTTGCCCTAAGTATTTAGTGTTCCCTGCTGTGTCCATTGTTTAATCTGTTCACACAATCGCACCCACTTGTTCTTGTCACACTAATTGTTTAATAAAAAAAAATACTATTTCATTCATCCAAGCGTAATGAGTTGTTATTCTTTAATATATTTGATACTTTGTGTGACTCATATCTTAAAATGATCATGGTAAAACATCTTGTATACTTGATTTCAATACAGATGTAAGGTAAAAGTTAAGGTTAAGCCTGTATGCTAACACGAACGTGAAGCTTTCCCTCAAACTTAAAAACGTATCTAAGTAATACTCATAGATAGCTTTCATTTGTCCCCCTACCACTCTAAATGTAAAACTGACATTTACAAATATGCAATAATGCCATAACAGTCAGACAAATACGTATGTGTTTTTTTCATTCATATTTACCATTCAATATTGAAATCTCTGCTATCCTCCCATAGAATAACATTGACAGCGCGGGGTGTTTGGAACTATTGAGGCTTACATGAATCACGTGACAACTAAGTGACCACCCTGTCGGCGAGATCATAGCGTGTCGCAACTCTCTCTCTATAGCTCTGGACGGACCTATCCGCGATCGCTCCTTCGGCCTTTTTACACTGCCAAGCCGTTTCGGTCGCGTCTTGGCATGAAGGAACGTTCCTCTCTTCGTCCTTCTCGTAGATCGCACCATCGTCCAACGTCTTTGTTAAATGCGACTGCATCACCTTCTCTCCCATGATGGTCAGCAGCTCGCGGGTTTCACCTTCTCTCAAGTTAGAACTCATGTTGATATCGCTGCGTTATTGTCTCTGTTGTAGAGAGCAACGCTTCTACCCAAGTTTGCTGCTTTCATGGGAGCCAGACCTCTCTCTATGGGAGCTCAACTTGCTCCCCCCTAACTCGAACCCTGCTATAGACTGTAGAAGTGGTCAGGAATCGAATATTCACCACATAGTTATAGTTATGCTAGTTATGCTCGTGTAACCAGGGTGAATGTCACTGTCACTCCGGTAGAGTGCACGCTGGCGCGAATGGCTGCCGCCGCTCGCCGAGTCTGTGTTGTTTTCGACTGCCCTTTCCCCTTTCCCCCCCTTCCTCCGGTCTGATTTCGATAAGTGCTACGTAGTCACAGCTCGAGCCTATTTGGATTATTCTATCGTTCTACCTGATATAATTTGACTTACCTGCCTGCCACGGATCTGTCGCTGTTGGTGCGCCGGCGTTCTCACCGGCCTAACTCGAGCTGTCCCTGCCATTGACAGAGTGCAGACTGAGATCTGCTCATCTGTTAGGCAGTTGGCCTATCAAGGTTTTGATCCAACTTGGCGGTGAGTTCTGCTGGCTATACCGGTGATCCATGGGGAGGTAAAATGCGCCTGCCGCATATTCCTCTCGTCTTCCTCATCAACGCCTTGCTGTCCTTGTGGATACATACCTGCGGATCTATCATGGCACCGCAGGCCACAGTGGATTTAACCTACTCTGCAACTGACTTACTTCAGTTAAACTCCTCGTCCCGTCGGCTGCCAACTGAAGTTTACAAACTTTGCACCAGCCTCGGCATCGCACGTCGGCCCTGGTTCCTACACCGAGGCGGTCGGCGTATAATCCACCTAGGCCGTATCCGATAGCACCATCCCAACTGTGCTGTCGGCTCCGCTCACCCGATCGTCGACCAGACAACGTAGAAGTGGGGGCATTGATCCCCGAACACCGACTGGCCCTGGCGGTGGAGCTAATGGGGATAACCTTCGCCATCTGGAGTTCGTACGCTGTACACAATCTTCTATCTCACTGGCGGCAAAAGTGGCACTACTCAACACCAGGTCGGTGTTGAATAAGACGTTCCTTTTAAATGACTTTTTCACTCAACGATGCCTGGATTTACTGTTCTTAATGGAGACTTGGTTAGGTGCGGGTGAAACATCCGTCTTTGGAGAACTTTGTCCAACTAACTGCTCCTTCCTTAGCACGCCTAGGTCTTCTGGGAGGGGTGGTGGTGTTGCTTTGGTTTTCAGGGATACATTCAAATTACGGCTACTTTCTGTGGGGTCTTATTCCACCTTTGAAATTCAATGCGTAATGGTGGAATCTACTTCAACTCCGTTAGTGTGCGCTCTGGTCTACAGGCCCCCGAAACCAAACAAGGACTTAATTTCAGAATTTTCTGACTTTCTGTCGCATTATATAACTTTGCATGATTGGTTTTGGGTGATTTTAATATCCACGTCTGCTGCCCAGATAAACCTATGGTTAAGGTATTCTGTCATCTGTTGGATTCTCTTGGCTTTATGCAACATATTAATCAGTCCACTCTGTACTTGGGCACACCCTAGACTTAATTTTATCCCATGGCCTGTCCATTGATAATGTTAATGTTGAGGATGCTTTCTTATCCGATCACAAACCTATTGTATTCAATGTTAACATTTCTGATCCTCAATGCACAGCCAAATCCCCTGATCGCTATGCACGCTACATAGGCCCTCTCACTGCCGAACAGTTTGCAGATAGCTTTCTAGCTAGTTATGTTGCTACTTCCATTTTAACTACTACTGATCCCCCCCCTTGTGCAGATGAACTACTGAGTATTTTCAACTCCTCATGCTCAGCAATCTTAGATTCCATTGCCCCCTTTAAGCTCAAACGCCCCAAACTCATATCACAACCATGGCTGCCTGTCGGACAGCTGAGCAAAAGTGGAAGAAAGATCACCTCACTGTTTCTTTCCAAATTTTCAAGAACTCTCTAGCAACATTCCAAACAGCAGCTAAAGCAGCTAGAGTTATACACTTTTCCAATATTATCAGTGAACACGTCCATCGTCCCAAAATCCTTTTTAGCACTTTAAACTCAATCATCAATCCACAAGCCCCCTCACAAGTCGAGCCATCCACTGACATCTGCACGACATTTATGAAATGTTTTATTGACAAAATCAATCACATTAGGCAGTCTTTCACCCCCTCATCACCAGTCACTTCCCTGCATCACTTAGGCGTTAGGCCTTCAGCTCTTTTTGACCATTTCCTACCAGTGTCACTAGAGGAACTGAGGGACATTGTTAGGGTCATGAAGCCCTCAACTTCTCCTAACGATGATGTCCCCTCCAAAATACTAAAAGACGTCTTTGACTCCATCGGCCCAAGTATTCAGGTCATCCTCAACTCTTGCCTGACCAGGGGTTTTGTTCCTGCAAGTTTTAAGCAGGCGGTTGTCCAGCCACTGCTTAAAAAACATAACCTGGATGCAAAATGTCCAAGAAACTACCATCCAATCTCTAAATTACCTTTTATTTCAAAAATCCTGGAAAAGGTGGTTTTATCACAACTATTGCCCTTTTTAAACCATGCCGAGATTTTAGAACCCTTCCAATCAGGTTTTAGATCACGTCACAGCACTGAGACAGCCTTGTTGAAAGTAACAAATGACCTGCTCCTCACTCTAGACTCTGGAGAAAATGCCATTTTGATCTTACTAGACCTCAGTGCCGCCTTCGACACTGTCGACCACAACACCCTCTGGTCGCGCCTAGAGCAGTGGGTTGGTATTAGTAGCACAGCTCTTCAATGGTTTTCCTCCTATCTCACCAATAGATCTTTCACAGTGTCTATCGGACAGTTCTCCTCACCCTCTGCCCCTGTGGGGTTCCCCAGGGGTCCATTTTAGGCCCTGTCCTCTTCTGCCTATACATGCTCCCTCTAGGGAATATAATCAGGAAGCATAACATTGCATTTCACTTTTATGCTGATGACTCGCAATTATATCTCCCTCTCAAATCTGCAGACTCGCTCCAGACCCTCCTTGACTGCCTTGAGGAGGTAAAAGTTTGGTTGGGTAGTAACTTCCTCCAAATTAATAATGACAAAACGGAAGTCATTATTTTTGGCCCTTCCAAATCCAAAACCCCTCGCACGGCCGACTTAGGTATTCTCTCCCCCTACGTCAAATTTCACTCCAGAAACCTGGGTGTCATCTTTGATTCTAATGTCTGCTTTGACAAGCAAATTGCTGCTGTAGTCAAGAGCAGTTTTTAACAGCTCAGAGTCATTGCCAAGATGAAACCCCATTTATCACTTCACAATCTGGAAATAGTAATACACGCCTTCATCACATCACGGCTGGATTACTGCAACTCCATTTACCTAGGACTTCCTCAATCACTCCTCTCTCTGAAGGGAGGAGGCTCTATTTTCAATTACGCGTGATGACCTTGTTACGGTTGCTGGCCACTACAAGCTTCAAGTCAGTGGTAGCCCTTCCAAGGCCGAGCTCCATGAGGGGCTCATCAATCACCTGCGGGACCGTGGAGTGTTTGGGAAAGTGCCTGTGGACGAACCTACGTCACCTACACGAGGTAAAGTTCAGCCCCTTTCCCCTAGTGAAGTTTCAGTGGAGTTAAAACGTCTGCAGTTGAGAGAAATGGAACTTGAGTGGGAGCGAGAGAAAAATATTAGGGATAGAGAGCACGAGTTTCGTCTGAAGGAACTCGAATTTAATCAAGCTTTACGGCTTAAAGAAATGGATCTCCAGGCTCGTGAGGCTGATATCCACTCTAAGTCGGGACAATTCGACGTTACCCGTAATATCCGTGTCGTTCCACCTTTTCGTGAGGATGAGGTTGACAAATTCTTTGCGCATTTCGAGCGGGTAGCTACGACCCTGAAATGGCCTAGGGAGGTTTGGACCATGACGCTCCAGTGCGTTTTTAAAGGGAAGGCGCAGGAGGCTTACTCTGCGCTGCCTCTTGAAGATGCAGCGGACTATGAGAAGGTCAAGCAGGCTGTTCTGCGTATATGTATTCCCTGGTGCCAGAGGCGTATCGGCAGAAGTTCCGCGGCTATCAAAAACCGGAGGCCCTCTCGTACGTAGAGTTCGTTCGAGAGAAGGAAATGCTCTGCGATCGCTGGTTAAACTCGCAGGGAGTGACAACCTTCCAAGCCCTTCGGGATCTTATTATTCTGGAGGACTTTAAGAATTGTCTGCCAACATCAGTCGCAACTCATATTAGTGAGCATATGGAGGTTACGCCGGCTGGTGCAGCGGTGCTCGCTGACGAGTATGTGCTTACACACAAGCGTCTCCCCTCTGCTTCTAAACCTCCACCAAACATTTCCAGCCATCCAACTGTGTTTAGGACTACGAAACAAGCCGTGCCTGATTCTTCCCACTTTTCACCTCGTGCGTCGGTATTTAAACCTACCAGCCCGACCTGCGGTTATTGTAAAAAGCGGGGTCACGTTGTTTCGGAGTGCTTTAAATTGAGGAACAAGAACAGGGCAGCTTTGCTTAACACAGAGGTCGGATTGTGTGTAGCTAAACCGCCTCTTTCTCAGGAAGACCCCGATGGTGGAAATCCCTGTTTTGCGCCTTTCATAATGGACGGTTTTGTGTCCCTACCCGGTGACCCTAGTGTGCGTGTACCGATTAAAATCTTGCGTGATACTGGGGCTTCACAAAGCTTCATACTAGAAAATGTGTTGCCTTTCTGCGACATGACGTCTACCGGCTGCAGCGTTCTTGTGCGTGGTTTTGAAATGGGTTTCGTTAATGTCCCTCTGCATGAGATTTCCCTCCAATCGGACTTGGTTACTGGCACCGTTACCGTGGGTATACGTCCCTCTCTGCCTATCGCAAATGTAGCCATGCTACTCGGTAACGATGTCTGTGGTGGCAAAGTTTTACCTGGCCCTATCGTGTCTCATGTATCCCCGAAAACATTAACATGTGATGACCTTTCCGTTAATTTCCCTGAGGTTTTCGCATCTAGCGTCGTTACGCGTGCCATGGCGAGAGACGTTAAAGCGACTGCTATTCAGGAGCAACGCAATGCGATTATCGATCTTAGCGATTCCTTTATGGCTCGACCCTCACTCATTCACGATAGTGTTGTCACTCAGACTGCTGAGTCACTGTCGTCCCATGCTGCTGTTCCTAAACTGTCTGTGGACCGAGATCTGCTTAGCAAGGAACAGAAAAATGACCCCTCTCTTGCGACGCTCTTTTCTGAAGTTATGTCCGATGAGGACATTGAGCAGTCGCCTCATGGCTATTTCCTTAGAGATGGAGTCTTAATGCGCAAGTGGAGGCCTCTTACGGCCTCAGCGCAAGATGAGTGGAGAGTTCTGTATCAGATCGTTATCCCTGCGTCCTTCTGTGATGAAGTTCTGAGTCTCGCTCATGACCATCACTTTGCGGGTCATCTCGGCGTAAATAAAACAACTGACCGAATTTTACGCCATTTCTTCTGGGCAGGTCTTAAACGAGACGTAGTTAGATATTGTAAAACATGTCATCCGTGCCAAATCACAGGTAAACCTAATCAGGTCATTCCACCTGCGCCGTTGCAACCAATTCCTGTTGCGTCGGAGCCTTTCGAGCACGTAATTCTGGACTGTGTCGGCCAGTTGCCTAAAACAAAATCTGGTAACCAGTGGTTGTTGACCATCATGTGTAACCCGTTTTCCCGAGGCAATTCCACTGCGTAGAATCACGGCTCCTGTCATCATCAAGGCCCTGCTGTGGTTTTTTTCCCTCTTCGGTCTCCCGAAGACCGTCCAGACGGACCGTGGCACTAACTTCATGTCCCATGTGTTTGCTGAGGCTATGCGACAGCTCTCCATCAAACACGTAAAATCCAGCGCCTATCACCCCCAAAGCCAAGGCGCACTCGAGAGATTCCACCTAACGCTCAAGAATATGTTAAAGACGTTCTGCCTCGAGTTCGAGCGTGATTGGGATGAGGGGGTACCGCTCGCTCTTTTTGCCGTGCGTGAGGTAGTGCAGGAGAGTCTGGGGTTTAGTCCTGCAGAGCTTGTTTTCGGACACACTGTTCGCGGGCCGCTGAAGCTGCTAAAAGAGTCGTGGCTGTCGGAGACGAAAACGTACGACGGTCTCTCTGATTACGTTTCGAAAATGCGCTCCCGGCTCGGTCGTGCTTGCCAGTTGGCCAGAGCAAATCTGGGCGCCTGCCAACAGCGAATGAAGAGGAGATACGATGAGAAGTCGGTCTCTCGTACTTTCCAACCTGGTGATGAGGTGCTTGTGTTAATACCTTCAATGGGCTCTGCTCTGCAGGCCCGCTACAGCGGTCCTTATCGCATCGAACGACGTGTAGGTGATCTCAACTACGTACTCTCTACTCCTGATCGCAGGAGAAAGACGACTTTATGTCATGTAAATCGTTTGAAGTCGTACCGTGGTCGTGAGGGAAGCTCAGCAGCTCCCGAATTAGAATCTCCGCGCTGCGTTGAAGCCGTTGCGTCGCTCGCGGTCACTTCCACGTTGGAAGACGAGGGTCGCCTTCCGTCAGTGGAAGTTATTGAAGGGAGAATGAAGAATTCTCAGGTCCTCAATGACCTTAATTCATTTTTTGTAGGTTTGAGTGAATCACAACGTGACGATTTAATTTTTCTGTTTAACGAAAATAAGGATCTGTTTCCCGATGTGCCACGCCAGACGACTCCGGCGGTACATGACATCGATGTTGGTTCCTCTGACCCAATTAAACAGCATCCCTATCGCGCTAATCCTCAAAAAAGGGTTTTGTTGCAGGGCGAGGTGAAGTTCATGAAGGATCACGGCATTGCTGAAGCAAGTTGTAGCCCATGGAGCTCGCCGTGCTTGCTGGTGCCCAAGAACGATGGCTCAGTGCGGTTTTGTACCGATTTCCGAAAGGTAAATGCCGTTACAAAACCCGATAGTTTCCCGTTGCCCCGCATTGATGATTGTGTTGACCGCCTTGGCTCTGCTGTGTTTGTAAGCAAAATTGATTTACTTAAGGGCTACTGGCAGATTCCCTTGTCACCCCGTGCTAAGGAAATCTCAGCTTCAGTACACGGTAATGCCCTTCGGACTCCGCAATGCCCCGGCAACATTTCAGAGGCTCATCAACGGTGTCCTCGAGGGCGTACCCAACTGCGAGGCCTATGTAGACGACCTGCTGATTTACAGCCCCACCTGGCCTGCACATCTTGCACACCTTTCCACTGTGTTCCGCAGGCTCTCTGAGTGGAGGACTGGAGGTGAGATCACGTGACAAGGCAGCATGGCGGACTGAGTCACCTGGCGTCCGCATGTCAGAGAACTAACTATTGAACACCTTTAAAAACTTAAGGTTTTAAGAACAAAACTAGGAATCTATCTCCCAAACAAAGAAGAACTTTTTATGTCAAGTCAAGGGCATCCGCGGGAGACGAGACAGACGGAAAAACAGCGTCAGGCTGCCTGGCGTTCAATCAAAGAGAGCATGGGAGACCATGAAGATCCACCTGCCTGGGCTGAAGAGCTACTGACACAGGTTACATCAATCAGAGTCTCATTCCAACAAACGCTGGATGAGCTGAGCAATTCAATGGAGGAAATTAAAAAAGACACACGGGCCATGGTGGCAAGATTGGGGAATGCCGAAAAACGCATCGGCTTCTTGGAGGATAAACAAGCAACTCAGCAGCAAGCCAAACAAGATAACGCAAAAGAGATAAGAAACTTGAAAGCCAAAGTTTCTTACCTGGAGTCGCACAGCAGAAGGAACAACTTGATTATCGTGGGCCTGGAAGAAGGCTTGCTGGAGACCGGTAATCCTGCAGCGGACCCAGGTAAAGAGCTTGCTGCAATATTCCGCTATATTCTTGACCGGGGTGAAACGGACCCAGCACCGGAGGTAGACAGACACCACAGATCCCTTCGCCCACGCCCGAACCCAGGAGAACCACCGAGACCATACATTGTGAGGATGCTGAGATGGAGTGACCGACAGCTCATTCTAGGAGCTGTGGCAAAGAAGAAAAAGCTCACATGGAAAGGGAAATCTTTCCGTGTGTTTCAAGATCTTCCAGCTGATATCCAACAGAGGCGCGCGGAGTATGGAGACATCAAGAAGAAGCTGCGTGGAGCGGGGATTCGCTATGGCCCGTTGTTCCCCGCAAGACTCATTGTGACCGTGGGTGAAGAGCAGTGTATTTACACAACACCTAATGAAGCTATCAAGGACCTAAGAGTTCACCTCCCGTCTGTGTTTGGGTAAAGATATAAGGTATGATTATGAGTTCAATATATTCATGACGCTGACTTTTGTCTCTCCCTCTTCCTCTTGGAAAGGAAAAGGGGTAATTTAAGTTTAAAGGTTGAACAATTTGACACTAATTTTTGACTGTTGGACGCCTCATGTGACCTGCAGCCTGCTCCCGTTGGATCATGGATAGAGGAGGGACATTGTTCTTTCTCTTGTTTTTTTTGTTTAGTTTTTTGCCTACTGGCTATTGTGCGTGTGAGTGTGTATGTGTGTGTATGTTCGTCATCCCCTGTAATTTCCCTGGAGTGGCAGAGTGGGGTTTAGAAATCATATGTAAAATGCTCTTAAATACTGGGATTATAAATTCATATGTCAAGCTCTAATGCCATAAGGGTTGTCAGTTGGAATATTAATGGAGTCTCTAATAAAGTTAAACGTTATAAAATAATTTCACATCTGAAGTCTCTCTCAGATGTGGCCCTCTCCACTGCTTTAGATGAGCTTCAAAGGCTGTTGGGGGTAACTGATGTTTGGCGATGTGTAAACCCACTCTCTCGTGAATATACGTTTTATTCTAAAGTACATAACTCGTACTCTAGAATAGATTACCTGCTCCTGTCAAACTCAATAACAGAAAATGTGATAAATTCAGAGATTCACACCATCTTAATCTCAGATCATGCTCCCATCTCTGTTACATTTTCACCTTGCTTTAATGTGCATAAAACAAAACAATGGAAGTTTAATAACATGCTTCTATGGGACAAGAAATTCGTTGCTATGATTAATGTAAGAATATCTTATTTTTTTTAGATGAATATGAACTCTGTTGAATCTGTTCAGACAGTTTGGGAGGCTATTAAAGCCACATGTAGAGGTTGGTGTATTAGTTATAACTCTGCAAAACACAGAGAAAGAAGTCAAAGAAAAAATGAATTGATGTTAGAGCTAAAGAACCTGGAAATGCAGCATATGAGAGATCCTAATGATCAGAAATTAAAAACAATGGTGTTACTCACGAGAACAGAGCTACAGTCAATTATACATGAAGAAACCTCTACTGCATTATATAAACTGAAGAGGAAACATTTTGAAACAGGCGACAAAGCTGGCAGAATGCTCGCACTAAGATTAAAACAAATTGAGAGTAACTCATCCATAACGGCTATAGATGACCAGAATGGATCTTTAGTATGTGAGCAGAAAGAAATAAACCAGGCATTCCAAGAATATTACTCAAAGTTGTATGAATCAGAGTGTAGATTTAATCCTGATACGATTGATGACTTTCTTAGAAGTGCACCTCTCCCCCAGTTGAAAGAGGACGATAGGACATATCTGGACAAACATGTCCAGGAACTGGAGGTTAAGGCAGCCATTAAAGCTCTTGCTGCTGGTAAAGCTCCAGGTCAAGATGGGTTTAGTGTTGATTTCTATAAGTGTTTTCAGGAAGTATTATCTCCATTCTTGACCTTGTTGTACAGGGATATTATTGCAACTCAATCCATGCCCCAAAGTATGAATATGGCTGTTATCTCGCTATTGCCAAAGCCGGGCAAAGATCACACGAAAATTGACAATTTCCACCCCCTAAGTTTGTTAAATAACGATTATAAAATCTTCGCTAAAACTCTTGCAATGCGTCTGGAGAAAGTCATCTCATCATTAATCCATCTGGACCAAGTTGGTTTTATTGCTGGTCGTTATTCTGCCCATAATATGCGAAGACTGTTCCATGTAATGTCAGAGGCTGCATCTCTTCAACATCCTGCAGTTGCAATTTCTCTTGATGCTGAGAAAGCATTCGACCGGATAGAGTGGTCTTATCTGTTCCATATTCTGACTAAGTATGGCTTTGGACCAGTATGCATACAATGGATTAAGGCCCTCTACCACAATCCGGTCGCATGTGTCAAAACCAATGGTTTAATCTCACCCCCTTTTCACCTTTTTAGATCCACCAGACAAGGCTGCCCAGCCTCCCCAGTTATCTTCACTCTAGCACTTGAGCCTCTTGCCTGTGCTATCAGGGAAAATCAGAGTATAACAGGTATCAAACTTTTTAATTATGACTTTAAAGCTAATCTCTACGCGGATGACATTTTATTGACATTGTCTAGACCTGCTCTTTCTGTGCCCCATCTGCTTAAACTAATCAGTGATTTTGGTGTGTTTAGTGGTTACAAGATCAACTGGTTAAAGAGCGAGGCCATCGCCCTGAATCGTCTCACACACTCAGGTCATTTGAGTTCAACACCTATTGTTTGGAAAACCGATGGTATGCGATATCTTGGTGTTAATATTACATCCCCGATTGATAACATTTTTGAGTTAAATGGCCCCAAATTATTGAAAACTGTGAGGGACGATTTGAACAGATGGACAAACGTACCTTTATCACTATGGGGGAGGGCAGAAGTGCTCAAAATGAATGTGCTCCCACGATTAGCTTCTCTGTTTACCGCCATCCCATTAGAAGTCCCCCAGAGATGGTTCAGAGAAATTAACACACTATTTTCTTTATTTTTATGGAAAGGTAAAAAACCTAGAATAAGTCTGAAAAAATTATCTATCCACAGGAAAAAGGGTGGACTAGGGATACCAGACATTCATACTTATTATTTGGCGTACAATGGTATTTATCCCCTATCCTGGGCGTATGAGAAGGAGCAGGCAGCTATGGGTAGCTGGAGATGGCTGGAGCAGAAACTTGTCGAGGTGAATTATAAGAATGTCTCCTTAGCCTCACTCTGGTATCACACCAAATGTAATAAAATCATAAAAAATCCCATAATTTCATTCTCGTGTAGAATTGTCAATGAAATACACAAACAACTCAAAATGAATGGTTTAGTTTTACCTTCATGCCCCATATGGAACAACCTAGCACTAAAGGCCGGTGGGAAACCTATTAGTAATGAATCATGGCAAGAAAGTCATATCCTGGGAAGCAACGGAGAAATGCTCTCCTTCAATGAACTCAAGAAGAAATTTGGTTTGAATAACTCGGATACATTCCAGTACCTTCAAATTAAGTCCATCATGCAAAGCTTTGCAAATATCATGTTAGCAGATAATGATTCTTTTGATATTAAGTTCAGGGATGCAGTCTCAGGCAGTGGAAAGGTATCTAAAATCTATAAACTGTTATGTTGTACTTCTTCTTGCATCTCTTCTAAAGTTATAAAAGCACAATGGGAGAAAGATTTGGGCATAAATTTAACATCAGAACAATGGGAAACTATCTTGAGCCGCTCAAATAATCTTTCAAAATGTGTCAGGTATAAAATCATACAAATTAAGATTCTGTTCGGATCCTATATCACTCCACATAAACTTAAGAAAATGAATAATGGTGTTCCAGATAAATGTTGGCATGGGTGTGGAATGAATGGAACTCTTATCCACTTACTGTGGCACTGCCCAGAAACACAGACATTTTGGTTAAAAATCAGAGATTATCTATGTAAATTATTTAAAATCAACTTTCCTTTAGAACCAGCAGTGGGTCTTCTAGGAAAACAAATAGAGGGAGCAACCACAAAAAAAATGCAATATTTATTAGACCTAGCCTTCCTTTCAGCTAAACGGTTAATCCTTATGAACTGGAAAGTGAAGAAACCAAATTGTTTTGATATAGTTAACTGGCAGAAGGACTTTCTGGAACTTGTTTCTATGGAACAAGCAGCTTCTGTCTTGCAAGATTTGGGCAGTGACCACACAGATTCTCTGAGTCAAATCATGTCACTCTTGAAAGAAAATCAAATTGATGAGGATATATCTTGATACAACACTGACAATGATGAGCCATTTTGTTCACTCTTGTTTATTGAATTTTATTCACTATTATTGTTGTTATTGGTTCTTTGGTGGTACCTGTCATATTACTCCAAAGAAAGAGGGGGGAAAATGTGTGTGTGTGTGTGAGTGTAGTTGGGGTGACTCATGAATGTATTCATGAACTTTCATTCATGTTTTGTTTTTTGTCTTTTTTTTTTTTTTTTTTTTCTTGCTGTTGTTGTTGTTTTTGTAAAAAATAAATAAATAAATCACTCCTCTCTCGCCTTCAGTTGGTCCAGAGCTCCGCAGCAAGGCTGCTGAAAACTGATTGGCTGTTACGTTACGCACGTCACTCAGTGGCCACGCTGTTGAACGCTGATTGGCTGTCATCACGCGAATGTCGCGGCAAAGTTTAAATATTTCAACTCGAGCAAAAGTGGCGTGCTGCAAATCCACGTGAACGCGCTCGCCTGTGCCGGGCAAAAGTGTCGCGCTGCAAATGGAATCGTTGCTTTGTATGGAATCGTTTCGTCCCTTCACGTTTGGTTTGAACGCACAGTATAGTGCGCTGTGGAGTAGTCACTCGCACGCTCGCTCCCTCATCACCCATCCCCCTCCCCCCACCTGCACTAACTATCTGCGAGAAGGATGTGTGCCGGCTCTTTCAGAAGCAGAAGATCAAGAAGGCTCCAGGACCTGATGGTGTGTCCCCCTCTTGTCTGCAAGTCTGTGCTGAACAGCTGGCGCAAATCTTCACGCGGATCTTTAACTGGTCCCTGGAGCTGTGTGAAGTGCCCTCCTGCTTTAAATGCTCCACCATCATCCTAGTCCCCAAAAAAACCTCCATCACAGGACTAAATGACTACAGGCCTGTCGCCCTGAAGTCTGTGGTCATGAAATCCTTTGAGAGACTGGTGTTGAGCCACCTGAAGGACATTATAGGTCCCCTGCTGGGCCCCCTGCAGTTTGCCTACAGGGCAAACAGGTCGGCGGATGATGCTGTCAACATGGGACTGCAATACATACTGCACCACCTCGACTACCCAGGGACGTATGCCAGGATCCTGTTTGTGGACTTCAGCTCGGCGTTCAACACCATCGTCCCTGAAATCCTACATCAGAAGCTCACCCAGTTCGAAGTGCCTGTCACCACCTGTCAGTGGATCATCAGCTTCCTGATTGACAGGCAGCAGCATGTCAGACTGGGGAGCATCTCTTCCAAAACCCGGTCCATCAGCACTGGCGCCCCACAGGGGTGTGTCCTCTCCCCGCTGCTCTTCTCCATCTACACCAATGACTGCACCTCAAAGAACCCGTCCGTAAAACTCCTGAAGTTTGCAGATGACACCACCGTCATTGGTTTGATCCAGGATGGTGATGAGTCTGCTTACAGACAGGAGGTGGAACAGCTGGTCCAATGGTGCAGTCAGCACCACCTGGTGTTAAACCACAACAAGACTGTGGAGATGACAGTGGACTTTTGGAGAAGTCCCCCCCCACTCCCCCCCTCACCATCCAGAACGACACAGTGTCCACTGTTGATTCCTTTAGGTTCCTAGGTACAACCATTTCACAGGACCTAAAATGGTGTCCCCACATTTACTCTGTCCAGAAAAAGGCCCAGCAGAGGTTATACTTCCTGCGACAACTAAGGAAGTTTAATCTGCCTAAAGAGCTGCTGACCACCTTCTACTCAGCCATCATCCAGTCTGTCATTTGCACCTCGATCACTGTCTGGTTTGGGTCAGCCACCAAACGGGACAGGGCCAGACTGCAACGGACAATACGGGCTGCGGAGAAGATCATTGCAGCTGACCTTCCCACCATTGAGGACCTGTACCAGTCCAGGGTCAGGAAAAGGGCAACAAGAATCGCCCTAGATCCCTCACATCCTGGTCAGAAAATGTTCAACCTCCTTCCCTCGGGCAGGCGATACAGGGCACTGTTTGCCAAAACCAGCCGACACAAAGTCAGCTTCTTTCCCCAAGTTGTCTCTCTGTTGAACGCTCAGAATTAGCCCCCACCCTCTATTTTATTATATTATTATAATTATAATTATTTATTGTATTGTTATTCTGTATACTTAACAGTTTATATTTTTTTGTACCGTTTTCTGTTTTGTGTTTTTTTCTTTTTTATATATTAACAATAGGTTAAATGTTAGGCGGAGCCACGGGTGTTCCAAAGGGTTCCGGGAACACCCAGTTTCATAGCTGGAACACCCAAAAAAAAAATTTACGTCACCTGGCAACCGATTGTAAACGCAAGCTTCGCGAGTGCGACATAGTGTGCCTAAAAATATGGCACGATGAAACAGAGTTCTCTTCAAAATTATTTTAAAAAGCCACGGCTTGAGGGCCAACAGGACTCAGGTTCTAGAATCGAAGATGTTCTCCCCTCAACAAGCAGGCCCACGACACCACCAAGTGAGCCCACAGCTACCCACACCATCCGAGAAGATTATGCAGCTAACGCTGCTGTAGATGAACCCAATACAGCTAGCTCGGGGATCCCAGATCTCTCTTCTTTAGACGAGCCTGCATGCCAGCCCAATCTGCAAGCTTTCCCTGTCACCGAAGCGGTCAGTGGAAAGAAAAGGAATTTTTCTACCAAGTGGTATGCCCGATACAGTTGGTTGGAGTACAGTATTAAATTAGATGCAGTGTTTTGTCAGTCATGCCGTCACTTCAGCAGAAACGACAAGGCGGACAGGTTCACAAACACAGGAATGAGAGACTGGGGGCATCTCAGTCAGACCTGTATACACCACAAATTAAGTAAAGCTCATGCTTCTGCAGTGGCCCGACACAAAGCTTACATTGACATAAAACGTGCAGGAAACAGAAAGCCGAGCCACGCCGCCTTGCCCTGTGAATTCAGTTGCAGCGCAAATATAGCAGCAAATACGTTACATTCTTAACCCAGCAGCGGTGTTGTTCAGATACTGATTAAATGGGTTTGTTAACCATGCGTAATAGTATGCGTAATAGTATGGCTCCATGAGTATGCGCACACGTTCTATGTGTTCTTCATCTCTGGGCACTGCGTCCCTTTATGTTTTGCAGCAGTTGCATTTGTTCTCTGTTAAAATACATGGTTAATGTATTATTTTGGAGTTACATTTGAAAAAAAAACAGGAACACCAGTATTTTCTTGGGAACACCTAGTATTTTTTTTCTGGCTACGCCACTGATAGAGAGCAAAGGGACAGAAATCAAATTCCTCATTTGTTCGCAAACCTGGCCAATAAAGCTGAATCTGAATCTGAATATGTGCGTCAGAGTATCCGTTTGTTTGTTTGCTAGGCGGGAATGTGGTCCTGTCTATGACGGTTTACATGCGGTTTACATGCGGTGACATGATTTTCTTTGGCTCATCCAGGTATGAATGTTTTATCTGTTTTGTGTATGTTATCTATGCTGGTTATGTTAGTGCAGTCAATTGCATTCATTATGCTATCTTGTTTATTTTTATGTTATTATATATTATCAGAATGCGGTTGGCTATCTGAGTGGAGGCGGGAATGTGGTCCTGTCTATGACGGTTTACATGCGGTTTACATGCGGTGACATGATTTTCTTTGGCTCATCCAGATACCAATAAATGAGAAGCCACCCTCCATTGTTGCCCAGCCGTCCTTCCACCCATCCAGCGCATTCGCCAGAACACAACGCAGATCATTACACCCGTTACATTGGTGCCGTGACCTTTCAAGGATTGGTTTAAAGGACGACATCACCTCGTTCGCCGAGGAAGCTGCTGCCACTGGCCTTTTGTGGTACTGAGGTATTTCCATGGAGAGTGCTTAGTGTTTTATTTTATTTTGAATGGACGATTTCTTTATTTTTTATTTTTATATAGGCCTATCCACGTGTGTCAATGCTGAATGAAGTAGGTGTTTGCACATTGTGGACTTTTTGTTTCTTTAGCACTTTTTGTGCTAAAGAAAAAAAGGCAGTTTCAGCACGTTTGGCAAAGTAAGTACTGATTTAATGCTGTATATTTGTTTGCCAGTTGATATGCTTTTCTACTACTTTCATTTTGTGCTCTCGATTTAGCCAATGTGATTTCGTTGGAATTATTATTATTATTAATTTTTCCATTGTGTTGATAAAGTGGCATTTAATATGGCAGAGGGCAGAACATACTTACTGGGCAGTGGGGGTGGTGATGCTGAGCGCATTCCTTTTGAGTGCCAGTTTGGTGTGGGGAGGGGATTTTTGAATCAGCCCTCAGAAACCAGAACACCAGGGCCTGGAGTCACGGCGTTGGGCACCCCCCAGTTGACCTCAACTCGGTATGTGGACCGTGCCATGCCAAGCCACTTCAATCAGAACCCAGACTTGGGTTCGCTCATTACACAGTTGGCTGAAAAGCTGGGTGAGTCCATCACAGCTCACCTACAGGCTGATAGGGGCACAAACAGCACGAGTACTCCTCTGCCAACAGAGACAACACTGCCTAATGTCAGTGTTGTGCTGCAATCGGCCGCAAAGGAGCACCCCGATCGCTCAGATAAATTTACAGTTCACGAGTGGGAAAATCTCATGACCCTGTATTTAAAGAGACGCGCCATCCCAGTTCACGAGCAATCACAAGAGATTCTGGCAAAGCTTATGGGCAAAGCAGGAGATGTGGTCAGAGTAAAGCTGCGTAACACATCTATCAATCACGCTACAAATCCACATGTGATTTTTGATACTCTGAAACAACATTTCAGTGAACTGTCATACTCAAGCATGCCCCTGTCAGATTTCTATAACACACTGCCCACACCAGGTGAAGATGCTATGGAGTATTGGGTTAGGCTAAATAAAACGGTGGATGTAGCTGACGAGTGCTTGAAAAGGCAGGGTCGTAGCATTGATGACCCGGGCCATGAGGTCAGCATGATGTTTATCAAACACTGCCCGGACCAGTCTCTCCACAGTGTTTTCAAGTTTAAGTCTGCTGACAAATGGTCGGCCTGTGAAATCCAAGATAGGCTCGATGAGCACATGCAGGATAAGAAATCAAGATCTGCAGCTGCAAGGCCACTAAGGGCAAGTGTTGTGGAGCACAGAGCTCATTCGTGCCATGTACCTATGCTTGAAGAGGCACCTCTCTTGAACACTGCTGCTCCACCAAGACAGCCTTCAGCCCCTTCGACCACTGCTGGTGTTGACAATGACTGCATGAAGGGTTTGGTAAACCTGTTGGACCGGCTGGTCACAATGCATACCCAAGTGCCTGCCAACCCTGGCACCCAAGCTGCCATGCCACGCTCTTTCCAGAGAGTGTGCAAGGTTTGTGGGGCTCCTAATCATTCCACATTTTCCCACTGCAAGCAGGACAACCTATGTTTACAGTGCTTGTGTCCCGGTCACTGGAAGAGGGACTGTCCTCAACGAACAAACCAGCACCGCTTTCAGCACAATGGTCGTGCTGGTAACCACAACCAGCGGCCTAACCAGCAGCCTGACCAGCGCCGCTCTCAGCCTGATGATAGCGCTGGTGGCCAGCCTCAGCAGTTAAACTATTAAACCCACACCTGGAGGGGGCCGGTGTGGGTAACGTAAATGGAATCCCTTCTGAAACCTGTGACCTAGCTCAGTTATATGAGGAGAGCTGTGCCAAAGCACCTAAGGGTACAAGAATAGCCATTCAAGCTACCCAGAGAATCAAAGCTTTCGGAGAGCTGTTCTATGCTCCAGTCCTCGTCAACCACAGTGTGCAGCTTAGAGGCATGTGGGACTCTGGCTCTATGGTATGTAGCATCAGTGAAGAAGCAGTAGAGAAGCTCAGATGCACTGATGTTTTGCCAGAGAAGCAGTACCCTGAAGAGAACATTGTCTTGATTGGCTGTGGTGGTTTGCGAACCCAGCCTGAGGGCTTTTATGATTTGGAGATGCAGCTGTATGGCGTTCCATGTATTGTATCCACTTTGGTTGTGTCTGGCCAACAAGATGACCTCATATTGGGCTCGAATATCATCAAATATGTCACTCATGTCCTGAAGGGTAGTGGCGAGTACTGGGATCTTGCATCTTTTCATGACCATAGATCTGACCCCGAGATCGGTCACTTCTTGTCCATGTTCACAAATGTCGAGCGCTGGAAGGGGAGCGCAGTCCCAGAAAAGATAGGAACTGTCAAGCTCACCCAGGCGGTGACCCTCCTACCCAGGCATGAGCACTTGGTTTGGGGCAGACTCCCTGCCAAGTTGCCTATGTCACCTGGCAGCACTGTTGTTGTGGAGCAGACCAACTCAAAAGCCATGCCACGAGGTGTCCTAGTGGGTCGTCTTGTCACACCTCTCTGGGGTGATAGATGGGTGCCAATGACAGTTGTGAACCAATCTGACAAGGCGATCACGCTGAAGAGGAATTGCAAGTTGGCTGATGTGTTCCCGTGCTTAGCAGTCGAGGATCTTGATGTTTTCCAGGGCTCACAAGCAGCTTCGGAGAAGAAGCAACCCGACACGAGAAACGACAGCATGATGCTTCTTCCAGTGCTAGTCTTTCATCCCAAGCCGGCAAAAGTCTGTCAGAGTTGGGTCTGAGCGACGTCGATGTAGCCTCATATCAGGTTAGCGAAGCTTGTAGGTCCCAGCTCAAGCAACTGATAACTGACTATCAGGACATCTTTTCCAAGCACTCTCTTGACTGCGGTGAGGTCAAGGGTTACACACACCGCATCCGTCTCACGGACGATCGCCCGTTTCGCCTACCATACAGGAGAGTCCCTCCAGCCCACTATCAGAAGTTGAGGCAGGCTCTCACTGATATGGAGGAAAAGGGAATCATCAGAAAGTCCACAAGCGAATATGCGTCTCCTTTGGTGATGGTGTGGAAAAAGGATGGTGGGTTGCGGATTTGCAATGACTTCAGATGGTTGAATGTCAGAACCATAAAGGACGCACATCCCCTGCCTCACCAGTCAGACTGTCTCGCTGCCCTTGGTGGCAACTGCTTCTTTAGCACGATGGACCTCACCTCTGCCTTCTTCAACATTCCAATGCATGAAGAAGACAAGAAGTACACAACTTTCACGACTCCTCTCGTGCTGCATGAATACAACCGCATGCCACAAGATCTGTGTAATAGCCCTGCTTCCTTCATGAGGGTGATGACTGGGATATTTGGGGACATGAACTTCATAAAGCTTCTGTGTTATCTCGATGACCTTCTTGTCTTTGCCCCAATGGAGGAACGCATGTGAGATCCGCTTTGTGTCTAAGCTGGCGTCGTACACCTTTGATCTCAAGCACCTGCCTGGGAAGAAAAATGTGGTGGCAGATGCCTTGAGTCGCGATCCCTTTGCGAAAACCATTGGCCGGAGGCTGCTTAGGGAGCCCTATTCCACTCTGACTCAGGAGGCCGATGAGGTGGAAGAGGATTCTGTGCAGGATGTTTTCAGGCTCAGCTGCCAGTCTCAAACCCTCAGACTGGAAAACCATCCACTACCCAGGACGGGGTATGACACAGCCGAGATCAGAGCTCTTTGTCAGGCTCACTGTGCCTGGAATGACACAGCAGAGTCCAGGGCACTCTACTTAACACATAGAGTCCAGCAACTTAAGTGGTCAGGATGCGCTGCCCATGTTCTCTGCCCAGGAGCTACAGCTGGCTCAAGAGCAAGATCCAGTCATCTCCAAGGGGTTGCCCTTTGTTTCTACCAGGAGACGCCTGTCTAGGCGAGGAAAGGCATGGTGCTGACGCAAAGGTCCTCAGATTGTTGAAGCAATGGGACAGGCTGGAAGTCCATGATGGAGTTCTGTATCGGGTCTCAAGAGATCCTGTTTCCAAACAGCGGCGATCCCAATATGTGTTGCCTCGGAGTCTAAAGGACAAAGCATTGTCTGGCATCCATGGTCTGGCAGGTCATCAGGGCCAGGACCGTACTCTTTCGCTTGCAAGACAGCGTTTCTATTGGCCTGATATGGAAAAGGATGTGAGGGCACATGTAAAATGCTGTCTGAGATGTGTGTTTGGGAAGTCACCGGAACCAGCTGCTCGTGCTCCTCTGGAAAGCATCAAGAGCTCAGATCCAATGGAGTTAGTGTGCATGGATTTCTGGACTGCCGAAGACAGCAAGCAGCGGTCTGTTGATATTTTGGTGGTCACCGACCACTACATCAAACTGGCTCATGCCTTCCCTTGTGCCAATCAAACAGCCGAAGCAAGTCGCAAGGAAGCTTTGGGATAATGTGTTCTGTGTTTATGGTTTCGCGGCGAGCATACATTCCGACCAGGGCGCCAATTTCGAGAGCAACCTGATTGCAGAGCTCCTCCGATTGGCTGGTGTTGCAAAATCCCACACGACTGCTTACCATCCGATGGGCAATGGGGGAACCGAGCGATTCAACCGCACCTTGGGCAACATGCTCCGTGCCCTTCCCCTAAAGGAAAAACAGCAATGACCACAACAAGTCCAGACCCTCACGTTCGCATACAACGCCACCGTCCACGAGACGACGGGTTACGCACCATTTTTCCTCATGTTTGGGCGTGTCCCTAGACTGCCGGTGGACGTCATGTTCAGGCGGGTTCTGGACGACCCTGAAGTTGTTGAGTACGACACATATGCAAAGTCCCTGCTTTCTTGCTTGAAAAGTGCTATGGAGATCGCTCAGAAACATACTTCCTCTGAGCAGCAGCACCAGACCCGGCAATACAACAAACGAGCCAAGGGCACCTTCCTGTCAGTCGGAGATCGTGTGTTGGCATCAAATAAAGGGGAACGAGGAAAGAGGAAGTTAGCCGACAAATGGGAGGATGGAGTGTACACAGTGGTTGGGGTGAATCCCAGTATCAACGTCAACAAAATACAGGATGCAGTGGGACACACGAGAGTTGTGCACAGGAATCTCTTACTGGAAGTGAACTTCTTGCCTCTCCCTGGATTGGACCAAGCCAAGTCTGCTGATGCAACTGATCAGTCGTGGGCTGAAGAGGAGTCTGATGAGGAAGATGGCGTCAGTGTCTGGAGAATTGACTCAGGGTGAAATTGCCAAGGACGTGTCGGATTCCAGAGATGATGAGGAGCTCTCAATCTCATCACTTGACGACTCACCTGTGTCTGAGTTGGCTGTAACAGAGGAGCATGCTCAGCCTAGTCCAGCACTCAGTCCTGCTGCTGTTATCGATGACTGTCCACCCATCTCAGTCGCTCCGCACAGAGACACGCTGCGATCTCAGCATGCTGAGACCTCAGGTCGCACTGACTCTCATGCACACACTGAGGATGATGGCACTGTCAGAACACGTGCGGGAAGATTGGTGAAATCAGTGAACAGACTGATTTAATCTATGGTTCAGAAACCTTTTTTTGAAAGGTCCAAGTTTTTTATTGACGGCAGTTCCCAGCACTTTTAGATATTGGGCCTTTAATACGCGTTGAAAGTGCTTATGTGATAAGTTTTCTTGGGGCCAGCTTTGAAGTTTTATACACCTACAGATGTCTATGGACTAAGTATTTGGGGCCAAATGTTGTGTGGCGTACGAGGCGTCACATTAAGCTAAAGGAAATCTAGAGATTTGATCAACCTCTTTCTTTCCTGAACCTTGTATTAAGGTAACTTTCGAGTTGAGTATGTGGACTAGGTCCATCTTTCATTTGTGCCAGGTTGTGTCAGTGATAGACTTTTTGTAAGCCTGGGAAGACATCCTTAAATCAGGATGTTGGTGAATTTCAGGAGGGGTGTATGTAACCAGGGTGAAACAACGTGTTTCAGTTTTGTTGAAATGTCATCAAATTCTGATTAATAAGAAGCAAATATGTGTTTAAGCTATGTTCAAGGTACCTTTTTGTAACCTGTTCCAACCCCTATGTTAATGTGTTTTCTATACCTGTACTGTCGCTTTAAGAAAAGTTTGTGTTTTAGTGACGTATATGCAGCGCCAAGCTCAGAATGCGGTTGGCTATCTGAGTGGAGGTATGTTGTTGTATATGTCGTCACATTTTGAGCATATAAATCGTTTTGTAGACGATGTAAATGTTATATGTTGTGGCAACCCCGATCCGACGGAGGAGTTTGAGCCCCGCCAGCGCCCTCTCCGCGGGCAGGTAGTCCGCGGGAGATATGTGCCGCTCGGCGCGGCGACGCGGGAGCGCGCATCGAGCGCACCTGCGCAATCACGGAGATGTGGAGCACCCGCCGGAAGGAGACGGCGAAGTGTTCTTAAGGACCGAGCGCGCACCATTCCAGGAAGTGCGACCGAGTTGGAGAGACGCGGTAGGGAGAGACTTCGTAGGCCCACGCTACTGACATTTCGCCTCTCCCCAGGACTAAGCAGCAACGCGATCCTTCAGCAGACCTTAGACCAGGGATGGGCAACTGGCGGCCCGCGGGCGGCATGCGGCCCGCATCCTCAGTCAGTGCGGCCCGCATCCTCACTCAGTCAGGCCCACACATAATATATAAAAAAAAAATAGTAATAATAATAATTGATCGAGTTACAGAAAACTCGGTCAAGAAAGATGAGAAGAATTCATAGAATTCGAAGGCAAACCCATGCGTCTAGTTTGCTTAGAAGCGTTATCAGTCATTAAAGATATCCACTTAAGTCGCCACTACTACAACTGCTTGTTGGGTTTGAGTTCATTGAGTTGTTGCACTTAATGTTGGGCCACTGTTTTTCAGTTTTTTTACTTCATTGAATGATGATGTATGTGAGCCCTTTGCACTGATAAAAATACTGACCATTCATGTGGCTGTTTGAGCATGGAAAACATGAAATGAATGTATGTTGGTTCAATTAACATACATAGGTTATGATTCTGGATGATTTTTTAGGTAGTGGCCATCCCCTAAATGCACCAGAATACAGGAAATCATATCTACCAAATTCAAAATTGTGTAGCTTCTCTCAGCTCACGTTTAGTTGAAGTGTGCAGTCATGTGGCCCTCCGATGGTTATGATGAAAAATGTGGCCCTCTTTATCATGAAAGTTGCCCATCCCTGCCTTAGACGGAGCAACCATGAACCAACCCGGAGACCAGCCCGCAACGCGGGAGGAGGAGATCGAGGTGTTGCGGCGATGCCTGGTACGGATGGCCGAGCAGCTCGGACGGGAACCAGCCCACGCCGCCCCCATGAAGCGGCTCACTAAACTGGGACCGGACGATGACGTTGAGGCCTATCTTGAGATTTTTGAGCGGACCGCGGCCCGGGCGAGATGGCCAGCGGACCAATGGGGCTACATACTAGCGCCCTTCCTGTCCGGGGACGCCCAACGCGCCTACCGGGACCTCAGCCTTGCCCAGGCGGCGCACTATCCCACACTCAAGCGAGCCATCCTCGCCCATTACGGTCACAGCCTCCCAGCCTAGGCGCAGCGGTTCCACGACTGGGTGTACGACCCCCTGGGCTCGGTGAGGAGCCAGATCTCGCAACTCGTCCGCCTGTCGGAGCGGTGGCTCGTTGAGTGGGAGGGCCCCCCGCTGCTGGATCGGCTGGTGATCGACCACTGCATCCGAGCCCTGCCCACCGGGGCCAAACGCTGGGCCTCCGGGAACCAACCCAGGTCGGTGAACGACCTTGTGGAGCTGTTGGAGAACCACCAGGACACCCAGCGGCTGTGCAACGGACGCCGGAGAGCCAGCGCACCCAGGCACCGCCCTCCCGCACGCCCACCTACCCGAACCGGACCATCGCGGACCGCCGAGGGCCCGCCCCTCCGACCCAGAGAGAGGAGTGGAGGTGCTACACGTGCGGCCAGACGGGCCACCTGGCCCGCCATTGTCCCGGAGCAGGGGACGTATCCATGCCCACGGCCAGTCCGTCCGACCGGAAGGGGGGGGGTCTGTCTCCGCACCACCTGCCGGCCCGCCTATATGGCCACCCACCCGGCGCCCTCCCGGTCCATCTCGGACGAGTCCCCCGACAGGCCCCCGAGAGAGGCGGCACGGCAAACCCACGCCTCGTCCACGGTGTCCCTTCCCCCGGGGACCCCGGACACGATGACTGCCTCCGAGCGGGCCCCTCCGCCAGACGGGGAGGAGACTCCACCCCTCATAGACTTCTCCGACTACCCCCTGGCCGACGGGGGAGGCCCCGACAAGGGAGGACAATTCACCACCACCCAGCTGGAGGACGACGCCCTCCGCCACGCCTGGGGACACGTCCAGGTACATGAAGGACTCTCGCGGGACTTGGTGAGTGACCGACAGTACCCACACTTCAGCACCAGGGGGGGGTTACTATACCGGGTGGTACAGAGAAGGGGGAAGGAGGTAGAACAGTTGGTCGTTCCAAGGCCGTACGTGAGCAAAGTCCTCTATATGGCCCACACACACCTATTGGGGGCTCACCTGGGGATGGACAAGATGAGGGACAGAATCCTGAACCGGTTTTACTGGCCGGGGGTAAAACGGAATGTAGAGGATTACTGCCGGGCCTGCCCCGAGACCCACGGTACGGAACCCCCTCATACCGATGCCGCTGATCGAAAGTCCCGTTCGACCGCCTGGGTCTAGACATCATAGGTCCCCTCCCCAAGACTAGCCGAGGCCATCGCTACGTCTTAGTTATGGTGGATTACCCCTCACGCTACCCAGAGGCAGTTCCTCTCCGTGCCGCCACAGCCAAAGCGTGGGGAGGGAACTAATGGTTTTATTCAGCCGGGTGGGGATAGTCCGGGAGATCCTGACGGATCAAGGGTCCTGTTTTATGTCCCGGGTTTTGAAAGACCTCACCAGTCTGTTGCAGATCCGCCACCTCCGGACCTCCGTCTACCAGCCCCAAACCGACGGGTTGGTGGAGAGATTTAACAAAACCCTGAAGTCCATGCTTAAGAAGGCCATAGAAGCAGATGGAAAAAACTGGGACTAGCTGCTTCCGCATGTCCTCTTCGCCATTCGAGAAGTGCCCCAGGCCTCCACGGGATTCTCGCCCTTCGAGCTCCTCTACGGCCGGCGACCAAGAGGGCAGCTCGACATCGCCCGGGACGCCTGGGAGAGCCAACCGTCCCCCCACCGCACCGTCATCGAGCATGTGGAGCAGATGCGGGGCCGGATGGCGCAGATCTGGCCCGTGGTCCGGGAGCACCTCGGACGGGCCCAGCAAGCCCAAGCCCGGGTATACAACCGAGGGGCCCAGCTCCGCACCTTCAACCCGGGGGACCAGGTGCTGGTCCTCGTCCCGACCGCCGAGTGTAAGTTCCTGGCCAAATGGCAGGGTCCCTACGACGTCATCAACCGGGTCGGCGACGTCAACTACCGGGTGCGGCAACCGGGGAGACGCAAGGCCGTCCAGGTCTACCACATCAACCTGCTGAAGCAGTGGCATCCACCGACAGCCCCGCGAGAACCAGCCCTCCTATCCCTGTCCGCACGACTACCCCTGCCCGAGGTACCAGTGGGGGAGCAGCTGAGCCCAAGCCAGACCCGGGACATGAAGGAAGTGGTCCTCCAGCACCTCAACGTTTTCTCGGAGCGGCCCGGGAGGACCGCGATCGTCAGCCACGACATCAGGACGGAACCGGGAGTCCGAGTCCGACTCCGGCCCTACCGCATCCCGGAGGCACGGCGGGCCGCCATCCGAGCGGAAGTCATAAGCATGCTGCAGATGGGGGTCATCGAGGAGTCCCACAGCGCATGGTCCAGCCCGGTGGTCCTGGTCCCCAAACCGGACGGAACGTACCGCTTCTGCAATGACTTCCGGAAATTGAATGAAGTGTCGGCCTTCGACGCCTACCCCATGCCCCGCATAGACGAACTGATAGAGTGGCTGGGGCCGGCCCGGTTCATTACCACCCTGGACCTGACAAAAGGATACTGGCAGGTCCCTCTCACCCAGCGGGCCCGGGAGAAGACAGCATTCGCCACCCCCGACGGGCTGTACCAGTACACGGTCCTCCCGTTCGGGGTGCACGGGGCGCTCACGACCTTCCAGCGGATGATGGACCGGGTCCTACGGGCCCACAGGGAATACGCCGCCGCCTACATCGACGACATCGTCGTCCACAGCAGCACCTGGGAACTGCACCTCCATCACCTCCGTGCCGTCCTGGGAGCGTTCCGAGCCGCCGGCCTCACGGCCAACCCAAAGAAGTGCCGCCTGGGCCTCGAAGAGGCGTCCTACCTGGGCTACCGAGTGGGGAGGGGCAGCGTGAAGCCGCAAGAGGAGAAGGTGCAGACCATCCGGACCTGGCCCCGGCCGAGGACGAAGAAGCAGGTGAAGTCATTCCTCGGACTCGTGGGGTATTACCAACGCTTCATCCCGGCGTTCGCAACCCTGGCCAGCCCCCTCCACGAGTTGACGCGGAGGGCTCTGCCTGACCGGGTCGAGTGGACGGAGGAGGTCGAGGAGGCGTTCTCGTGCCTCCGACGGGCCCTCTGCACCGAGCCCCTCCTGATCACCCCGGACTTCAACCTCCCCTTCGTCGTCCATACCGACGCGTCCGAGGTGGGGCTGGGAGCGGTCTTATCCCAGGTCCGGTCGGGCGAGGAGCACCCGGTGACCTATATCAGCCGGAAACTCCTGGCCAGCGAGAAAGCCTACTCGACCGTGGAGAAGGAGGCGCTGGCGATAAAGTGGACACTGGAGAAGCTTCGCTACTACCTCCTCGGACGCACCTTCACCCTGGTCACAGACCACGCCCCCCTGAAGTGGATGGCCACGGCCAAGGATACCAATGCCCGGGTGACGCGCTGGTTCCTGGCTCTGCAGGATTATCACTTTCAGGTGATCCACCGGCCCGGATGCGCACATGCCAATGCAGACGCACTGTCCCGGAGGGACGCCTGCCTAGGCCTATCCCGGGGGTCCCCGACTTGCAGCTGAGGGTGGGGGTGTGTGGCAACCCCGATCCGACGGAGGAGTTCGAGCCCTCTCCCGCGGGCGGGTAGTCCGCGGGAGATATGTGCCGCTCGGCGCGGCGACGCGGGAGCGCGCATCGAGCGCACCCCTCGCAATCACGAAGATGCGGAGCATCCGGCGGAAGGAGACGGCGGAGGGTTCTTAAGGACCGAGCGCGCACCAGTCAAGGAAGTGCGACCGAGTTGGAGAGACGCGGTAGGGGGAGACTTCCTAGGCCCACGCTACTGACATTTT
The DNA here is from genome assembly GCF_031168955.1 of Gadus macrocephalus. Lineage (NCBI taxonomy): Eukaryota > Metazoa > Chordata > Actinopteri > Gadiformes > Gadidae > Gadus > Gadus macrocephalus. The sequence continues at coordinate 18,533,828 of NC_082385.1, forward strand.
GCCTCTCCCCAGGACTAAGCAGCAGGAGACCCAAGGGAGCAAGACGCCGACCCCACAGGAGGACCAGCCCCGGGGCGGTTCCCTTTTTTCCCCAGACCAGGAAGAACCTAATTTAACTTTTTAGTTACCCTTTTTTTTTTGCACGTGTGGTAAAACGTAATAAAAAACCTGAGATGCACCCACACCCTGTTTGGTGCATCTCCTTCCTGAATCTCAGCCGCCGGCGGTCGGGGTTGCCACAATGTGAACATGCTACAGCGCTTTTATAACAGCTAACACTTTGCAAATGTACTTTTTGTGAGTTTATTGTATATATGTGCGTCAGAGTATCCGTTCGTTTGTTTGCTAGGCGGGAATGTGGTCCTGTCTATGACGGTTTACATGCGGTTTACATGCGGTGACATGATTTTCTTTGGCTCATCCAGGTATGAATGTTTTATCTGTTTTGTGTATATTATCTATGCTGGTTATGTTTATGTTTGTTGGAGTGCAGTCAATTGCATTCATTATGCTATCTTGTTTATTTTTATGTTATTATATATTGTCAGAATGCGGTTGGCTATCTGAGTGGAGGCGGGAATGTGGTCCTATCTACGACGGTTTACATGCGGTGAAATGATTTTCTTTGGCTCATCCAGATACCAATAAATGAGAAGCCACCCTCCATTGTTGCCCAGCCGTCCTTCCACCCATCCAGCGCATTCGCCAGAACACAACGCAGATCATTACACCCGTTACATTGGTGCCGTGGCCCGGATGCAATTGACTGCACTCCAACAAACATAAACATAACCAGCATAGATAATATACACAAAACAGATAAAACATTCATCCGTTACACTCGTATAACATAATAATAATAATACATTTAATTTAAAGGGCGCCTTTCAAGACACCCAAGGTCACTTTACAGAGCATAAAGTTATCATAAATCGTTTACAAACAAGACATTGTAGAAAAATAATAATAATAAATTAATTAATTAAAGGTTGGGTATGGGATTTGCGAAACGCCAGCAGATTTTGAAAATACACAACTCAAATGGTCCTACCCCCTCTCCTTCAACGCTGACTCTGACTCCACCCATTCCAAGTACCTGGACGCGCAATCATGCACGAGCGCAAACAGAGATGCGCGAGAGCGAGCCAGGCTAGCGTAGGTTTTCGTTTAACAACATGGCACTACATTCAGCTGTAAGTTGCACCCAGTACCGCGGGAAGTAGGGGTGCTGGGGGTGCTGCAACACCCCCTGTCCGAGGCCCTGTCTTATCACAGAAAACGATCATTTCTAAAAACTCCGGCCAAAGTGGAGATTTCTGAAAACGCCGGTTATGTGTTGTCGTGTCAACGGGGAGAAACGGGATTTTAGGTTCTGAAGCGTCACATTATGCACCAGGAAATGCTTAACGTCATGTGAGCGCCCGCTGTACCGTATTGGTCCGAATATAAACACAAACCCCATTGTAAGACGACCTATATTTGGAAAAAAGATTTGAAGACCTGGGGCCGTATTCACAAAGGATTTTAGGGCTAAAAGTAGGTCCTAACTGGCGAATTTAGGAGTAACTCCTAAAAATAATGGGCGTGTCACTCTTAAATTTAGGACTCCTAACTTTTTTTACTAAGAGCAATTCACAAAGTATTTTAGGACTAAAAGTAGCACCTAAGTCTAGGAGAGCTTAAAAGTCCTCAAGAGGACTCCTAACTCAGTAAGACCTATTCACAAAGAATCGTAAATGCCTGCGAGACGAAATGTTAGGGTATTAAACTTGTTGTGGAGTTAATCGCAATGCAATAACATCCCCGACTAACAGGAATAATCCGATTAGTCCCGAAATAAAATGTTTGGCCACACTACGTTATTTAGCAACAGGTGAAATGCAACTTTTCAATGCCGACGATTTTAAAACATCGCAACCATCAGTCAGCCGTGCCATAAACTTTCCTTTGGACAATCAACAATTACACAGGATCAAAGCCAACTTCATGGCAATTGCAGGTATGCCCGGTGTGGTCGGTGCTATTGACGGGACGCACATAAAAATAATTGCGCCATCAAAAGACGAGGACGTGTTCGTCAATAGGAAGAAAGTGCATTCCATCAACACGCAGGTTGTTTTTGATGCAAATTTTAACATATTACGCTTAGTCCTACGTGTAAAACACATCGTATTGGCTCTTTGACGCCTTTTATTTGTTGAATCCATATTTATTATTGTTTACTGATTTCTTCCATATATGCTAGAGCACACAAACATACACGAAATGTTGTGGAGAGAGGAATTGGGCAGATGAAACGTCGGTTCATGTCCTCCACGGCGAAATACGCCTCACCCCAGAGAGGGCAAGCACAGTCATTACTGTATGTGCCATTCTACACAACCTCTGCAAGCGGAGGAACATTCCACAGCCAGACGATGATGATGATGATGATGATGGCGATCAACATGACAATGAATTTGGCCGTGTGGAACCGAGTGGACTGGCATTTAGGGATCACTTTGAAAACACATTTTAGGTAAACACCTTGGCACAAATCAGTCTACACTTGTGTAGTTCATAACATTTATTTTCTTTTAAATTTTACGTATTTTTATTGTTATGCTTTCTCTCTCTCTCTTGAATGTGCAGGCTACAACGTCATTATCGTGGTCTGCACAAAATTGTCATTATGCGTGTATTCTGATAACTGCACTATAACTACTTAATAGGGATTCATTTCTAGCCTAGGCTATTTCCTTGTTTTTCGGTGATTCAGTGGGCTCGTCTGAACAACCAATCACCAAAATGACTGCATCTAAACTCGTGCTCGAGAATTGACGTAATCCATAGCAACGGCGCGTCACTCTTAGTTCACTCTTTGTGATTTATCCTTAGTAAGAGTAGGTCTCAGCGGCTTTGTGAATAACTTTTAAGAAAAAACTCCTACGTATAATGTTTTAGCGCGAGTTAGGAGCACTCCTAGCGGTAAGATAAAATGCTTTGTGAATACGGCCCCAGATCTTGTTTTTAAGAATAAATAAATTGTATTCATTGAAATAATATATGAAAATAAAAAGGCCTAGAATAAAACACTGCATTGCCACTAAACAGTAGTGCAAGTAGGCCGTACTGATGTGTACACCAAAGACTATTCCTGACACTCCTCTGCCCCGCTGTGTTCGCTCTGGCTGTGGTCGCTCCGAACTGTTTCGCCCCGTGGCAAAGCGAGTCATCCTCGCTGCTGTCCAAGGCATTTTGAGACGCAGCATTTATTTAATGCTCATATGACCTAGTGCTGAAAAAAGGTTATTTTACATTAAACGGTCACATAAATCATTACTATTTTTAGAAAATGTATGTTTGTTTCATATAATTGTATTGGAAGTCCTGGTTTTCACTAGGGTTGCCGCAGGTGTGGACATTTTACACCGAGTAATACACTCGTCTCAACACCGGTATTACCGAGTATAAACGGTATAAACTTTGAAACTAGGTCAAGCGCCACACAAGCATCGGTTTTTAGACCCTTCTCGTCCTTCAGTTGCCGCCAACGTTCGAAAGCAGCGCCTAGGATTATTCTTGATTTCAGTTTTTCTCTTTCAGCGTTTTTATTTTCAATTACTCTCTGAAAAAGAGTTTTCCTTCTCTTTGCTGGTGGTGGTGGTGGTGGTGGTGGTGGGGATGGTGGCGTCTTGTCTGCTATGGAAATTGTCTTCTACTGCTAGGTCCAAATGTGGATTAACTAGTTCCAGTAGCTACCGCAGGATAACAACAAACAGGAGCTTGCTCTGGGTCACGAGCTCTGGGTCACGAGTACTGCACGAAGGGGTCGTGCGCGGGGGAGGGGGAGTGCAGTACGACCGTTTGATTGACGTACTTACTGTCCAATGCAACTCGGTGGCAATGCAAATGATTGGCTGGAGTTTTTCGAGCCCTGCCCGTTCCACAGATGATTGACAAGTTTAATTTTCATGTCAGTACTTCTAACTCAGTGGCTGTAAGCGGGTTATGATAAGGATTTCAAGTAATTTTGCAAAAATTGCCAAAAAAGCGAATTCCATACCCAACCTTTAATAAATAAATAAAACTAAAACAAGACAAAACAAACAATCAAGACAGTGATCAGTTAGACGTTGTGTGCGAGTTTGAACAGGTGAGTTTTGAGTTGTGACTTGAAGGTTGGAATGGTGTCTGACTATGTGTGGGGGGAGGGAGTTCCACAGCCTGGGTGCTGAACAGCTGAATGACCGGGCACCCATTGTAATGAGTCGTGATGTGGGGATGCATAGTAGTCCAGCAGAGGTTGAGCGGAGGGAGCGGGAGGGAGTGTATTCTTGGAGGAGGTCGCAGAGGTAACTGGGGGCTAGGTTGTGGAGAGCTGTGAACACTATTTCAGAATTCGGTTTCATTGTTTTAAGTTTTCAACAATATTTCGATATCATTAGCAACTGACTGAGCTTGTCTTATTACTATACAAAGAAGATGCATTCAATTGTAGCCAAGGCTACTACGAGATAATAACTAATATAGCCTACCGCGATTTCACGGTCGTCCATGAAGATAGCAGCCCTTTAACGCATATCGGATCAAGCATCAATATCAACAAAGATTACTGCATTGTAAAAATAATGCATTTCAGGATGTTTTTTTTTTTCAAGAAAAGTTTTGGGTGGGCCTGTTGAATAGTGGATGGACCTCGGTAACACGCGCGTGCCTGGTACTGGTACAGCATTGGTAACGTTGGGCCTGGCAATCCAACCTCCATTAGGTCTACGTTGTATTTAATCACTTGCCCAATATAACTTTTTGATAGTAGAAACTGTCCACTGGATGGCGCCATTGTGCTTCTACATAACGCAAAAAGAGCGGCAACCCAAGTAGGAAATGTGAACCTGTTAAAGGCACCCAGTGCAACTTTCGAGGCTTAAAAATAAACATTCAATTTCTAGTCTTTTTTACACGTCGTAAGTTTCAATAACTCCATACCATTACATACCGACATTTAAGCAGCAAAGATGAGACGTCGTTGTGTGGTGAGAACTGATACAAAATCGATAACAACAACAATGCCGCCATTTTCTTTATTTTTTGTAACCTACAATAAATAAAGCAGGCTTCCAGTCAATGGAAAAATGGCTTCTCCCCACCGGCGATTGTTGTTGTTTACGATTTTCTATCAGTTCTCACCACACAACGACGTCTCATCTTTGCTCCTTGAATGTCGATATGTAATGGTATGGAGTTATTGAAACTTACTACGTGTAAAAAAGACTAGAAATTGAATGTTTATTTTTCATTGAATGTTTACATAAAGTTGCACTGGGTGCCTTTAACCCGTTTTTAACAGTATCTTTAAAGTGCTTTACAACAATCAATAAACATTTTAATACTTTACAAAACGTCAAGAAGTGAGCCACGTGTGGTGTTATTACAATAAAACAAAAAGGTAGAGACGAGCGTGGTCGGTACTAGCTTAAAGCTACTAGCCTAACGGTAAAACTTCCAACGGCGCCACCATTACAAATCTCTCGGCGAGCGTCGGACCTTACTAGCTAGTAGCTTAAAGCTACTAGCTTAACGGTAAAACTTCCAACGGCGCCGCTATACAAATCTCTCGGCGAGTGTCGGACCTTACTAGCTACACATGTACTCATTTTAACACTCATACTTTGCTAAAACATTTCACTACACATTATCCAATCACTAACATCAACTTGTTTTACATTTTAAACACATAACCCACCTGAAACAAAGAGAAAAGAATGCTGACACGGGAGACGTGACTTGTCTTTTCAGATCCTCATTAGTTATGAGGATCTCACGGGGATTCAGGCAAACCACAATATTACTGTGCCTCCTACTGGCAGGATAGTGCACTTGCATTGTGAAAATGTAAAACTATAAAAGATATTGCTCATACAAAATAAGATCAATTTAGTAGGAAATAGTGTGTCTTAATAATATAAAATGGTGTAGTACATAAAAACTTAATATACACAAATGTGGGCACACATTAGTGGGCATCACACTGGCCAACAGTCTATAGCCCAACAGAGTCAGGCTGCTAATGGACAACCTGCCCCCCACTCCCTATCCCTTCATTGACATAATGCCGCTTTCCATAACAGTGACCTGGACTTTGAATTGCTGGAGAAAGCACAACTTCCTATTAAGTATATCCATTTGCACTATAGCACTTTATTGTGTATTGCAATTTCTTGGTAATACCCCACCCAGTACAAAAGGATGGTTGCAGTTGTGGCGTTATTGTTGTCGAAGTAAGTTGAACTATGTAGTATAGTGGAAACATAATGTTTCTTTCGTGTTTGCAGTGGTAGAAATAAGGTTCCATTTAGGTGTTTCTGTACACATACAAGATTTCTGTGAATCCTCACCGTCATGCATGCGTTTACATATGCTTTAGTTATCTATCAAAAGAGGAAGACATTTTCAATAACTACAGTGTTGTTAATTTAGATGGCCAGAGCAGTAATGGAAGCCTTCCCTCAGTCGCCCCACATTGACTTTGAAACCTCCAAGAAAGCCATCAAAGAAGCCGTGAGAAATATGAGACTCCAATTCCTTGAAGCATCTGGTACAATAACTTAAATGATGAATAATAATGAATAACTTAAAGGCACTCCAATTCAGATTAATTGTATTTTGCAAAAACACTTTCTTTCAGGCTTTGATGACGAAATGTGCGCAATGTGTGGAGCTGACCCGCCCCCTGGAGATGCACCTGCCAATAAGTGAGTTGTTGTTAGCAGCAGTTAAATGTGGAATCGTGATGTGACATTCAGTGTTGATAGCAACTAACTAAGTTACTGTAATAATATTACTTTTAGCAGTCACAGATTTACTTCGCCGCCGCCTGGGACATACCAGTTAAACTTAAAGGGGACCTATTATGCTTTTTCAACTTTTATGACCTATAAACGTTGTTATAATGATTGATAGTCATGTTTAATCATACACAAAAAACGATGTCGATTTTCGGGAAACACTTCCTCTCATCTGGGCGCTTTCAGCATTCTCTGTCAACGCTCGGTTTCGTCCTTCTCCGCCCCCTCGCCCCCCTCCTGCCAACCCAACTCTGTTGTGATTGGTTACCTTCCTTGAAGCGCGCGCGCGGGCAGTTTGACCAGGCATATGGGGGCGCGGCAGGAGTGCATCTACGTAGATGATTTCCCGGAAATGTGAACAAGTGAATCGCAAACGTTGTCCCGAGTGTTTAGCGCTCTGCACAGCCACCCCAGACTGTCAGCAGGGAATACGTCGAAATGCATGTACGTCATTATTTGACACTTTAGTATGGTTAAACATGACTATCAATCATTATGACAACGTTTATAGGTCATAAAAGTCGAAAAAGCATAATAGGTCCCCTTTAAGTGTTCCTACCAACTGAAATCATGTACATGAATAAATCATACATTCGTTTTTCAATTCAACAGATCCAGTGGGATAAATGTGACCGGTGGTTGCATGCCCTGTGTGCCAATATGGACACCAGGACATCTGGAATAATAAAAAAAAAAATAATGGCTCTGTGTGCTGTGCAGATGACCAGCAATATGGGGGTCAAGTAGTTGGACATCCTTGGACTTGCATTTGGTTTGGCATGGCTTTTGGCTTTGGCCTTGGCCTGGATTGTTTTTTGTTCTGGTTTGTGGAAATAAACTTGCTATTGAACAATCGGACGGTTAATTTTTTTGTGTGGCTTGGTCTAAAGATAATCTTGTGGTCAGGTTTTCCTGAAAATCAGATTAAATTAGGGAACTGTGAAAACATTTTTTACGTTTTTAAACTTGAAAGGGGTTTATGGATCACAAAATTTGGAGGGCATTAACTTCAGGTGTGTCTAATTAGTACTATCTAGTAGACTAGTTCTGAATTGGTTTGGGGGGGGTTGGGTGCCATACCATGGAAGCTATTGAGCAAAAAGTAATTTTCCATAGGAAATTAATAGTATTCTCAAAAAAAAAAATAGAATTGTGGGAGCTAAAATATCTTAGGTTTTGGAAAGAGAATGTCCTCAAAAACATCACGTGCATATTTTGGCTGTTGGAGATTGCATTATTTTAAAACTTTGTCGTGAAGTACAGACAGATTTCTACATAACTTCTGGCACTGACTGCTATGACCATACTAAGTGTTGTACTTACTACTAGTACAAAAGGAACCATGTGATTTGACTGTATAGTTTTGGAGAACATATCCTTTTTAAACCTCACATACACATATTTTCGCTGATGGAAATTGTATTATGTTAGCATTTTGAAGTGTGGTATAGAAAATATTCATGCAGAAGTTATGGTACTGACTGGTATGACCATACTAAGTGTTGTACTGACTACTTGTACAAAATGAATCATGTGAATTTACTTTATAGATTTCGAGAAAATGTCCTTTGAAAATCTCACCTGCACAGCAGACATTCTTTGCAAATTGCATTATGTTAGCACTTCGAAGTGAGCTATAGACAAAATAATAGATAAGTTCCGGCACTGACTGATATGGCCATATTAACCGTTGTGCCGACTACTTGTACACACGGAACCATGTGATTTTACTGTACGGATTTTGAGAAAATGTCCTTTGAAAACCCTTGTTTGTTGTGGACGTTTTCACGCCGATCTGGTAGCGTTCGCAGCGATCCACACAAAAAAACAACCGTAGGTGAAGGCTTTTATTTTTAGAACGTCGCGAGATACCACACAAAGGCTGTTTAGAGTAGAGGCTCACGAAGATTTTGTGTGACGGCTGGCTTAACCGCGGACCGACGAATGACGGCTCACTTGACCGCAGTACTCCTATAATGTCTCTCTGCGGCTTGTAGGCAGAGTTGGGTCCGTCTGCGTCCTGCAAGATGGAGGCGTAACTTGTAGTAGGAGGCGTAACTTGTAGTCGGAGGAGGCGTAACTTGCACTAGGAGGCGTAACATGTAGTCGGAGGCGTAACTTGTAGTTGGAGGCGTGTCTAGTACTTTTCTAAATCGCGGAAGTGATCTGTATGTAGCAGTTGTGCGAGGGTACATAAATGACCGCAACTCGGACCTCAAATATTAGGCCTTATATAAAAATAATGCACCCGACCAATGCACCCGACCCGCTCATTTAAAAATATGCTCTTGATTAGCTTAATCTTGATATGCTCTTGATAAGCTTAATCATAGCCTTACGTGAAACTGACATCCCTGAGTCATATGCATTTAAGAAAAGAAGCCTATTACAATTTTACAATGACATATAGCAGTTTAACGTGGGGAACCTGCTTAAGTTTAGCCTATTTTATCCCTTTATACCTTTAACAAAAAGACAGCAGATAAAGAATTAAAGACAGCAGTTTAATAATTCTAATAATTTTATTGAATACATATTTAAATTGATCGCTTGCTGCATGTTTTCAAGGTCCTGCATGAGATAGAAAACAATTAATTAAACTAAATATTACTGATAGAAACAAGACAAGAACAATGTCACTAACAGGAGGATTGTAATGAGAAAGCCTTCATATTATAGCGTTCACATTACAAGCCTTCATTTTATATTTTGTCGGTCTTCAATACATGGATTTCTCAGGTACGTCATCACTGTTGCACTGTGCAAACTCGGGGCAGAAAGAAGCAAGCAACATCTACTAGCCTGTACAGTATAGACTCTAGTATTTAGTAGGGGTGTAACGGTACACAACAGTCACGGTTCGGTACGTACCTCGGTTTTGAAGTCACGGTACGGTACAGGACGGTTCGGTTCATAGTTATGGTGAAAAAACGGATTGCTTGACAGAACGAACATAAGTTTAATTAGTAACGAATTAAACACAACAGTTTTAGCTGTCAGTATGAAACATACAAATAAAATTATGCAATTCTCCAATAACCCTAACATAAAATTAATGAAAAATCCAGTTTTAATGCTCAGTCTAGGCTCTTTAAGCTGGTATGTAAACAAAGAGTTTGTAACATATTCCTGCAGCTCTCTAAAGCTCTGAAGTTCTCATAAATATAATCAATCATTAAATAAAAGTGCAACTGCAGCCTTAACTTAAATTACAGCTTATGTATTTTATAATCTATTGGTGTTTTCATTGCCTCTCGTAGGTCAGAGGCAATGAAAACACCAATAGCCCTGGTGATGGCATTTGCCCGTTCTGAATTCCCAGACAGGTGTAGGGGTTGATTAAATAGGGAGCTGGGTTTGAACGATTTGAACAACTTTTTTTCATTTTGCAGCGGTGACAGTAACACCTGGATGGTGCCGTCACGTTAAAATTGTACTGGGGGCGAAAATTCGATGTGTTTCCATTTGCATAGACGATCGCTGTTGAACAATGTCTGCACACAGCTTTCGACTTGTCCACTCGTCTTTCCCCATTGTGATAATTAACCTGGAATCCAAAGTTCTCCCACACTTGGGATTTAAATGACAGTGGGGCATCTTCAAGCTCCGGTTTTCTGTTGTCGCTCGCCATGCAGTTCGCTCTCAGTTCGCTAGTAGACATCAATCCACACACAGTCGCGATCGCGCTCTGCTACTGCTACTACGCGGAGTTCGCGCACGTGCGAGCCGAGCCTAAGGCTAAACGGTCCGGGGGGAACTCCGACTTCAAGTTTTAAGTTCCGCACCGCAAAACAAGCCTTTACATTCGCCATATTAACGCTATGTACGCCACATTTACGGACCGCGGTACACCTCTGTAACCGCACCGAAGTGCCTGTACCGTGACGGTTCGGTTCAAATACGTGTACCGTTACACCCCTGGTATTTAGTGACTTTTCAGTGTGCATCTCAAACGTGTGCATCTCAAATGTGGCAGGTCGTAAAGTAATGTAAGCATAGCTAGCACCTTAGAAATTAGCTTTCATCTTAAAGTCAAATAATTAGATAGACAAAGGCTCAAACATGCTAAAGGTATGTTTGGGAATATGTTGAGGGTGTGTCTGCAAGCCTTCCTGGCTATAGACGGGGGATTAGTAGGCTAACCACAAATAAACAATACATTTAAACTGGGCTTTCTGATAGTCATTCTATAATGGTAGATGTCTTTCTGCCCCGGATTGGCGTGCCCAGGCGCAATGTTTATAAACAAGAAACGCATGTATAGTAAATTATGTTACCGTTGTTTTCACTGGCCCTCTTCCTCCATTCTCAAAGCCTGAAACAGACAACACAAAATTTTTGCATTTTCAGAATCTTTTGCACTAGAAAGCTTATTTGATGATAACAAAGAAAACTGACCTTGGGGTCTGGCTCTTCCACACTCATGGCCTGATAGAATACAAAGGCAGAGTTACAAAGGCAGAGTTACAACAGATATGTTCATGTTTATTGTGAATTGTACTACTTCGGCGCATACTCAAGGGAATACAACATGGTGGTTTCGATACAGAAGGGAGTAGGGTGGACATGGGACTAATTTACGAAGAATGAAAGGCGGGGGGGGGGGGCTTACTGAGGATGGGCAGAGCTGTTGTGGCAGCTCTGTATATGATGGGGGGAGATCTTACTGGTAATGACAGGGTAGGGGGGGCAGTGTGCTGTGTATGTTGTGAGGGGGGTCTTACTTAGCCTGATATGACCATCCGCTTTCACTTCGTATGTGGTAGAACGAAATGAGAATTGAGCGGAGCCACTAGGTGGCGCTGCCTGGCTAGGTCTTACTGTTAATGGCAGTGATTCTACATGCAAAAGTCAGTATAGTGTGTTCATACTATTTTAGTTATGTTAAATAATCAGAAATGCAATGACTTGAAGCATGAATCCTGCTAATAAAGGTTGAATCATGTGAGAATATGTAAATGCCCTAATGTTAAATAAGTACTTGTCCAGTTGGAAGTTCTCCATTAGCATGATACACCACCACCTCCTAAGGGCTGGCATATCCACCTAAAGATAAAATAGGTAGACTTGTGACATCTTTAAATATGTAGTTATTATACATTCCATCACACTAAATATAAATGATCCTTTCTTGCTATGGTGTAGTCGAATGGAACATCAAGTGCAACGTACAAGGTCAACTGCACAAAAAACAACAGACAAGGAAAACATGAATGGGTGAACACACGAATGACAGCAAGACATGAAAACATTTAAATACGACTAACCATTATCATAAAGACTCCACAGTCATTCCCAGTGGTTTGTCGAGGAAACTTCTAACAGAATAATACCACGATCAGCATTGATTGCAATGGTGCCGATTGAAGTTTGCTATTGCAAATAAATGCAGGCTGTAAAGCTTGATACAAATGAATATCACTTACCTCAAAATGGTACCCAGTTTTTTCTGTCCATTCCCCAGGATCGCCAGGAAGACAAGCAGACCGAATCAGTTCAGCCCGCACAGAACTGTGCAAGATCTCTGTGTATTTTGCAACCAATCAGAAAGAAACAGTAAACCCCTGCACTCACTATCATCTTGTCTTTATGAGGGCATATGAATGTGACTATCCTAGCATAAGGTCCTCATGAAAATGACCTTATAACATAAAGCAGGGGTGTCAAACATATGGTCCAGGGTTGAAACCACCTCTTCACATCATTTCATGAGGCCTGATCCCAAACGCTTGAATAATAATTGCAGCTCTGTGGCCTGCTTGAAATCAGTTTTAATGACACACAAAATAATAATTGCAATTCCGCAACACTGGCAGGTCCGCATGCACAGCATGTCACTATTGAACTGAACTATGAGGTGCAAAATGGAACCGTTTAGCGACAGGAAAGGAAGACCAGATGAAGTGGTGAGGAAGTCAGAACACAGACATATTGGGACTGTGATTGATATGGCCAGAAACCAGACAGTTTGTGGTCACGCATGTAGACGAGGCATGGCGGCCCTCTGAGGAAAAACACAATGCTCATGTGGCCGTGCTAAAAATGAGTTTGACACCCCAGAAATAAAAGGAACTTAACCACTGAACTGAACACTAACGTCTATAAGAATGGTCATATGAACGTGACCATCCTAGAACTAGGGGTGGGAATTGATAGGATTTTTATCAATGTCAATGCATTGTCGATTCTGCTTATCAGTCCAATTCTTTATCAATTCTCTGTTTAGACAATATCCTAAACAGATGTTTGGTTTCAGAACATAGGTCTATAATAATTGCATATACTAGGCCTACTAGATGACCATGGCAGCTTATTATTATCACAAATTGATTATGTCAGAGGGATATGATTCCAGTGAATTTAAGCATTTGATTCTTGGTTCTACTCTATTCTGGGCTTTCAATTCCCACCCCTCTCTTGAACAGAAAATAATTCCATTATTGCAACCTCAACAGAGCTGTATATCTCTGATCAAAGCCACGCCGGGTCTCGAAGCACCGAGATTAGAATCAAGGAAAAAAATCTCCCGAAGGACAGGCTTCAACACCTAATGGAGACACGCAGTATATCCGTAACATGCAGATATGCAGCTAGAGAGTTGAATGAACACTATAACTTAAGCAATCAACATTTCATAATGTTAAAGTTCTCAGAGATGTAACAATCCTTTTTTAAATTCACCTGAGATTATTGACATTTCTACTAGCTTTTAGGGCATGAAGGGCCTGAAGTCTAGGGGGACTGGTTCTGAAATAATTCATAAATGATTGAAAGTAGTTTGGGAATAAAGCGTCTGCTAAATGTACTTACCGTCATGATATCGGAAGACCCGACTTCAATGAAGATCTCGTGTGAACCGTGATTTACAACGCTTTTTGTTTACCGCGAAAAGAGAAAGATCTCGCGTGGACCGCGATTTAGAAAAGAACAAGTTACGCCTCCTAGTACAAGTTACGCCTCCTACTACAAGTTACGCCTCCGTCTTGCAGGACGCAGACAGATACTATCATAGACATCTTATATGATAGACGGAGCATCGAATGCTACCGCCTACTGGCGCTGAAGAGACGCGGGGCCGCCATCTTGGAGTGGTCATCCGCTCCACTCAGTGTAATCCGTTTGGCTGGAGCAATGAAATGTCAGCGTATTTAATTATTCATACCTCACTGAATACCACTGATTTTCATGCGTTTTTTTGTCATACGTGTAGCTATGATAAAGGCCACATGGTTTGGCGTGTTTTATTATTCAATACCAATTATACCAATAGTACGGTAATGTTAAATCTTACTTGTGAAAAGTAATCCCCCGATTCCTATTGTGGATGGTCCGCCGATTTGAGCAGGAATACGCTGAACAACAGCCCGGCATCCTGTTTCTGCTGCTGTTGCTGCTCCCGGTTGACCACTCCAAGATGGCGGCCGTATTTCTCGCGTCCCAGCAGCCAATGCTCCGTCTATGCTGTAAGACAGGGGTGCCCAACCTTTTTTGAGATCTACTTTTCAAGTAGCCAACCTCCCGAGATCTACCAGCAAACCTACCTTCAAGGGGGGGGGGGGGGGGGGTAGAGAACAATTGTTGACGGGGGGACGGGGGGGTAGAGAACAATTGTTGATGGGGGACGGGGGACGGGGGGGTAGAGAACAAATGTAGACGGGGGGGGGGGGTATATGTCCCGCGCAAATTTTATTTTATTAAATAAAATTTCGCGGTCTACTGGTATCGACTGGTTGGGCACCCCTGCTGTAAGATGTCTATGGATACTATTGTGTAGGCATGGACATCCAACATCCAAGTGCTGTCACGTGATTCCACTTGCCACCCCCACTGACGTCACTAATCGCGCGGGAGAGCTTCATTCTCTTATCGACTCGACTACTTCGCCAAGATGACAACGACGGCAAGTAACTAAAATGAATGAATGAAACAACCTAATTGTGATTGCAAAACATGCGTTTGTGAAATGTGTTTTAGATGGGTCCACTCCTTAAGCTAACGTATTGATCCACGATAGCAGACCCTTTAAATAATAGTTATCTTATGCAACTTATTTATCTCAACGAAATTTCAAATAGTATACTAGATACATGCGAAGATATATAAAGGAAAATATACGAAAATGAAATGGTTAAAGTTAATGCAAAATTATGATGTAGTCGAGTACAAACAGTCTACTCTCATTGCAGTCTTTGGAAGTTAATTCTGACTGATATACTGTTATCTTCAGTGACGGCTGGTGGTGATTTTGGGTGGGTGGGCTAACGAATGCATTACATTTATCAATAGGCCTCCTTCACAGGGCTCCAGACGCCATGAGGTCACCTTTATATCTCTGTTCATAACTTTCATATAATGTGAATGATTTTTAAACAAGAATAAGGTGTCACCATAAGGTTCAAGTGCGTCCATAACCAAGGCTAAATATAATTAGACAGTCTATTGCTGGTTAAGGTGGTTGGCTCTTTTTTCTTCGCTGCGTTCTGCCTTCGGGTGTAGCCTATAACTATACATGTATCTATTTTTGTTTTTCTGTTTCGGGTTTAAAAAACCAACACACAAACACAAATGCCGTTTATTTGTTTATTCCTTTTGCCCTTTTTCAGTTTCAAAACCAAATCAGAAAAACCAAAAAACAATCCTGTTAATTGTTTTTCCTGATTTAGTTTTAAATCGGAATATTCAAAGAACGAATCATACACGGATTCTCCTAGTGACAGGATCATTCCATAGACAAAAATCTTTCCATATAACTAATTTAATTTAGGATAGTCATTGCACAGCTGTAACCAAGTATTCTCATTATAGCCTAGTTATATCCTAGTTTTGCATATTCTTATACATTGTATCCTATTTTCATATTTCATGTGGCATCTGTATTTTTATGTAGGCTACAGCATCTGTATTTTAAATTTAGCTTATATCTTTTTACATTTTACCTTTTGCTGAGGTGGTCGCTGTATTAGCCTACTGTATAGGCTGTCTGTATTTGTGTAAGAGTTATTTGTATTGTGTAACCTGCTGGATTATGAAAGTTTGTTTGGGGTAAATAAAGTGTGTGTCTGTCTATCGGGGAAAATGCCGTGAAAATTGTATGCACGGTGCGTTCAGGATTAGGACTGATATAGCATATGTCGGCCTAGGCCTAATCAATCGTGTTTTAATATTTGAAGAATTCATATTAGCCTATTCTTTTCGTAGGCTACTCTGCTGTTGGCCTTGTATATTACACTTCTGTAATTTACACACCATTTTTCGACCAGTTTCAGACTCTTTCTCAAAACCTTGTGGTTGCTCCATATATATTTCACAGTCAATCTGGTGCAAAATAAGATTCTCCTGTGCTACCTTTTGCATGACCACCCTCACACTTGTCATATCTGCTGTAGGTGAGAATGTCTCTTCATAGTCAATCCCTTGTTTATGACTGTAGCCTTTCGCTACAAACCTCGCCTTGTACTTGTCTGATCCGTCGATATCACTCTTGAGTGCATAGACCCACCTACCCCCCCACTGCCTGTTTACCCGGTGGCAACTGAGTGAGGCTGTAAGTCTTGTTCTCCTCCAGTGATCGCATCTCCTCATTCATTGCATTTTTCCACTGCTTTGACTTTGTTGATGCTATGGCGTCCTGGTAGGTTTGCGGTATGTCGCATACGGCTCTGTAACAGAAGTCAACAGCTGTTTGCAGTTTGTCAACGTTGTCCTCGGCCTCCATCTCCTGCAGGTGAGATGGTAAGCACCACTTTGAACACCCTGACCTGGGACATTTTCCACACATTCATCAACATTTTCTTCCATATTGACCTTGGGATGTACCTCTCTATCACTACATTATATTTGTGACTCAGGGGTTTGTGTTTCTCTCTGTGGCTGCCTTGGTTGGGAATTTTGCCAACCTGTGTTTCTGAACCCTCTTTGTGTCATGATAGTATACCAGGTAAGTTGGGCTGTTTTTGTCATAGCCTACAAACACACCCTGCTCACACCTAGAGTCTAGCTTGCCCTTTTCTTGCTTGTAGGCAAAACACACATCCACATCCACGCGTGAGGAATCGATTACTCGAGTACTCCTCGTTACAAATGAACTCGGTTGGTGTACAGGAAAACTTGAGTTTGCATACACACAAACAAAGTTTTCTGAAGCAAATGTATCAATTTTCTGTGCGGCGCCACTAACGCATGCCGTGGGCACAAAGTAAATGAAATGTATCAAATTTCTGTGTGGCGCGTGCCGTGCCATGTGCAGGCACGCCAGAATTCAAAAAGTTATGAGAGTTGCGGTTAAAGCAAAGCGCAGCGAAGAATTGAAATACTTTAAAGTAATAGGAGATCATAAGGTGAAATGGAAAATATGCAAAGCGAAATCGAGCTACCAGAGTACTACAAGTTAGGGCTGGGCGATATATCGAATATATGCGATGTATCGCGAGATGTTCTCCAGGGGATGTATAAAATGCCCCTATCGCGAACATCGAATATAAATTGGCACGCAATGTTTCTTTTTGCCGCCGCCGGCATACTCGTTGTGCTTTCACGCGACGGGGCGACAAGATCTCATACAAAGTGAACGTAGAGACGCGTATCTGCCAATCAGCGTTCAACAGCGTGGCCACTGAGTGACATGTGTAACGTAACAGCCAACCAGCGTTCAACCGTCAAACTCGGTGCAGTGCAGTCCGGGGTGAACTGCAGCACGGAGGAGAAAGTGATTGTTGCCGTTTGCGACTCCCGGAGCTCTATATATAATAATATAATATAATTGTTTATATAATATCACGGCCAAAAGCTCTGTGTGCCTCCTGATGGCCGTAGCGTGGGGAGCTCTCATAGGGATTGGGCTTCTCGGGGTTTGTTTAACGCACAGCGTTCCCTTCTCTCGCTATTTCCGGTGGCTCTCTAAACACACTCACTCCCCCCGCCCATTGCGAGTCCACGAGATTCTCATGGACGCGCGTGTGTGACGTAGTCTGGAAGGCGCGCTGCTGTAGGTGTGTGTACCTCCGACCGGTGAGTGAGAACAGCGTGAGAGAAAAAAGGATGGAAACTGAAGATTTGGTTTTGAAAAAGAATAGCATTGGATCCGTCGTCTGGCAGTGTATATAGAATAATTATTATGCAAACAGTTCATAAATAATTAACGGTTTGAATAAATGCTGTGTTGGTAAATCTAACTTGCTGTGATTTTCCTTTTCTTATGTGCAAGTTCTAAATTGTTCCAATACAAAACAATATGTTGTTTCATGTAATCTACATGCAGACTTATATTTCAGGAATACTAGAATTATTACTGACGTAACATTATGCCAGACATGGTTGAATCGAGCATTGATGATGTGCTCTAGAGGAGATTCAAAATATATCGAGATATATATCGTGTATCGAGATATAGTAAAAAAATATCGAGATATTCATTTTGGCCCATATCGCCCAGCCCTACTACAAGTACTATGCGGCAACATATGCTCCTGAAACACAACGGTGAGTTCGGGAAAGCAAACCCGCAGCAACCAAGTGTGTCAGCTATTTTCACCGCCGCAAGACGCAGCTGTAATCCCGGACGAGAAGATCACAACGCTGAGTATTTCCATAGTCCATTTGCTGCCGTTTTATTTGCATCTTTAAATTATTTGCAATGCTACTTGCTTCGTTTTTGTTTTTTTTAAACCGTTCGACGTGATTTAAATTGTGAGACGCATATTTATTTTTGTATATAGTCAGTAGCACTCTCCTTCTCTGTCATGCTTAACTTGGTCAAAAAAGTTTATTATTCTAGGCTTACTTTTTCCCGAATAATGTCGCCTCAATATTCCCAGGGCTTTCCTGCCGTCATCGGCTGCATCGTGCCTGATCAGCGATAGGCTCTTATCGTCTATCAGTCTTACCAGTTCAGCATAACAATAGGCATTCTTCGCGCCATCTTGGGCTAGCTGTTCTGCGTTGCCGCCGGCAGGCTCATTCAATATTGTTCCTTTTAGCTTATGAATGTGCAAGTGGCCTAGGAATCTTGTTTCCCACAGTTCATATTTGTCTTCTGATCCATCGAATATGAGCTTTGTTCCAATGATTCCTGCCGTTGTGCTTGCAATTTTTGCTTTTGCGCCAATTTCACTCGGGGGCTATTAGCCTCTTTGCTAGTCTCTTAGCTTGCTATACTTTCATTGCTAAGCTAGGTTGTTATCTTCTTTAGCTTTCACGTTATACGTCGCTACTCACGTTTCACTTCTTCCGAGAATCTAAACGCTCACTTATCTCCAAGCTGGTACACAAAGCATTCACGTTAGCCTAAGCATGTCCAAGTTCCGTGTCTATACTGCGCAGCAACTTTTTCTTCCGGTAATCCGTCCGAGATGCTTGTTATACATTCATTGTGTCCAAGCGCTTCCTGGGCTCATAACCTGTTAAGCTTAGATGGAGCGGTGACTCCTCTTCTTTTGCGTGGTGAAGAATAAGCAGATTGATAGGTTCTCTTTAGCCTTCGGCGTATTTATTCTCTAGAATACATGACTGACTACTGTCCAGTCAGTTCCAACAACAACAACAGAACAACGGGACAGTTGACTCGCGCGTTGCTTCGCGAACGTAGTGACGTCATCACGTTGTCCCTTCAAAGTAAGAGCGTAATCATATATTAACACTTGACACATATATTAACACTTAACATTGGGGTAGTTAATTTCAAAATCAACATAAGTTGAGCCTCTTTTTTTCACATGTGAATTGGGATTCTCATCGTTGGTGACAACCTGATTGAAATCAATACGGCAAGAACGCATTGATCAAAAGAGAGCTTGTTGAAGACAAACTTCGGAAAACTGTAGTTCCACCGTAGAGACGCTAGAGGTCAGCAATACTCCCCGTCGAGCAATGACGTCGGTTAGGAAAAGTCGAGTCGAATTCATTTTAAACAGCAATGTCTTTCCCTATGTTCGAAAGGAGGCACATTTTCATCTCTCCTTGACCCGATGAAGTTTTCCACAAAGGTTAAGTAAAGGAGGCATAAAGGGTAGGAGATTTGACTATTCGTAGAGGAATTGGGACACAGCTAAGGAGTCTCACGTCTCACCGCGTCCGCCATCTTGTCATCACGTGACAGCACTTGAATGTTGGATGTCCATGTCCTACAGGCTGCAGAGGGACCTTACTCCAGTCCTCAGCCTACTACTAGAACTAGGCCTATGGCGTCTAAGAGGTGGCAAGAACAACAAATAACATGTATGATGGCCCACAGCAGTATAATTTCAAACCTTTCAGACGTAAGAGGGCCAATGAGAAATTGCCGAGAACTGATGGCGGTCAAAGCCAATTAAATGCATGGTCAGAGGAGAATGCGTGGATAGTTGCTATCATTTAGCAACGCAGCAACGAGCGCTGGAGCTAGTCAATGAACAGCATTGCATACAAAAGCGAAAAAAATAAATATTTGTACTGTCAGCGAATAGCACCGAGTGAAAGGCAACATTTTCTTTATATCTAGTGACAGCAATTATGTCGTAAGTACCGGTAAACTTAGTCAGAAGATCTAGAAATACAAGGCCAAAATGCTAGCTATGGGCTAACTTAGCCCAGGGATGGGCAACTGGCGGCCCACGGGCCGCATACGGCCCGCACCCTCACTCAGTCAGGCCCGCACATAATTTTTATTTAAAAAAAAAGAAAGATTTGAGTTACAGAGAACTTGGTTAAGAAAGAAGAAAAGCAGAGTATCTGTTCATAGAATTCAAAGGCAAACCCATGTGTCTAGTTTGATTAGAAACTATATCTGTCATGAAAGATTCCCACTTAAGTCGCCACTACAACTACTACAACTACCCTGAAGTGAATATCATGCTTGTTGGGTTTGAGTTCTTTGAGTTGTTGCACTCAATGTTGGGCCACTGTTTTTCAGTTTTGTGACATCATTGAATGATGATGTATGTGAGCCCTTTGCACTGATAAATACTAACCAATCATGTGGCTGTTTGAGCATGGAAAACATTAAATTAATGTATGTTGGTTCAATCAACATACAATACATAGGTTATGAATCTGGAAGATTTTGTAGGTAGTGGCCATCCCCAAAATGCACCAGAATACAGGAAATCATATCCAACAAATTCAAAAATGTGTAGCTTCTCTCAGTTTACGTCTGGTTGAAGTGCACAGTCTCATGGCCCTCTGATGGTGATGAAGAAGAATTGAGGCCCTCTTTATCATGAAAGTTGCCCATCCCTGACATAGCCTATCTGACATGCAATCGGTGCACTTGCAAATGAGTGCCTGCAAGTATAACCGATCGTAGTGTGACATTATTTAACCATCAATCTACCGCAAATACAACAAGACAGATGTACATTGAACACATACTCAAAGCAAATCGTCCAACCCGGCGGATGCTGACAGACAGCCCACAACAAGCCAAACATGACCACGGCGGGTGTGCTCTCCCTCTCTCTCTCGCACGCCCGTACACAATCACTCCAACTTATCCAACTCCAAGGCTAGGCTGCTTCACTAAGACCACAACTGACCACAAGGCCTTCATAACCATGCAGTATGCCGAAGCCGGAAAGGACACACGCACAGTCGCACACTCATCTTATGCAAAACAATCCATTTTATCATCAACATTCAGTCACTGCAAAGATTTAAAGACTCTTACCATAAGTTAGAATGGACCCAAAGTATGTGATTGATACAGTCTGGTTTAGCTTTCGCTTGCTATCCCTTTTTAGTATGACTTCTCAACATTACGTCTTTCTTACTGTGCGTTCACACCGAACGCGACGCATGCAGCATGGAGGAGAAAGTGATTGTTGCCGCTTGCGACTCCCGGAGCTCTATATATTATAGTATATAATATAATATAATTGTATAGATAATATCACAGCCAAAAGCTCTGTGCGCCTCCGGATGGCCGTAGCGCGGGGAGCTCATAGAGATTGGGCTTCTCGGGGTTTGTTTACCGGCGTTGCTATGGTTTCCGGTCTTGTGTGTTCCAACGGTTTATTAGGCCTATCTAATAAATCTCTGTCTAATCAATACTTCATTCACTGCCTCTTCCGTGGTCATTACAATATTTTGAATTGACTGCGTCGGGTCCTCCGACGTCTCTCCCTCTTCCACAAAAGGTAAAGACATGCAATGGTGGTTATCTTGTTGTGGCGCGACAATTTAGACAAAACTTGCACAGCGACAGATTATGATTTGTGGCGCGACAAAACTTCGGCGACAACGCGAACGGGCGTCAAATGTCGCGTTTGGTGTGAACGCACAGTAACCGCAAATGGCTAATTTGCATGCGCCCACAGGATTGGCTTGCTCCGCAAGGCAAATAATATAACATATTTAATTATCTTTCTATCTATCTATCTATCTATCTATCTATCTATCTATCTATCTATCTATCTATCTATCTATCTATCTATCTATCTATCTATCTATCTATCTATCTAACGCATGTGTCTATTTTTAATGTGATGTATTTTGTGTATGTCCAGTCAGACTTGTTGTCTCCCTTGTTCTGTGTGGTCTTGTAGGCTATACTGTGTGAGCCGATTCACCTAAATTAATTCCAGACGATTTGTGTAGTTTGGTATTAATAAAGACTTGATTAGGCTATCTATCTATCTATGCCAGGGATGGGCAACTTTCATGATAAAAAGGGCCACAATTCTTCATCATCACCATCAGAGGGCCATGAGACTGTGCACTTCAACCAGACGTAAACTGAGAGAAGCTACACATTTTTGAATTTGTTGGATGATGATTTCCTGTATTCTGGTGCATTTTGGAGATGGCCACTATCTACGAAATCTTCCAGATTCATAACCTATGTATGGTATGTTAATTGAACCAATTTACATTAATTTAATGTTTTCCATGCTCAAACAGCCACATGATTGGTTAGTATTTTGATCAGTGCAAAGGGCTCACATACATCATCATTCAATGATGTCACAAAACTGAAAAACAGTGGCCGAACATTAAGTGCAACAACTCTATGAACTCAAACCCAACAAGCATGATATTCACTTCAGGGCAGTTGTAGTAGCTACTGTGTACTGTGTAGATAGATAGTGGCGACTTAAGTTGAAATCTTTCATGACTGATATCGTTTCTAAGCAAACTAGACACATGGGTTTGCCTTTGAATTCTATGAACAGATACTCCAAGTACTCCAAGTTTTCTGTAACTCGATTATTATTATTATTATTTTTATATAAAATAAATATTATGTGCGGGCCTGACTGAGTGAGGGTGCGGGCCGTATGCCCATCCCTGCCCTGCTGCATATGGTGTGTGACGGACGGTTCCATCGTAGTACAGCTTTTGTTTCTCGTGTGCTTGGACACCGCTCTGTCTGGCACCACCAAACGCCATCTCCAGTTTCCCTGCCATAGAGGCCACAAAGTCTGCATGAGAAGAAGGTAAGTCTGATGATACCTAGGATGGCACCAGCACGTCCACCGGGACCCGAGCTTCCCGTCCATGAACTAAAAAGTACGGAGAGTAGCTGGTGCTGGAATGAACAGACGTGTTATAGGCGAGAGCCATATGTTTCAGATAATCGTCCCATTCACCACCACAAGCAAGCAGCGATTTGGCAAGCTGGTCAATGAGGGTCCGTTTAAAGCGTTCAATCATGCCATCTGATTTGGGATTATATGGGGTGGTGCATGTCTTGTTAATCCCTAAACATTTACACAGTTTTTGCACAATCTCGGCTTCAAACTGCCGACATTGATCACTGTGAACAGCTTCTGGAATACCATGCACTAAAACATAATCCTCGAACAAACACTGTGTTACCGACTGGGCTGTTTGGTTAGGAAGAGCATACAGAATTAGAAATTTGGTAAAGTAGTCTTCTACCACCAATACATGTCTGTTACCCTTGGAAGTCATAAGCAGTTCAAGAATGTCAGTCCCAACTCTCTGAAATGGTAGAGTAGCTTGAGAACCCCCCATCGGCGCCCTATGCTTAGGCGCTGGGGCTTTGCGGGTTTGGCATGGGATGCACTGCTCGCACCACTGTTGAATATCTTTAAACATGGAGGGCCAATAACAAGTTTGCCTTGCCTGTTCCCATACTCGCTCTGCAGAAAAGTGTGCCGAGGCAGGACCCCCGTGTACGTGCTGCAGCACATCAGGGACCAGCGAGGAAGGCACGACCACCTTAGACATGTCACCCCCCGTGCGGGAAGATTTCACTGTCCGGCAGAGCACTCCATATTTTACAGCAAGACGGGGATATTCTGTCCATAATTTCGAACATGGCCGAGAGCTACCTTTCATGTGCCCCGGCGGCGGTCGAGAACCACTCCCCTCAAT
This sequence comes from Gadus macrocephalus, assembly GCF_031168955.1. NCBI lineage: Eukaryota > Metazoa > Chordata > Actinopteri > Gadiformes > Gadidae > Gadus > Gadus macrocephalus. Next base: position 18,557,965 of record NC_082385.1, read on the forward strand.
CCATTGCAACACTGCACTTGTGTCAGGATCGGTCTTTTGCAGCTCTCTTATTCCAGTCCCGTCATGTGAAAGTGCATGTATGAAAGACATGTCAGACTCACTGTCTGTGTCTACTTGCTGCCCTGTGGGGAGGTCATAGCTGCAGGGGTCCACAGCAGATGGCGGAGATGACAAAATGTCTGACCGGGGAACCAATGGCTCCGTGTCTGAGCCTACTATTAGGGAGCTGAGGGTGCAGGCAGGCAGGTAGGACCCAAACGCAGACGGTTTCAGGAAACGGCACTTTATTCAGGCCTAAAGGCTAAGGCACAGGAATCAGGGAACTCGGGAGACAACTCGGAACTCGGGAGACGACAGGGAACTCGGGAGACGACAGGACTAACAACCACAAACAACCACGGACAACCACAGTGACAGCACAAGGAACAAAGGAAAGACGAGGGCTTAAATAACAAACACAACGAGGAACAGCTGAGACACATTAGGGGAGGGAACAGTAATCAACACAGGAGGGAAACTACAGGGAAACACACACACCCTGACAGTACCCCCCCCTTAAGGGTCGACTCCCAGGCGACCCACGACAAGCAAAACAAAGAAGAAAGTCAAACCCAAAATGGGTGGGTGGAGGGGGGAATCAAAAAAAAAAAAATGGACTGGGGCAGAGCCGAGGGACGTCAGGCGGGCGGCCAGAAAACTGCCCCAGGGTAAGGCAGGGAGCCTCAGGCGGACGGCCTGGGGGGCAAGCAGAGGCAGAGGGAAGGCGGACCCCTTCAGGAGGCCTGCGGCAAGGACGATGAGAGCTCAGTCCCTCAGGAGGAAGGCGAGCTGGAGGGCGGGTCCCCTCTGGAGGAAGGAGAGGTAGAGGGCGGATCCCCTCTAGTGGAAGGCCAGGTAGAGGGCGGGTCCCCTCTGGTGGAAGGCCAGGTAGAGGGCGGGTCCCCTCTGGTGGAAGGCCAGGTAGAGGGCGGGTCCCCTCAGGAGGAAGGCCAGGTAGAGGGCGGGTCCCCACAGGAGGAAGGCCAGGTAGAGGGCGGGTCCCCTCAGGAAGGCCAGGTAGAGGGCGGGTCCCCTCAGGAGGCAGGCCAGGTAGAGGGCGGGTCCCCTCAGGAGGCAGGCCAGGTAGAGGGCGGGTCCCCTCAGGAGGAAGGCCAGGTAGAGGGCGGGTCCCCTCAGGAGGCAGGCCAGGTAGAGGGCGGGTCCCCTCAGGAGGAAGGCCAGGTAGAGGGCGGGTACCCTCTGGTGGAAGGCCAGGTAGGGGGCGGGTCCCCTCTGGTGGAAGGCCAGGTAGAGGGCGGGTCCCCTCTGGTGGAAGGCCAGGCAGGAACGGAGGGCGTGCCTCCCCTGGACGGTCTGGAGGGCGGACCCCCTCCGGCAGGAGCAGAGGCCGGTCCCCCTCTGGAAGGAGCAGGGGGCGGGCCCCCTCAGGCAGGAGCGGAGGCCGGTCCCCCTCTGGAAGGAGCAGGGGGCGGGCCCCCTCAGGCAGAAGCGGAGGGCGGACCACCTCAAGCAGGCGAAGAGGCCGGTCCCCCTCTGGAAGGCGAGGAGTGGGCTCAGGAACCGGACAGGGCTCGGGGACCGGAGTCAGTGCGGGAGCTGGAGTGCCAGGAGGAACCGGGTGGTACCCCAAACTCTCCCAGCGATCTATTGCCTTCCCTAGGAACTCAAATAAATCCTCCCACTCACGGCTAGCTTGATCGTCCGCTGGGTCCAATGTTGGTGCTGTCATTCTATTAGGGAGCTGAGGGTGCAGGCAGGCAGGTAGGACCCAAACGCAGACGGTTTCAGGAAACGGCACTTTATTCAGGCCTAAAGGCTAAGGCACAGGAATCAGGGAACTCGGGAGACAACTCGGAACTCGGGAGACGACAGGACTAACAACCACAAACAACCACGGACAACCACAGTGACAGCACAAGGAACAAAGGAAAGACGAGGGCTTAAATAACAAACACAACGAGGAACAGCTGAGACACATTAGGGGAGGGAACAGTAATCAACACAGGAGGGAAACTACAGGGAAACACACACACCCTGACACCTACAGAATTCAGCTGAGCAGCTGTCTCCTGATGGGTGTTATTCACCACACCAGACCCTGGGTTTTGAGGCCGCCTTGAGAGAGCATCAGCATTGACATGCTGCTGACCCTCTTTGTGCGACATGACCCAGTTAAATGGGTCGAGTTCTAACACCCATCTCGCTCTCCTTCCGACGGGGTCCTTGTCAATCGACATGCTACGAAGACCCAGCAGAGGCTTATGGTCAGATATAATCGTGAAGGCGGCTGATCCAATGTAGTGTCTGAACTGGCGTACAGCCCACACCACAGCCCATAACTCTCTGTCGAATGTAGACCAGCGCTTTTCGGTGGGAGCCAGCGACTGACTAGCATACACTAGGGCTGGGACGACGCGTCGACGTAATCGATGACGTCGACGCATAAATTACGTCGACGCGAAAAATGCGCGTCGATTTAAAAAAAAAAAAAAAAAAAAAAAAAAGATGGGCGGCGCCGGAGCGTAGTTGCAACGCGAGTGGCTCCTCAGACTTTCATAAGTGCAAGGCGCCACACACTTGTTCCTCTAAAGTATGGGAATTCTTTAATGTGAAATGAAACGATTCCGTGATATGTCGTCTTTGCAAAATGGAGATGACTTTCCATTCTAGCACCACGGCAATTCACCAGCACCTGAAGAGGCGTCACCCGGTAGCAGCTGCAGATGACTGAGCACCGTAGAATTCTAAGAATGCATTACTTTGCACTTTTATTTTGGAATTTAAAGGCAATAAACATGTATTGAAATGTTAAGGAATTCAGATATGTAAATCAACATAAAGGGAAAAAAAGGGAACATGAAAGTCTGGCATTGTGACAATTGGGGCAGATGAAAGTACTCCCTTCAATATTCAAAGGCTCCCTCACATTCCGTTGTCCCCTGGAACGGTATGTCTTTGCATGTTAAGCGGTGCAGAGGAGCTGCACGCCGGGAAAAGCCCTCGATAAAACGTCTATAGTATGAGCAAAGACCCACAAATGCTCTCACCTCGGTCAGAGTCTTTGGTGTGGCCCACGTTCTGACTTTGTCTGTGTTTCGAGGGTCTGGCTGCAGGCCATGATGGGACACAACATGGCCGAGGAACACCACATGATCTTGGGCAAGTTTACTTTTTTAGGGTTTAACCTGAAGCCAGCTGATTGAATCCTGGAAAACACTTCACGCAGAGAGGAAAAATGTCCCTCAAAGGTGCAGCACATCATCGAGATAGACCATGCACATCTGCCAGGGAAGCCCTCTTAGCACCAGCTCCATCATGCGCTGAAATGTTGCAGGTAAGTTAGTGAGGCCCATTGGCATCGACCGCCACTGATAGAGACCCCTGCCGGTGGTGAAGGCAGTTTTCTCCCTGTCATCCTCTGCAACCTCCACCTGCCAGTAACCGTTTGTGAAATCCAGGGTGGTGAACCAGCGGGAGCCAGCTAGCGCATCCAAGGTGTCATCCACCAGTCATTGACGGTTATACTATTCAAACGACGATAATCAATGCAAAACCTCCACTCCCCATTCTTTTTCCTCACCAGGACGACAGGCGAGGCCCAGGGGCTACAGCTTTCCTCAATCATCCCATCAGCTAGCAGGGCCGCCACCTGCCTGTCTATCTCTTCTCGCTTGTCTGGTGAGGTCTGAGGTCTGTCGCATCGGACTATGGTGGCTGGTTTTGATGTGGTGTTTTATAAGTGTACATTTGCCTGTCAACCTTTTTGATGTGCTGAATATCTCCCTGTGTTCTACTAGCAGAGCACCCAATCGCGCTTTCGTGTCGCAGACTGGCGGGTGAATCCTCTAGTGACACAGGGAGCAGCTCATTTTGTGAAATATCAGAGACTGTCTCGACAGCAACCTGCGGGAGTGATACAAGCTCGGACTCATCCACCGAGAAAAACTCCCCCAGGTGCACACCCTCTCTGAGTACAATGTTCTGATCTGTAGGGTTTAACACACGGGCTGTAGTAACCCCATCTCTCACTGAAATCACTGTGTGAGCCACAACACACCCACATTTGTTTTGAAGGTTGGGTGCTAAGTAGCCCACAAAGTCCGGGAGCTGGTCAACGAGGCCAGCAGGGGACACATATACTGGAACCAGCATCTCACTGAGTTATTGTGAGTATTGTTGTGTCAATGGTAATGGAGACATTGAAACACTCTGAAATCAAGTCTTTGGCACACAAAAGGGAAATTACAGTGTCCCATAATTGTAGTTTACCACGAGCATAGTCCAGTAGTGCATGGTTGACGTTAAGAAAGTCAAGTCCCAACAGTGCTGCTTGTGTGGACCCCCTAAGCACATGGAAAACATGCTGCCAGGAGTCTTCCCCTAGATGTAGAGCAGTGTTGGTCAAGTTACTTGGAAAAAGTAATTAGTTACTGATTACTGATTACTTATCCAAGAAAGTAATCCAGTTACTTTACTGATTACTTATCTTCAAAAGTAATTAGTTACTTTACTAATTACTTTACTTAGTTACTTTTCATCTACTATACACAACCTGTATGCGCTTTTTTTTAAAACTTGTTTGTATTAGTCTCAATCTTTTTAACGATGCGCATTGCAAAAAAAAAAAAAAATTAAATGCAACAGTCTCTCATTTAAAGAAAATCGTTTTGGTGTGTATACACACCTTCACTCGAATAGATGTAAATAAAATACAGAAATAAAATAATTAAAACCAAAGTCTCTATTAACATTTAGGCTGTTCTAATGTCAAAGAGTAGGCCTATGTGTTTGAACTGTGTGTGGAAGGATGTGTTTCATAGATAAATACATAGATATTATATATAGTTATATGCTACACGTGAATCTCCTAAAATGGCACAATTTGATTGGTTCGCTATCTCGGGATATTGGGCAATATCCCATGATTGACATCTCAAACTCTATTGTTTTCATCCCAAAATGTCAGCTGATAACAACAAATAAATCTTCGGTCTCGGGGGCTATTCCCCACTATTCACTTAGCCTTTGGCGAATAATTGTTAACTAATAGCCTCGATAGATAAATAGCCTAGTCAAGTCTTTACCAAACTACACGTCGGGAATTCATTTAGGTGATTCGGCTCACACAGTATAGCCTACTAAGACCACATAGAACAAGGGAGACAACAAGTCTGACTGGACATACACATAATACATCACATTAAAACTAGACCCATGCGTTGATAGATAAATAAATAGACGGATAGAAAGATAGTTAAATATGTTATATTATTTGCCTTGCGGAGCCAGCCAATCCTGTGCACGTATGCAAATTAGCCATGTGCGCCTAACACAAGAAAGACGTAATGTTGAGAAGTCATACTAAAAACGGATAGCAAGCGAAAGCCGAACAATACTGTCTCAATCACATACTTTTGGTCCATTCTAACTTATGGTAAGAGGCTAGCCTTTAAATCTTTGCAGTGACTGAATGTTGATGATAAAACGGATTGTTTTGCATAAGATGAGTGTGTGCGACTGCGTGTGTCCTTTTCGGCTTCGGCATACTGCATGCTTATGATCAAGGCCTTGTGGTTAGTTGTGGAAGCAGCCTAGTCTTGGAGTTTGATAAGTTGGAGTGATTGTGTAGTACGGGCGTGCGAGAGAGAGAGAGAGAGAGAGAGAGAGAGAGAGAGAGAGAGAGAGAGAGAGAGAGAGAGAGAGAGAGAGAGAGAGAGAGAGAGAGAGAGAGAGAGAGAGAGAGAGAGAGAGAGAGAGAGAGAGAGAGAGAGAGAGCACACCCGCCGTGGTGATGTTTGGCTTGTTGTGGGCTGTCTGTCGGCATTCGCCAAGTTGGACGGTGTGCTTTGTGTATCATGTGTTCAATGTACATCTGTCTGGTCATATTTGCGGTAGATTGATGGTTAAATAATGTCACACCACGATCGGTTATACTTGCAGGCACTCATTTGCAAGTGCACTGATTGCTGTCCGATAGGCTAAGTTGGCCCATAGCTAGCATTATGCCTTCTATTTCTAGATCTTCTGACTAATTAATGTTTTTAATGTTTTTTACATCTTTTACCGAGTCAAACTCAAAGTAATGTCTGAACTTCCATGAATTAAATGCTCCATGTTCGCTCTCTCTCCCGCACTCCATGTCTTGCACACACTGGTGTTGTTTACTTCTAGACGTCGCGCCGCTATAGGCTACGTCATTGTCACGAGACAGTCTCACAAAGCAAATACGGCAAAATCCCAAATTCTTTTACTGTCAATGGAAAAAATAAATCACGGTTTAGTAACGCAGTAACCAGGATGCTTGCGGGAAAGTAAAAGTAATCGAATTACTATTTTTGTAATTGTAATCCCTTACTTTACTCGTTATTTGAAAAAAGTAATTGGATTACAGTAACGCGTTACTTCTAACGCGTTACTGCCCATCACTGATGTAGAGGTCACAGTAATGGTGCCCAATGTGTCTAGCATCTGACAATTCACAGCACGTGCAACAATGAAGTCTGCATTTAAGGGACGTTACGTAGTGCCGGAACTGACATGCGAAAATCAGCACTGATAAATGACTCTGTGGCTCCTGAGTCCACTAGTATATTGACTTCAGTCCAGTGGTGGACGAAGTAAACCAATTGTGTACTTGAGTAAAAGTACAGTTACATTGCATTGAATATTACTCAAGTAAAAGTAAAAGTATTCACCTAATTTTTTTACTTGAGTAGAAGTACAAAAGTATCTGCCTTCAAAAATACTTAAGTATTAAAAGAGAAAAACAACAGAAATCATTACTTATCCAAACATTAAACATTTTGGATAAGTACATTAAACATTACATTTGCCGAAACATTAACTAAGTTTTGAAGAGGCCATACAGTATATGAAGACAATAACAAAACGCAACAGTTTTCGAACATGTGGAAAAGACTATATGGCAAATAAGGCCAGGGGTGTTGGGCACCAACTTCGGTTTCTTCCAATGATGCTGCAGTCAGCTCCTCAGCCATTTCCCTGACAAATAATATTAATGATCTCTCTCAATGACCACACCACCTTGTGCTTCCAGCTCCAGCGTGACTTTGCAATTCTACAATCAGGACGACACCTGAGGTGCGTTCAAGTTCAGCGAACATAGGCGAACGTTCGCAACGAACGCGTTGACATTAAACAATTAATTTTGAACGATTTGTGAACACCGTTCTAAACAAACTGTAAACGAAAAAAATGGATACGAAGGCCATGGTATTAGCGGCAGCCTCCATGTTAATGGAAGAGTTTACAGAAGAGGGTTTGCAAGTGGTCGACCTCGTTGAAAGCCTACTGCAGATAACCAGTACGGAAAAATCAAGAATAGAGGGCTACGTCACCGAAGTTGTACCCACTTACTGCGATATAACGTTCAAATCGCATTTTAGGATGCAAAAGACAACAGTTGAAGTAAGGGTGTAGATAGCTATATGAAACGTTTTATCTATTGCTTTCTGTGTAGGAAAGGAGTAAATGATTTCAATATAGTTTAGTTTAATGCCATGGCAACGAATGTCACGTAGCCGAAGAGAGCACCGCGATCCATCTGTTTGTGGAGAACTACCTCTTCAGACAGTTTGCCTATGTTCGTAAACGTTTGCTTGCTTATGTTCGTTTGACGGAAAATGTTTAAAATCGTTCGCGAACGTTCGCCTATGTTTGCGATTCTGAACTTACCTCTGTTGTTAACTTCAGCAGATAATCGCGCGCTGGGCGCTGCCGCTGATTGGTTATAGTCGCGATACACTTTGACCTTTTGGTATTTTATTAAAAATAAAAAAGGAACGAGTATGGAACAAGTGTTTCTGTAAATGTAAAGAAGTGAAAAGTAATAATTTTCGCTTTAAATGTAGTGAAGTAAAAGTATAAAGTCTTACCAAATAAATGTACTTGAGTAAAGTACAGATACATGGAAATGTTACTTAAGTACAGTAACGAATTACATGTACTTCGTTACTGTCCACCACTGCTTCAGTCCCTTCAATGCTGCCCCTTACATATGAGGTAGGCTGCTGGCTTGTTGTGTCATGTAATTGGATGTTACCTGCTGAGGAGGGAAGCATTTCTCGCTCAAAAGGGCCCCAAAGTGCGGTCGCTGATGTTTGGGCCGCAACATCAGCTACATCTCTTTTCTCGAACGGTTGGCAGGATCCTCCCTCTTGGGTGAGAGAAAACGCACCCCTCTTCTTCTCTGTGAATTATCCTGGAAGGAGCTTCTGGTAGGTCTAGGGTCCCGCCAAGTTGGAGAGGGGGTTCGCTCACCAAAGGACGCCTTGTAATCCTTTTTTCCGCCGGGACCTCCTTCCGCTTCTCGTTCACGCGAGCCACGGTCGGGTGAGCGCCACCTGTGGTCACCCCGCAGGCGACGCGACTGGCAGCCCTGCTCACCACACATACACTGGCACTGGCCTCCACGCACTGGGTGAGAGAGTCTTCCTTCATCTCCCCAGCCGCTGGATTTCAGTTTCTTGTTTTCCTCTGCCATTCGTCTCATTTCCACCATATCTTCAGTCAGTCTGTCCATGTTTCTGTGCAAGCCACCTCCATCAGATATGGAGTGCACACTGGCTGCTGCACCGCATCCAGTCGGACTCTGTACTATCGGAGCGCTGCCATAGTCCATCTTTAAAGCCTCTCGAGCCATCTCACATCGGCCGGCGATGATAAGGGCATCATCCAGATCAGTAGCCCCCTGCTCATGACATTTAGCTCTCAGGGCCGGGTCGAGCCCCGCCAGAAACCTGCGAAACAATGTAGCTCTTCTTTCAGAGCTACGTCACCGTAGCCTGGGATTGCTTCCAGAACTAGTTTACTTATTTCCGCTGCATACACATCCAAGCTCTCGCCCGGAGCACGGAGGCGGGCAGCGATGTTCGCTCTGAAACAGTCCAGAAAATGTTTTTGTCCAAAAGCTTCCTGCAACCTCTCCTTTACTGAATTATAGTTGGCCTGAACGGCTGCGGGCTGGCTATCCCATAACAGAAAAGCAGCTTTGGTCAGACACGTTGGTAAAATCCTGACCACTTCAAAGTCATAGTCACTTTCGGTGCCCCCCACTAGCGCCTTCACGGCAACCTCATACTGCCTGGCCCAGCAGGGGAAGCTTTGCGTTTTCCTCTCCCGCAAAGGGAGGAGGAAGTTTAATCTTTATGTTGAACTTCTTTCCCTGCAGCGTTGCATGTAGTCCAACGGGTCCTCGTTAAACTTCCACATTTTGCTTCTTTTATTTAATTTATGTAGCTCTTTTTAACAGAGCTTACAGCAACGCTGAGATGAAGGCTGAATTCCTCACGCTGGACGCATCACGGACTCTCCACGCGTACTAGCTAAACTGTTTACAGCTAGAAGTGATTGATTACTTAACTAAACTTTTCACCACTTTTCCCAACAGTTTCGTCCGTTTCAGTTATTTTCGATGGGCGTCCGAACAGAACAAATCCCACCGCTGCCACCAATGTAACCAAGCGTTTTATTGTTGCCTCTATTTGGGTAATATATAAAAGAAAAATCCATTAACTCCATTCACTGAACGGGGCGATCCACTTTATTTTTTCGCGCTCCCAACACAGTCAAAATAGCGACCCACATGCAGACACTTCCGTTCTGCTCCTTCAAAATAAGAGTCCCTAACAGGAACTCGGTTACAATTTTCTCAACAAGAAAACAGGACAAGAAGACACATATTCTTATCCCGATCCTGTTGAAAATACTTCCTGTCGAAGCAATGAGTGAGTGATTGTTGTTGGGTTAATCAAAAGGCCAAATGGTCTCACGGACCCGCCCCTACCCCTTAAGAAATCTTTAAAAGGTAAGGCTAAGATGAGCTAAGTTAAGCAACAATTTGTGTTGATGTACTGTAGAGTGAACAAAATTATTTCGAGTTTTTAATGTACACTATAACTAATATATAATTTGATATCCTAATCTCTATGTTAGCACATTTCCTAGTGTATATAACACCACACTCCAGCCCAAACCGTTTTATCAAATCAGAGAATTAAGCATGGTTCAAAATAAAGTGAAACACTTTGTGTTTCCATACTCAACAGGATGGTCAGTAAGTAGTAGGTTGAAGGTGTACATTTGAATCTGCCTTTAGAAAAACATAAAGTTGTTTTGTATGTTGTGGCTGATCGTGGAGTAGCATTTGCATACTGGATACAAGATGAACATCAAAACATAGTATACCATGTTTTCCTGGAGGCTAATTTACATAGGCCTACATATACTTGACAAGTCAAATGAACGTGTGAACTGAAAGCCAATGCTCTGGTGGCCGTTCCACACATGGGGCCAAGTGCTGGTGTTGATTTAAAGCACCAGCTTTTTTTTTTAACAGCGGGTTAAAAAAATTAAATTAATAAAAAATAAACACCCTCAATCTCTGAACATCAATAATTCACGGCCATCAACATTTGAACTAATTACGGTACACCGTTGGCCTATTTGAGATGGGGTCTTTTAGATTAAAGCAAATAAGTCATTCGTTTGAGGCTGCTGAAGGACGTCTGTCCGTGGAGCCCACCGCAGTCATCGGCCAGTTGCAGTGCAATCAAAGCGAGCCGGGGGAGACAAACATGGGGAGTTTGAAAGTTTTAACCTTTTGAAAGTTTTAACCTTCACTAAAAGCACGTACGGACGCACGCAAGCTTGCTACGTAGGCCTATTTAGACTTTGACATGAGCCTACTTTCTAATAAAATACATTCCAAATATTTTTTTTATATATTTTTTTTTTTACCTTTGTAGGTCATTGTACCATGAAATCCATGCTGGTTTCATAGTACAATGCCTGTATTGAGTTGTCTTGAAGTTCATATGGTCAAGATATTGCAGTGGCTTCAGTGTTTGGCTCAATAACCCCAAAGTCTGCATCCCTGACTGCGGTCTTCCTTAAAAGGAGATGTCTATTTGCTGCTCCTTCCCCCTCTCCTCCATGACCTAGATTTGAATTAATTCACTGTACCTTGCTGTGGATTAGTAGGGCCCCAAACCTATTTTGTAACCCCATTGTTGTTCTGAATTGCAACAAACCAACACTATTTCTCTTCGTATTACTTAAATTGCAGTGGCTAACTGATGAGGTTAAATATAAGATTTTCAGATAAAGCATTGTACAGGGGAAAAGTTGTTATGATTTTGTGTGTACGTTTTCTCATCGTGAATAAAAGTCACACTGTATGAATAAAAAAAAGTATATTATTTAATGCAAAGTAAAAATGGAATTCGAAATGTAAATTCATATTCTCTCCGTAAAGGTCCTTCTGACAAATTAGATACAAGATGAAATATAAATAATTTAATACAAATGCATTTAGGTAACAATTAATAGTATGCATAAAGTTCTCTCCTACTCTATAACCCTCATATATCAGTGTTTATGCTCTTCATGGTGTTGCTCTCAGGCAGGGAGCCCAAGCACAGCCTCCTGGTGGGAGGCTTGAGGGACCCAGCTCCTAGAAGAGAGCCCTTTTCTGGGGTCCTCTATACCCTTGTCATGTGGCCACATGGTGGCGGGTATCTTTCACTAAAACTTATTCTGCAGGGAATCCGGCTCTTGGAAGTCCTCCTCCTCATGGGACGTCTTGACAAACATGCACCTTGAACCACATCTCAACTGGACAACTTTCAGCGTCCTTCAGTCCGTGCGGCCTTCCTTCCTCAGCTCTGCCATCTCAACTGTCTTGGAATTGGAGTTTCCCATCACAAAGAGGAAGACTTCTAAATCGTAGAGGCAGAGCGCCCCTCCTGGTCTGCTCTCCATTTCCTGCTCCACGCTATGATGGAAACTGTCCACCCTCATATATGTGTGCTCTGGCTGGAGGAACTTCAGGGTGACGTCTTCAGTCAAGATGGTGTTGGAGTAAACCAAGGACACAAGTGTAGAGAAAAGGCACCAGTTTTTACTCTGAGCAGTACAATTGTCTACCCAGTAGACAATGGGCTTGAGTTCCTGCTCCTTCTCCCATGCTGCTGCATAAGATAATAAAAATCACCAAATTTGCTTTACACTTTATTAAAGCTAATATCAAAAAATAAATCAAAATTCGAACGAATATTAGGCAGCCCTTAATATTCAAACCTGTTATGGGCAGGCCAAGAGGGAGAGACGTCGGAGAACCCGACGCAGTCTATTCATAATATTGTAATGACCACGGAAGAGGCAGTGAATGAAGTATTGATTAGACAGCGATTTATCAGAAACCCAATAAACCGGTGGAACACGCAAGACCAGTAACCATAGCAACGCCGGTAAACAAACCGCAAAACCCAATCCAGGGCTGAATCCGAATACTCGTACTTATAGTATGCATTTTGTAGTACGCCACAAATATAGCGCGTCCGAATGCTCAGTACGCATTGTGTAGTACGGAAAACGTTAAAGAATGCGTACTACCCATTGGTACTTCCGCCACAGTATACAACAGTAGGTCATCACTACGCTATCCCACAACGCAACCGGAGTCTTGTAACGGACGAAGAAGTGATGGCTGACCCGACACTACCAACAGCGGCTTAGAAAAGCGGCGAAAAAAGAGTCATTAAAAAGAGTAAAAAAGTAAAGTAAGTCATTAAGTAAAAAGAGACATTTTTAATTTTATAGCAACGATGACGAGACGGAAAAAACAGGTAACTTATCAAGGTAGTTTTGCCGGCATCTGAGGGGAGATACGTCAGCTCCAAACATCCGGTGGAGTTTCGGCGGTGTTCAGAAGCGTTCTACGCATAGCTGTAGACCGTACTACACTTGACAGTGTAGTACGGTCTTCAGCTATGCGTAGAACGCTTCTGTTCAGTAGACACTGAACAGAAATAGTATGTACTAAGTATTGGGATTCAGCCCAGGTCTTACTGAAGGCATTTAATGGTCAAAATATTATTAATAAATATTCAAATATTAATATTAATAAACAAACTAACTTCGAATATGATTTTTGGGCAAAAGTCAAAGCCCTAAAACACACACACACACACACGCACACAGACAGACAGACACACATAAACACCAAATGGTACTTTGTTCGGGCTGAACATTTAATGACTTGATAACCAAATGACCCTTGGGATTGGCCCACCCAAGAAGGAAGGCCTATGAATGCAATCCATGCATCCAACTGGACAGTTTGTTTTGAAGTTTAATGTAGAGTTGAATAATGCTAACCTGAAAGTTAGCATCATTAAAATGTAATGATAGTTGTAGCATGTAACCACTTGAATCTTTATGATATAGCCTTCCTTCTCCTCCTTCTCATCTCTTGCCTTTTTCCCCTTACAAAGTGACTGAGTAATGCCCTGGTTTGATGGTCTAAGCGTACATTAACACTAAAGAGGTGTACAATTATTTCAACCGACACAAATGTAAAAAAGTATAAATACCATATGAAAATTATCTTGCGTGTGTCACCGATGCGGTCTGTCTGACAGTAGACTAGGAGATACATAAAGGTGATGATGTAACCTAAACGGCAATGGAAACATTTTCCTATTTTTGACATTTTCAGTTTTTTTTCTTTTTACTCCCACAAAGATGATCCAATGACGGACGGATGTGATCGCATACCTTCCCCTGGAATCACTGCTGAGGGTTGAAACATAATGATGAATGTTCAGGCAATCCACGATTTGCTGATGGTGCGAATGTGTCCACCACTACCACCATTACGCCATATAGCTCAGTACAATGTAGTCACACATATGGCAGACATCATGAAACCATACAGCGATAAATGTCAGTGAGGGAAGGGCGGAAAAAAAACACGGATGGAATCAAATTATTTCAATATCATCCGACTGCAGACACAAATGGGCGTTCCCGTGTCGTGGGCGTTCTCGTTCACGCAGACTAAAACGCCCCCCCCGGCGTTCTCGTGTGGTGGGCGTTCTCGTTTACGCAGGCTGGAACGCCCCGTTCTTCTTCGTCAATCTAGTAGTATGGGCAGCATAGAACTGACGTTAGCGCCCCCTTCTTCTTCGATCTCGTAATACGGGTACGTTAGCCAGCTAGGCCTACAGAATGTTAGCTTACATTTATGTGTCGGATCTCGGCCCACACTTTGCATCAAACTTGATGCAACACGATCATTACAGGGAGGCTCCATGATCTCAAGTTCATTATCTTCTGGGTTAGTATAGGTAGGGTATTACCGTATTAGGTATAAGTGCGATGTTTGATATAGTTGTTTAAGAATATGCCCAAATTAAATAATGAATAGATTAAAATAACACTTGGGACATTATGCAGTTCAAATCCAGTTACCAGACACTATGAAGGCTCAAACAGTAGGCCATTTGACTCCCAAGTGTTCACTTACTTTTCCCACTGAATGTTTTCAATAAAGACAAAATACAGTAATTGCTCTGTAACAATTAACCTTACAACATACATCGTAGGCACAAATGTATGTTATACATCGTATAGCATTTGTCACAAAAACAAAAAAGAAAGGAGTAATAAAATACCAGCATTTCTGACCAGATACATTTACTACAGTAGTATGTACATTTACAAATGGAAGGGATTGCAAAAAAAGACGTCCCAAATCAAACAAAAAAGGAGTAATAAAAGAACATTATGCTAGGCAGACATCTTTTATGACAAACCTGCCATATGCAACGTTCCTCAGTACCAGGGGTGCGCTTGGCCAATTCTTCTTTTTTTGAGAAGCCTTTGAGGCGTAGCGCAAGGCCTCTGCCACAGCCTGCATTGTTGTAAATCTTTCTAACCGTTATGTATATGAGATTGTCTTTATTAAGCTTAATGTCCCCTGCCAAACTGTCATTTATATATATGGAAGGATGGAGAGGCTTGATTAGTTCTCGGAATGTGTTTGAAACCCTGTTGAACACGCCAAGCATCGCCATGTCCAGTCTCAGCGTCTCTTGTACAATTTGCTGAAGGACTTCGGGTGGTAAGAATGGCCTGTCCTCTGTTGTGCCAGATTGGAGCGTGTGGCTGAGATGGGGAGATGGAGGGTGAGCTTGGTGTGCCAGCTAGTCCTGCAGGGCTAGAGAGAGCGAGAGAGCCGAAAAAGAGTGAAGGAGAGCGAGAGAGAGGGAGAGAAACAGGGATTATAATCAACCTTCAATTCAATCACACAAGCCCAGACCAACACTACCCACACCATTAAACAAAAAGGCAGTCACTGATCGATCAAAAGTCTGAGAAAGAGCAAGAGAGAATATACGTAAATAGAAAAGTATGGACATAGTATGTAATACCTTTCACTGCTTAGTGATTGGAAGGTGTGACTGAGATGGGGAGATGGAGAGGGTGAGAAGGAGCCAGCTAGTTCTGCAGGGCTAGAGACAGAGAGACAAGTGTATTGGCTACGATCTTCGTGAGCACCAAAAATAAGTAAATAGCAACATGGACACAGTACATAAACCTTTCAAGCATAAAGGTCTCCAACAGCTGTCCAACCACCACCTCCTGATAGAGCATGTCCCCCTGAAAAGTTAAGTTATGCTTTAAATGACTTCATAGCCTAATACAAATCCATGTTACAGTACTGTTTAGCAGTGTACTATGGCAGTGTAAATTATTGTGAAGATGTAGCCATCTCCTCCCGTAAGTGCAGTACCTGAAGACAAAGTAATGTGTATGACCTATGATGCATGTTAATTGTAGCCTCCAGTAAGGATGACTAAATTATTAAAAGCCTTATATTTCATGCTACACATCTGATTGAGATTTGAAAGAACTCACCTCACTGAAATCATATTGCTTTTGAGGGTAGAATACATTGCGTACTGAAATTAACATACAAATGAGTTAGTTGTTTTACAAACTAGTCATCAGTCATCATTTCTGAAAATAATGCATCTCACCATCAGCATAAACACCCCACAGCTGTTGCTCTGATACTGGTGAGGTGCGTCCTGTGGTGGTAAAAGGGGAATGTGATTTGTCAATGATTCTTATTAGTATATAATGCTTATAAACTATAAAGTGATATCCACCCTCATTTTGTAGCTACATACAAAAAGTGCACAATGCACTTTCAACAAGCATTTAGCAGCAACCAGGGCCCATCAGCGTCACATAGGAACACTTCATTAAATCATAATAAACAATCTAGAGGCCTGCCTGTCTACCAGTGAATGCTACTCTACGAGATGCAATGAATCGTGCGCCAGCCACACGTTTTACCTTGTCAGCCAAGTAAAGTCCCTTCCATGGTCCATTGGACAAAGCATGTGCCAGGGTACTGAAAAGGTTTGGAAGACGTGTAAGTTGCAATCCATATGCATCATCATCAACACGCATTCAGTACACACTACACTTCGATTTCACCCAAGGGTGAATTAAAAGTACATGTTTTCCTAAACGTTGGTCATCAACGAGGTAATAAAGTAACTAAGGGCACATCTGTCATCTGTTTTTCAGAGTGCTAACGATCTTTATTCATTCGTTGCGCCGCGACCGAACTGACAGAATTCTCTGATATGCCATGCATGTAAACATACTAGTTAGTTTAGACGTACTAGTACGTTTACATGCACAGTTTAATCCGATGCGTGTGTCACCACAACGAAGCAGAGTGGCCGCGATTTCATGCCTCTTACCATGCCAGCTGACACCTTAACATCCAACTTAACAATGTACTTTGGTAATGTTAACCTCACAGTAAAATAATCGGCAAAGCCTTCGCTGCAAACTTTACCCTCTACCTACAAACCGTCTTAAACGTTGCTGATTTCTGAATAGTATATGCAACGTTTATGGACGATAGCATAGCATTCGCTGCTACCGAACCATGCTTGTCACGAGTATTTATATCGGATTCGAATTCGGATACAACGATACCACAGTTAAATCAGTGATTTAAATGAGAATACTTCACAGCCAATGTTGTCAAATAAACAATATCATACTTACTGACATAATCTCTCATCATAACCCTTTCGTTTTTCTGGAAAGTTACTACGAGGTAAAACCACCAAAAAAGGAAGGGTAGCATACCTTGCGAAACTCACTCACCTCTTCTTGATTGATTGAAACGCTACAGGAACGCCTGATGGGCGTTTTTGTGTCATGACGGGAACGCCCAAGCCTGCAGCTGGACCCTTCTCAATTATTTGGGAAGGCTCAGCATTTTCATCAGAAGGGCGAAAACGGGCTCACCGGGTAGAGCGCGTATCATTAAGGCCCAGTCCTAACTGCAGCGACCTTGGTTTGATTCCCCCCCGGGGTCCTTTGCTGCCTGTCTTCCCCCCTATCTCCCATACCTTCCTGCCTAACTCTATCTTCATAAATAAAAAGCATAAAAGTACAGAAATAAATAAGTAAAGAATGGCGAAAACATAACGGTGGCAAAGCAGCTTAGTGTAAGGAGCCGGCCTGGCTAATGTTGAGGTGTGTAGCCGGCCGGGCTAATGTTGAGGTGTGTGGCCGGCTGTCCTAGCTTCATTAATGACACGCCAAATCATCCCCTAGCGAGTAGGCCTATGTCGTATCACAGGCTTCCTCAGTCTCCTCTTTGTAAACCTTGTCAAGTGTGTCCACCGTTCAATCACAATTAGCCTGAGGAGGACGACGTTGAGTAGGGGACAATGCTTTTTAATGAGCCATGTAAATACCCCTGTGTGTATTGTGTTGGTTATGCAGTCTCTTGGGCGTTGTGTCACTAGTTAGGCCAAGGGGAACATTGAATCAGGTACGGACGTTTCATCTGTAGAGTCGTCATGTTTCATGCTTCCTTTTGAAGATGAAGACCGTTAGAGCTTCCATCTTAACTGTGCAGATCGTTCAGAACTTCCTTGACAGTAATTTAGACTGTTTAAGAACTTCAAGCAAACAATTGTATTTGGTTATAGCTGTCTGTATGGTACAATATAGCTTGTTGGAAACAAGCTAGCTGCCTTGAGGCCACAGCTGCATAAACGCCTTCAGAGTACGTTACAGGGATAGGCAGGTGGCTCTGAGAATCGCGTCCATTTCTCAAATGAAAGACCAAACCAAACCAAAGGGAACCAACCAGGGCCCTCACCACCAGGGCCCATACCACTAGGGCCCTCACCGCCATCCCTCATACCCGTGGCTTTGTAAGGCTCCGTTACCGACTTTAGTGAATTTGTCCCAAAAAAAAGTTTTAATAATTCTAACTTCTGCATCTCCAAGCAGATATTGTACAATAAATACAGATCTTACTACTATAATAGCAGGCCCGTCGCACCAGTTACTCATGTGCCAAGCAGCCTGCAGCTCACACACTCACACAGCATGCGCAAACGCATACATACACCGCAAGCATGCACATACACACACCGCACACACACGCACATGCGCACGAACATACATGGAAACAAACACACACACGCACACACCGCACGGCAAGACAAAGGCAGCGACGCATACACGGAAGTGCACACACACGCACGCACACAAACGCGCATTAACCCTGTTACCCATAAACAGACTTATTTTATAATGTAATCAAATGGTCACACACTAGCTGCTTTCAGACACACGTGTAAGTCCTGATATTCATCTGCTATTCTCCTGATGGGCCGTATGAGTGAACAACATATCCTGACATTTGTACCCTGAAAATTTCCTGAATAATACTACCCCTGAGCAGTGATGCCAGTAACGCGTTACTGTACGTTCACATCAGAAGCGAATTGCGCTGCAAAGATGCTTTGGCTCATAAAGTATCGCTACGAATATTTCTGTTCGCTTTTGTCGCTCAAGTCGCTCATGAAGTACAATTCAATTTTGCAGACGCATTTAAAGAGCCGTATGCTTTTAGTACAGACAGCCATATCAAAGAGTGAACTCCCATACACTTTGGCCATATTGCAGAGACGGTTTTGCTTGATGGATAAAGTATTTCGACAGCAAGTAGGACAGTGATTCGCCTCCAATATATATATATATATATATATATATATATATAAAAAAAACTCCTAAAATGCAATTACAACCGAGAACAAAAAAACATTGCGTGCAGTAGTAGGCTAGTTAAAATATGTTTTTACTGATCTGCATCTGCAAATCATGATCTGCACTCATTCGTCGCTCACTCCAAAAAATTGACATTGGCGCACATGGCTAATTTGCATACATGCACAGGACTGGCTGGCTCCGCAAGGCAAATAATGGACCATATCTATCTATATATCTAGGCCTATCGGTCTATCTATCTATCCTTCCCTTGGTACAGGAGTACATGCCAGTGCCCACCACAGATGATTGGAGGAGCATTGCGGAGGGCTTTCGTGAGAGGTGGGCCCTAACTGCCTTGGATCAATCGATGGGAAACATGTAGTCATCAGGGCCCCAAACAACTCAGGGTCCCTATACTACAACTATAAGGGAACCTACTCCATCGTGCTCCTGGCAGTGGTGGATACACAGTACTGCTTTGGTGTGGTGGATGTGGGCAGCTACGGGAGGACCAGTGATGGTGGTGTCTTGGCCAATTCTATCTTTGGCCAGGCTCTGCGGGCCGGCACAGTTGGCAAACCAGAGGATGCTCTGCTACCAGGTGCTGATAATTTGGGACCAAAGCCGTTTGTCTTCGTGGCAGATGAGGCCTTTCTGCTGTGCCGTGACCTCATGCAGCCTTTTGTATGGCAGCCGCAGGGCTTTCAACTTCAGGTTGTCCCATGCTGGGCTGATCGAATACCTTTGGTATTCTCACCTCCCAGTGGCGTATGTACCGAGGAGTCATTGGGGTCAGACCTAGCAATGTGGATGCCTGTGTGAAAGCGACCTGTATCCTGCACAACTTCATCAGGAAAACCACCAGGCCAACAAGACCACGACCAGGACCATCTGCAAACCGTGATACTGCTGGCCTACATTGTATTCACCGAGCAGGCAGCAACAACGCCACACGGGAAGCCCTCCTTGTCAGGGAGGCGTATGTCTCCTACTTCTCCAATGAGGGAGCTGTTGGCTGGCAACCTGGTGTTTGAGCATTTATTTAAAACGGCTCTTTTAAGAGCCACCCAAATACAATAAAAAGCATGACTTCCATTTCTGCATTAAATAATACATTATGTGGTAGCTATCCTATGTTTGATCATCTCACCTGTATATACATAATTCCAAGTGATGCCACAGTCAATGCAATACTCCCCCAAGTGGCTAAAATCACTAAACTAATCTAAAGGGTGAACAAGTCAAGTCAGCAACAAAAAAAAAAGTGTGCACATTTTGAGAGAACCTAACAACAGACAAAAAACAAACCTGTGTACATGTCAAAGAGTGAAAGAACATCAGATCATCACAAAATTGTAAAATGGAAAGGTGTGTGTGTGTGCGTGTGCGTGTGTGTGAGTGTGAATATATATAAATGGCATGGGAGAGAGAGAGAGAAGGGTGCAGCTGACAGCACTGCAGCTTACTAACACCCCTCACAATGTTGTCAGCTGCACCCCGTTCCCCTCACCCCACGGGTCAACCTCACGACACTTACACACGCCTCATACACCATCCTGTACATTTGGAATATAAGATCCTGTCTAGTTTTGTGTGAGAGCATTTTAAAATCCTCTTTGAGGCTTCGAAAGAATAATAATAATATAATAATACATTTAATTTAGAGGCGCCTTTCAAGACACCCAAGGTCACCTTACAGAGCATATAGTCATCATTCAAAACTATGTAAAACAGACTAGGAATAAAAGGAAAACAGAGGTTAAACATGAATAATAATAATAATTAATAACACTCAAAGACGCCTAAAGTGAAGGGGGGACCTCACTAACCACCACCAATATGTAGCACCCACTTGGGTGATGCACGGCAGCCAATCGGTGCCAGAACGCTCACTACACACCAGCTTGAGGTGGAGAGTTAGGGATGAGGTGGAGAGTGAGGGAAAAGAACATATTTAAACACTATCGACCATATTTAAACACTGTCGATCAGTCAGAGTCCTCTGGAGGACGACTCTGACCCACTACTCAATTACTAACAGCCTCTATGGCTGTGATGAGCCTCTCGTCCACATCAAGGCTGCGAGTCTGGCCTCTGCCTCATCCTGTCTTTGTCCTGCTGTGTCCTGCTGCCTGCTCCTCGGCCTGTGGTGTTATCTGGTCAGCGGCCTGTGCTCTCCCTGGTGCCTCCTGGTCCTCGACCGGTGCTCTCCCTGGTTCTGCCTGGTCTGTGTCCTCGCTCTCACACTCTCACTGGCCCTGGTTCTGCCATGTTGGTCTGGCTTTGGCGGTCTTCCATAAATGGTTCTATAAAGGCTATTATGCGGCCATATTTCCATGGCTTCCCTCCACCTGCCCCTGCACCACTCCTCCTCCTTTCCTTTTCGTTTTTCTTATTCTTTCTGTAAGTGTCCCTGAGACCCTTCCATTTTTTGTTGCACTCATTAACTATTGAACACAAAACAAAAAACACAGCTGTCATCATCACTGTCACTTAAAGGTGACATATTATGCTATTTTCACAGCAAGTAAACATAGCATTTGAGGTTCCAAAAACGTGTTTTTGAAGCCGTTTGCTTGAAATAACTTTTAAGAAAAAAAAGCTCGCCTACCGCTATTCCCTCTGGTTCAGTCCCTTTCAGAATGCGCTGTTTCAGGGGGGTGTAGCTTCAATGCAAATGAGGCACCCTGCTCATTGCATTTGGACACGCCCTTCTAACAAACTGATACCATGGTTACGGAGAGAGTGCAGCGTAGCATGTGAAAGCGGACCTGGTAGCTTCAGTGGTTCAACCCTATATGTTCGAACCTGAATCGGATCCTAAAGAAGGAGAGGAGGCTCCTGCAGAACCCCAGACTCCGAGAATTCAGCAGGATGCTTCTGAATGGTTAGTCATAGAAAATCTTTCTATTTTTTGTTTGACGCTAACTGCTGGCACTAGATATATAGAAGACATTAGGGTTGCCGCGATGTGGACATTTTCACACCGAGTAATACACTTGCGTCAACACCAGTATTACCGAGTATACACCGTGGGCCTATAAACTTTGAAACTAGGTCAACCGCCATCTTGTCCGTCAAGTCTCCTCACACTCTGACAGTGTCTGAATCGCTGTCTAATCAATAGGATACTTCATTCACTGCCTCTTCCGTGTTCATTCGAATATTATGAATAGTCTGCGTTGGGTTCATACGCTTGTATCAGACGCTTGCGGGGGCCAGCCGTGTTTCAGTATGCATGGTAAGGTGCTTTTGGTAAATATGTCATGTTAATAGTGCAAATGAATTAAATCTAAGTATCTAGTAGCCATCTTTAAAAGCTAGGCGATTATATAGTAAGCCTATTGAATTTACACTAGTTGTAGGGGCCAAAATGGATATTTGGTCTGTTTGTTTATTGTTTATTTTGAAAGGTTAGTCACACTGTTTTGGATCATGTCACTTCCGTTTGATTGACACATGGGTGTGGCTTAATCTATATACCTGGGCAGTCAGATCAGCGGAGCGGGGGGGAGAAAGGGGGTTAGTGGCGCACCTGATTATATTTTCTGTTTACCGACGTCGTCGTCGTCGTCGTCGTCATCGTCAAACAACCATGTTTTCATTCATCAATTGTCATTCGGTCTGCAGCAATAAAATTCTCAAACTATATTCATCACCGGACTTGGATTCATTGTACGACGCGTAACTGCCTGGAGCCCACTTAAGCCTCTTAGCGGCCTTTTATAGGAAAACGGACGCTATATTTAGTAAACAAAAATAATCCAAAAACACCACGGGATTCAACGTTGCTCTTATCGCTTGGATCTCGATGTTTTGGACGGAACGAACTATGCAACAGGGGACTCTTCTGCGGACGCCTGGGATCAGAGACTATGTGTCTCTGCAGCAGCGGTGTAACGCGGAAGTGACAGCAGCGCATCACAGCCATCAGAATCGGCATGTTTGTTGATCCTTCTGTGTAGTTGTTTGAAGTTGAACACAGTTTGGAAAGGCTGCCGTTTTGTCCATTGGGGACTGTTTTAGAGCCCGACCGATATAGAATTTTTAAGGCCGATACCGATACGAATATTTTGTGATTTAAAAATCCGATATGCCGATATATCGGCCGATATATATACTGTATATATATATTTAAAAAGAAATCCAGAAACGCGCAGCAAAACAAACACATTTCCCTAACATTGGTTATTTGTAGTTATCCTTTAAATCCTTTTCACTCTCAGCTAACACGTAACAACAGCAAAACTGGACATGGTAGTCATGAATTAAGTCATGCTTATCGACTTTAGAGAATTGATGGGGATGTTCTTTTAATTGTTATTCAAGCAATGTATGTCTCGTGACAGTTGCCAACTTACCATGAACACACTCGCACACATGAACAACACCGATGATCTCCGTAGATCTCCGTCATTCACTCTGCCTAACTCTGGCTGAATCAGCGGGTTTGGGCGTTAGAGCGCCCTCTGGTGGACCAATTTTTTTTATTCATTTATCGGCCATTATAAATGCCGATACCGAATAGTTTGAAAATAATATCGGCCTGCCGATATATCGGTCGGGCTCTAGACTGTTTGTTTGGGCTTGTGTTGCGCGTGCTTGGTTTGTCGCGATCGGCAATTGTTTGGGCTGATTGGAGGACTGCGTGATGAGCAGTGGCCGCCGTTTGCTGTGCTGTGCTGTTGTGTTGAAAATCGCATTGTGACTGAATCAATGTCATTGCGGATTGCATTGTGTGTGTGGCTCTGTGCTTTGGTGAATTGTGCACGTTGAAAGTTCACATAATGAGTGACTCAAATGAAATGGAAAATACGGAGAAGAGAACGGTCAAGCTTACAGCCAAAGCGCTGGCTTGCAAAATGGAAACTCTTCAAAAGCAATGTCAATCTAATGTGACAAAAATGAAAGAGCTCTCACGTGAAATTAAAGGGCTCATGAAAAATGATGAAAATGCTAATAAAGTGCAATTCAAACTGAATGAACTCAAACAACTGTATGAAAATGCAAATGCAGCACATGAGTCAGTGATTGTTTTACTTCCCAAAGAGGAAAAGGTAACACAAAATGAGTGGTTTGGACGCATAACAAAACACAACACAGACTTCATTGATGATGTAAAGACATGGCTCTCTGAGATTGAAAGACACTTTCAACAAGCAAGAAAGGTGACTGAAGATGTGTTTGCTCTCCCAGTCATCTCTCCCATTCCACCTGAAGAGGAAGCACCTGTTGCACCTGTTGAATCAAAGGAAAATATACCACACTCTGATGTTCCAGCTGCCATTCCTTCCCAACAGAATAAAGCAATATCTGACATGCAGGATGAAATAAAGCCAAGTGACAGTGTGTCAAATATTACCAACAGGAGTCACAAATCACATTCTTCATGCTCAAGATTTTCCACCACCTCATCTGCATGCATCAAGGCTGAGGCTGAAATGGCTGCTCTTATTGTAATACAACAAATGCTAAAAGATAAACATGCCATTGAAGCACAAGAGGAGGAGCTAAGGAGGAAAAAAGAGCAACTGGAGCTGGATGGAAATCTTGCTGCTACAATGGCAAAAATGAAGATTCTTGGAGCCTCAAGTAGATCTGGTGTGCGTAGCCACAGATCAAGAGTGTCAGATGGTATGAACTCGTATATGGAGAAAAAACAACGTGAAAAGAAAACACAAATGATTGCCACTGCTGACGGAGACATTAATCAAACCCAATCTCTCCCCACAGTGCCAGTGACAATTCAGTCAAATACATTAACTATGGATGCACATGTTACAATACCAACAACATTGCCTGCTCCAAGCAATGGTGAACAGAGCAACATGCTTAACATCATGGAAAAGCAAAATGACATCACTGCATTAATGGTTCAACAACAGTCTCTCTCTTTAATGCCCAAGAAGGAGATTCGTCGTTTTGATGGTGACCCACTTCAATTTCAAACATTCATAAAATCCTTTGAACACAACATCGAAAGCAAGAACCCAAACCCCACAGATTGTCTTTATTATCTGGAACAATATACCGAAGCACAACCAAGAGAAATGGTGAGGAGCTGCCTTCATATGACCGCAGATAGAGGATTCAGGAAGGCAAAATCCTTACTGCAGGAGCACTTTGGCAACGAGCATAAAATTGCTACAGCCTACATGGAGAAGGCTCTTTCATGGTCGTCAATTAAACCAGATGACACAAAAACACTACAAGCATACACTCTGTTTCTAAGAGGATGTTGCAATGCCATGGAAGATGTCAACAACATGCAAGAGCTCAACATGTCTGCTAACCTGCTAATTATAATTAAGAAGCTGCCATATCGACTGAGGGATAAATGGAGATCTGTGGCATGTGATTTTCAGGAAAGGTACAACCAAAGAGCTACCTTCAGGGATCTGGTAAATTACCTTGAAAAACAGGTGAGGATTGCAACTGATCCAGTATTTGGAGACATCAGAGACACTCCCACACCAAGCAAGGATGGAAGAGGTTTTATGTCAAAACCACCTCATCCAAAAATCAAAGGAAGTACATTTGCAACCACTGTGACAGTTGCACATGAGAAAAATGGAAATGGACCTAGGAAAATGGAGAGTTGGCCGGCTGTAAAAAGGTGTTTATTCTGTGGAGGTGGACATGCTTTGGAGGTGTGTTTCCTATTGGAAAAGAAAGCACATCATGAGAAAATCACTTTCCTTAAAGAAAATGGAGCCTGCTTTGGTTGTCTGCAGAAAGGACACATGAGCAAGGACTGCAGGAAGCGACTCAGCTGCAACATATGCAATTTGAAGCATCCTCAGATGCTGCATATCCACCAAAGAAGATTTGAAATGGACAAACATCAAGCTCAAACAAAGGAAGAAGCTGACATCAGAGCCATAGCCTCGGTACAGACAAGTGGTCTTACTGGGGCCGGTGAAGACAATTGCAAACTCTCCATAGGGCCTGTGAAAGTAAAGGCCAAGAAGGGGAATACATATGCATTCCTTGACCCGGGAAGCACTGCGTCATTTTGCACATTGGGGCTAATGAATAAGCTCAATCTCCAGGGAAGAAAATCAAATATTCTTCTGAGAACAATGGGTCAAAGGAAGGTCATTGAAACCAGCATTGTTTCAGGCCTAGAGGTTACAGGACTTCATGGCACTGATTTCTGTGATCTCCCATGTGTGTACACTCAGAAGACTATGCCTGTGCACAAAGGGAACATCCCACATCAAAATGACATCAATCAGTGGCATCATTTAAAGAATATTCACTTACCTGAACTGGACTGTGAGATTGAGTTGCTGATTGGCTCCGATGTACCAAAGGCTCTGGAACCACTTCAAGTCATCAGGAGTGTGGGAGATGGACCATATGCCGTCAAAACAATGCTCGGCTGGACAGTTAACGGACCTCTGGGAGGAAAAGGTGATTATGCTCAGGAGCAGTCAGAAATCAGTGTTAACAGGATATCAGTTGTTACACTTGATGAGCAATGGGAACAGCAGTTCAAGATTGACTTTCCTGAGTGTGTCAAAGATGACCAAGAACCTTCAAAAGAAGATCAGCAGTTCTTGGATTTGGTATCAACATCTGCAAAGCTAGTTAATGGACATTACTGCTTTGGTTTACCATTGAAGGACAGGGAAATCTGCTTGCCTGACAATAAGAACTGCGCTGAACAGAGGACACTAAACTTAAAAAGGCGTTTCCAGAGAGATCCATGCTATCACTTGGAGTACACCAACTTCATGTCTGACATGATATCCAAGGGCTATGCAGAGGAAGTACCAGAAGGAATCTTGGAACGTAGTGATGGCAGAAAATGGTATCTACCACACCATGGAGTTTTGCATCCACAAAAGAAAAAACTTAGAGTGGTGTTCGACTGTGGAGCAACATATCAGGGAGTTTCACTGAACTCTCAGCTCTTACAGGGACCAGACCTCACCAGCACCTTGATTGGAGTCATAGCTAGATTCCGTAAAGAACCTGTTGTCATCGCTGCGGATATCGAAGCAATGTTCCTCCAAGTACAAGTACCAAATGAAGATCGGGACCTGCTACGGTTCGTCTGGTGGCCTGATGGAGATTACAGTCAGAACATGGTGGAATACAGAATGACGGTGCATTTATTTGGAGCAACATCATCTCCAAGTTGTGCAAATTTTGCCCTGAGAAAATGTGCTGAAGACAACAACACTGGCCAGTTCAGCCCACAAGCTATCAACACCATCTTGAACAACTTTTATGTGGATGACTGCCTCGCTTCAGCAGCTTCAGAAGAGGACGCAATAGCTCTTTCTCACGAGTTAAGAGCCATTTGCTTCAAGGGAGGCTTTGTACTCACCAAGTGGATAAGCAATAGTCGTCATGTATTGGCTGCCATACCTGAAACGGAAAGAGCAAAAGAAATGAAGGATCTGGATTTGGACCATGACAAACTACCTGTTGAGAGGATGTTAGGTGTACAATGGTGTGTTCAGTCTGACGTCTTCAAGTTCAAAATCATCCTCAAAGACAGACCACTCACAAGACGGGGGATTTTGTCGACTGTCAGTTCTGTATATGATCCCCTTGGAATGTTGGCACCAGTAGTCCTGACTGCAAAAAGGATCCTACAGGAATTGTGTCGGGAAAAGACTGGTTGGGATGATGTGATACCAGACTCTATTGTGAAAGAATGGATGAGCTGGATTCAGGAACTCCATAACCTGGAAGACTTCAAAGTCAACAGATGCTTCAAACCTACAAACTTCGGAGCGGTAACATCTGCCCAGCTACTCCATTTTGCTGATGCATGTCAGGATGGTTATGGAACTGTGAGTTATTTGTTAATGCATAACAACCATGGCCAAACGCATTGTGCATTTGTGATGGGAAAGGCCAGAGTGGCTCCTTTGAAGCCAGTCACTATCCCTCGCATGGAGTTGACTGCTGCTACCATGGCGAGCAGAATGGACACAATATTGAGGAAAGAGCTGCAGATGGAACTAGCAGAATCTACATTTTGGACTGATAGCACCTCTGTGCTCAAGTACATAAAGAACAGGACCACACGATTTCGAACATTCGTGGCTAACAGAGTGACTGAAATTGCCAAAGCCTCAGATGAACATCAGTGGAGGTACGTCAACACAAATGACAATCCAGCAGACATGGCTTCCAGAGGTCTGAAAGTCAAAGCTTTCCTAAAGAAGAAAATGTGGGTGTACGGACCTCCGTTTCTTCATGGTCCTCAGGAAGAGTGGCCTCAGAACCCTGATGGATTGGATGCAATTTCACCGAAGGACTCTGAAGTCAAGAGCATAACCGTAAATGCTGCTCAAATAAGGCCTGAAGCAGTGGATCCAACAACCAACTTCATCCATTACTTTTCATCCTGGAATCAGTTGAAAAGGGCAGTAGCATTAATGCTCAGAATCAAAGGAGTGCTTCTGCAACGAATCAGGAAGAGGAAAACAGCAAGCGGTGTTCTCTCTTTGCAAGGAAATCTTGACACTCAGGAAATCCGTCTCACAATCGGCGAATTGGAGAGTGCAGAGATGGAGATAATCCGCTTCTGCCAAAAGAAGAGATTTGGAGATGAAATCTCAAATCTGAAAAGGGGAATGAATGTTAAAAGGACAAGCCACATTCATAAACTCAACCCCATTCTGGACAAAGATGTGTTAAGAGTTGGTGGTCGCCTAAGCAGAGCAGCAATGCCAGAAGAAATGAAACATCCTGTCATTCTGGCCAAAGACTTTCACATTGCTGACCTCCTTTTACGACATATTCATGGGGAGGTGGGACATGGTGGTCGCAACCATATGCTATCCAGACTGCGTCAGAAATATTGGATTCCTGGTGCCACAGTATTGATCAGGAAAATCCTGTCTAAATGTGTTGTCTGTCGGCGTATAAATGCTATTCCTGGACAACAGCAGATGGCTGATCTACCCCTGGATAGAGTCTCTCCAGATGAACCACCATTCACAAACGTTGGAGTCGATTACTTTGGACCCTTTGGAGTGAAGCGTGGCAGAAGTGTCGTGAAGCGATATGGTGTTATTTTCACCTGTTTGGCTACAAGAGCAATTCACCTTGAAATGGCCTCATCGCTTGACACAGACTCTTTCATCCATGCCCTTCGGCGCTTCATAGCCAGACGAGGCCAAGTAAAGGAACTACGATCAGACAATGGAACCAATTTTGTGGGAGCACAGCGCGAGTTGAAGGAAGCTATTGAAGGATGGAATCAAGGTCAGATCCATGACATACTGCTTCAAAAGGGAATAAACTGGATATTCAATCCCCCTGCTGGCTCACACCATGGAGGTGTGTGGGAAAGATTAATCAGATCAGTGCGGAAGGTTCTCAACTCAACACTAAATGTGCAAAGTCTGGATGAGGAGGGACTCCACACAGTCTTATGTGAAGCCGAAGCTATTCTCAACAGTCGTCCAATCACAAAGGCTTCTACAGATCCCAACGACCTTGAAGCACTCACACCAAATCACCTTCTGCTTCTCAAAACTACGCCATCCCTGCCACCAGGACAGTTTCAGAAGGAAGACCTATATGCTCGCCGCAGGTGGAGGCAAGTTCAATATATGTCTGACTTATTTTGGAAGAGGTGGATTAAGGAGTATCTTCCCCAACTGCAAGAACGACAGAAATGGTCCAACATAAGACGCAACTTCACACCAGGAGACATCGTCATCATTGTGGATGATTCAGCGCCTCGCAACTCCTGGTTGACTGGAAGGATTGTGGAGACCATTATGGACAAAAAGGGACTTGTACGTCAGCTTCGGATCAAGTCAAAGACCGGATTTCTGACCTGGCCCATCACCAAAGTCTGCCTACTACTGGAGGCAGCGGATCATTGACTGACCCAAACTGACTTTTGACCCCTTGACTTTGTTCCTGAACACTTGACTTTGATTAATCACTCTTTCCTCGGATTACAAATAATGAAGAAAGAAAATATATTCACATACTATGTTGATTGTTATGTCAAATTTGTAATTATTATTTGAAACATAATAATTAGGGGCCGGAATTGTAGGGGCCAAAATGCATATTTGGTCTGTTTGTTTATTGTTTATTTTGAAAGGTTAGTCACACTGTTTTGGATCATGTCACTTCCGTTTGATTGACACATGGGTGTGGCTTAATCTATATACCTGGGCAGTCAGATCAGCGGAGCGGGGAGGAGAAGGGGGGTAAGTGGCGCACCTGATTATATTTTCTGTTTACCGACGTCGTCGTCGTCGTCGTCGTCATCGTCAAACAACCATGTTTTCATTCATCAATTGTCATTCGGTCTGCAGCAATAAAATTCTCAAACTATATTCATCACCGGACTTGGATTCATTGTACGACACGTAACTGCCTGGAGCCCACTTAAGCCTCTTAGCGGCCTTTTATAGGAAAACGGACGCTATACTAGTTATAACTATATTCGATTTCACAAAACGTGAAATTATGTCAACCAGATGTGTTTGTGTTGTAATCTTGGGAATGCCTAGCGCTACTGGACATTCAACTCAGGCTAGGAAAATGTGTCCATCTGGAGCACGCACCAATCTCAGACGTGGGAGCTATTATTGGTTGCAAATACTGGTATGCCAGGTTTATTTATTTAGCATTATGCATGCATGATTTATTTGTTTAGGTGCACATGTGGAAATTGTGCCACAATGCAGTCAGAGCCGGAGAACTTATGCTGTCAGGAGGTACCTCAGGTAACATTAGCAGCTACCTAACCCTTACCTACACTTGTTTGCAGTGCATGATTTCTGATAACATGCCACTGCAGATACTCACCTCATGTTATCCATAATAGGTTACAAGACGGCTGGAACAGCTGGATGAAAGGCCTCCCTGCATGATAGACCATCCAGGTTTAGAACCGGTTTGTCTGAATGTGTTCTCGCTGCAGAACGCATGCAACATCTACAGAGCTGACTACGGTCCTTTGCGACTACGGGGGATAGAGCAGTGAGTTTTACATATAATAACCTACTTGACTGTTCATACACAATAAACTAAATAAAGTCAGCCAAAGCCACAATTTCACATCATATTTTAACATAGCCAATTTTTTCATAAGCAGATACTGCATATTACGCATTAATTCACATAAAACATTGTACAGATACAATAAACATTTATTGAACGCAGTCATGAATATTTGTGCATCTAAATACAGTATAAGTGAAGAATTCACTGAATTCAATGAGAAAATGTGAACACAGATGTTGACATTGTAGAACCTGTTGACTAACAATGTTACATTTTCTCAGTCGTTACAGGTATTTAGCCTACAGAAATTTTGTGAGCTGGCGCTGGGGCTTCCTTGGGCGGAAGATACGGGTTGTTATCCCATCATGCGTGGTTCTTCGCATACACCGGGAATTTCCGGATGCCCATGGAAGATACGGAGGCTTCAAACCATCCTCCCTTGATTAAATCTGGAGACGTAGCTGGCGATGACCTCCTCCTTGTCTGGATGCTCATATTCTGAAGACAGTTCCGGCGGGATGTTTATCTTCAGAATCTCAGCTCTGTAGGATGCTGGGTCGACAAAGACCTTCTCCATGATCATGTCCATCAAATCATTCACATACTCTGTGCAATACACACAAAAGGGAATCACTAGTTACTAGATTATTCATTGATTAACTGTTCATGCATTGACATTTTGCACTTTGAATATTTGGTATATTTTGAGGTATTTATGTGTATTTATTTTAGAGGTGGGCATAGATACTTTTTTTTAATCTAGATTAATCTAGAAATTAATCTAGATAATCTAGATTAAAATGGCTCATTTGAATTCTGCCGAAGGCATTCATAATATATGTGTGCTACCTAAATAATTAGACCAGGGGCTCATCTCCTGTTTCCAAAATGC
The DNA here is from genome assembly GCF_031168955.1 of Gadus macrocephalus. NCBI lineage: Eukaryota > Metazoa > Chordata > Actinopteri > Gadiformes > Gadidae > Gadus > Gadus macrocephalus. The sequence goes on from NC_082385.1 coordinate 18,589,763, forward strand.
ATCACAAACTGCTAGAGAAAGCTGTTCTACTATAATTGGTGATGAAAATAAATAATGTTCAATAAGATGCACTTGTGTTTATGAACTGTTTATTCAGTTAAACATGAATTTAACACACTGCGTCCACACACACACATTGCGTCCACACACACGCAGGGTACACACACACACACACATTGCGTCCACACACACTGGGTACACACAAATACCCAAATAGAACAGGCCCACAAATAGAACAGGCCCACACACACACACACACACACACACACACACACACACACACACACACACACACACACACACACACACACACACACACACACACACACACACACACACACACACACACACACACACACACACACACACACACACCTTATTAATCACAGATTCAATCAAAATTTGAACACACATTTGCTTGAAATTTGGTTCAACTTAAACATGTATGTTGAAATTGAATTAACTACTTTTGCTGTGTAACTTGGCTTGTTCGCCTACATTTGACTGGGTGGTAGCTTTTGTGTAGTGAAGCTTTATTTACGGTAGAGTAACTGATAGCTTAGCTCAGTACAATTTCCAAGTAGTAGTAACACTGTTAAAATGAAATAACGTAGCCTACCTAGAGCGAAGGAGATAAGTTCCCAGCTGGCATCGATGAGGTGTACAGTAACGCCGAGGTAGTTATCATTCTTGACAGATGTCCAATGGTCCCCAGTCAGTGCTACACACGTCGCCTCTACCAGCTTCTCATCTTTTGCGGCTTTCTATGCGGCGTGCTGTTCATGTATTCTTCTCATGATAGTTCGCCTCGCAGGTAGTTTGTATGATGGGTCACCTGTGGCCGCCTGGAGAACAAGCTCGAGCCCATCATCTTCAACCACGCTGATGGGCCGGCAGCTGGTGGCAATCCACTGAGCGAGGAGCTTAGTTAGCTTTTCTGATAGAGCTGTGCTGACGGGCTTGCCTCGGTTGTACTCAAACATAGTAGTTTGACGAGCACTACTCTTCGCCGGCGCTACAGCAGTGCTTGGCCCGGCATGTTCCGCATTAGCTAAGGGATGCTTTGCGTTCAGATGGTACTTCAGACTGGAAGAACTCCTACAGTAAACGAATTCCGCATTGCACAAGGTGCAAACAACCTTGGTTTTGTCAAGGTTTCCATTGGGAAGCTTCTTAAAAATAAATTTTCCGTTTAGCAAACACGGCGGCTTCCATGTCGTCAGCACGTCACGTTTGATGTGGTGATTTCACAGTAGGCATACACAGGTTCGAAGTCTGACTCGTTCTCGCCCCCTAGTGCAATTCACCAAGTTTTTCACCCAACTTTGAGAATAGATCAACGGCGATATTTTTTTTATCGCCGATAAAGAGTCTCGCGTTAACGCAAGCGTTAACGCCGATAACGGCCCACCACTAATTTATTTGTTCATTTATTGTGTTGGAAGTACCCGAGTTGCAGTACTTTGCCTCATGTTCAATATAAATGTTCATTTTCTGAGTAAAAAAAATAAAAAGTTGACACTTACGGAATGTCGCCTCAGTCTTCACTGGTTTGGCTCAGCACTCTCCCTTCCTGGCCTTAGGAAAGGTCAGTCTGAACATAAGATCCCCTGATGACGTAGTGGCTTGTCCTCTATCAGAATTCTCATTGTAATGCAGTGCAGCCAGGTAGAGTCTGACATTAAAAAGAAAAATCAAACATGAAAATAATTGCAAGAAATGGGCAAATGTTCACAACAAGTAATTGCAGTTTAATTTACCTGCACAGCATTCCTAGAAATGGATAGACCACATTTTTAGGAGCGAACCGCAGGATCACGGCGTGGAAAGCCTCCAAAGAGGACGTCTGGTGGTGGGGACTGAGCTTTGCTATATCCCTCAGGACTGTCTTCTTGGTCAGCGCCTTCTCCAGCTTGTAGAATGCAGGAGTTGCTGAAAGACAAAAATATCATACATTATATCCTACTTATTGGTAATGACTGGACTTGCAGCTAATCAATATAGTCAAACCAGTTTTGAAAAGAGAATGAGACAAACCTCCTGAGAGCCATCTACGCTTGTCCGTTGTGCTGCGAATTGGATGTAGACATTTTGGGAAGAGGGGATCATCATGAGTATGAATATCCTGAACATGGTTCAGGAGGGAGGTCCATTTTGCCACTCTCTCCGGCCCGGTTATTGACGATGCCGCCGTCCAATAGATGTGGTTACTGATGGCTCGCATCCATGTCTTTACTTTCTGGCAGTCCTTGGTTTTGCTAATTTTATGTAGTTGCTTTGTAATTCCTACAAATCAGAATAAATATTTTAAGAATTGGAAGTGAACCCAATATGAATTCCACACATTTTCCCCCAACTACAAGATACTATCCTATCATTATGCACCGACCGACATATGTACAGAATACTTCTTGCATCTTGTTCTGAAGGCAAAAGGGGGTCCCTGCTATAAGTAGGTTTCTAATGTTTCGTTGGGTGAGTGTACCTTTCTCCATGTGCCAGACGTCATAAAATTGAGTGATGTTGTTGTCCCTCAGAAATTTCTGGATTTGTGGATGACGGTCAGTGACGATGCCATCGATGGTTACACCACGTGCATCCAACAATGCCAGGCTCCTCCTCAGGCCTTCCTTCTCCATATGGGAGCTTCCTCCAACCTCATTGCTCTGTCAAAAATCAGAAGTACGGGTCCATATTTAAAATTTGTGACATTGCCAAAAATTAAGTAAGAAACAGAACACTACACTTTATTCGTCACGCCTACCTGAACCAACTGGAGATCGACAATAGTTTGTGTCGAGGTCCATCATGGTGTAGCTCCCAAATTTTGCACAGTGCCCTGTGAAAACATAGTCACAATAATTTATATGTCTGGTATGCGTTTATGTATTCGTAGTCATTTACAATCAGACATATCCTACTCTTAGCATTTCAAAATATATACCTGGAGAATCAGCCTTCATGTCGCCACCAAGTATTACTTTTCTTTCTTCGCTGAGCTGCTGCAGCATCACATCCTGGGAATGGTTCCATTTATGGACAATAGCTGGCTCTATAAACATTCGGGCATGCCGACGAAAGGTATCATACAGAAAAATCTGCAGATGCATCGCCTTGAACACCTGATAAAAAAAAATAAAAAATAGGACTTGATAATGTAAAACATATGTCATGTTCATCAATGGGGCAAATTATTATTTACTTATTCACTCATTTACCCTTTGAAGTTTGAAGAAAGAGGCTCCACTGATGTACACTGCTGCAGAAAGCTGCAAGTTCCCAGCTGGTGTGCTATCCAGAAGAGGCTGGCTTTGCCAAATTCGGGAATACTCGCAATACTCACACAGCTGTTTTCACTGATATGAATGTCCCAAGCACTTTATTTTTCACACTGCAAACACGCTTGCACATAGGACACACCTCGAACAGCTCCATGAGACAGGTCTCGTACACTATGTACTTCCTTATATCGTGTTTGTATGTGGATTCAGCATCTCTGGGGAGGGGGAATTAGTTAATCAATAACTCTTTCAAACTGTTTGAACAATAACCAAATACTTTAAAAAGGCATTATAAAGCAGAACTCCTGAAGTACACACCATCCATTTCCACCAAAAATTTTAAAACTGATTATATACATTGAGACATGGATATTTCAGTTACTCACGACATGAATGTTGACTCAGGCAAAGTTGTGACCGAGACTTCAGGGTGAAAGGTTGCGTCCAGCCCTTCAGAAGCCAGTATTGCGCTGCCCTCGAGACAATCCTCCTCCTCCTCCTGCTGCTGCAGCCGAGGTCTCTTAGATGGTGGCGGCTTTACAGGTGTCGAGCATGCTACAGGCAGTGGGCCTGTGAAGGGATCAGTGGATGTGCCAAAGTCCTTGAAGGACACAGTAGCCTGGACAGCTGTAACAAAACGTATATATTTATGATAGGGCATTCTTAGGAATAAAACATGACTGCACTGTTACAGTATAAACACTACCAACCTTCACTTCTGTAATGTGAATGAAGAGTCTTCAAAGAGAGTTGTGTGCCAACATGGTGTCTCTGAGGTGGCTCAGTATTGCAGCCAATATCCCTTGTAGCAGGTAACTTCGATGATGCAGGATGCTCTGAGGCCTATCAAAAAAAAAAGAGACGTCAACCTTATCTTGCATATATAGCTCTGTGTCGTTTAAATATCAAGCATAACTATAACGCAGTGGCTATTCGTACGGCGACCGTAAGAATAGCAATTAGGCTATTCGTACGGCGCAACGTAAAAATACTGCATTAGTCTATTTTCACGGCAGGTTATGGTTAGGGTTAGGGTAAGGGTTAGGGTTATTACTATAATTAAAGGTTGGGTACGGAATTTGCTTTTTTGGCCATTTTTGCAAAATTACTTGAAATCCTTATCATAACCCGCTTACAGCCACTGAGTTAGAAGTACTGACATGAAAATTAAACAAGTCAATCATCTGTGGAACGGGCAGGGCTCGAAAAACTCCAGCCAATCATTTGGATTGCCACCTCGTTGCATTGGACAGTAAGTACGTCAATCAAACGGTCGTACTGCACTCCCCCTCCCCCGCGCGCGACCCCTTCGTGCAGTACTCGTGACCCAGAGCTCGTGACCCAGAGCAAGCTCCTGTTTGTTGTTATCCTGTGGTAGCTACTGGAACTAGTTAATCCACATTTGGACCTAGCAGTAGAAGACAATTTCCATGGCAGACAAGACGCCACCACCACCACCAGCAAAGAGAAGGAAAACTCTTTTTCAGAGAGTAATTGATAATAAAAACGCTGAAAGAGAAAAACTGAAATCAAGAATAATCCTAGGCGCTGCTTTCGAACGTTGACGGCAACTGAAGGACGAGAAGGGTCTAAAAACCGATGCTTGTGTGGCGGTTGACATAGTTTCAAAGTTTATACCGTTTATACTCGGTAATACCGGTGTTGAGACGAGTGTATTAGCCTACTCGTTGTGAAAATGTCCACACCGCAGCAACCCTAGTGAAAACCAGGACTTCCAATACAATTATATGAAACAAACATACATTTTCTAAAAATAGTAATGATTTATGTGACCGTTTAATGTTTATAACATCTGGTGCAACCATAGCCGCGAGAACGTATTCTCAGCAGGGGGTGCTGGAAAAAAAAAACTCAGCCTGCACTAGACTCGCAACTCGTTACATTGATAAAAAAGATATATAGCAGCGCAGCTCAATTACACCAGTCCATGCGCGCACAGTTGAAAATCGATCGTTGTGTTCACTTTCTTCACACCATGGTTCACATCCAGCTGCTCACAGAACAAGTTTAGCGCACCACCGCTACTACCCTCACACTTTTTCATATAACCTTTTTTCAGCACTAGCCGGTCATATGAGCATTAAATAAATGCTGCGTCTCAAAATGCCTTGGACAGCAGCGAGGATGACTCGCTTTGCCACGGGCCGAAACAGTTCGGAGCGACCACAGCCAGAGCGAACACAGCGGGGCAGAGGAGTGTCAGGAATAGTCTTTGGTGTACACATCAGTACGGCCTATTTGCACTACTGTTTAGTGGCAATGCAGTGTTTTATTCTATGCCTTTTTATTTTTGTATATTATTTCAATGAATACAATTTATTTATTCATAAAAAACAAGATCTGGTCTTCAAATCTTTTTTCCAAATATAGGTCGTCTTACAATGGGGTTTGTGTTTATATTCGGACCAATACGGTACAGCGGGCGCTCACATGACGTTAAGCATTTCCTGGTGCATAATGTGACGCTTCAGAACCTAAAATCCCGTTTCTCCCCGTTGACACGACAACACATAACCGGCGTTTTCAGAAATCTCCACTTTGGCCGGAGTTTTTAGAAATGATCGTTTTCTGTGATAAGACAGGGCCTCGGACAGGGGGTGTTGCAGCACCCCCAGCACCCCTACTTCCCGCGGTACTGGGTGCAACTTACAGCTGAATGTAGTGCCATGTTGTTAAACGAAAACCTACGCTAGCCTGGCTCGCTCTCGCGCATCTCTGTTCGCGCTCGTGCATGATTGCGCGTCCAGGTACTTGGAATGGGTGGAGTCAGAGTCAGCGTTGAAGGAGAGGGGGTAGGACCATTTGAGTTGTGTATTTTCAAAATCTGCTGGCGTTTCGCAAATCGCATACCCAACCTTTAATTACTATAATTACGGTCGGCCCGGTTAGGATTAGCGCCGAGCAGCGGTCACGTGACAAGCTCGGTCGCCGTACGAATAGCCACTGCCTAACTATAATATACAAATTATATTCACCGTGTATATATAATTGCTATTCATATACATTCTCGCTGTACCTTTTAGATAACTCCCTTCCTCTCTCTGGATGGGAGCTTCGTTGGTATTTGAATTGCCATTGTAGCCACGAAATCTGATACTCAGGCCATGTCTATCGAATGACTTCTTTGTTATGTAGATTCCGTTAACTGTCTTGCATTCTCCACGATGGTCACTCCAACTCCCCTATGTCACCTTTGCATTAACTACCCACAATGCGAACGTTTACCTATAAAAATCTAGTTCACGCATTGTCTCACTGAATGTATCCTTGGTAGCTTTGGAGCATGTGCTCTCCCTAGCCTTTCATCGTTTTCAATGGAAAAACTCACGCCACAAACACGCACAAGTTCATGCTAATCTACTAAAGAAACACACAGCAAATTATTTGTATACTTACATGTCCTTCGTCTGCAGGTATTCCACGCAAAGTTGGAAGGGACCCCACGTTCAGATAAAGTTTCACAGCTAATCCTTCCGTGTACTGATCGAAGTTGGAGAAACAGTCAGTCGTAAAGTGGTTAGCGCAGACCAACAGGTTTTTGCCAACTGTAGCCGGGACTTCGTCTTCAAAAATGAAATCAATCCACGTCGCTCTTTCGTCCTCTGGGACACGATGGAGAGATTTGTGGACGTCCATACAGCCAACAGCAGAACACCTCTTGTGAATCCTCGACATGATGAATTCCAATCATGAAACACAAGGCCGTGTCCTATTTATACTCTGATTGAAGGGGGTGGGGTCATATTCAAATGAGCGCCCCATCCTACGTAGGAATGGGCGCTGAAACTGACTCGCTCGTTTGGTAGCTTGAGGCGGGCTGCTTCCAGAAATGCGTATCTTACTCAAAAAATCAAGTACAGACTTTTTTCAAAGTTTGTATGAGTGTGGAGCACCATATACTAGGGATGGGCAAAATGATTCTTTTCCGGGAACTAGTTCTTTCAGTTCAGTTCACTATAACGATTCGTTTATTTGATTTGTTCGTTTTGATTCGTTCATTACGTCAGATTACGCCATTTGGTGTCTGCCGCCCCCCCCCCGCGAGACGGCCGTGAGCATAATTTAAACCACTTCTAGGCTCTAAACCCCGTGGAAATCGAGAAGATACACTATATAGTACAACCAAACGTCCCACCAATATTTATACCACTTGCTTACTCTCTATATTTCATTCATGGTTTTACATTTATAATTTTATTTTACTTTACATTTAATTCTTCATTGTTCAGGCATTACAGAACTTTCATGGTCATAAATAAAAAATACGAACTGCAGTCTAATTTCTTTGTTTGTTCTTAAATTGACGTAGAATGGAGCAAAGACTCCTGGGATTGGGAAATGCGTTTATCCAATAAACAGATGGAGGTCAAGTCTATTTTCGAAAAAATGTAGGGGGATATATGAGTGGCCCCACGTCGAATGGTATGACCCAAGATAGTCAGACAGAAAGCGTGCATATTCGACGGTACCGCCTTGTCATTGGTTTACCCAGGTGCCATTGCAACACCATTGCTACCTCTCATTGGCTGAATCTTTGAGAACGTTGTAGACTCAATCAATATAAGACGTGGGGAGACGAAGCTCTGTTCGTTTGTATATTTTATTTACGTGACCATATTTTTGGTTTATGTTTAAGAAAAAGAATCAAAGAACCAGTTCTTCTTGTTTTGGGGAACCAGCTCTTGTCGTTCACGTTCGGGATTCGTTCGTTGTAACGAATCGGTCGTGACCGACACATCCCTACCATATACCCACAACACCCCAAATCCCAAGAAAAGTGCTGTTTTCATAATATGTCCCCTTTAAAGCGATATATTGTTTCAATACTTGACAAATGACAAATGTACTTATGTAAGTCGCTTTGGATAAAGGCGTCTGCTAAATGGCCATTTGTCAGCTGTCTATCCTCAATTAAACTGCATTGAAGTGACAAGTTTGATCCGTGCATTATTCATTTGCATTATTATTGCATTATTATGCGTGCATTATTCCTTTGCACAACGTATTAAACCTTTGCACAACAAATGTATTTTCGATATTTGAAAACGATATCGTCCCATTCAGAGCAAGGAAGATTAGTATGGTAGGATGTCGGTTAGCAGGCATGTATCGCACCTATTTTAAAATAATCTCAAACGTTTCATTAACTAACTCACCAGACCAACCAACCACGTGTGACACCTCCACCCAGACCAGAGCCTTTTTGTCTCGATCTCTGAAATGAAAAAGGCGCTGATCGTAAAACACCGGGTGCCCACTTACAGCCGCGATTCATTTTTCAGTCGACATTTGTACAGTCATTAGGAACCAAAAAAGTAGGTAGGAGCCAAAGTGCCGGTGTTCGGTGTTTCCTGGGATCCACGCAAGCGAAGAGCGTCTACATTCCAATCGGCTGTCAGTGTTTTGCCGCCGAAACGCGCCATAGTAATTTACATAAAGTTCAGCCGTCTTCAACTTTTTTTGGTTGCTCTGGTCGCTCACCTTTGGCCGTTGGTAGCGTTGTCGCTTTGGTCGCTCTTGCCCATAGAAAGTGAATGACTTCCGGTGATTTGTCAGCTCAATTCGCTTCTGATGTGAACACACATTTACTTAGTAACGCGTTTCTGGCCTTGGACCACTTTTTTCAGTAACAAGTAATCTAACTCGTTACTATTTCCAAACCAGTAATCAGATTAAAATTACTCATCAAAGTCACTGTGCGTTACTATTTTTAAATTTTTTTACCGGATCACCGATTGGCGTTGAGAGCAATGGTGTGTGTCTGTCTGCCTGTTTGTGTGAGAGAGCGTGTGCGTGTGTAGCGTAAGTCTCCAAAGACTTCAATCTATCAGAGGCGAGCGTCGACCTTGACTCTTCAGAGTCCACGGCAGCAGTTGTTATAAGTGGCGGAATTAGTCGCGCGGTGCTGCGCGCGTGTGTGTGTGTGTGTGTGTGTGTGTGTGTGGATCTGCCTCCGGTGATTGCCCCGTAAAGCGTGTGGTGATATATTGTCTATGAATTAAAAGTTGGCAGAAGCGGTTGAAAGCCGTGTGTCAGTGTGTGCACCCAGGGCCGTAGCACCAAATTCTGGGCCCTGTATACAAGAGGTTGATGCGCCCCCCCGAATTCCCCCTACCAGCCCCCTGCGCAAAATTGTTGACGGGGGGGTTGGGTGGGGGGTGGAAGACCAGTGGTTGACCAGGGGGAGAACAATTGTTGACGGGGGGATAAGCAATTGTTGACAGGGGGGGGGGGGGGGGGGTGTTGTCGCAGCTAAATGTAACTAATAAAGTAACTTGTAATCTAACTTAGTTACTTTTTAAAATAAGTAATCAGTAAATTACTATTTTAAGGAGTAACTAGTAATCAGTAATCTGATTACTTTTTCAAGGTAGCTGTGGCAGCACTGCCGCTGAGGTAGTATTTTCTCTGTAGGAAATGTAAATGACCTTAAATGTGAATGAGGAGTAGAAAGTCTGTATTTATCACACCACTTCAGTGGGCGTGTTGATGAAGCCTGTTGCCTTTTGTTCGCTGAATAGTTAAAAAATATTTTAATGTTGGCACTGCTTTTAAGAGTAATTTGTGGTGAGCGAATGTTATACGTTGTAAAATTATAGGCAAAATGTTATTATATTATGCACTCATAAGAATGGGTTTTCCACATTATTGCTATGGGTTTATTTACCGAAAACTCCAGTACATATAACTATCCTGTCATCCTGTGTTTCCTAACAGGACCCGAGGCGGAGTAGTGCTGCGTCAAAAGCGATGCTTTACTTGTTCAACACCTCAACACTGGTCAACGAGAATGTCTCGGATATTAGTATGTGGGTGTCTGTGTGTGTGTGTGTGTGTGTGTGTGTGTGTGTGTGTGTGTGTGTGTGTGTGTGTGTGTGTGTGTGTGCTTGTTGAACCAAATCGCTGACGGAACCCGGACGCAATCGCATCCAATGTCCTCATTAGGACGGCGTCAGTCCGCACCCTCATTAGGACATCGAAAGTCTTGATGGGGGGGGGGGGGGGGATGTCAGGCCTCCTCACCCTCCCGGTTGACAACAGCGGGGTTGACATTGACCCTGGACGGAGCCGGTAATGATGCCCAGACCTGTCACTCCCGTCACAGGGCCGACGCAACCTTTATCTGGGTTCACCCGACCCACCGCCGAGCGAAAGAAAGGGAGAGATATTAGTCCAGATATCCACTGCCAAATGAGGCGGCCGTGTTGTTCCAAGTGAATCCTGTGGGTTTTTTGTTTTGGTGGAGGATGTTCGCCTCCTCAGCGCGCGTTGATGGCCTAATAGCAAAGAGAGAGAGGTAATTATTGTCCTTGGCAATGAAACCGTCTTTGGTTTAATTAATATATGTCTGGAAAGCTCTTGACCTCCAGGTACTCAGATGAAAGACACTTTTTAGTACCGCCATTCCGAAATTCTACCAATCACTAGACGCGTTTACATGGACACTTCTGATCCGATTAAATTTCTAATCTGAGTAGATCTATTCTTATCATGCGATCCGAATGTACTGTATATATGACATTTTCAAAAGGGCCGAGCGTACGTTCCTATGTCTCTCTAGCACACCTGACACAACTGGACCGGCGGCGACATTTTGATGTAGGCCGATTTGATTTTAGTGAAAGCCCAGCAGGATAGGGCTTTTCTCTGCCTGCTCCTTCAATTAAGTAGAAGGAGGACAGCACTGTGAGTCTGTTTCTCGTCTGGTCTTTATATCTACCCCATCCTCCGCCGCAAACACTAGGTATTTGGATGAGAGTGCGCAGCCAAGACTGTTGGGAGAGAGAGTGCTGTTAAGGGATGATGTACAGAACGCCGGTCATTATCGGCATGACGGTGGTTCATCCCGATAATGGGGATAATAAATTACCGGACTTGCGGCGTGATAAGAAAGACGTGAATCAGGCAAAAAATCCACTTCCCTTGACAGTAGTCAAGTTCGGTGTGCATAAAAGTACTGCTGATACCATCTCTCTAAGTTAAAAAGTAGCCGCATCCACCCTAAACCAATCGGAATAAGTGTATACATGTAGTTCAGGGATGGGCAACTTTCATGATAAAGAGGGCCATAATTCTTCATCATCACCATCAGAGGGCCATGTGACTTTGCATTTAAACTAGACGTAAACTGAGAGAAGCTACACATTTTTGAATTTGTTGGATATGATTTCCTGTATTCTCGTGCATTTTGGGGATGGCCACTACCTACAAAATCTTCCAGATTCATAACCTATGTATGGTATGTTGATTGAACCAACATACATTCATTTCATGTTTTCCATGCTCAAACAGCCACATGATTGGTTAGTATTTTGATCAGTGTAAAGGGCTCACATACATCATCATTCAATGATGTCACAAAACTGAAAAACAGTGGCCCAACATTAAGTGCAACAACTCAATGAACTCAAACCCAACAAGCATGATATTCACATCAGGGCAGTTGTAGTAGTTGTAGTGGCGACTTAAGTGGGAATCTTTCATGACTGATATCGCGTCTAAGCAAACAAGACACATGGGTTTGCCTTTGAATTCTATGAACAGATACTCTGCTTTTTTTCTTTTGGAACCAAGTTTTCTGTAACTCGATTTATTTATTCATTTTTTATTTATTTTTATCTTTTTATTAAATAAAAATGATGTGCGGGCCTGACTGAGTGAGGATGCGGGCCGTATGCGGCCCGCGGGCCGCCAGTTGCCCATCCCTGTACTAAAGGAACTGTTTTGAACTACCACTGTCTCATGGAGAGGATCAGAGGAATTGGACCTGATGGATTCCAATTTGTCCAACATCCTCCTCTCCCCTACGACCTCAACAGGCTCCAGTGTACAGCCCAGGACAGAGCCAGCCCTTCCCACCAGCTTATTAAGTTTCTTCCTGTCCCTCTCAGTGAACCCACAACCTCAACAGACTACTGCATAAAAAATGACAGATGCAACAACAGTGTCATAAAAAGTCCTTAACAGCGGCCTGCACACCCCAAAAGACTTCAATCTTCTCAGCAAGTGTAGACGACTTTGGCCCTTCTTGTACAACGCATCTGTGTTATATGACCGGTCCAGTTTATTGTTGAGGTGAACACCAAGGAATTTGTAGACTGATACCACCTCAATGTCACCTCTGGATGTTCACTGGTGCAATTGGTGGTGCCTTACGGCTGAAGTCAATCACCATCTCCTTTGTCTTACTGGTGTTCATCTGAAGATGTTTTTTTCCACACCATTCAACAAAGCTGGTGATGACCCCCCTGTACTCCAGCTCATTCCCCTTTGTAACACAGCCAACAATTTCTGTGTCATCTGAGAATTTTGGAGATGACATCTTTGCTGCAGAGTACCACATTTGACTCACAGCCACGCAGCCTCACGTTCTGTGGTCTGTTGGGGAGGTAGTCAATGATCCAGGCAGCAAGATGACAGTCGACCCCGGCTCCTTCCAACTTCACCCTCAGAAGTGCCGGCTGGATTGTATTGAAGGCGCTGGAAAAATCAAAAAACATGAATCTAACAGAGCACCCAGTTTTCTCCAGGTGAGAGAGCGAACCGTGGAGGAGGAGGATTATTGCATCCTCCACACCAACTCCTGGTCGGTACACGAACTGGAGGGGATCCAGCTCAGTGCCCACGTGGCAGCGAAGGTGGTTCAGCACAATCCTCTCCAAGGCCTGAATTAGATGTGATGTCAGAGCCACTGGACTGAAGTGGTTGGGCTGCCTGGAGTGCGCTGTCTTGGGGACAGGGACAACACAGAAAGTCTTCCACAGGATTGGGACTCTCCCCAGGCCTAGGCTGATGTTAAAAATTTACTGAAAGACCCCATAGAGTTCATCAGCACAGTCCCTAAGCAGTCTGGGGCTATTCCCGTCAGGACCCGTAGCCTTCCTCACCTTCGTCCTCCTAAACACATCTCTCACCTGATCTGTAGTTAGGGGTAGGCCGGGGGGAGAGTTGAGACCCCCGCAGACTTGGGAGACACGCCCTGAGTGAGTGGGGGAGGGTGTGAAGTGAAGAGCACTACTGGAGGTGGAGATGGACAAGTGGGGGGAGGGAAGTGGGGGGTAACCCCAGAGTGGAGCAGGCTGGTGGTGTAGGCTGGTGGTGCCGATTGGACTGGGCTCTGGTGGACGGGGTCTTGTGTGGTAGCGGAGGCCTCCATATCAAATCGGTTAAAAAATAGATTTAACTTATTAGCCCACTCCCTGTCCCCATCTTCAGGTCCACTACCTCCTACTTTGCTATGGCCTGAGATATTAGGGACTAGGGACACGCAACTCAAAATCGGGACTGTTCCAATCACCAATAACGAATGTCAGTGTAGGACACTGTTTTAAGATGTGTTCAATAATAGTCCTTTGTATCTTTCAGGATGTTTATTTAACATTCACAGGGTTCATCAACTTAACAGGCATCTGTTGGGTGGCCACGAACTATATTTCTCAGACCTCAGACTTAAATGATAAAACACAGAGGTAATGTCCTGAACTCTTAGCAAGGGACAATTGGTGGGGACAACAAACCCTGCCAGTTTATGAGTCAACAATATACATATGCAAGTAAATACAGCATGCAGTGCAATACATTTCTTTTTTTTTAGCACACAGTAGTAGGAAAATAGTAATCCGGTGGAAAGCCGCTGTAACAGCCCATAGAAAAATGAAAAACAGCCCATAGGCCTTGCAGTGCTTATTGCAGGTACTTGCGGTTGGGCTTGCATACGCGTCCCGCTCGTGTGACCTATAGATCTCCGGCATGCTGCTGGAGGGGTGGCGCTGGCCCTTGCACCATCTCGCCATCGCTGATGACGTCTCGGGCTCTGACCGGAGATGTAGGAGCCCCATCCTGTGACGGCTCACCGGTCAGCGGAGTGACCGCAGCCTGGTCGCCGTTATCCACCCGATGTGCTGGCGGCAGCGGTGTCTCCAGGACAAGCAGGAGGTGCCCCCGTTTCCTCCTGCAGTCGTGTCCTCCTGATTCCACGATGTAGGACCTCGGTTCCTTGCAGATCCGCTTCACTGTCGCCAGACGGTCATGTCCACGCTGAGTCTGCATCCATACGACTTGACCTTCAGATAGTGGGCGTAGAGGCTTGCTTGTCTTGTCGTACTACACCTTCTGATACTGCCGTTTTTTGTTGAGTTGTGCTTTGACAGCATCACCGCTTTTGACAGCGGGAGCGAGGAGTGTCCTGCTGAGTGGAAGCGTGGTGCGCGTTTGCCTTGACATCAGTCTATCGGCTGGCGAGCCAAGTGTTGCGTCACGCGGAATGTTCCGGACGTTGAGCAGGTTCAGAAAAGCGTCCGTTCCATCACGTCTGGACTTTTCAAGTAGCTTCTTTGCGAGCTGACAGCCTTCTCTGCCAGGCCATTAGACTGCGGGAATTCTGGGCTACTGGCAGGGATGGACTGGCCCAAAAATTTGGCCCGGGACTTTGGGATGGAGAGGCCTTTTATGAGACCATGGGAATAGCGCGCGTAGAATTTTGCCACAGTGTAAAATAATAAAAACTAGTCCTTATCCGTGGATATGTGCATTGCAACGGCATGTCAATGTTGGGATGTGCATGTGTTTAGAATATTGTGAAGATCACTGGGAAATATTTTATAAGCAATCTTGTCCATGTACAAAATATTAGAAATTGCATGTGCCTAGAAAGGTAAATCAAGGCTGAAAATGATCTAAATAGTGCAAGATACAATTATTTTAGTGGAAAAAAATTGTCATACACATACACAGGGTTTGGGAGATGGGGGCGGGCCGGGGTTTGTTGTGCGTTGCTGTGGTTACCGGTGTTGAAGTGTTCCAATGGTTTATTAGCGGTGGTATCTAATAAATCGCGTTACTGGCTTTTTCACGTCGTAGTATCTCAGCGTTGGTGGGCTGGCAAGAGACCTCTTGAGCGTGTCGAAAGCATTCTGGTGTTGTTCATACCAGCACCAATCACAGTCCTTGTGCGTCAGCTGATGTAAGGGAGCAGAGACCTCACTGATGTTCGGGATGAAACGGGCCATGTAATTTATGACGCAGAGGAAGCGCTTCAACGCTGTGACATTGTTTGGTGCTGCCATTTCCGCAATTGCTCTTGTTTTGGACGGGTCAGGCTTGAGAATGTGTCGCTTGTGAATGTGTGACCGACGTAGCCGATCTCCCTCTGCCTGAATTTGCACTTAAGCGGATTAAGTCTCAGGTTAACTTCCCGTGCTCGGTTGAGGATCTTCTTCAGGTTCTTATCATGTTCTTCTTCGCCATTTCCCCCGACAATGATGTCATCAACTATTACCGCACACGGGTAGCCAGCAAAGATCTGAACCATCGCGTGTTGAAACACTTCGCTGGCGGAGCTGATGCCAAATGGCATTCTCAGGAACCTGAACCTCCCAAATGGCGTACTGAATGTCCTCAGCTTGGAGGAGTCCTTGTGCAGGGGAATCTGCCAGAATGAGCTCTTAGCGTCTAGTGTAGAGAACACTGTGGAGTGGGGCATTTGCGCAGCTACGTACTCCACAGTGCGCATGGGGTAATGAGGGCGTTTGAGCACTTTGTTTAAGTCTCGTGGGTCGATGCAGAGTCTTATGTCATCAGAGTTCTTCTTGTGGTTCACCACCATTGCTGAGACCCATTCACTTGGTTCCGAAACTGGAGTTATGACGCCTAAGCTTATCATCCTGTCCAGTTCTGCCTTGACCTTCCCACGCATTGCGACTGGTAAGCGATGTGCCGGCCTGACCACCGGTTGTGCCTCAGGGTCAAGTGTCATTTTGTAGGTAATAGTGAGCGTGCCCACATCATCTGTGAAGAGGTCAGCATAGTCCTTGAACACCTCGTGTGAAAAACGAGGCTCTTCCTTCAAACGAAGTTGGTGTACTTCCTTACTTAAAGGGGACATATTATACCACCAGGTTTGACTCTGATTAGCCATTACAAGCCGTTTTGAAAATGTGCAGCTTCTGACATCTCAGGTGGGCGTGTCCACCTAGATGTGTGCTGGATAGATCAGTCTACCAGCCTACCCAGTGGACTGTAGCAGACGTTGCTTATCTATCCGTCATACATCTAGGTGGACACACCCACCTGTGATGTCAGAAGCTGCACATTTTCAAAGCGGCTTGTAATGGCTAATCACACTCACACCTGGTAGTATAATAAGTCCCCTTTAAAGTGACTAGGCCCATGCGAATGCTGTCTCGCACGCCAAGCAGTGGCTGCACATTTCACTCCACTGCCTGGAAGCGTAAGTCGTATGGCTGACATGCTGACAGGCAGGATAGATATACTGAGCCGGCCGAGGGGATTTCATCTCCTCCATATGCGACAAGCCTCGTCCTCCTTGAGGTGTCCAATCTCTCTTTGCGTCTCACTTGTGTCAAGGCGTCGCTTGACAGCACATTACACTTCGCCCCAATATCTACTTTGAGTTCCAAGGGCTTTCCATTGACATAGACTGTGCAGAAAATATCCTCTTTTTCTTCCCCTGTGTCAACCAAGTCAGTGGCTATGGAAAGTCCATCCACATAGTATGACTCGTCACTGCTGCTTGAGCCTTGGGCAGTATCAACCACATTGACTGCTCTCCCTTGCCTGTACTTGTGGGAGCTCTGTGTTGATCTGCAACATCGTTTGAAATGGTTCCACTTGTTGCACAGCTGGCCAAATGCAGGGCACTTTCCCTTGTCTGGGTCGTGTTTATTTCCACAGTTGCGGCAGGTGACGTCTGGCTGTGAGCTTTCACCTTCAGTGTATGTCGTTTGTTTAAATGGCCGTTGCTGTGACTGCTTTGTCTTGAAACGTATGGTGTCTACATTCGTCCCGTTTTGTTTCGGTGCAGCAAGAGTCTTGGTGCGCTGTTCTGTTATTTTGTGAATTTGACAAATTTCAATCGCTTTTATTAGAGTTAGCTTGCTGTTGCGGAGTAAGATCTTCCTTACACTGTCATTGTGTATGCCTGTGACAAGTCTGTCCTTAACCAGCTCGTCTTGTAGATTTCCAAATCTGCATGTCTTCACTTTATTCCTTAAATCACTCACATAGGCTTCCACAGTCTCACCTTGTCTTTGGTTCCTGGTGAAGAACATGTGTCTTTTCATAGTGACGTTGGTTTGCGGGTTGCAAAGCTCACGCAATTTTCTTTTCAGGCACTCGGGGTCCTCTCTCGATTCGGCGGGAGTAGTTTCCACTCCGTCATCATCCACAACATCCACAAGCGGGAGCATATACAAAAGAACATTTGTGTTCTAAGGCTTCCGAGCCCACCAGGTTCAGCAGGATAAAGGCTTGTGTACGTGGAGGCTTGTCTGAACATGCTGCCGCAACGAATATGTCGTATTCCTGTTCAAATATCCTCCAGTTTTCCGCAACGTTGCCGTCAAACCCCAGTGGGTCTGGTTTGCGGAATCCCTCGGCCATTCTGCTGCTAACGTTAGCACCCACTCAGTCACCGTAGCTGGAACACAACGTCCACTCGTATTAACGCTCCTCCGTTTTTGGATGCGATAGGTCCGATACTTCTGACACCATGTTTTAAGATGTGTTCAATAATAGTTCTTTGTATCTTTCAGGATGTTTATTTAACATTCACAGGGTTCATCAACTTAACAGGCATCTGTTGGGGGGCCACAAACTATATTTCTCCGACCTCCGTACCAGCACGCATGCGCACATACCTTCTCGCTTTTGAGTTATAATGGGATGCTGGTAAAATAGGTTTTTGTTTATTCCCATGTTTATCTAAAAAATGCATTATTGTTTATTTGCTACAACATTATTCTGAAGAGCTAAATTAGGAAAGTTGTTGCAGTGTTTCTTTATTCCACCTCATTTTGAGTTCAAGCTCTAGATGGTCTGTGTTCGATTGCTTTTGTTTTGCCTCGTTCAGCCTGTAGGGGAATAGCGTGCTCGCCATCTCAACGGCCATTACAACTGACTTGGACTTTAACTACAACACTGCGTCCTCATTGTTCTTTCTATACTCCCCTTACAGGTAAGAACGGTGGTTGTGTAATTGTTTATGTATTTATGTTTTAATGCTAGGGAACATGCCGAGAGGGTTATAGCCGTGCATGGAATGTTTGAAAAAGTAGTTGGGTTGAACACGGAGGAGTCGCTCTGCCGTAGCGTGCTTGTTAGCAGCATCACACGGGCAGGTGCGTGGTAAGAAAGTGTCCGCCATTTCCTGACTGCAACAGCAAATGCAAAAAAATGTGCTGAGAGGAGCAAGCGAAATCACGACAAAGTACAAAGTAAGAAGTTCTGTATTGCAAGAGGGTGACTGTGTGCTTATAAGGAATATGACACCAAGAGGAGGAACAGTGAAGCTTAGGAGGCACTGGGAGGATTGCATCCACAAGGTCGTACGTCAGGTTGGAAAAGACATGCCCATATATGAAGTAATGCCAGAGCAAGGAAAAGGAAGAGGAAGTAGGATTCTGCACCGTAACCTTTTGTTGCCATGTGACAACTAGCCTCTAGAGATTCAGCTAAAACCTACCAAAACAAAGAGACAAATCACAGCTCAGAGCAATAAAGACAGGCAACAATCTAATGAAGAAAGTGATGAGAGCGATGATGATGACTTCCGATACTATATGCCTCAGATACACACAGAACAAGAGGATACTGACATGGAAATCACAGGACTCTCACAGGACGCTGAAATCGAGCGACAAGCCATTCCTCAGCTGGATCAAAATAGTGAAGATACACTAACAGGAGGCGAGGAAGCATCAAGAGGAGAGGAGCTAGTTCAAGAGGAGGTTGCCTTGGAAGAGAGAGTGCCTGAAATACAGTCACCTGAAAGTCAAAGTGAAAACAACAGTGCAAATGACCAATACCACCGACCTGTGAGAGAAAGAAGAGCGCCAAGGGTTTTCACATACGACCAGCTGGGCAATTGGTTGTTACAGCACTGCATGTCCAAGTAACGCCATGTATTGGTACCTGCCAACACACTATGGGACCATGCAAGCAACACATGGATGGTCGACTCCAGTACAGCATGCCAACTTCCAGCCAGCTGTTGTTCCTAGGTACTAAATGAAGAGCATCGCACATACACACACTCATATACTCATGGACTTTTTGCACAAAGCCGAGTGTTTGCATATTTATCACACATTCATATACTCATGGACTTTTGGACTGAGCCGAGTGCTAACACATTCATCACATACACTTCATACACTCATGGACTTTTGGACTGAGCCGAATGCTTACACCTGAACACATGCTACAAACGCTCATGGACTGTTGAATAAAATGAATGTGCTTAGATGAAGACTGTTGTCAGAAGAATGTAATAGCATTGTATCCATTGGTTAACTGCTTTAGATATTACATGTTGGGGACGACATCTGAGTTGTAGGGGAGTGTGTAATGGTTATAAATATGTGTTGCAGTAAAATGTTTAGAAATGCTTAATGCAGTAAATAAGTAAAAAAAATGCTTAAAAATGCAAAAACTGACTTTTCACTCAATTATTATCTGTTACCCATTGCTCTGCCCTTTTTATTTATAATGGGAACATGCCGAGAGGGTTATAGCCGTGCATGGAATGTTTGAAAAAGCAGTTGGGTTGAACACGGAGGAGTAGCTCTGCTTTAGCGTACTTGTTAGCAGCATCACACGGGCAGGCGCGTGGTAAGAAAGTGTCCGCCTTTTCCTGACTGCTGGCACTGTATTCCGTTTAAACGTCGTTGGAGAGTATTGTCAGTGTGTTTTTAGCTGAAACAATGCGTAATTGAAAAATGTGTAAAAGTTAAAAAATGTCTCGCCGTGTCCTGCTACGCGGTCCACTACCTCCATCTAGTGGCTACTTGACGTCGGTGGTCCTCCTCCTGACACACCAGTCTACAATCACCAATCACCATTCCCTACTTCAGCCGGGGATCTCCTATCAGCCGGCGCCAGTTCGTCGTTACGTCTACCTAGTTAGTATCGGTCCTACCAGCATTCTTGAATATCTATCTCTAGCCTGACCCCTTCGTAACCATCTCTCCTCCTCTCTAGTTCTCCCCCTGCCACCGAACCCCTGCCTGCCTGACTACCCGCCTGTCATCGAGTCTTTGCCTGCCTGACTGCCTGCCTGTTACCGGACCCCTGCCTGCCTGACTACTCGCCTGTCGTCGAGTCTTTGCCTGCCTGACTGCCTGCCTGTTACCGGACCCCTGCCTGCCTGACTACCCGCCTGTCGTCGAGCCCCTGACTGACTGCCTGCCTGTTAGGGACCCCTGGCTGTCTGACTACCCGCCTGCCTACCAATAAATCCCGTTCCCTTTACCCCATCTCTGCCTTCCGGTTTTCAGCACTTGGGTCCCCATGTTCTGTTCCATAACAGTACGAACTGGCCAACATGGACCCAGCGGACACAGAGGCATTCCGCCAGGTGATCTCCCGTCAAGGGACTCTCCTGGGTCAGCATGACCAGATCCTGCAGGAGATCACTTCCAACCTCCGCGAGTTGACCACTTCAGTACGCTCCCACCGCCCCGTCTCTCCGGAACCATCATTCTCAGTTCCTGGTCCAGCGGCTTCTTCCCGGGAGCCATTCATTCCAGCTCCAGAACGCTGCGAAGGAGACCTGGGATCCTGTCGGTCCTTTCTCCTTCAGTGCTCCTTGGTTTTCGAACTACAGCCCCAGACCTACCCCACCGATAAGTCACGGATTGCCTACCTCATCGGCTCCTTGCGAGGTGAGGCGCTCGCCTGGGCGGCGGTCGTGTGGGAACGTGGTTCCGCCGTGAGTTTTGACTATTCCGCCTTCACCGAAGAAATGCGGAAGGTTTTCGATCACCCGGTCCGGGGAAAGGGGGCCTCTCAACGTCTTCTGCGTCTTTGCCAGGGATCCCGCAGCGTCGCCTCCTTCGCGGTTGATTTCCGCAACCTCTTGGCTGAGAGCGGCTGGAACGAAGATGCCCTGCAGGGGGTTTTTCTAAGTGCGCTCTCCGATGACATCAAGGACCAGCTGACTTCTCGGGAGGAATCCGCAGATCTGGATGAGTTGATCGCTCTCTCCATTCGATTAAACAATCGTTTGCGCGAACGCCGCAGAGAGAGAGGTCTACGCCCATTCTCCACGCACTCGTTCAAGCCATCTGCAACACCTCGGCCCTCTCCTTCGTCTTTCGCTCCACCCCGCCGCGAGCCAGGTGGAGCGCATGCAAATCGGACGCACGCATCTCTCGAGCCCATGCAAATCGGACACACGCATCTCTCCCCGAGGAGAGGGAAAGCCGTATGCGCTCCGGTTCCTGCCTTTACTGTGGTCTTTCGGGCCATCTTCGGTGAGGCTGCCCCTCTCTTTCGGGAGAAGAACGGGCTTGCCAGTAACCCGAGGAATCCTGGCGAGCCGCTCCCGTAACCCATCAGTCCCCCATCCCCTCCTGGAAGCTGTCCTCCTATGGCAGGATCAAGCCCTCCCGATCTCTATCCTCCTGGACTCCGGAGCTGATGAGAGTTTTATTGATCAGGAGTTGGTTCTTCGATTGAAGATCGACACTGTTCCGCTTGACCTCCCAATCGAGACCCTGGCGCTAGACGGGAGGACACTCACACGGGTGGAGCACTGTACCGTTCCGGTAAACCTACTCGTTTCAGGGAATCACCACGAGTCCATCTCTCTTCTGGTCATTACCAGCCCCTTCTCCCCGGTCTTTTGGATTACCCCTGGCTTAAGACACACAACCCCCAGATCGATTGGGGAACAGGTTGTGTAATGTCCTGGAGTACACACTGCCTGTCCCAGTGTTTGCGGTCACCTCGGGCGCCAGAGCTCGAGTCTGCCGCCGCACCTCCTAACCTATTCCCCGTTCCGGAGGAATACCACGACCTTGGGGAGGTGTTCAGTAAATCCCACGCCTTGTCCTTGCCCCCCCACCGTCCTTATGACTGCGCTATCGACCTCCTTTCAGGGGCTCCTCTCCCTGGGAGTCGCCTGTTTAATCTTTCTCGGCCCGAGCGTGAGTCTATTGAGGAGTAGATCGGGGAATCCCTCACCGCTGGGATCATCCGCCCATCCTCTTCACTGGTAGGAGCGGGGTTCTTCTTTGTGGGGAAGAAGGATTGATTGCTTCGTCCCTGCATCGACTACCGTGGATGGAACAATATCACTGTGAAGAACAAGTATCCCTTGCCCCTTATTAGTTCCGCCTTCGTTCCCCTCCACGGAGCCGTGGTCTTCCCCAAGCTTGATCTCCGCAACGCATACCACTTGGTCCGCATCCGGGAGGCAGACGAGTGGAAGACCGCGTTCAACACACCTTTGGGCCACTTCGAGTACCTGGTTATGCCCTTCGGACTCACCAACGCCCCCGCTGTCTTCCAGTCCCTGGTCAACGATGTCTTCCGGGACATGTTGAACCGCTCCATGTTTGTTTACATCGATGACATCCTTATCTTCTCGAGATCCGTGGAGGAGCACCGGGTTCATGTCCGGCAGGTTCTACAGCGATTGCTGGAGAATCGACTATGTCAAGGCGGAGAAGTGCGACTTCCACGTGCCATCCGTCTCCTTCCTGGGCTACATAATCGATCAGGGCCAGATAAGGATGGATCCCTCCAAGGTCTCTGCGGTGGCCGAGTAGCCCTCCCCCTCAACCCGCAAGAGACTGCAGCAGTTCTTGGGATTCGCAAATTGTTATCGACGGTTCATACAAGGCTACAGTCAAGTCGTGGCACCTCTCACAGCCCTGACCTCTACCAAGAGCTCTTTCTCGTGGACTCCGGAGGCTGAGACCGCATTTCGGGACCTCAAGAAGAGCTTAGTTTCTGCGCCCATCCTCGTGCAACCCGATTCCGCTCTCCAGTTTGTGGTGGAGGCCGACGCTTCTGACACCAGAGTGGGCGCGGTCCTCTTCCAGCGCTCTACCTCTGACCACAAGCTCCACCCCTGTGCCTTCTTCTCCCGCCGGCTGTCCCCGCCGGAGAGAAACTTCGACGTCGTAACCGCAAGCTTTTGGCTGTCAAACTCGCCTTGGAGGAGTGGCGGCATTGGCTGGAGGGCGCGGACCACCCATTTATAGTCTGGACCGACCACCGTAACCTGGCTTACATTCAGTCGGCTAAGAGATTGAATTCCCGACACTCACCTGGGAGATTGAGTCCGCGGTACGCTTGGCACAGAGGCAGCAGCCAGACCCTGGTTCTGGTCCTCCGAATCGCCTGTTCGTCCCAGACGCTGTACGGTCCAGGGTACTGCTCTGGGCCCATTCCTCCCAGCTTACCTGCCACCCAGGAATCACCCACACACTGGACTTCATCCGCCGGCGATTCTGGTGGTCATCCATGGATGTGGACGTCCGTGCGTTCATTGCTGCGTGTGCAACCTGCGCCCGGAATAAGACCTCTACTCGTCCCCGTTCCGGTCTGCTTCGACCTCTACCAATTCCTAGCCGATCTTGGACTCACATCGCCCTGGACTTCGTCACCGGTCTGCTCACGTCCGAGGGCAACACCACCATCCTCACGGTGATCGACCGCTTTTCCAAGGCCGCAAACGGCATCCTTCATGGCATCCCTGCAGACATTGTTTCGGACAGGGGCCCCCAGTTCACCTCTCAGGTGTGGCGCACGTTCTGCGCGGCTCTAGGGGGTACAACCAGCCTTTCCTCCGGATTCCACCCCCAGTCCAATGGACAATCGGAGCGGGCCAACCAGGAGATGGAGGCAGCGCTCCGCTGTATCTCTCACGCCAGTCCCTCTTCCTGGAACTCTCAGCTTCCCTGGGTCGAGTATGCCCACAACACGCTGGTCAACGCATCCTCCGGCTTATCCCCGTGCATGGCCTCGCTTGGCTAGCAACCACCCCTGTTCCCCGAGTTAGAGGAGGAGATCTCAGTCCCGTCGGTCCAAGCCCGCATGCGCAGGTGCCGGCGCACTTGGAAGCGCACACGCGCTGCGCTTCTCCGCGCATCCTCCCGCTCCCAACTGCAGGCCAATAGGCGCCATCTACCTGCTCCCCAGTACGCCCCCGGACAGAGGGTGTGGCTTCGGTGAAGGATCTTCCCTTGAAGGGAATTTCTCAAAAGATCTCTCCCCGTTTCATTGGACCTTTTGAAATTGAGACTATTATCAACCCCCGTGCCGTTCGTCTCCGCCTTCCCCCATCCCTCCGTTTACATCCGACCTTCCACGTCTCCAGGTCAAGCCCGTCTCCACCAGCCCGTTGTCTCCCCCCACTCCGCCCCCACCTCCACCCAGGGTCATCGACAACCACCCGGCGTGGACAGTCCGTCACCACTTGAAAGTACGACGCCGCGGCCGGGGGCCCCAGTACCTCGTCGACTGGGTGGGGTACGGTCCTGAGGAGCGCAACCTCCATCTAGTGGCTACTTGATGTCAGCGGTCCTTCTCCTGACACACCAGTCTACAATCACCAATCACCACACCCTACTTCAGCCGGGGATCTCCTATCAGCCGGCGCTGTTCGTCGTTACGTCTACCTAGTACCTCGTCGTTACGTTAGTATCGGTCCTACCAGCATTCTTGAATATCTGTCTCTAGCCTGACCCCTTGGTAGCCATCTCTCCTCCTCTAGTTCTCCCCCTGCAACCGAACCCCTGCCTGCCTGACTACCCGCCTGTCGTCGAGTCCTTGCCTGCCTGACTGCCTGCCTGTTACCGGACCCCTGCCTGTCTGACTACCCGCCTGCCTACCAATAAATCCCGTTCCCTTTACCCCGTCTCTGCCTTCCTGTGTTCAGCACTTGGGTCCCCACGTTCTGTTCCATAACACTGAGAGTTTAATCTTTTTTTAGTTAATAGCTATGGAAAATGTCTCATGGTGATAAGCTTTAAAATGTAGTATTTAGTACTCAAACAATGCACACTTTAATATGCGTTTATTTACATGTTATTTTGAAAGTTGTTCAATGAAAATTGCATTGTGAAGTGTAAAAAACAAAGTGTATTGAGTTTTGTATTGTGAAGATACCATTTTATGAATACTGTACAGGTAGGCCTATATCTAATATTTGAAATTGCATAAAAAATGCACTGTTTATTGAATATTGTGAACATCATTACAACTTTGGACTTTAACTACAACACTGCGTCCTCATTGTTCTTTCTATACTCCCCTTACCGGGGCGTAACAGTGGGACTGTGAAAAGCGAGGGTCGCATTTCCCCAGATGCTACCATTTAAACCCCCACCTTTTGCATGCACACATAGCACCGCACTACAAACAACCACGCACCACAGTTTAATACACTCCATTTATTTACAAACATGCTAGATAATTCACACATACATGTGTTTGTCAACTACCCTTCTTCCTGTCCGTCCGGCAAACTGGACCATGGGGAACGCGTGCCGCATGGGAACCAGGGCTTTATTTTCTGTTCCGGGACAGTTCATTTGGTTTGCTAATGGCGGGGGTGGTGAGGTAGCGTTTGTATTTATTTATCAAAGACTGTGTTGTGGGTGTGTGTGTGTGTGTGTGTATATATTGGTATGCATAGTTTGATGAACATATAGTGTTGGGGCTATTGTTTTGTGGTGTTTGATTGATCATGTGATATTGATGTGTCACCTATCCCAGTGGTTTCTCCCAATCGGCCCTGATTGGTAGGCCTATTTAATGGGGAGACATGGGAGGGGAAAAAGGTCGGGCATTTGACATGCAACAGCTTGCCGAGAGGCTGTATTCTTTTGTGTGATCTTTTTGTAGCTTTTGGGCACTGTAAATAAACCGGCACCATTTTTGCAACCTTCAACTTTCTGAGCCGACTCCTGCTTTTTGACCAACTGACTCCTTGGTTGCGTCCCGTCCCGCATGTGAGTTGGGGGTTCAATACCTCTTTCTCACAGTTGGTGGCAGGGGTGGGATCGTGGCGCCCTCCAAGAGCACGAAGAGAAGTCCAGGAAGACGGGCGCAGATACGCCAGGGGAGGTCGATCCGACATCTAACCCGGGGTATGCCGCGGCCAGAGGAGGAAGAAGATGAGGAAGCGGACGGAGCCCAGGGAGGTGTTCCAGTGGATGATGATGAACATGGCATCCCTCTGCAGCCTCCTTCAGAAGACTCTCCGGAGCCAAGAGCGTGAGGCCTACAAGCAAGAGCAAAGATGGCGTAGCGTGCAGGTGCAGCTGAACAACGTCCGAGATGAGCTGGAGGGAGAGCGAGGGCGTGGCGGTGATGGACGTCGGCCAGGAAGTGATGGCGTGCGACATCCAGTGGAACCACCACCAGCAGCACCTCCGTATCCAGGCCCAGGACCAGCAGCCCAAGCAGACCCAGCAGTGCCGTCTCCAGTCGCCTGGACCAGAGCAGCCGTGCAGAAGCTGGAGGAGGAAGATGATATCGAACAGTATCTCACCACCTTCGAGAGACTGGCAGCCGTGGGCCGTGTACCTGGTACCTTACCTAACGGGACGGGCACGGGCTGCATACGTGGCGATGGATATCCTGGAGGCCATGGACTACAGCAAGGTGAGAGAGGCCATTCTCTCAAAATACGAGATCAGCGAGGAAATCTACAGGCAGCGGTTCCGTGATCCGGACGTCCGACCAGGAGAGACCCCGAAAGAGCTATACAACCGCCTGAAAGATAACTACAGAAAGTGGATCAAGCCAGACAGGAAGACTGTTGAGGAGATCGGAGAGCTCCTGATCCTGGAGCAGTACCTGTGTTCCCTGGCTCCTGATGTGCGTGTGTGGGTGAAGGAGCATAACCCGACTACTGGCCAGCAGGCTGCGGAGCTGGTAGAGGCGTTCCTTGCGGCACGCTCGGGTGCGAAGGCGTTCCGGTTCCAGAGCTTCAACCGATCACCAGCCGGGGGTAAGTCTGGGGGATACGGTATGGGAGTTGGTCCTAGGGGGTCTGGTCAGAGTAGACGCCAGAGTGGACGCCATACACACATCCTCACACTACACCTACTTCACAGCCTAGACCCCCATACAATTCACCCTCTAACTCACAGCCTAGGCAGGCCCCAGCACCCACAGCCACACAGAGCAGCGTGAATGTGGTGTGTTACTACTGTAATCACCCAGGTCACATCAGCAGAGAGTGCCCCGTCAGAAAGGCCAAAGAGAGGCTAGGCATGTGTAGTGTACCTAGACCCGGTAGTCCATCTAATGAGTGTGTGGGAAAAGTTCAGACCGTCCCTGTTACGGTCAATGGTAAAGCTACTTTCGCTCTCCTAGACACAGGCAGCAGCCAGACCTTGGTTCAGCCCCATCTGATAGACAAGTCAGAGAAGCTGGCGAAAAGGCAGATCAGGGTGTGTTGTGTGAATGGCGATGAGCATGTCTATCCCGTGGCAAAGATATGCCTTGTGGTTAAAGGGCGTACCTTTTGGCTGACGGCGGGGGTAGTTGAAGGGTTGAGCCAGCCAGTAGTATTGGGACAGGATGTCCTCATACTGCCTGAATTGGTGCAATCCACCAAGCCAGTTAGTATGGTAGCGACTAGATCACAAGGTAAGGCTAAAGTGGAGGGTAATAAGTCACTGTTGGACATGATGCCCTTCAGTCAGGTAGAAATTAGCCCACTTGGGCATGTCAAGGCGCAAAAGAGCCGCAGACAGAGAAGGAGAGAGAAGCTGCAGGGCACAGTGCAGAGAATGGGAGATCAGTTGCCAGTTCCTGTTGTGCCACGAGAAGCTTTGTGGGAGATCCCCAGTAATATCAGTGAAAGGCAGAAAACGGATGAGTCGTTAAAAGAAACCTTCCGCAAAGTCACAGGGGTAGATGGTGAGAAGACTGGTGTAGCTGTGGCTTTAACGGGCGAGTACTACTTTATCCAGGAGGGCCTATTGTACAACCAACCCGAGGGGGGCCGCAGTGAGCAGTTGGTTGTCCCAAAGGGTCTTAGAGAGAAGGTATTAACCTTAGGCCATGATATCCCTTGGGCAGGGCATCTTGGAAATCTTAAGACTCTGGAGAGGATAGCTGCACGTTTCCACTGGCCAGGGTTATACAGTGAAGTACAAAGGTACTGTAAGTCATGTCCCACCTGTCAACTTACCAGTAGCCACAAAGTCAGACGTTCCCCTCTTCATCCACTCCCAATCATTGGTGTCCCATTCCACAGAATAGCGATGGATATAGTTGGGCCCTTAGAAAGAACACGGTCAGGGCACAGATTCATTTTAGTAATTTGTGATTATGCTTCTCGATACCCTGAAACCTTTCCCCTGCGCAATATCACAGCTAGCGCTATCGCAAGAGCTTTACTGCAGCTGATATCTAGGGTAGGCATACCAAACGAAATCCTCACAGACCAGGGAACTGCATTCCTTTCCAAAACACTCAAACTAGTTTACGGTTTACTGGGGATAAGGGGAATAAGGACCACTCCCTACCACCCTCAAACGGACGGGCTGGTAGAGAGGTACAACAGAACTTTAAAGAGCATGCTGAAAAAGTTTGTTGCAGCCAACGGCAAAGACTGGGACCAGTGGCTACCGTACCTCCTTTTTGCCTAGAGGGAGGTGCCGCAGGCATCCACAGGGTTCTCGCCCTTTGAACTGTTGTATGGGTGTCAAGTCAGGGGCCCTCTGGATTTGCTGCGGGAGGCCTGGGGGAACCCTAGGCCCACTGAGACCAACAGCATCCTTGCCTACGTCCTGAAGATGCGAGACAAGATGGAGGAGATGGCTAGCCTGGTGGAGGACAACATGCATCAGGCCCAGCAAACCCAAGCCCGGTGGTACGACCAGTCGGCGAGACAGAGGAGCTTCACGCCAGGACAGCAGGTTCTCTTGCTGTTGCCGACGACAGAGAACAAGCTTCTGGCCCGCTGGCAGGGGCCCTATCGGATTACTCATAAGCTGGGGCCGGTGACCTACGAGCTGGAGATGCCAGGGAGGCGTAAGACCAGGCAGGTCTTTCACATCAATCTCCTCAAGGAGTGGCATGAGCGGGAGTTGCCGCTCAGCCACCAGCTGATGGTGCGATCTGTGGGGGAGGATGAGGATGCTCCGGAGCAGTTCTTTCCTTCGCAGGTCCCCAACACTGAGCCCGATCTTTCTCACCTGACTGCTCAGCAGGTGCAGGAGCTGCGGGCCATCATCCCAGAGGGGATGTTCTCCGAGCAGCCAGGGCACACAGCGGTGGTGGAGCACGACATCCAGCTCAAAGACTCCAAGCCGGTGAGACAGCGGATGTACCGGATTCCTGAGCGCTTGTTGCCTGCACTCAAGGAGGAGTTGGAGGCAA